>NC_138107.1:626000-1252000 GCF_964146895.1 Miniopterus schreibersii | reverse complement strand
GGAGAGGCTGCCATGATGGCGGGAGGGGACAGGGTCGGGAGAGGCTGCCGCGATGGCGGGAGTGGGACAGGATCGGGAGAGGCTGCCGCGATGGCGGGAATGGGACAGGGTCGGGAGAGGCTGCCGCGATGGCGGGAGGGGACAGGGTCGGGAGAGGCTGCCCCGATGGCGGGAGGGGACAGGGTCGGGAGAGGCTGCCACGATGGCGGGAGTGGGACAGGGTCGGGAGAGGCTGCCCCGATGGCGGGAGGGGACAGGGTCGGGAGAGGCTGCCCCGATGGCGGGAGGGGACAGGGTCGGGAGAGGCTGCCCCGATGGCGGGAGGGGACAGGGTCGGGAGAGGCTGCCACGATGGCGGGAGTGGGACAGGGTCGGGAGAGGCTGCCCCGATGGCGGGAGTGGGACAGGGTCGGGAGAGGCTGCCCCGATGGCGGGAGGGGACAGGGTCGGGAGAGGCTGCCCCGATGGCGGGAGTGGGACAGGGTCGGGAGAGGCTGCCCCGATGGCGGGAGTGGGACAAGGTCGGGAGAGGCTGCCGCGATGGCGGGAGTGGGACAGGGTCGGGAGAGGCTGCCCCGATGGCGGGAGGGGACAGGGTCGGGAGAGGCTGCCCCGATGGCGGGAGGGGACAGGGTCGGGAGAGGCTGCCCCGATGGCGGGAGGGGACAGGGTCGGGAGAGGCTGCCCCGATGGCGGGAGGGGACAGGGTCGGGAGAGGCTGCCCCGATGGCGGGAGGGGACAGGGTCGGGAGAGGCTGCCGCGATGGCGGGAGGGGACAGGGTCGGGAGAGGCTGCCGCGATGGCGGGAGGGGACAGGGTCGGGAGAGGCTGCCGCGATGGCGGGAGGGGACAGGGTCGGGAGAGGCTGCCGCGATGGCGGGAGGGGACAGTGCTGTGTGAGGGCAGCCGCTGTCGCGAGTGTGCCCAGTATCTGAATATTTCAAGCATACAGAAGCAAACTTTAAAACCCAAGAGTAAAATGACACCACCGGTCTGTTTAAGACATGATACAAAACTAGAAGTGTGTTTTTAAAAATTCTGTTGTATGTGAATATATTTTCAAAGCGTTGATTTCAACGAACACACCAATTTTAATCGATTCTTCGTATTTTATGTTCATTCACACTTAACTGTTGTACACCTGGATTCCAAATGCGCTTCACTTGCTGGAAAGGCTCACTGATACCCTGAGGTCACCGGCCAGGAACTGGCTGCAAGCTGCCGTCTCTGTCACCAGCCAGGAGACGCATTTCCTCCAGCCTGCTTCACCTGGGCAGAGTTGGAAATGCAAAAGAGGGCCTGAGCTACAGCAGAGTAAGGCTCCATCCCCCTCAGAGGCTGGAGCCCCTGCAGAGTTGCCCTGGCAGGTTCTGAAGCAGGTGCATGGCTGGGGGTCCCAAGACCCAGTGCACCGCTGCCAACCCACTGGCTGCACCCCGAATCAGGCCAGAGTTACTTCCCCACCTCGGGGTCTGGAAAACCTTCCCACAGCCTGAGATCTTTCTTCAGTGCAGCAAGGCGAACTCCTCCAAATCAGGATGAGCTCGTGGCTGGGAACGTGACCTGGGTACTTGGTGAGGTTGGGGCCCTGGACGCCTCCAGGTGAGTGGCTGCTGGGCAGTCACCCTCCTGTGGAAACTGGCCAGGGCCCTCAGGTACTGAGCAAACGCTCAGATGGCTTGGCCTAGTCTTACCCCAGGGAACTCCTGGAAGAATCAAAATCTTAAACAGGAGTGGAGATCTTCACCCCACTGCCCGGTCAGGTCCAGGGACACTGCTGGGGTCACAGTGACTCAGGTGGGCCCTGGGTTCTCCAGAGTCAGGGCCAACCAAGAAATTCAGAGCAGGGGAAGGAGACTCTGTTTCCCACCTGCCTGCACCTGCCTTCAGGACGTGAGTGTCCAGACCTACTAAGATCTGGAGGATGTTGGGGACTCACACCACCCAACATTTCCCTCTGGTGGTCAGGAAGACCCTGTTCACTCAGACAGATTGCGATGTCTCACTGTTGTTACAATTGGCATTTCCCTGAGGACTAACGATGCTGAACTGCCTCAAGTGTTTTTGGTATTTGTTTAGGGTTTTGTTTTGTTTTTTGTCTTTTGTCACCTATCAATTTCTTCTGTAAAGAGCCTGTTCAAAGCTTTTGCCCATTTTTAAAAATTCCAGGTTTAAAATGAGTGATGCATTTTCCTTCAAATGTAATGTGCAGCCTTTGTTCTAGATTCTTGCTAACACTGTCCTTTCTGCGTCTATTTTGTCCATGTCGCTTTTTAAACATTCATTAATAAAGATGTGATTTTTATTGTCCTTGCTGACCTTCCCTGGCGGATGCAGGACCTGTGTCTTTGGTGTTCCATTTTCAAGGTGACAAAATTGACATTTTCTTTTTGAAAGTCATGAAATAGACCATTGTATGGTGAGGTCTCCATCTGTCCTCAAAGGTAGAGGAAAATGTTGCTGTGATTTAGCAGCAAAATTGAATTCTCTGCACCATGTGTGGGGATTTCCAGCTCTAATACACCTTTGCTAAGAGCCATGTTGAAAACGACAGTGCTCGAGGAAAATGTAGGTGTTTGCAGTAAAAGCGAAAGATTTGTCACTCTGTGTCCCCATGTCCTTCTTTCATCTAGAAATCATACTTTTTTGTGTGTAGTTAATAATTTGTAGAGGAAACAGTGGGGCTTTAAGTTATTCTACAACCTAGGTCTGAAACTTTAGGGCAACATCTGTATAGATGAGACAGGGGAGGGAGAGAGAATCCAGAGATTCCAGGAACAGAAGGGCAAAAGGGAGAAACCAAGGAGAGGGAGCCCCATTTATAATACAAAATTAAATTAGAAAGCAATGTACACGCTCTGTCCCAAGAATTCTGATTTGAACAGAAACTGTTCACTGTGGATGGGACTTGAAGCAAGGAGGGCAGGTCTGTTACCATCGATGTCCTTTATTTCCAATCCCAGGAAATGTGGGGAAAGTAGCACATTGATGGGAAACCAAAACAAATAGAAGGGTGGTCTCACCAAGCTTCCTGGGCAGGGACAGGGGGAGACAGAAACATGGATTGGCTGTCTCCTGCACGCACCCGACTGGGGATCAAGCCCAGCATCCCCAGCATGTGCCCTGGTTCATGGGTGGACACTCAACCACTGAGCCACACAGGCCAGGGGGTCAGAGGTACTTTAGAAGTCGCCATCAACACCCCAGCATAGTTACCGCGTGCAGTTGGAGCTCAATTTGACAGACATTTTCATGTAAAAACCACCCATTCGGGAGAGAGTAACCCAACCTCATTCAACGGAGATTGTTAGCATTGCTATGAGACGTAGGAAAATGTTGGACCGTCTTCATAGTCTCTCTCCCACACTGCACATTTGTAACTCTAAAGGGCTGGCTTTCCCAAATGAGAGGGCGTCAGGCATCGCCATGGAGGGCCCTGGCAGGGACACCGTCTCTGTAGCAACCGAGTGCTGGCGAGCCGGCTTCTATCAGGAGTGCATCTAAAAACTCCCACAAGGTTTCGAAATGGGGAGCCAAAGGGGAGCCTATTTCAAATTAATTGTCCCTGTTTTATGTGATAAAAAAATTCAGCCAGGCTCCTCTGAGACAATCCGCTTCCTTGTGTCATTGTTGGAACCGTGCGTTTAACGGACAAGTGACAGCTCCTGCCCTTCTGCGTCCTGTGCTCTCTATCGCATTGTGGGTGGGGTCTGGCTGCTGGAATTTCTCAGCGGCAGAAAGTCTGTAAAGTGACCAGTTCTGTCTCGGACGTCACCTGATAGCACTGACCCTGATTGATTTCTTATAGTTTGAATTTTAGTACACTAGATTATATTTTTTATGTGCTGGGCAGTTGGGTTTCTAAGTTAATCATGTCGCGACGTTTTTAGGTAAAGGGGCCCTGTGTGTTGCAATAACTGGTTGGGGGGAATGGACTTGGAATCAGGGCTACACTGGAGGAAAAGGAAACCTACCCGGAGTTTGGCCACTGTCACTGAGGGAAATACAACACGAATAATCTCCAGTCTTGCTTCTAACATCTACGCCAGATAGTGAAAATTTTAAAAACAGAATTTTTGTTACCAGATTTTTTAAAGATATGTTTACCTAAAATTGATATACAAGAAATAAAAATAAAGTCGGCTTTTGTATCGAATGTAGTTGGAGAGACTGCTGCTCCCACAGTAACAATAAGAAAAATCCAAACAAACTGCAAATTCATTTTTGTGAACCTGTCCAAAAAAGTGAGGTACTTAAGTGACAAAAGGGCCAATTCATCCAAAATGAGTAAAAATCTCAAATCTATATATATTTACAAGACAGCTTCAAAATACCTGAAGCAAAAGCTGATAGACTGAAAGGAGAAATAACAGAAGTAAACGATTGCTGTTGAGTATTTCGACATTCTTCCTTCAACAACAACTTACAGAACAAGGAGACAAAACAGTCACCAAGACACAGAGGACCCGAACAGCCATTTACCGGTTTAGCTTTTCTAGAACCCACAACCCGACACGCACAGAACACGCATGTACAAGAACACAGAGCACAGACCAGGAGAGACCTTATCCTGCGCTGTGAAAACCTCAGGAGACTGGGAAGAACTGAGATCGTGCAAAGCATGTTTTCTGACCATATTAGAAATAAATTGAAAATTAACGAGAAAGCTATCTGAAAATTTTTGAAATATTTGGAAACTAAGCTAAATCACTCAGTCCAGGAGAAAGTTACAAGGAAAGCAGAAATGTTTGGAATAGACTGAAAATGTATCTACAGTGTAGCAAAATCTGGAAATGTCTAAAATGATGCTTAGATATGGATATTGATACAATATTGGGGTAATGACGTAAATAAGAGGGGACTGTTGCAAAACCGTGGGTCAGCTTTCTGAACCCGGTAATGCACAAGCTGAGCCTTAAGCAATGAGGGGGCGCAGTCAGGCGGGTGTCTGTACCTGATAAGACCCGCGGGGTGGAGTGGACGGAACAGCATCGCGGAAGGTGTGGGATGAGGGAAACGTGGGCCTGACCCTGCACTACAATGAGCTGCATCAGGGTGACGGTTAATGATGAGAGAAAAGGTTCCTTCCAAGGGGACCACGGGCAAGAAGAACGGAGCCTGGGATTGGAGGGTCGGTGGCCCCTAAATAAATGCCCAGCAAGGAAAACAAGATGAGTGGTCGGGAAACAGGAGAAAAATAGGAATAGAATTACATCATAACAGAGAAAAGAGCACCAGCTTCTCTCTGGGCTTTGCTGGCATCTCCCCAATCCATCTTCAGAGAGGGGAGGCTCCATCAGCCAGCATTTTCCCATTTCTTTATTCCAGTCTTCATTTCTTTTCTGAAACTGACACCTTTTTCCAATTTTAAATGTTAGTTATTTAAACTCCAATATTTCCTGAAATATTTCTCAGGGTTTTTTTCTCTGTAACAGGACATCGGTTACCTCTATACCAATGGCTGGAAAAGTAAATGGTTTTCATTTAAACCCCCTTCCCCTCGACAACGCCCTCCCCTGGACTGAGGCTCAGCTTAAGAACCTTCAGTGCAAGAGAGATCCGTCTGAAAATAGGAGCCGGCGAAAGGAGGCCTGGACAGCGGAGGCCCCTTTTCAATGGTGGCCGTGATAATGAGAACCTGCCTACAGCTTCCTCTCAGCTAGAAAAAGAAAGGGAACCTGCATTTCAACGTTTTCAGCCCTTCAATTAAAAAAAATATATCAGTACAACCTTCCAGATGTAAGATTCAACAGGAGCACACAAAAGACTCCCCCTTTCCAGGTAACCTGGCTCTGGTACCTGCTCCTACTGGGCTCTTCTTCAGACATTGCTATTGTCCTTAAACCAAAAAGTAGCAAATAATATGACTCTACTAAGTATAAATACTCTCCCCTCCTGGTTTATCAGATGTTCCATCTGCTACTTCAGACTGTTGGCTCGTACTCACCTGAGATTTAACTAAAACCCCGAGATGTTCACATCAGCTTCGACACAGACTCTTCCAAACGCCTTTTCCTTTGAGTCTGAATTGGAAACGCTGCATTATCTCTTTCATTTCAGCCCACACCTCTCTAGCCTTTTGTGGATTCTATGTTGTGAGGCATACTAGCTATTTCCATAGCTTTCTGGTACCCACAGAAGTAACTGCCACACTGTATTTATTGTCACTCCCTCTGAAGTGACTGAGTGTCTGGGGACGTCAGGCACTTGGCTCCCTGTGGGGGCTACAGACAGAAGTGAAGTGGCCTCTGACCTCCCCAGGTCCCCAATATAAGGTCGCACAGTGGGTCATGTGATCAGAAGTGGTCCCTGTGGGAGACCTGGGGGTGGTGCAGGGGCCACAGGGCCTTGATGCATCAGGACAGGCTTCCTGGAGGAAGTGGCATTTCTACTGGTTCCCTGTTAATCACTGTGGTGCTGCTCTGATGATGGATTCCCGCGACCAGTGCCAGGGACCCCTCCCCAATCAGTGCTTCTCCTTGAGGGCCTCAGACCAGCAGCATCGCAGGAAGGAAGGGGCTCAGGCCTCCCCCAGGCCTGCTACACTGGAACAGGAGGATTCACAAACTTGTGTTTTCATATCTCCGCCAGGGGATCATGGTGGCACGAACATGTGAGCACAGCTGGTGTGGACAATTCCAACCCTTTCATCAGTATCAATGAGGGTCACCCATTCCCAGAAGTGGGGAGACTGGGGGACACCCAAGGTGACATGAGGGTACTGATGGGGAAGACCAGCCCTGCCATCGTCCTGACCTTGCCATAAAGATTCCTGGTTCATAGGATCTACCTCAGTGCATTGAGTGAAAACAGGTGAGTGCCCAGCCCAGCACCCACAGCAGCTCCCTGTGGCACCACAGGGAATGACAATGCCTGGCACTGATGACTGAATGGTGACAAAGCCAGGGGAGGGCCTCAGGACGCTACGCAGATGGGCAGTGGGAAGAGAAAACAGAAACGTCCCCTCTGGGTGAGGAGAGAGCCAACCGTCTTCCAGAACCTGAAAGGCTGGCCATTCCTGGATCCATCAGAAAGTGAATTTTTTTACTTATCGATCTAAAGAGAAATAACTGGCAAGAAGATTTGAATTCAGACCAAAATGTCCCAAGAATGGAAAAAGCTGAGGGTGGGAAGCTGGCTGTGAGGTGTGACCACCTGTTGCGCAATTTTCCAACTGGAGGTGCCCCTGCATGTGGCCACCACTCACACTGTCCATGTCGTGGAGACAACCACACTGTCCATGTCCTGGACATGACCACTGAAAGGAGGACATGCTCAGAGTCTGCAAGTAGTCACTGCTCCAAGTTCACACACACATGCCCTCTGCCCCCCTCCACATGTGTTCACAACCGATGGAGTAAACTTGTCAACACACTAACTGTGCCCATATTTATTCACTTATCTAGCCCAAGCCTTAGACTTTGCCAGAATAGCATCATTTTAAAATCATCTATTTCCTGTTCATTTTCTTCTGCATGATGGAGTATTTGTTCTGTGCTGAAATGAGGTAAGTGCATTTTTTTAAAACCCGGGAAAGGCCTGGGATCGGGTTCCTATGAGATTAAATTTCAGTGCTCACAGAACTACATCAGAGCAATTAAAAACAAGCGTGTTAAATATCGCCTTCCCCTGATGGAGACGGGCCTTAGTGGACACACGCTGTATCTGTAACCAGGGACACTGCCCCCGATTGCTCTCCTTCCTGCTCCATCTGCACACCTGCAGAGCAGCATCCTTGGGAGGCCACACACATGGTTATTTAAATGATAATGAACAGAAAGAAGGGGCTCACCAGGGGCAAGCGGTGAGCCGACTCACACACCAGGTTCAGAGACACGGAACACAAGGAAACTATTTAGGCCACAAGAAAGTAGGCAACACCCACTGGAAGCGGTGTGACGGGGACCTTTGTCAGGTGGCCTCCATTGGACTGACTCTCCCAAGAACTTCTGTGCCAGGACCCTGCAGTCCCCAGAATTAAACAACAGCAGTGAAGTTTTGGTGACATGACATGTCTTCTCCGTGCGTTCCTTGAGAGCAAGGACCCTGCCTACTCATCTACACCCAGGGCTCGGAAAACGTGGCTTACACAGGTCACCATGTTGTACCTGCACTGATTGTTTGTCCTATGGACTCCCTCGACTTCAAGTAACCAGAAGAGGTTGCTATTTTATACTTTTTAGCTTGCCATTTCTTTGCTGTGATCCTTTTTAAAATATATATTTTTATTGATTTTTAGAGAGAGAGAAGAATGGAGAGGGAGAGAGAGAAACATCAATGTGAGAGAGAAACATAGATCATCTGCCTCCTGCATGACCCCTACTGGGGATTGAGCCTGCAACCTGGGCATGTGCCCTGACCAGGAGTCAAACCGCCAACCTTTCCATGCAAGGATGATACCCAATCAACAGAGTCACACTGGCCAGGGCTGCTGTGATGCTTTTTAAAACTATAACACAGAGCTGCATATTGTATTTCCTCAAGAAAGCCACAGTGGTACATTCCATCTCACATGCTCTTCCTATGGTGACACTGACATTCTTCCCGCTGAGTGGCGGGGTCTGTGCCCCTCCTCTTGGATCCAGAGAAACTTCTGCAATTGCCTTGACCATTGGAATACGGTGGAAGCGATCTTAAGTCAGCGGGTCATAAAATGTCATGCCTACCTGCCCTGCCCTGTGGTTGTGCAGAGCCTTGGAACCCAGCCACTGGGCCCTAACAGAGTCCACAAGCCATATGGAAATGCACCCTGTACATCCAGCCAAGAGCCAGCATTACCTGCCACACCTGGAGTGAAAGAGTCCTCGGGTAAGTCCAAGTCACTCTAACTCTTCAAGCCAGGGCACAGCAGGGGACAGGGACAACTTGTGCATGCTAAGCCTTGTCCCAGTAACGGATCTGTGGAACAAATAAATGGTTACTTGTTTCCAGTCACTGAGTTTGGGGAGGTTTGTTCCGTAGCAGCAGACAACTGAAACGGGCAGAAAAGTGGACAGGAAGCACTTTTAGAGAAAGTAATCACTAAATGAACACACCTGCGTAATCGTCCCCTAGGTCACGAAATGAAACACTGCCAGCATCCTATGGGCCCCTCCAGACACCTCCAAGTGACAACACCCCAAAGGCAATCACTCTCCTGATTTGCAACACTGGGGATCAGTTGGGACTATTTTAAACTCTGGATTAATGAAATAATCTAACAGGTACTCTTTTGTGATGAATTTCTCCAGTATTCTTTGTGCAGTTAATCCAGACTGTTGCCCACAGCTGTGGTCCACTCGCTTCCACGGCTGAGTGCTGTTCTACTTTACGGACATACGATTCTTCCTCTGCTCTACTGTTGGTGGATATTTGGGGTTGAAACCATAATACTGCTATTAATATTCTCATGCATGTCTCTTAGTGTATGCAGTCATCATTTTCTTGGAACTTATACCTAGAAGTGGAAATTCTGGGTCATAGAATATACAAATATTCAGATTTTATTTAAAATACCAAACTATCTTCCAACATGACTACCAATTAACGATCTCATCAACAGTGTATAAACTTCTTATTTTTTAAATTTTTATTATGTTTTACATTCTTATTGAATTTATTGGGGTGACATTGGTTAATAAAGTTAAATAGGTTTCAGGTGCCCAGTTGTTCAGCACATCGTCTGCACTCTGCACAGTGTGTCGGCTGCCCCAGGCCAAGCCGCCTTCCATCGCCACTCACCCCCCTTTACCCTCTCCCCTCTTCTGGCCGGTCACCCACAACAGTGTATAGACTTCTTAAATCGAGCCCTTCTGCTGGGTGACCCTAACGTGCACTTTCCTGGTGTCCGATGCAGTGGACACCTTTTTTATGCTAGTTACGCATTTGTACACTTTCTCTTGTCAGTTGCTCGTTCAAGCTTTTGGCAATGTTTTCATTGGGTGGTCTTACCTTTTTGTTATGTTTGTAGGAGTTTCTTGCCTATTCTATAAGACACTTGTCAGTTGCCAGCTGCTGTAGAAGATGGCTAGAATAATCTGTGGCCGTGATGGAGGGACCACGGGCAGCCTGGCATTTCAGGAAGGGGAGTCAGGGGTGGCTGCCCGTGGGGTTTTCATACCTGAGATAAAGCAATTTAGGGAGAACCTTTAAATACAATTATCTGATAAAGACTTGGAAAATTTCATGATAAAAGTGTTGGGATTGGCACCACCCCCGCACAAGACAGGGCTGAAGAGAGTCTTCATAAAATAAACAGGTTTCATGTGAGCCCTTACACATTATTTTCTTTGAATCTAAACTCATCTCAGAAATAGCACAATTAGTATTTTTCCTATTTTATGTGTGGAAATTGAAATTCAGAGGACTAAATGAATTGCATAATGCCATACAGCCTTGTTCAATAGCAAAATAATTTAGATCTAAACAAGGCTAGGTTAGGGTTATATTTCAACAAGTTTAGATTTAAGCAAGGCTCTGTCCTTGCAAGACGTGCCTTTATATACACCTACTATGTTCCAGGCTCTGTGGTCAGCACTGAAGCTGCAAAGGCAAGATGTAGATCTTGCCCTGCAGGGACCTGAAGTTTAGGGACAGAGACCACCCAGTGGGAGAAGTGAATAGTGTCATAGTGCCCAGTTGAGAGGCCATATATCCCAGATATTTATGAGGAAGTGACGAATCTTGAAGGACACACAGAAGTTAGCCAGGCGAAGCTGGTTGGGGGCGTTAAAGACTTCAGGTAGAAGATACGGTCAGGGAGGCCTGAGAGCACATCACACTTGGGTAACTGCTGCCAGTTCCACATGTTTGCTGTGCTGGGCTGTGCGTGAGGAGCGGGTATGAACACAGAGGTAAACAGTGTGCCCTCAGTTGGAAATTTGAACTTTGTTCTAAAGGTTTCAAGGCGCTGAAAGAGGAATGTAAGTAGGCGGAAGGACTCAGATTAACCAGAGTTTGAGACTTAGCTCTTCTGCTTATTATCTGTGGGACTGTAGTCAAGTGACTAAATATTTTGAGCCCCAGTTGCTTCATAGGTAAAAGTGGAGATAACATTCAATTTGCAGGCATTTAGGGGGACTAAGAAAAATAAAAAACACTAGTGTATCCCGAACGGGTAAGTACTGCATGTGGAGGCCCAATTAGAAGTAAGGAGAGTTCCCTACACATATTCTAAGCTTGTAGAAAGAGCCATTTGCAGTTTAGACTGACAGAAGGTCTGTAGGCCTGGTTTCCCGGAATTACCACATTTATGTTCTTTCTCACAAGCCAGCCCTCCAGATCTCTATATTGAAAGATTTAATATAGCTCTTGGACAGTGTATGGGAGCATTGCAGAGCATTGTGCCTCTTTTCATTTATATGGTAAGTTAGAGCTTGGTTTACTGGTCTAAGCATCAAGAGTGAAGCATGTTCTGTTTTTCTTTTGCTATATGTTATGGTGGAAATGGAAATTAATCTATTTTAGGAATGTTTGAAAGTGTTGCCATAGAAGAATTATTTACCCCTTTTCTGTTTTAAAGTTCCATAAATAATATTGCTATATACACAATTAGGCATGAATATCAGCAGTCACCCATTGAGCATTTATTTTATTTCTGCCATATGGAAGATATTGTGCTTGGAAAATAAAGATGTATAAGAAAGATTTCTTGTCCTCAGAAAAAGAATTAAGACGTGTATCTAAAAATGTGAAGTATGATAAATGCCAAGTAAGTCATTTCATAAAAAAAT
Source organism: Miniopterus schreibersii (assembly GCF_964146895.1). Lineage (NCBI taxonomy): Eukaryota > Metazoa > Chordata > Mammalia > Chiroptera > Miniopteridae > Miniopterus > Miniopterus schreibersii. The sequence goes on along the minus strand of NC_138107.1, from coordinate 1,240,288 downwards.
GGAATGATAAAATTTACTTGCGTTCTGATGATTTCTTCCACTTGGATAATTATGCCTCGAGTATAATTTGTGGTCTGTTGACTTTGTCGATTAGTCCCTCTTCCCTTTAAATATATCAAGTTGCAGAATCTTAATGTCAGTGTTCTTGTCAAGTGGAGGGGCTCGTTATCCCAGTGGAGTGAAGCCATTATCCCAGTTCCTCTTTGCTTATTAGATTAAGGAATGGGGTGTGTAGGTTGATCCTATATTCTATAGCGTAGAGATTGCTGTATGTCTTATATCCTTCAAAATTATTTATTTATGCTCCATAAGATATACTTCACTGAAAAAAAAACCCAAAACTAGAAAAAAGCCATACAAAACGGAACACTGGGAGAAATTTCCATTATCACCAGGGGCCATTATTTAAGTAATTTATGGAAGATACTTACAGTTGAAAAATACACAGTTAAAAATAATGACGTGTTATGTTATTTAAGAGAAAAATCGTTCCCAAGAGACATTAGGTGGAAAAGTAAGATGCAGAGCAGGGTGTAATATTTCTCCATTAGCAAGTGTGTTTTCTTCTTTATTAGGGAAAAAAGCATATCCACATATGCAAGCAACCTTTTAGGAAGAATATACAGAAGTTTTCCCAGTGTAGGGTGGGACCTTTTGGAATGGGACAGAGGGCCTGCCGTGGGACAGTTCTTTTTATTGTATAACCTTTTGCATGGTTTTAATTTTTAACCATGTACATGTTATTTTTATAATTTTTTAAAGAGAAAAAAAAAGTTATGTTAAGAATTAAGAGAATCAGCAACTTGTTAACATTCCTCTTTGCGTTTTCCGTTCCTGTACATTGAGTTAACATTTAAACATGAACAAATTCAATTGTTTTGACTTATCAGTAATTCTAATCAGGATGCTTCTGGCTGCCAGAAACAGAAGACCAGATTCAAAGCGATTTAAGTAAATAAGGGAAAGCATTAGCTCTTACAGCAAAATCCAGATATAAGGCAGTCTCCAGTTTGGCCGAATCTGTGGTCTAACAGTGCTGCCAAGGACTCGGGTTTTCGTCTCTGCTGTGTACAACATCTGATTCACCTGTTCTCCGCACAATGCTGAGATGACTGTCAGATACTTTTCATTCAAGCCTCGCTTTCTCTCAGCCTTACGGGGCTGCCGTGGGTCACGCGTGTCCCTTTGAACCAGACTCTCTCTCAGGGAATACCACAAGCTGAGTGACTTACACTAAGCACTGGAGTGGAGTGTATTTGGGGAGCCAGCCAGTGCACGTTCGCCTCCTGCTTTCAGCCTAGATCACGGATAAATGGGAACTTTTGTTAGTGATACCTGGTGTTGCCTTTAGATGATCCGGTATTTTTAAAGGGCACATTAAGTGCCTCACACAGTGGGTTCTGTGTGTCTGTCCATCATCCCTCTCTAGGTCATGCCAGGTATCTCCCCCTTGTTCTTTTGGAGGTGTATGGTTCATGGCATTTTATCTTTATGTACTTTTAACCCCATGCCAGAAAGACATGTAAATAGGATGGGGCTTTCTTTTGTTGCTTGGTGCTGGGTTTTTATGTTTTGATTGATGCTTTTATGAATTGTTTCCTAAAATAATTTATTTTTAGTGTTTCAGTTTTAGACTAATCATTTCCTCTAATTGATTCACTGAAGAATAATTTATTTTCCTTTTCAGAATAAGTTTTATATCAAAACGAAGCTTAACAGAGACTTAAAAGATGACCTTATAAAGCTGTTTACGGAACATTGCAGAAAAGCACATTTACAGCCTACTGCGTGAGTAATTCACCTTGCTGGGGTGAGAGAACACCAGCAGTGATGTGCATAGTTTTTGGTCAGCGAGCACTGGCTCATAAACCCCAGTGTTGGCATCTTCTGAATCATGCAGCAGAAGGTGTTGAAGCCCAGTTCTGTAGAGGGGGCCGGAGGAGTTGAAAGTGTGACTTGGAGGTCACCTCGTGAGCTGGGAGCTGCTCAGCCACGTGCCCGGACAGTGCGTGATACTTGCTGCCTTTCCCTCCTCTGACAATGGGGGACATAGCAAGGAAGGGGGGTGCCCCTAACTTTGTCACTGGTAACTCTAGGAGGAGCCCAGTGTGATATCTTTGAAGCAGTAGCACAGAATCCTCTCTGATGTTTACTCTTTGATGCAAAAACACTTCCCCTCTGGCTCTGGCATTTATTAACTGCATCTCAGGGCAGTTTCTTACCCTCTGGTCCTGTTTTCTCTTCTGTGAATTGGGATTAGTAAAATGTTTAATGTGGTTATTATGTAGATTAGTAAGTAAGCGGAGCATAGTGCCAAATTCAGTTTTTCCTTTCCCCCCATTCCCAGGCCCCTGCCCCCTTACAGTAGGCGGCATCTTATACCTTTCCTAAAGGAATACACCTCTCCAAGTGAAATTTAGGAGTCCCCTACAACCTAATGTGTCAGCAGTCATTAAAAGCTCATATTTTATGCAGTAAATCATCAAGTCATGTTTTAGAATTTGGCACATTTTGGATTTGCAGTAATTTTTGCTTTTCTAATAGTCATAGTTTCTACCACAATGAACTTTTACTGGAATTTACAAAAGAATTGTTGTAAGCTTGACCACAAACTCATTTTTGAGTGTAAATAAAGGGAAGGAATATTAAACATTGGGCCAATTTATTTTAGAAAGGCAGGGTTTTCAAGTAATACTGTAGATGAAGATAATATATTTCATTATGTCCTCAAGAGATTCCAGAATCATCCTGGAGATCTAGAATCTTGGGAGTACGGCCTTTTTAAAAAAAGGCTTTCCAGATGCTTACAGATATCTTTAAATATGATCTTGTGAGGTATCCCAACTATTAATTATAACCACTTAAGTATTATCTCTGATGTCGACATTGTCCTTGTTTTCATTGTAAAAGAAAATACAGCATTTTGGAGTTTTTCCTGTTAAAATTCTTTAGACCAGTGCTGTCATTTGGTAGAAAAGCATATTTACTATGTAAATATGTTTTTATATTTGTCAGTAATTTGGAAATCAATTTTATTGGGCGTATGCAAAGAAAATATTCAGAGAGAATGTGGTAGTCCAGATTTAGTGAGAGAAAACATAAACGGATTACTTCTTCCTTTCGTTTATTATAGAATCTGATTTTTAATAAACATTACACTTAAAGGTGGATATATCTTTTCTTTTTCAAGTAAACTGAAAAGGCCCTTAAGCTTTTGTAAGTTGGATAAAACTGAACTTATGAGATATTTGTTAAGCAGTTACCAGGCACTGTGACTATTCTGTAACTGCCATTTTGTACTTCATAGTCTCTTCCCCCTTTCCACCCGGTCTCCCCCAGCTACCCTCCCATCTGGCAACCTTCAGTTGGACTTATTGGAGGTCAAGACAATTGGTCAAAAGTAGGGAGAGGGAATAATAGAGTATGGGTTTCGAGTGCCTGTTGATATTAGAGAGAACCTTGAGTTGGAAGAGACTCTCTTAGAACCTAAAATTTAGAATTTCAGTTTTAAACATTATATTTTTAAAGTATTTTCTGGAGTGCTCAAATTAGCATTTGTCTCCTTAAAATTTCTCTATGCTATTTATAATTGTAACTATCTACTGATGATAAAATCCAAAGGATAAACTTGAACAATGCACTTTTAGCTTTCATGTAAATTCAAGTGTAACTCACAGTGTATGTTTGAAACTGTAAAGTCATTGTTGGCCAAGTGAGATGGCGTTTCCATTTTTAAAAAGACACCGACAGAAGAAAACAGCCTGTCCAATTTGACAAGCCAAGTTATGCCAAGTTTATGGAGTATTTTGGTTAATAAATTGCAGATCTTTGAGAGAGAAATTAAAAATGAACTGTTTTGAGTCAGTAGTATCTATTGTACCCACTAAATGGAATTTGTTTGTTGAAAGAGACATGGACAGATGAAAACAGCCTGTCCAATTTGACAAGCCTAGCATACAGTAAAATTATGCCAAGTTTTATGGAGTATTTTGGTTAGTAAATTGCAGGTCTTTGAGAGAGAAACTAAAAATGAGCTGCTTTGCCCGGCCAGGCGTGGCTCAGCGGTTGAGCATCGACCTAGGATCTAGGAGATCGGGGTTCGATTCCCGGTCAGGGCACATGCCCGGGTTGCGGGCTAGGCAGCCAGTCAATGACTCTCTCATCATTGATGTTTCTCTCTCTCTCTCCCTCTCCTTTCCTCTCTCTGAAATCAATAAAGATATGTTTAAAAAAATTTTTTTAAAAGAACTGTTTTGAGTCAGTAGTATCTGTTGTACCCACTAAATAATGGAATTTATTTGTATTTGTTAATGATGTTATCCAGAGAAATTATTTCTATCCATTTAAAAATGTTCTAATAAAGTTTTTGTTCGGCAGTAGATAACCTAAAAGAAAGCTGGCTCTGTTGTCAGGTTCAGCCAGGGTCCTGCAGTTCCCAGTCATGGGAGTGAGAAGGTGGGCGAGCAGGGTCTCCCTGCTGTTATCCTGAGTAAGAGAAAACACACATACAGCTGTAGCATTTGGGAAAGTCACATTGACTCAGAAAGTCAGCCTGACTCTGACTGCAGCTACTGACATTACCAATAACATGTCTTTCAGAGAAATCCCAAGAGCCTCAAATATAGTGATCTGGGGGAGAGAGAAATGGTTGAGAGAATTAGAGAACATTTTACCCCCAAATGTAAGTCTTTTGAGTCATGAGCATAATGGGAAGCACTTTTGGCTTCCTAAGTACCATGAACACCATTGCTTTTAGAAAGCTGTCCTTGTTTTCAGAGCCGCCGTGGACTGAGTAGTTTCCATTAGTGTGTCCGAAGCCTGTACGTGTTTACTTGCTGGACTGAGCTCTGTTGCACTGGATTTAAAGGCAGCCTTCAGTGAATCAGTTCTTGGTTTGTCCTCTTGGGGTGCTTTTTTCTTGCACTTGTTTACCCTTCTATCTTTGGGAGAAATAGTAATAGGAAGAAAAACCTGGACAGTAAATGTTGCATCATTTTTATGTCCCAGTTTTTCTTCTTTTTTCAGCTTTACTTTTAGAAGCCCAGTCAACACATTTCAGGTCACACCTTCAACTATGGCAAATATCGTGCAAGGCCTGTATACTCTCAGACCAGGTAAATTGTACATCATTCCTTTGGGGTTGGACTTGTTTGTTTGTGGTAGTTCCAGCCCTACCCAAGAAACAGTGTTTCTCTGTGTGTTTTCTGAGCCCTAATGGTATTTGGGTTGGTTATGGCAAAAAAAATTGAGTAGATACTCATCATTGTGAAATGTAAGCTCAGGACTCAGGTGGAATTCTCTCTATTCTAGTGAAAACCAACTTGTTTAGGAAACACAAAAAAGAGTTTGTAGGATACACTTCTGGTAAAATTGACTCTCGCGTCTGGCATTAATCTTTGTCTTTTTTTGTTGCGGAGCCTCCTTCAGTTCTGCCCACACTGCGGGTGCTGTGCACAGGAGCACACGCTCCTGACGCATTCACGATGCCGTCTTCTCAGGCTTGTTGAGTAACTTGCAAGCAGTCCGTTGGGAGTCTTAGAATGTATCCCCCTCGGGAAAGGGGGACTACTTTAATAACCTTTTTGTGAAATTCTTTTGTCATTTGAAGATGGAGTGAAATAAAACCTGATCTAAATTGCTTAACACAATACCTGATAATATAATAAGCTTACTAACCTTAAGGTATTACGGTACACTTGGGTCCAGTGGTTATTTTATTTTAATTGGTGGCTTGATTGTTTGCTAAATTTAAAAGATCCGTCAGAATTTAACTTGCTAAAAATGGAAATTTGGTGAAAACTGTAGTAGGAGTAGAGTGTGATGTAAATGCTTCTTTCTCAGGCTACTTTAAACAGTGGCTTCAGTATTCAGATTCAGTGTTACTTAAATTTGGTCGGGTCTCGCTCTATTCATAAAATTTAAACAAATTATCTGTATAAAGTAATTATTTATATAAAGTAGCAAAACATTTTATTTCATGTTTCCAATAAGCTGATGTTTTTCTTTTTGTAGTTTCTCAGAATTTTGAATTTCATTTTACTAAATGTGATGAAATGGCTCATGGATTTTTCTATTAGTGCTAGGTTATGAATGATTTATTTTATTTTATTTTGGAAGGCATCCAAGTGCAGTTTGACAAATTTCTAAATTCTGCCTCCCAAGTAGGCAGCTTTATCATAAAAGCTCTGGCTTTTATCATAAATAACGAATTGCAGACTAAAAGTAATCAGGGGAGAAACACTCAGAGATACGTGTTCATCTAAATGCTGTTGTTCTAAGGTTGAGCTCTTAGGTAGGATTCGTGCTACTTGTGAAGAGTCTGTATTTACGAATTGTCCTTTTGCAAAGGCAAACCTTTTGTAACCATTGGCATTTTCTGAGATACTGTTAAACGTATTTTGACATTTACACATCTCACCCATTGTGTTCCTGGTTTGTTAAAGCAGTTTTATTCACCTGAAAGGTTAAGGTTAAAATATTTTAAACCTTGAATTTTAAATGTAAAAGTTTCTTTTATTGCAGTGAATCTCACGTGCTGATCTTTGTATAGTGAATGCATCTGAATCAGCCAAGAAGGTTTTCTAAACTCTAGATTCCTGGGCCCTAATCCTTGGAGATCCTGATGACTTAACTTTTTTTTTTAAAAAAAATATATCTTTATTGATTTCAGAGAGAGGAAAGGAGAGGGAGAGAGAGAGACAGAAACACCAATGATGAGAGAGTCATTGATCAAGCCTGCAACTGGGCATGTGCCCGACCGGGAATCGAACTCCAATCGCCTGGATCCAAGGTCAACGCTCAACCGCTGAGCCACGCCCGGCCGGGCGATGACTTAACATTTTAAGTGTGTTTTCATTTGGTCTTTAGAAACTCAGCTTGAAAATAGTTGCCCTTCATTTAATACATGTTTTTTGTTTCTTTATCTTTATTTTAATCACTGCTTGGAGTTCCATAAAACGGCAGGTTTGGTTGGCGGCTCACACCGATTGGTTGTGGTCCCCGGAGCACTGTTCCGAGGCTCTTTCCACACCCTGTTTGAGCTGAGCGAGGTGGAGGGACACGATTGAGGGCATTTTGCCATGAGTTTGTTCAGGGCTGAGTGAGGTGGCCCTTGTGTCATTTTCAGTCCTTATTTTTTTTTTTTTTTGCCATTTCTAACTTGGCTGTTCTCCTGTTGATTTTTTTTTTTTTTTAAATTTACCAATGACCCAGCATTGCACAGCATTAGCGTAAATTTTTTCAAATTTATAATTATATTTACCTAAGATTACAATTTTTAAATTGAGCTCACTGGAATAAATAGAGCATTGACATTTTATGGTTTTTGATATGCACAGCTAAGATGTTTTCAAAGAGTGAAAATTTGAAAGGGCCAGATTAATAGACTCCAAAAGGGTAGCAGTGCTCACAGGCAGGGCCACCAGCAAGGGAGGCGGGTGCTGGTTCCCGCACACCCCTGCTACAGGTGGGCATTAGTTACAGTTAGGTCAGTGAGCGGGGGGGGGGGGGGATTGTGTTTATTTTAGCCTGAGTTTGCATAAATATCAACAAGGCTTTTATTCTATTATGTTTTTCTTATAAATTATTCAGCCCTGTCTTTCATTTATCTGGTCTTAGTGATTTGTAAAAATGCTTTATAATAAAGATACTAATTCACCTTTGATGCAAATATTTCCTTCCCTCATATTTAGAATTTTTGATAAGGCCCATTTAAAAATCTCTAGAGATTTTCATTAAATTTTGTTATATCAGTAAAATGTAAAGACATCTGTTTTCTTTACACTGTAAATTCTTTTTAGAAAGGAAATTTAACCTCTTGTATCTTCTTTATCAGAATAAAATTGCACTTAAGTTTGGTTTAATATATATTTAATTTAATTTGTCTATATGATTTTCTTAAAGAATCTTTTCCTTCCCTCACAGAGTGGGTTCAGTTGGCTCCAACTCTATTTTCTAAATTTATTCCAAACATTCTCCCTCCGGCGGTGGAATCTGAACTTTCTGAATATGCTGCTCAAGATCAGAAACTTCAGAGAGAACTTATACAGAATGGTTTTATGAGGCAAGTTTTATTTTCTTTTGTGACAAAATATGTCCAGTTTGTGGAAAGGAAGGCACCTGGCTCCTCATTTGGCACAGTTGTGACCACAGTAGTAGGCGGATCATTGACTCACTTTTCTTGCTGGGACTGGGGAGAGACATTCACTTCCATAGATTTTGAGGCCAAATTAAGTCTCAGGATATTGGTCTTGACCAAGATCACTGGTACCAAGTCTCTAGTTTCAGCACAGGTTAAGAAGTAAAACAGCTGACTTGTTGGCCCATGGATTGGCTTTTCCCCCCGTTTTTTCCTGGTGGCACCTCTGTTCGTATGGCAGGGGGGGCACTGAGTAATCAGTCCACTGGCCACTTGCCCCGCTCACCATCAGGTCCCACTGGAAAGGCTCCGTGACGCTCAGTGGGTAGATAGGCCTGGCTTTCTTGTAGCAAGTGAGGGAGGGAAAGGCCATGGGAAATGGGAGCACGCAGACAGCTAGTTCTTCTCTGATGTCCAGTGGTCACGAGTTTCCTGACATTAACTGTAATGTCCCTAACAGCAGTATTATTTTTATACACAGAATGAGGCCATTTCATGCCATAGTAGTTTTACTTAATCATTTTTGAAGAACTAATGTATTTGTGTGGTTCAAAAATGAAAATGATATACATTGAAAATAAAAAATATACACTGAGAAGTTTTTTCCTCACCTGCCTTTCCATCTACTCCCACCCCGTTAGGTAATAAATTTTTAAGTTTCTTGTGATTCCTTCCAGTGTTTTTCTTAATATATAGATACAAGCAAATACAATGTATTTTCTTATTTTTATTCAACTCTTACACATCCTATCACGTAGATCTACTACACCTTGTTTAACCAGTCCCCAGTAGACGGCAACTGGATTATTTCCAATCTTTTGCTATTACCCAGACTGCTGCAATCAATAGCCTTGTCCGTGCGTAATTCTATACCTGCTGCAGGTATATCTGGAGAGTAAATTCCCATAAGTGGGATTGCTGGGTCAAGAGTAAATGCAGTTGTAATTTTGACTAATATTGCCCAGTTGCCCTCCATAGGGGATTGTGTCATTTTGCACGTGCCCAGCAGAGTCTGAACGTACCTGTTCTCCGTGGCCTTCCATGTAGAGTCTGTTGTTAAACCTTTGTATTTTGCCACTCTAGCAGGTGAAACATAATTACTCAGAGTTGGTTTAATTTGCATTTCTTGTTATGAGTGAGGCAGAGCCTATTTTCACGTTCGTATATTTCTTTTCCTGTAAACTGCCTGTTCATGCCCTGGACTCATTTTTCTATTGGTGGTCAGTGTTTTTTTTAATCTTAGTTTCTAGGTGCTCTTTCTGTAGGATAGAGATTGATGCTTTGCCTGAGAGAAGACAGTTATTTTTTTCCAGTTTGTTTTCTGACTTTACTTTTGGTGTTGGTTTTTCTTTTTAATTTTAAGTCATGTAGAAGTTTTTATTTTTGTATAACTAACTTTGTCAGGTGTTTTCCTGGCTTTTTAATTTGAATTATAGTTAAAAGTGTTTCCTTAAAACTTTTAAAAATACATGTAGAATAATCTGAGTATACTTTTTATGTTCCCCCCCTATAAATGTAGGAGAAAAATCACCATAAATTTGAAGTCTTTTATGCTTTTATTCATGTTTTATTTGAATGTTTGCTTTTAATTTAGAGATGAACTTATTGGTGTCTTTAGAAAACAAACAGCCTTCTGAAAACTTTTTATTTCTATGATGCAGTTGAGGAAGTTAGCTCGTGTGGATTTCTCTGAACACCTTGAGTTCACCTTTCCGAGTAGTGTGGGCAACTTTTTAAACACCTCCAGAGACATTCCCTAACCCTAATTTTGGAATTGGAATAAGACAGCAGGGTGCAGGACTGCTTGGTGCTGTATAGTAGCTCATATGTAAAATTTGCTTGGGGTGAGTGACTGACTCCATAAATAGCTTCATGTAACATTGCCCTGGTACATGGACTAACATGGACTGTTCTGCCAAGGCCAACACATTCAGGGAAGTGCCTTGGGTTTGGGTATAAATTGGATTTTTTGTTTCTCTTAGTGGAATTCTTTCGTATGCCTTCTGCCTGAAATTTAAAACGTTAGTATTCCAAGAGGTGATAACATTAAAATGTTTTATTTTACAAACTGAATTGGGCATTTCTAGAATTAAGTTGGCAGTTTATTATACATTTACTGTGAAGATTAAGGTCTGCCTCATAAGTTATTCTGATAAGTGCTTAGCACAGAGAAGGCCCTTCCCAAGCTGACATTCTTGGACTCGCTCGCCCCACTGCTGAGCTGGCCCATCCCGAGCGGAAAGGATGTGCAGCACCGTCCACGCGGCCGCTGGGAGAAAGTCAGCCTGTGCTTCCGGCTCTCGTTCCACGTTCTGCCCGGCCAGCTTTGATGCCTTCCTTGATCAGTATTTGGCTAGAATTGTTTTAGAAGAAATGGTGTCCACTGATGCAAAAATAAAAATAAAGATTGGGAATATAGTACAGGCTGTCTAACAAGAATTCTATTACTGGCTGTTCTGACATGAGCAGTCATTTTATGGTTTATGCCTAACCAACCACATGATTCCTTTCAGCTTTGCAAACTGTTTTTTCATTTAAGATTATGTTCCACTTACACGATGTACGGAGTCCTGAGTAGGCAGTTCACAGCTTTAATGTGGACGGCACAGAGTAAGTCTTTGAAGTATCTTGAAATCGTGTGAATGTTGTCAAATATATCCTCTTTTGCATTTAATGGACACATCCTCATTTGAGCTGGAGTTTATGCAAAATATCTTCAGGTGCATGGAAATACAATGTGGACTTATTTCAAAGCTACAATTAACATATAAGCTAAGAGCGACATTTTCCTTTTTCTGTTACCTGCATAATTGAATTGCTTATTGTCAGGGAAGGCAGGTTGGAGTTCGGTGTTGTCAGACTGCATTATGGAAGATGAGCTCATCTGGAAACTTCTAACGTGCATGTCCTGAGGCGGAACATCTCATTCAAACCAGCCTGGGGTCCTCTTCAAAGCGAGTGCCAGATAGCTTTTAAGGGCAAATGAAATGTTCTTTCTGAGGAATTGGTGCCTGGGTTTCTGAACCCAAATAGAACCTTGTAGGGCGGGGGTACTGTTGGTCTTTAGCTGAAGGGGTTCCTCTAGATCGGGGCTTTTCCCTTCAGCAGCAGGGCCTGGTTTGGAGCGCCGCTTGCAGCTTTCCCTGCCGCATTCGTTGGCTGATCTTTGGCAGCCTTCGCGTACGCCGTGTGCACGGCCGCTTCCTGTCTCCTGTCCTCACTTCTGTTTTTCTCCTGTTATTTTTTGCATCTTCAGTTATTTGGCATTTGGGGGTTGGGAATGCAGGTTGTCTGTAGAAGTTGAGGCTCCATATCTCAAATCCTACATTTTCCTTTTGATCAGTGTTAACTTGTTTCAGAATGTTTGGTGAATGCTGCTGCGATGATATCCTGTAAATAGTGCTCATGTAAGATGCTCAGCTGGCTTTGTGCAGGTGCAGTGTTCACAGTAGAGATGTTCAAAAAGTGGCCTTAGAACTTCTGTTTCGAGTCCTTTAACTGTGTGAGGCCAGTTCATGCTAAAAGTTGAGCATGTTTTTCCCTTAAGTGCCCTGCCAAGAACAAACCCTTTCAAGGCCATTTTCTGTGTTCTCTCTCTGCGTTGTTAAGACTCCTCTCACCCAGCCCAGCAAGAGGCTTCTTTCCTCATCTTGAGCAAAACCAGAGAAATAAAGTGGGAAATTTTGGTCATCTGGAAGATTATTCAAAAGCAGAAAATAATTATTTGAGCTAGCATTTTAATCATCTGTAGAGGCCGTTTATGAATTTATTCACTAGTTTGTTAATTTAGCAAATACTTATTTTCTACTATGTGCTCGATACTGTTCTAGGTACTGGGGGAACAAGGGAGCAAAGTTCCTGTTTTTATGGAGCTTGTGCTTGAGTGTAGGGAGATAAATAATAAACATGTGAACAGTTTATTTCAAATAATAATAAGTGTTCTGAGGAAATGAAACTGTGTGTGGGATAGAGAACGGGTGACCAGGGCATTTTGAGGGGCTATTCATGCTAACTTGGTAATGTCGTGCCTCCCGAGGAGAAGGCCTCCAGCCAGGGAGTTGGTGATCAGGAGATATCCACTGGTCGACTAAGTGAAGAATGTTGCAGGCAGGGTTAAGTACATACAGAAGTGCTAACGTGTCCAAGGGACGGAAAGAAAGCCAGAGTGGCTTGGGTGTAGTGACCAGAGGTAGATAGGATGGAGAGGCAGACGGAGCCGCATCTCACAGGACCAGGGAAGTGAATTTGAACTGATTTGTAGTTGTAGTGGAAACCCAGTGAAAGGCTTTAATCAGAGGCATGCACTAATCTTATTTATGCTTTTACATAAGATCACTCTGGCTCTTGTCTGGACTAATAGTAAGACTCTTGCAGTTGTGTAGGGGAGGGATGATAGTATCTTGAATTGGGGTTTTTGCTGTGGAGTAGGTGAGGGGTGGTTTATTTTGGATTTTGTTTGGGGGTAAATGCTCCAGAGAGAGGGAAAGAGAGGAATCAAGGGTGAGCTAGGGCTCTGGTCTGAGGAATTGGGTGGATATTCATTTATTGAGTAAGACTGGGGAAGGAGTGGGGGTGGCGTGGAGTCAGCGGTATTCCTTCTGGCCATGGTACATTGGTGGTGTGTATAAATTATCCAGGTGGCAGTGGTCATGGGGCAGTTGATCTGTGTCTGAAGTGCAAGGGAGGAAATATCAGAGCAGGAGATAGAAGTCTGGGGCCCACTGGCGTGTGAATTTGAATTGATTTTTAACTGTAATGGAAATCCACGAAACCCACTCAAGTATTTCAAGTCACAGGACTGGTGTGATCACTGTTCTAGACAAAGGAGACTATACAAGGGAGAGAAAGGCGACCGAGGACAGAGTGTTGGCCAGATGAACAGGCTAGTGAGTTGGGCGTTACTACTCATGGTTCGGGCATTTTAGTCACTTGTCTGAATTATTGTCTGGGAAACTAGAGACACAAAAATAGCATTTATGGGTAGCATAGGTCCTAATCAGACCTGTTCTCTCACCTCTAAAGTGGAACGAGGACTTCTTTGGTGTTTGAAGGTAAACTGGGTAATGTAGGGAAAGGTTTGTGTTCTTCTGCAAGAAGCGTGTTCACGTTCATTCTAAGGAGAGCCCGAGACTTTCAAAGCTTGAGCAGTTTTCCGTTTCTTAAGGTAAGATTTTAAGTTACCCTTCGTAGTTCAGACTTGGAGTTTGCCCTGGTGCAAGGTCATTAGGCACGTTGGCAGCAGAGCCCAGGGCAGTCTTCAAAGATAGACAGTCTGAGCTGTTTCTAGAACCTAGCGTAAACCGTCTTCATGGATAACCCCTCCTTCATTTAATAGCTTCCTATATTTAAAAGGACACCTTTTAGCTAAGAATATCAGTTTGTAAATGACTCAGTTACTGTGCAATCTAATGTCTGTTTCACAATTTAAGGCTGTTGGGTTAGCATGGAAATGCCTGCTGCACTTCCATCATCAGCTGTGCGGTTCATTTCTCCTGTTGGTACGTGGAGGTGTCAGTCAGCTCTGTTGACTCACTTTTCCTTTTTAATCCGCAGAGCTGCCCAGTCCCGGGAGAGAGCTGGAGATGAGTTGGCTTATAGTAAGTAATAAGGTTCCTTTCCATCTGTGGGGGTTGTGGTGTAGATAGCCACCGGCAGTGACCGTGCAGCAAGTATGATGATCCCCACAGTGTTCTTGATGGCGGGCTCATCGGGACTGTGTGTGATTGAGGACAGACTGTTCTGTGAGTTGCGGCCGATCTAAGGTCCAGTGGGTGGTGGTGGCTCTCAGGCAGTTGTCAGGATGCTGCCAGTGACTCAGTCTCAGTTCCTGATGACCTGGCCCCCTTTCACCTTTCACTCCACTCAAAACCACTTTTTAAAAAATCTCCTTTTTGGCGATTGGGAGAGGGGTAGGAATTTGTGTTAAATAGGTTCCTACCATGATCCAGTGCCGTCTGCTATTCATACCTTTTCCTGTTTTGATGATTTTTTTCAGACAGCTCCTCAGCATGTACGAGTTCCAGAGGCTACAGATAGTGAATGTGTTGAATGTACTTTCCTTGCTGCCACAAGGACACACTGGAGCTGCAGAGATTGTATTCCGAGCACAGTGGGTCCTGCACTCAGGCACTGTCACAAAGCTGTTCTCGGAAGAGGATGTCAGACTTCTTACTTTGATTTGTAATTTTAAAAAACAAAAAACTAACAAACAAAAAAACTGTCAGTTGCTGCTAGACCTGGGGATGATTTTGAAATGGGACAATCTTTTAATGAATCTCTCTATAGATTCCGTGAGGAACAGGCATCTTGAAAGGTGACCATTGCTAAGTGAAATCGGGCAGCCCAAACCAGCAGCTTCCTCCAAAAATATAGGAGCAGGAGAATTTTTTTAAGCACTGTTTTATTCATTTGTGGACTTGGCGCTCGGCATATTGGTTTCACACATCAAGATACCTTTTGCTTTAAAATCAAGCAGATCATTACAATACAGTATTTTTCACCCATAACCAAAAGAAGCCCCTTGAAAAGAGTTGGTCCTTATTTAGCATTAGAAGGTCTCATGAAAGGAAAATGCTAACTCTGCTTTTGCTCTACCTTTCCCCCCATTAGTCCACAACCTTTTTCTACTCTGTGCCTTGAGCTTTGTGCACTTTGCAGCTCTGTGACCATGTCAAACTCACAAATGCCTCCTGGAAAAGCTTACGGTATCATGGACTAACCCGCCAAGATGCCACCAGATGTCAGGCATGGCTTCGGAGCAGGAATCTGAACAAGTGGGAGGACAGAACCTTGTTGCACATTCATGGTCAGCTTCCCCCCGCCTCACTATGGCACATTCATGTTAATGTTGGGGACCAACTCTTGTAGGACATTTCCATTCCCTCTGTCACTTACATGACTCACCAGCTGCTGTAGTACTGGCATCACGCTAGTTCAGGCGTCGCCAGGACTCCAGCAATAAAACTCCCCTCGTAAGGTTGAGAATCAGCCAACAGTGAAAGCTGGCTCCTGTGATGCTCTAGGAAGCAGATACGGTTTTTAAATCCAAATATAATCAGTGGTGTGGGATTCCTGATCCGTTTCATTTTAAATGGGTGAGATAAGTGCTTTTGAAAAAAGGCTGCAGTCTGCAGCTTCAGACATCGTATTGGAGTCAGAGAGAAGTAGCACTGCTGATCTGAGGCCCCCGTCCAACTGTGGCAAAGCTGTGTTTGGTTTTTCTACACCCACAGTGCTAGTTAGTTCCTGTTTAGGCTCTGAGGCTTATTCTAGTTGTTCTTGAAAGGCAAAGAAAAATAGAAAGATGTGGCAAATGAAAAATTTTTTCCTCAGTTCTGCTTGACTCTAAATTGAGTATTGTGCTCAAGCCTACTCGGCTATGTGGGACTGATATTTACCTCTTCAGAGAACTTGGAGCGGAAAAGGAAGACATTAGAGATAGTCACACTTCTGATTTGCAGGTTTTTCATAAGAGTTGCCTCTGCCAATTCAGTTGTCCTTTTTTGGGGAGTGGAGGAGTGGGAGAGTTAGAAGTGTGATCTTGGGAGCAAGTCAGTCATCTACCAGAAGTCCTCTGTTTGTAAAATTATTCAGAGAAGTAAAAGTAAAGGTTGTCAGATTTATTTTTTTAAATACTTACCAACCAGAGTTGATAGGTTTTGTGGAGGACTTGAGTTAGACTCTTTAACTCTGTGAGTATCTTGGATTGTATTGATAAACACTGAATTACTGTAAGAATATATACAGACTCTTACTATGCCCTGTATAGTTTGATTTACTGCACCAGTAACATTCTAGTATCAAGGAAAATTCCATTTTACCCTGAAGGCCAAATTTTACTTTTCTCAATGGAATGCTTGCTGCAGGCTTATAAATAACACCTGCAACTAAAGTCTTTCCTGAGTAGTTTTAATAATATTTCTGCAAGGAATAAAATTGGAATTTTTAAAATCCAAATATAAAATGTGGGTGAGTTCTTCAGTAATTTAATAATTACCCAGATGCTTTTTCTGTGAGAGACCATTGTCTGGCCAACAGCAGAACTTTCCTTATGAAAGCATTGTATCATGATGTGAATTGGCATTAAAACCTTTGGATGTCTTTGCGTTATTAAGTTAATGGAGAAATATTTTATATTGTCTTCTTTTTATTATAATATATGTGTAAACAAAAAGTGGGCAGAGTAAAGTCTGCGAAATTTAGTTTCTCTAAAGTTTTGTGCGGTGACTGCAGCCAGCTCTGGGCCAGGCTGGTCCTGCAAAGCCAGGAGGGGAGGCCGCAGGGGGATCTGCATGTCCTGGGGCCTGTGACTGTTGCTCCTCATTTCCACACCGAGGCACATGACAGGGTGAAGGACCCGCTTCTTTATCTCAAGCCTGAGTCGACCTTGCTTATTCCACTGGGATTCTTACCTAGTTAGTTTGCAGCATAAGAAGAAAGGAGGTTTGTCATCCATTTTGCTTTGACGAAACACTGTTTGCCAGAAAGTATTTTCTCATGTTTGCCTGTGTTCTTGCCAGTACAGTATGTAGCTTTTCCACCCCAGTTAAATACTGGCTCCTGTGGGGCCCGTGTCAGGAAACCGTGCATGCAGGTTGATTGTCCCGTTTGTCAGCACATGCGGCTGATTTGGCTGAATCGCCTGTGTACGGGGAGCCTGAATCTAGACCCTCCGAAAGGAAGCAGTCCAGTCACGTCAAAGTCACGGCACGTGAAAGTATAAACAGACAATGGTTCTGAGAGACGGTGCTTATTTTAAATTTTGGCCTGGATCTTCAGTGACAGTGTCCTCGTACGCCCTGTTTTCACAGCTGCACCCTAGCCTAGCAACTGCGTTGTCTCCTGTGGGTGGAAAGGAAACCCTGATGAGTTCTTTGTAGAATTAGTGAGGACACCACCCACCTGGATGCAGGAGCTGGGCGTCATTACATCGTACATTCTGTTCTGTCCCTTTTACAAGGGCAGTTCCCTTTCCTTTATTTGGGGGACAGGATGGAAACCGATCTGTAAGAGATTGCAGAAGAACGGATGCCCAAGGCCGTTAGCCCTGCACGCGCATCCCCTGCGCCGCAGGCCTGTAAGGCTGCTGGGCCCTCCTACATGGTTCCCCTTGGGCTGCAGACTTGCACACAGATTCCTCAGGGAGAGAGTACACATGTGGCACCTCGCGGTGCTCTGGACTGACCAGGGATTCGGGCGTCCTTCCGCACAGAGAACTTCGGAGCAGCGGTCTGAGCGCGCGTGCTGGCAGAGGTCATGGTGACCCAGCGGACACGATGGTTTCTGCAGGTACGCAGTGAGCAGGAGCACTTGTATCACAGCCTTTAAAAGCCCCTTGACTCTCCTAGAGGAACCTTCAAGATTTGTCGTCTTATTGAGGCTGGCTGTGTTTTCTTCTGTGTTTTTTCTGTTTTATTACAATTATTTTCATGATTATCATGCAAGAGTTATTGCCCTTAAGCCAAAAGTCAGTTGTTTAATCAGCTATTATTAAAATAACAGAACATTGTTTTAGGAATATACACTAACCCGAGACATTAAAAAGCTTCACAACTAAAACCCAACACAAAATAACCTACATTAGCTATCCAGTCACTGTGTAGATGTTCTGTTTTTTTGTTCTTTGTTTTTTTTAATGGTGTCTCATTGAGCTTCAGAGTATTATGTTTACTTTCCTCAAGGTCTAGACCTCTTAACGGGACTTTGAAATTTAAGATCAGAATGTGAGTTCCTTGACTGACACCTATAAGAGGTTTATAGGACCTTTTTGGTTGCGATTACTGTTTTCAATAAGATTGCATAAAATGAAGTTTATGTTTATCAGGTGTTAAAATAGAGGTCATAGTAGTTCATGGAGAAATGACTTTCTGATTATTTTACCTTGTTGAAATTTGTCCCAGTTTCTGGCCACCAGAATACAGGGTGGGGAAAAAGTAGGTTTACAGTTGATTGTATGGAAAATACTACAATAATTAATAAATAATACTACAAGAATAAACTGTGTTTCCGGCACTCACAACTGTAAGCCTATTTGTCCCACCCTGTTATGTGAAAAGACCCCTGTTATTTTCCAAGGGAAATGATTCCTCTTCTGTCCCCACTGATTATTAACTAAGTCATTGACACAGGGATTCGGGCCTTCCCTCCTCCACTGCCCAAGACCCTGTTTTCACCTGTTTCCACAGCCAAGTGACACAAGTACATGCACCGTTTCTGCTTATGTTGGAGTGGCTGTGGGAGCGTTAAAGAAAATGCTCATCAGAGGACATTCTTACAGACCCTAGTAGACATTGTACCCCTGCTGGTTGGAAAGTATCTTCATTTCTGGTTGGATTGGATTGTTTAGGAAATGTTAATGGCTTACAGTTCTGGGAAATTTATAGTGTGGCTTGGGTGAATTCTGTGGTTTGAAAAAAATAAATATTTTGTATTGATTCCCACATGTCATTTTATTGTTGTGACTATGTACTAAATGCAATAAGACTGTGGCTATTCTCTTAGAAGGGTATGTTTTGTTAAACAGATGGCAGTTTAATTGCTCTCCTTAGGCCTGCTTGTCAATATTAGAGCCATGCAATCCAGGGGAGATTGTTCCCATGTGAAGTTGTGGGAGCTGCGGCTGGAACCGAAAGCTAATGAATGAGTGGAAGGTCCAGGCAGACAGGAGGCTTTGCCATCCGCCGGCACAGCCAGAGTAAGGGGGAAGCAGCGAAGCCTAGTCCCCGGAGGTGCTTGCTTGTTGGAAAGCGCGGTGGAGCGTAGATCAGGGCGTCCTGCGCATCAGCTCCGACAGGTCCAAGCAAAGCAAAATGGTAGGTGAAGCTCACTGACCGGGTTCAAAGCCACCGACTCCGGCTCTGACCTTTAACTCTCGGAGGCTTTAGGTGTAAGCTCTCGCTCTAAAACACTGTGGTTCATGAAGTCGGTCCTGCACAGATGTCCTTGGCCTCGCTGTGCGCTGCCTGGTCCGCCGGAGCTGTGCTCCAGCGCAGAGCACGACGTTCTGCTCGCAGCGCGCCCGCCGCCTCCCGCGGGGACCGCGCAGCGCGCCTGCCCTGCCTGGCCCGCGGCCGCGCCCACCGCCCCTCTGCGCCGGCGCGAGCTGCGTCACTGTGCGCGCACGCGGCATACACACACTGCACAGATCCGCGTGGCTCTTCTACTTTCAAACACTGGGTGCATTGTGGACTTTTGATCAGAACTTCTGACTTGGGTTTTTTTGCGTTGATTATACTGTGCTTTTTCAAAAAGAAGCCTTTGTGTTTTCTTGCTATGAGATGGTTTCCCCTGAGGTTTCTTGAAATCTTACTTTACAGTTTTTGTTTCTGTCGCTGTGCCTTGGCAAGTGTCCTTTCCCAGTGTCCTCAGAATGCTGGTTCTCACCCTCCTGTGTAACCTCGGCTGTGTGGTAAGGTGCCTGCTTTATGGCGACCACACAGCCGGATTCGGTGGCTCCATCTTCTTCTCTGCGTTTAAATCACCTGACATTTTCCTTTAGTTCCCCCCCCCCCATAGGGGGCTGTTTAAGTCCTCTCTCTTCAATTAGCAAATGTTTTTAATTGAGCGTAAAATTTCCCTACTAGAGCCAGTTCTTAGTATATATTTATGTATGTTATTTTTTCTATTGGCCTATTTCTCAATAATCCAAAATTCTAAAGTATTTGAATTTCAAAAAACATAATAGTAGAAAGAATAACATACATAGAATCTGAGAACAAATTTAAGTTTCAACTAGTTATGTATATTCTTGGGTAGGTTATTTTTCTGACCTAGGTTTCTCCATATTAATTTTAAGCCCCGCCTCCAGATTGCTAGTATAGGACCTCTATGTATGTATGGCAATGGGCTTAATTTTCCAGAAGGATATAACAGTTATAAACTTACTAATTATGCACCTTAGTAACTAATAATATACCTCAAAATATATACATATAAAGAAAAAAATGGCCACAACTACAAGGAAAAATAGAGAAATCTACCAACATAACAGGTATTTTTAACTCACCTCCCTCATAATTAATAGATCATGCAGAAGACAAAGTTAATGATCATTAAAAGCACAGAAGATTTAAACAGCACAGCTATTAAATTTGATCTGATGACTATATATGTATATGTAATATGTGTCTTCCTTTCCACCCTCCAATAAGAAAATAAGCATTTTTGCAAACCAAATCTAACATTGTATTTAAAGTATAACAAATGACCAAATTGGATTTATCTCAGGAATACAAATTGGCTAATATTAGGAAATCAATTAATATGACTCATTTATTAATGGATTAGCATTGTCTATGAAAATCCAAAGAACTTACAAGGCAAATTCGAACATTTAAGAGTTTATCAAAGTTGCTAGAACAAAATCAATATGCAAATGGCAATTACATTTTCATGCACCAGCTACAAGCAATAATGGCTTTAAAAATTTTAAACATAATTAAATAAAATTTATAGCAGGAACAAAAATATAAAGTATCTAATTTTAATATAAAAGTATAAGCCTTTTAATGAGAAAATGATTATTTTAAAAAACCACCTTTACTCACCTAAATGTATGGAGAGACTATGCTGGATAAGAAGATGTAGGTTTCAACTGTGTCAACAAATTGGTTAATAAGTTAATGCAATTTCAAGAAATAATCCCAGCAGTTTTCATTGCGGTACTTCACAAGCTGACCCTAAGATATAAGTGGAAGAACAAAGGGCCAAGGATGTCCGAGACATTCCTAAAAACAATGAAGGGGAACTAGCACTACCAGACTGTAAAGCTTAACATCAAACGGTGATTAAAATGTAGAAATGGTACAGAGGTGGCACGAAGGTGAATGGACAAGAGGGTCGCTCAGGGCCTGATCACTCGTGCACAGGAACTCGCTTTTTTTTTTTTTTTAACTTTTTATAATTTTTATTTTTGTTTAAAGTATTACAAATGTCCCTTTTTCTCCCCAATGACCCATTCCCCCCCCATTCCTTCCCCCTCCCCAGTCACTCTCCCCACCATTGTCCCTGTCCTTGGGCTGTGCATATATGCACATAAATTCTCTGGTTACTCTCTCCCACTCCATCCCCCCGCCCCCCTCCATCCCTCTGACATTTGGTCAGTCTCAACTATGCTTCCATGTCATTGAATCTATTCTGCTCATCAATTTATTAAGTTCTTTAGATTCCACGTATAAGCAAGATCATCTGATATTTGTCTTTCTCTGCCTGGCTTATTTCACTCAGCATAATATTCTCCAGGTCCATCCATACTGTCCCAAAGGGTATGAGCTTCTTCTTCTTTACAGCTGCGTAGTATCCACGGTGTAAATGTCCCACAGCTTTTTTATCCACTCAGCTACTGAGGGGCACTTGGGCTGTTTCCAGATCTTGGCTGTTGTAAAACTGCGCTGCTATGAACATCGGGGTGCATATATTCTTTCTGATGAATGTTTCAGGATTCTTAGGATACATTCCTAGGAGCGGAATCACTGGGTCAAATGGCAGCTCCATTTCTAATTTTTTGAGGAACCTCCATACTGTTTTCCACAGTGGCTGCCCCAGTCTGCATTCCCACCGGCAGTGTACCAGGTTCCCCTTTCTCCACACCCTCGCCAGCACATGTCGTTTGTTGATTTGTTGATGGCAGCCATTCTGACAGGTGTGAAGTGATACCTCATTGTGGTTTTAATTTGCATCTCTCTGATGATTAGCGACATCGATCTTGCTTTTTAAAAGAGCAGCCTCACTGCAGGTCAGTGGGGGGAGGATGGGCGTCAGCTCTGCACAGAGGACCATTGTCCCCCCCCCCCCCCCAGGTTGGACTGGAGAGCAATGGAGGAAAGTTAAAGTTATAAAACCTTACGAGGCAATAGAGAGGCATTTTTTATGACTTTGGGCAAGGTAAGGGTTTTGGAAACAAGAAAGTACAAATCGTTACTTTAAAGATGATGATTGGGCTACACTGATAGTGAGTACTTTGTTGACCAAACATGACATAGAGTGAAAAAATAAGCCCAAACTGGTGAAAGCACCTGAATGCAAGTCTAACAAAAGCAATTTGGGAGGGAAATGAGCAAGAAACAAGCAGGCGTTTTGTAGATGAGGAAATGGCCCATAAACATGAAAAGATGTTCAGCTTCATAAAATGCACATTGAAATGCATATTAAAACCATAAAAAACATTTCCTAGGCACCAAATCAGCAGCAACTAAAATGTCAGAAAATGCCAACAACTGGAGAGAGTACGCCAACAGGGACTTTCACCGCCGCTGTTGGCGTGTAAATTGGCATTACCACTTTGGAAGACGGTATTATCCAGCGAGGTTGGGCGCGGGTAGATCTTCCAGCCCAGGGTTTATGCTGTTAGAGAAACTCGTGTGGGTGCGTACACCCAGGACACAGGTGCAGGGAATGGTCCCAACCCCATGGTTTGCATAACCAGAAAGGGGCAGGAGAAAGCCGAGTGCCCGCCTACAGTGGAGCAGCCCGAGCAGCGGGGAGCTCTGCTCGCAGGATGGGGGCGTCTCAAGTCCTGCTGAGTTACAGGAGCGTGGCAGGAAGATACAAAGTGCAAAACCAGGAAAAACTCTATTGTTTCGGGGGCCATAAATAGCGAAACTAGAGAAAAGAATTAACATTCAAGATCTTTCTTCCCTTGGAACGAGCGGAGAGGAGCACAGGGCCTGATGAGCACTTGGAAACTGGGAACACTGCGACGTCAGTTCTTGAGTTAATACTGTAAATTCAGTGCAAAGCCAACCCAAATGCTGAGTATTTTAATATAAATTAAAAATCCACGATGTACATCTGAAACTAATGTGATATGTCAATTATACCTCAAAAAATTAGGAAAAAACCTAAATGCTCAACAGTAGGGATGGATTTATAGTGTGCCCGTATAACGGGGGCATTAAAAATGGTCTTGTAGAAGATTGCGGAACGATGGGAAAATGTAGTAAGTGAAAAGCAAAAATAAATCTGAACCCATTGGGTGAATGTTATGAAAGGAATGCACAAAACGGCTTTTTTAAAAAAACAGATAATTGTTATTTTCTTTGTGTTTATTTTAAGTAAATATATATGTGGAAGCGTAGACATGAAAGTCGGAAACTCTTCATTGAAAGGGGAAATAGAGGGAGCTTGCTGTACCAAAAAGTGAATAATGTTTTTTAAAAGTACAATTTTTTACACTGGTGTAAAAATAGACAAGTGAATGGAAAATTGTTTTAAAAATAGACCCAAATACTTCCAAGAGTACATTAAAGGTGGCTTTTTGAGATAATTCTGGCCATGATGGATGATTCAATAAAAGGTGTTAGTCTAACTGGAGAAAATTGAATTGATTTCCTGTTACACTACTCACCAAAGTCAATTAAGTTATTAAAACTAGAGTACAATATAGTTAATACCTCCTTGGGGCTGGAGAAGCTGTTGCAGGGCACAGACAAGGGCAAGCAACAGCCGCGTGGACCCGCCGCCCGCCCCGCCCGGAGTGCGCGCGAACAGAGGCCTTTTACGCGAATGCCCGTGTCCTGTCCTGGCACGCGGGAGACAAACATAGAAAAAAGATGAAGTAAAAGTGCTTTAGAACATTTTTGTGTGTATTTGTGGGTAAAAAACACGTTTTGCTCTAAAAATTTTTCTTTTCGTGAGAGCCATGTGGTTAAAAACGCCTCGCTATATGAGCAACTGCTGGTTTTAACAGTTGATGATAGAAACAGCGTCATGCCTGCTTCCAAGGTAAGCTGATTTTCGTGGCTGTCGTGGCTGAAAAAGCTGCTTCCTTACCATATATGGATCCAAATGACTGCTTTGCTGAAAAACAACTCATTTTTCAATTCCATCCACTAGTCTCAAAAAGTGTGTGTCGGAATCTTTGTAATAAATGTCCGTCTTTCTCCCAGCAGCTTCCCTGGCTCGGTGACCGGGAGCGTGCGTGCTGACTGTCGGCAGCGGATGGGCCCAGAACCTGCCGAAGTTCACGGGGCTTCGCTTCCCAACCTTAAGTGCGCACTTAGGGAATTCGTAGAGGCGACGACTTGGGCAGCAGTTTCACAGAGCTTGAAGCGTGGCCAGCCATTGTCAAAATGCACTGAACATGAATTTCTTTTGGAAAAATAGCTCCTTACTCACTGTCCGGCTCCCATCTCTACCTGGAAGGGTCAGATAAAGTCTGTTTTGTTTTTTTTTACCTCCCAGATTGCATGACTTACCACAACCACAAGAAAGGTTGGCACGTTGCAAACGTCTGTCTTTTTATAAAAAAGTATATATCATTTAGTTTGACAGTGCTTCTAAGAATGTTGAGGTAGCCAGCAAACCGCTGTTGGGTTTAATTTTCCCACCTCATAAACTCTTGCTAAGAGGCCCTTGTGTAGGGTAATAAAATGGTAAGTCCGTGCCTGGGGCGGGGAGGGGCACCAACTACAGTATTCTGAAAGCATGGACCAGGGTGGGCCCTCTGCAGTGTGGAGCTCTCCCAGTGCTTTTAGGACACCTCAGGTTTTCCCCCTGCTACCTGACCACGTACGCGTGCAGTGTGCATGTACTGGCCAAGCTTCTTTACTCAAGAACAGGTGTAACTCTTGTTTTCTTCCTGCACCTCTGTGGATCTTGTTTGCTCTGGAGACCACTAGCCTAAACGTTAGGGGGATTTACTATCTCACAGAAGGTCCAGGGTTGAAAAATACAGCTTCTCATTGACCTTAAGGAGCCAGGTTTCTTCCAGCCTTCTGCTCCGCCAGTGCACAGGAAGATCAGGCTTTTGGGGCACAGGGAGAGAGGTGCCCCCAGCACTGTCAAGAGTGGGTTCTTTGAACAAGGCCAGAGGCTCCCAAAGCTAACACGAATGCTCTGCCAGTACATTCAGAAAGCACAGTTGAGTGGCTAATCAGTGCATGTGGTTTAGAGGGGGAGAGATGTAGGCCAAGGTCAAACATACTCAGGGGAGGCTGAACCCTGTTGTAGGGAGAGCTCATCCTAGAATTTGTACCTCTGATGGAGGCCCAGCTTTCAGGGGGTACAGGTCCTGTTTCCTGTAACTCACAGTGCCTTCCTCCCTGAGTGCTCTCACCCTCCCCAGTCAGGGGTCCCTCCTGTCCCCCCAAGACCAGTGAGCCCTGCTGTGGTTGGTGCGCAGTCACCACATCTTGGTGGCTGCTCAGCCCTGGGGAGGCTGCTTCCTGCTGGCCCAGTTAGGGTGAAGCAACTATCCAGCTGGCTGGGGACGGGAACGGAGCTTTGTAATGGAGCCCTCAGAGCCCTCTGCACTCAGGACTTATTAATATAGATTAATGGGCATAGACAGGACTCTTGATTTCCTTAAATAAATGGATTTTATTTTATTTATTTATTTTTTAAAAATATATCTTTATTGATTTCAGAGAGAGGAAAGGAGAGGGAGAGAGAGACAGAAACATCAATGATAAGAGAGTCATTGATCCGCTGCAGCCCGCAACCCAGGCATGTGCCCTGACAGGGAATCGAACCCTGATCGCCTGGATCCTAGGTCAATGCTTAACCGCTGAGCCACACCCGGCCGGGCAAATAAATGGATTTTAAATGGTTACTGGGGCAACCAGGCCTGGCTCCATTCATAATCCAAGGGATGGAGATAACTTGATAGGCTCTTGCCCTATACTTTGCAATCTATGAGTTCGTGGGGTGGAGAGACCGGGATGGCATGAGGAGGGGTGCCATTCCTGGGCCCTGAGCTGGGACAGCAGATTCAGAGACTCTGGGAGTAAGGCCAGCAATCTGTGTTGTAACAAGCCCTCCAGGCGATTCAGGGGCGGGCTAGAGCCTGAGAGGTAGCTCACAGGGCCCTTGGCTTTGAGCAGCTCCTGCTCTGTCCCGGCCCCACGCAACTCCCCCCCAGCCCAGCAGCCTTCCTCTGCCCTGGCTGCCCTGGGATCTGTGCCTGCACAGGGCCCTCTGCTCTGGACCTGCACGACCTGAGAGTAGGCCAAGAAGCAAGTGGCCAGTAGGGGCCGCCCTGCCTCTGTCCCCCTGCTGCTGGCCCTCCTTGTGGTCGGGTGTCATTAATCTGCAATCTGCGGGGGCTGCTTCTCAGACTGTTGCCCTCCCAGTAATGAGCCCCATGGACAGTGGTGTGGACACGGATGGTGCTACCCACTTGTTTTGAAAGGGATACATCTCCCCAGCTGATGGCTTGTGACTGGCTGTCAGCCTCAGGCGACAGGCATCAGTGAGAGCATCTGCCACAGCCTGGAGCTCCCAGGTCCCCAAGAGAAGGAAAGGGGAGGGAGACGATGGAGAGAGGCAAGCCGCAGACCAGCTGCGGAGGCGAAGGCACAGGTGTGCGCTCAAGGCCCTGGCTACATGCTAGCATCACTTGGGGAGCCTGAAGCCCGAGGGAGCCCAGGCCATGGAAATCAGACCCTCGGTGTGGCACTTGGGCACTGATGGTTTTTAAAAGCTCCTTGGGTGATTTTCTCTCTCTCCAGCTTTATGGAGATATAGTTGACATTTAACATTGTGTAATTTAAGGTGTACAACCAGTTGATTGGATGCGTGCGTACACTGCAAAGGGGTTACCCCAATAAGGTTAGTTAACACTTAGTTACCATTTGGTGGTGATGGTGGTGAGAACATTTAAGACCCTTCTTAGCAACTTGCACGGATACAGTACAGTATTGTTAGTAACAGTCATCTTGCCGTACACTAGGTCCCAGA
Organism: Miniopterus schreibersii; assembly: GCF_964146895.1. Classification (NCBI taxonomy): domain Eukaryota; kingdom Metazoa; phylum Chordata; class Mammalia; order Chiroptera; family Miniopteridae; genus Miniopterus; species Miniopterus schreibersii. The sequence goes on along the minus strand of NC_138107.1, from coordinate 1,213,476 downwards.
AGTTACTCACCTTATAACTGAAAGCCTGTACCTTTGCCCTGTATCTCCTCCTTTCCCCCAGCCCCTGACATCCACCAACGTGCACTCTGTTTCTATGAGTTTGGCTTTTTTAGATTCCACTTATGGAATCAGACAGTATTTGTCTTTCCCTGACTCACTGTCACTTAGCGTAATGCCCTCAAGATTCATCCAGGCTGTCACACATGATAGGATTTCCTGCCCTTTTTAATGGCCGAGTAATATTCCGTTGGGTATTTTCATTCCCCATTCTTCCACTGACGGACACTTAGGCTGTTCCTGTATCCTGGCTGTTGCGAGTAATGCTGCCGTGGACATCTCTTAGGGATAGTGACTCCACGACTCCAGTGTGTGGCCAAGACTGGAAACCATTGCTCTAAAGGAGCCCTTCTCACACCTGAAGGGCACTAGGAGTACCTGGGAGATCTTGTTTAAAATGCAGATCCTGACTCAGTGAGTCCGGAAAGGGGCCTTAGCATCTGCACTCTGTCCTCACAGAACAACTTGCCAAATGAGCAATTTGTCTACATTATCAGATTTCCGGTGTGATTTGGTCAGTGTAATAGCTTATTAAGGGAAAGTTCACTTTTGCTTAAGATACTTCATCAGCAGAAAGTTACCAGCATTTCATTAGGGAATTTTAAAACCTAGGCTAATTTTTCATGTATGATATTTTCAATCCGGATAATTCTCTATTTTACAAAATGATTCTCAGTGAATGGGCTGCATTCGATGTCCATGGAGGAGTCTCGGCCAGCCTGAGAGAGGCACAGCAGAGCTAGGTCTTTGGGTGAGCATTCTTACTGTCCCAGAGCCCCCCAATTTTTCAGGCTGGGCCTTCACTTGTTTTACATTTTAAGAATCTGCTGCTAAATGTTTGAAAACTGGATTTAATTTTATTTTATCTAAATGCTGCCTTTGACAGTTGAGAAACACAAGGCTCAGAGAAGTTAAGCAACTTGCCTGAGGTTGCACAGCCAGACCATCAGGCCAGGTAGATGCTCCAGGCCTTACCTTGTCAGACCTTGCAGGCAGAGCCTGCTTGATGTCCTGTGCCACCTGAGAGTTGGAAATGAGTGCGGGGACTCCTCCCTCCTATGACCACTGACCGGATCAGTGTCAGATGTGGGCGACACTGGAGCGGCATCCGGGGGAAGTGCTGCTGTTCCCGCCCCAGTGAGGGCTCCCCTGCCACCCAGGACCTCCTCTGCTTTACCTGCCTGGCCGGGCTCCGCTGTGTCACTCCGGCCAGCAGGTGCGCTGGGTTCGCAGTTTGCCGCCCCGGCCTCCTGCGTGGCAGTTTCCTGAGCTCTCCAGTCCTGGTCTGCGGGGCTGCATCGGGACCTGCCGCAGACACGCGGGCGTGAAGCTGGACGGTCCGTGCGGAGGGCTCAGGGCGATGGGGGCACAGGGCGGCTGTGCGGGGGTTCCTCCTGGGTGCGCTGTCTTTGGGGAGGAGGGGAGACGGCGGGGGGGGGGGGGCGGGGGGGGGAGACCCAAGCAGCCCCGCCCCCGCAGGCTGCCCCGCGAGGGGGGGGCCCAAGCAGCCCCGCCCCGCAGGCTGCCCGGTGAGAGGGGGGCCCAAGCAGCCCCGCCCCCGCAGGCTGCCCCGCGAGAGGGGGACCCAAGCAGCCCCGCCCCCGCAGGCTGCCCGGTGAGAGGGGGGCCCAAGCAGCCCCGCCCCCGCAGGCTGCCCCGTGAGAGGGGGGCCCAAGCAGCCCCGCCCCCGCAGGCTGCCCGGTGAGAGGGGGGCCCAAGCAGCCCCGCCCCCGCAGGCTGCCCCGTGAGAGGGGGGCCCAAGCAGCCCCACCCCCGCAGGCTGCCCGGTGAGAGGGGGGCCCAAGCAGCCCCGCCCCCGCAGGCTGCCCGGTGAGAGGGGGGCCCAAGCAGCCCCGCCCCCGCAGGCTGCCCCGCGAGAGGGGGGCCCAAGCAGCCCCGCCCCCGCAGGCTGCCCCGCGAGAGGGGGGCCCAAGCAGCCCCGCCCCCGCAGGCTGCCCGGTGAGAGGGGGGCCCAAGCAGCCCCGCCCCCGCAGGCTGCCCCGCGAGAGGGGGGCCCAAGCAGCCCCGCCCCCGCAGGCTGCCCCGCGAGAGGGGGGCCCAAGCAGCCCCGCCCCCGCAGGCTGCCCCGGGAGAGGGGGGCCCAAGCAGCCCCGCCCCCGCAGGCTGCCCCGCGAGAGGGGGGCCCAAGCAGCCCCGCCCCCGCAGGCTGCCCCGCGAGAGGGGGGCCCAAGCAGCCCCGCCCCCGCAGGCTGCCCCGCGAGAGGGGGGCCCAAGCAGCCCCGCCCCCGCAGGCTGCCCCGCGAGAGGGGGGCCCAAGCAGCCCCGCCCCCGCAGGCTGCCCCGCGAGAGGGGGGCCCAAGCAGCCCCGCCCCCGCAGGCTGCCCCGCGAGGGGGCCCAAGCAGCCCCGCCCCCGCAGGCTGCCCCGCGAGGGGGCCCAAGCAGCCCCGCCCCCGCAGGCTGCCCCGTGAGAGGGGGACCCAAGCAGCCCCGCCCCCGCAGGCTGCCCCGCGAGGGGGCCCAAGCAGCCCCGCCCCCGCAGGCTGCCCCGCGAGGGGGCCCAAGCAGCCCCGCCCCCGCAGGCTGCCCCGCGAGGGGGCCCAAGCAGCCCCGCCCCCGCAGGCTGCCCCGTGAGAGGGGGACCCAAGCAGCCCCGCCCCCGCAGGCTGCCCCGCGAGGGGGTCTTGCCCGGGTGGGGTGACTGCCCCTCCCTGCTCCGACCATGGGCCGTCGGGCCGTGGGCTCTGCGGGAGGCTGCCTCTGGCCACCCCGGGTCCCGTCTCAGCTGGGCGCGGGGCGGCTCTCAGGAGCCCCCGCCCCGAGTCACAGAGGCCGCGCTTGGACCCGTGGAAAGCCTGGATGCAGAAACATTTCGCATAAGCTGGGGCGGGCGCTGAAATGCGAGGGCGCCCTCGCAGGGACCGAGGCCTGCGCACTGTTTACTGAAAGGGAGTTTGTAAGCGGCGGGTGGCGCCGGGGTCTGCTCGCTGCCTGAGGCGCCTGGGCCGCGGCTCCCACCGCAGACGTTTATCACCTGCGCTCGCCGAGGCTGGACGGTCGGGGTCCAGGTGCCCGGGGTTGGCTCTGGCGAGGCCCCTCCTCCTGGCCTGCAAACGGCTGCCGTCTGGCTGGGTCCTCACAGGCCTTCCTTCTGCATGGGGCGGGGGTTCTGCTTGGGGGGGATGTAGGGAGACGTACTTTCTGATGTCTCCTTATAAGGACACCAGTCCTATCAGAGCACCACCCCCTGACCTCATCTAGCCCCAATTACTTCTTTAGAGGCCTGTGTTCAAATATAGCCACATTGGGGGTTAGGGCTGCAACATGTGACTTGGGGACACAAGCACCCCGCCCATAGCAAACCCTGACCAGGACCTTGGGCTCCAACCAGCCCCTCTTTGTATAGGTTGGGTCACTTGGGTGAAGTGACATGACACATCTTTGAGGTCCTCAGTTTCCCCTCCTGTGCCCTGGGGGAGATTGTACCTTTGCCTCCCACCTTCTAGAACTGGCATGAGGATGAAGAGGACGACTGGAAGGTGGTAAGGGCCCCGAAACGGGAAAGGAGACCTCACCCAAGGTTAGGAGGGGGCATTTACAGAGATGCCCAGTGCTCAGGGTATCAGGTGTGGCATCTGCAGTGACCGTGGCACAAACACAAATGCCCAAAGGCTGGGGTGGCCCTGTCAGGGGAGTGGAAGTGGGTGGGAGCAGGATGGGAGGTTGCCATGGTGACGAGACACCAAGAGCCCCACTCCGCTCCAGCCAGGGAAGTCAACGGCTTCTTTGGACTTTCTGAATTATCAGAATGAGATGGAAATTGACTTGTTCTGCTGGTAAGTAGCTGATTAAAGCCCTTGAAACACTAGCAAACCAAACAGGTCCCATTTGGTCCACAGTCCAGCGGTTTCTGACCGAGGCTGTCAGAGTTGCTAGTGGGCTGGGCAGGACTGGGCTTGGAAAGGATGCAGGAGCTGGAGAGAGATGGGGGGTGCGACTGGTATCTAGTGGGTGGAGGCCCGAGATGCTGCTAAACATCCTGCAATGCACAGAGTAGCCCCACAGCAAAGGATGCTGGTAATGCTGAGGCTGAGAAACCCTGATGTGTGTTGGGCAGGATGAATCTTTCTTGTTCAGGGCTGTCCTGTGCACTGTGGGTCAGGCACACACACACAGGCACACACACGCACACCACACACGTTCTTAACTGGAAGTCAGGAGGCAGGGGATGGTCTCCCAATGCCAGACTGATGCCCCCTCTCCATCTGAAATCCATTCAGGCCAGTTCCAAGCCTCCCGCTCCTCATTCAGAAGGCAGTTTTCAGATGGAAGATGTTTCTCCAAGTTTAACCCGCTCCCTGCCTGCTCCCGGCCTCTCTGGGAGAAAAGCGCAGCCTTAAATATCGGCCATTATCCTGCTCACAAGATTACTGGGTGTGTATCTCTGATGTTCTAACCATGCAAGATCAACTGGGCTCTTCAACAGAGAAACAAGCTCATTTCATTTACTCTGAAAGCTTCCCACTTTGAGCCCCACTTCCTCTCCCGCACTGGGCTCCCCACCTGGACAATATGCCTTCTCACTCCAGAGAGGGGAGGCCAGAGAGGCAGGGACACAGGCCTATTGTCTCGGGCTCAGGGTCCTTAACAGCTTCCGGGGCTATTTGTCCATGAACCAGTGCTCCTGGGATTGGATCTGCAATTTATTATTTGATTAGTCTCTCCAAGGGCATCTTAATGTGCCCTTCGCAAGCACATACTCTAGCCAGACGGTGTGAGAAATTACACCTGTGGGGCTGCAGTAGTGAGACAATTATTCCGGCCACGTCCAAGATCCTGGCAACAAGTCTGGAGCTTGGTCACGGCCTTAATTTCCATCTGGGATGAGACCGCACGGAGGATCTGAGAAGCCACGGCTTTTAGGTAACTGGTTTACGGAGGGAGCACTCTCTGTGCATTTCCCAGACTCCCTGCTGGCCTGGCTCCAGGGTAAACACTTGCACTCATCACCATCAGATGTGCTTGTCGGGACTTGAATTCAGAACCGAGGTAAGCAGGGCAGGGTTGCTGCACCTGTTTGGCTGGGGGGGCTCCAGCGGCACAGAGCGGCCCCAGAGCCGCAGTGCCAGGGGCACCGTCTTGACCCCCGACCCCAGAGCTGTGGCCCCTGAGCCAGCGCTGGCTTCTCACTCAGTTCCCTGGTTACAGAAGAGCAGCCTCCTTCCCTCGGTGGGCCAGTCTGTTTGGTTTTTATTTTGTTTTTAAATTTTATTTATTTATTTAAATATGTCTTTATTGATTTCAGAGAGAGGAAAGGAGAGGGAGAGAGAGAGAGATAGAAACATCAATGATGAGAGAGTCATTGATTGAGCCTGCAACCCGGGCATGTGCCCTGACCGGGAATCGAACCCCGATTGCCTGGATCCTAGGTCGAAGCTCACCTGCTGAGCCACGCCCCGCCGGGCTGTTTTTGTTTTTTTTTTAACTTGAATTTCTTCTCAGCCTAGACATTTTTTATTCCTCCATCCCTTCCGACGACTCTGTAAGCACCTAGTTCCTGGAACTAAATTCATTTCTGCTTAAACCAGCTAGAGTAGTTACTATTACCTGCAACTGAACCCCGACTAATAGGGCCCCTGAGGGAAAAGAGCTTTTGACCCCCGATTTATTCCTTACTTTCTCTGAGAGCACATCCTGACTTCAGTTTCATTCGCTTATTGAATCAGCCAAAACCTGTATCAAGCATCTACTAGGTGCTTATCACTGTGCTGAACGTGGGGGATACAATAATAGTGAAATAAGACGGTACCAACCGGCACCCCTCCTCCAGCCTTTGGGAACCCCAGCGTCCTGTCTTCCAAACTAGAAACCATGCATATGCCGTCGTCTCTTCTCTTTTCTCTGCGTTCAGATCCCCACGGCCCTGCGATAGGTTCTGCCTTCATAGTGAGCTTTATAAGTTGATTCCACAGGCCCCCAAGGCCCTGTCCTATCCGAGCATATCCCTGTGCAGACGAAATAACGGACAAAGAGGGAGGAGGTTGTTACCCAAGAAGGTCACCTGTGTTCCGAGGCTTCCAAAGGGCAGCATTAGCATTTGCCTTGAAAAGCCCAGTGATTTGGATCTAAGAGAGTTGCCTCTTTTTTCCCCAAGACGAAGGGCCTTATCAGCCCAGGGGACAGAAACAGCTGCTTCCCCTGCAGCCCAGTGGGAATCACGTCTGCGAAGGTTTAAACCAAACAGACCATTTCTTGTTGTATAAGTGATGTTGTATAAAAGTGTTGAGATCAGCTGTGCTCCAAGAGAGGGAGTGAAAAAAACCAAAACCCAATCCAACCCAGAATATCTTTGACTTTAAAATGATCAGGGCCACAGACTAATTTCTAATTTCCCTGATACCAACTGGCACAGTAAGTTGGTACTGGACTTGCAGCCAGCTGACACCTCACAGCTTCCCGCCCTTTCCCCATCACCTGCCACCAGGCTAATTCACATCAGATCAATTTGCTCAATGGCCATTGTCAACTCACCACATTAACTAAAAAAAAAAAGTAAAATAAAACTGGGTAGTTTTAACTTACTGGTTTTCCCTTTGTCTTCATAGACGTATTTTAGGGAATGTTCAGTTTATCTTTGCTCTCCCTGTTGCCGAAGCCAGAGACCCACGGGGAGGGCGAGAGAGAGGGGAGGCCCAGAGGGAAGGAGGGAAGATGGGGAAGCATGAATATATTCATGGGAACGTGCATAAGACTATAGCCTTAAGATGACATATTCATTGAATGTAATTAACCCACTCAAAAATATATTCAGGAAAAAGATACACGCAGAGTATTCTTGAGTAGAAAGAATTCTGCTTGCTATACATTCTAATTTTGAATAGTAATATGTTAATGAAAAATATATTTGTAAGAACCCTCATATTCAAGATAATCTTAGGAATATATTTTCTTGGGCCCCTCAGTCTCCCTTTCTGTGCCCCCTAAGTCTTGTTAACAGCTATTTTTTGTTTCTTTAATTCAAATGACCTCAGTGCCTTCAACTTGGTCTTGAACGCCTCCTTGTCACATACACACTAGTTTGCCTTGTGTCTGCTTTGATGGAACAGCCACCTTCTTAAACTGACACCCTATACTGCCCATCATAATCACCGTTAATTGTCTAAATTTGTGTTCATTTTCTTAATAACTACCCGACTGCGAGTTCAGGCTGGGCTTGCAGCCGATGAACCCCCTCACTCCTTTCCCAAGAAACTTGCCCCTCGCCTGGGGAAAAGATTCTCTACCCAGACCTGGGGCCCTTAAAAACTAGAGATCAGGCTCCATCCTTGTGTTCCAAGCCCTTATCTTTGAGTGGGAAGAAAAGGCCTGAGACCTGACACTGTTTGAAAATGAGAGTTTGCACCACTGATGTTTTAAATGCTTAGGAAGCGTCAGGTACTTTTATATAGTTTGGTGATCGTTCTAAAATTCGTAGGATGTGCTTGCTCCCACTTTTCTGTAAATCTTGCAGCAGCGTATCTCGATGGCTCGAATCTGTGTGTGTGATCACCGCACCTGCTCATTCCCCTATTTATTAAATCACACCTGCCTTTGTCGGGGCTCTCCATGGCAAATTCTGTGACTTAATTAGATTTTTATTTCACCATAGAAAAGGGAAACATATTATGTTTCCAGACAGTGTTTGCACTTGAACTTGAAAGCACTTCCCATCATAGTCTCGAATCCAAATGTGCTCTCCACCTGCGTATTTCATTTTTACTTTTGTTGCTGACGGCACAATTAGCCTTTAAATACTGTTTTAATCTTCATCATAATTACATTGCTCTTCACCCTGGAGCCTTAAATTCTTGATTGTGTGCTAAAAAGTGACAAAGTTTCAAGAAATAAAAAATGCATCTAATGTTTTACAAAGGATCCCATGGCGGTTGGAGGAATTATGCATGGAATGAGTCAGATGGAGGGGGCTGAGTGCTGAGGCAGGCGGCTGACACGGGGCCTGAGATGCCTAAGCTGGTGGGTCTGGTTTCCCCGCAGACGCTGGGCCCTTAAGGGAGGGTGGAAAGAATCTGAGACTCTGAGCTTCCAGCCTCTGCCCCTCAGGTTCCTTGTCTGTAAAATGTGGATGGTCACAGCTAATGTTTACTGAGCACTTCCTCTGTGCCAGGTGCTATTCTTTCTTTTCTTTTTTAAAATTTAAATGTTTTTATTGATTTTAGAGGGAGAGGAAGGGAGAGGGAGAGAGAAACATCGATTGGCTCCCTCCTGCACACATGGGGATCGAACCAGCAACCTGGGAAGGTGCTCTGACCAGAAATTGAACCTGTGGCCTTTCAGTGCACATGATGATGCTCCAACCAACTGAGCCACATTGGCCAGGGCCCAGGTGCTATTCTAAGCACTTTGGTCATTCATTCTTATTACTTTGTCTGTTTTAGAGACAGGAAAACAGAGGCCACAGCCCATAATCACATATCAAGTTAGTAGTGGAGACTGGATTTGAACCCAGCAGACTGGCTCCATAAGCCACAGTTAACCCCAAGCTGTATGTGTAGCATGAGAGCTTTTGGTCTCCCACTTTAGGAAGGAATTAAATGTGCCTCTATTTGTGCCAGGTGAGCTGCTTTGTAAGCTCAGAAGCTTTTCAGTGTCCTTAGAAGCACCCAACACCCTGATGTCTGGTGTCCTCACGAGGAGGAAGGGGGCAAGGAGGCCGATGGTCCGGGGTGTGCATCTGGGCTCTGCCCCTTCAGCCATAGAATCTTCAGGAAATTACCTGATTTCTCTGAGCCTCAGCTTCTAAGTCTGTAAAATGGGCATGACACTCTCACTTATTTCTCAAGGCTGCTGCGAGGTGGAAGCAAGGCAAGGAATGCCGGGAGCACCGAGAAGAGCTGGGAAGGGCTGAGATGGTGCAAGCATTTGCCGAGGGCTGACCGTGTGCAGGGATCTGCATGGAGCCCATTGCATGGGGTATGTGATTTAGACCCCCAGGAGCACCAGAAAGTGAGGACTGTTACGAACCTGATTTTAGAGGAAACAGGCTCAGAGAGGTAGGTGACTCACCCAGCATCACACAGCCAGGAGTGGTCAGAACATTTGAGCCCCTGACCTTAGCCTCTGCCTGGCATGCTGCTCCCACCACAGACCTTCACGGGCAGTGGTTTTGAAAGGTCTCCACCCCCACCCCACCCCACCCCGGCCATGAAGCCTTCTGGACGACCACCTCTGGGCGCCCAGCCAGTCCCCTCAGTGCCCTCGAACCTGTGCTTTGACCTCTACGAGCTTATTCCCGAGCGTACCGGGTCTCAGTCTTCCTTCCCCCAGGCCGCCTTGTGTCCTCCATGAGATCTGAGCTTGGGGAGCAGTCGTGTTTGAGGGGCGGCGGTGAGACCGGGTGCACCCTCCATTCCCCGATTCCCGTCCCTGGCGCTGGCGCGGAACCCGCCTGGCTCGGGCGGTTGGCGTTTGCGATTTGAGTGACTGAGCTCAGGGAGGGCAGCTGCGGACACCAGGCCTGGCTGGGGCACGGGAATAATTGACCGGGGCAGGCCGGAGGCTTAGGCGGCAGAAAACAGAAAGCGAGGCCGCCCTCCCAGCATGAATTCAGAGGAGGGAGCGTTCAGGCCGCCCCAGGCTGCTGCGGTGGCCGTGGGGGTGGCCGTGGGGGTGGCCGTGGGGGTGGCGGTGGGGGTGGCAGTGGGGGTGGCGGTGGGGGTGGCCGTGGGGGTGGCGGTGGGGGTGGCGGTGGGGGTGGCGGTGGGGGTGTCAGTGGGGGTGGCAGTGGGGGTGGCCGCGGGGGTGGCCGTGGGGGTGGCAGTGGGGGTGTCAGTGGGGGTGGAGGTGGCGGTGGCGGTGGCCGTGGGGGTGGCTGTGGGGGTGTCAGTGGGGGTGGAGGTGGCGGTGGCGGTGGCCGTGGGGGTGGCTGTGGGGGTGGCCGTGGGGGTGTCAGTGGGGGTGGCCGTGGGGGTGGCCGTGGGGGTGGCCGTGGGGGTGGCCGTGGGGGTGTCAGTGGGGGTGGAGGTGGCGGTGGCGGTGGCCGTGGGGGTGGCTGTGGGGGTGGCCGTGGGGGTGTCAGTGGGGGTGGAGGTGGCGGTGGCGGTGGCCGTGGGGGTGGCCGTGGGGGTGGCAGTGGGGGTGTCAGTGGGGGTGGAGGTGGCGGTGGCGGTGGCCGTGGGGGTGGCCGTGGGGGTGGCAGTGGGGGTGTCAGTGGGGGTGGAGGTGGCGGTGGCGGTGGCCGTGGGGGTGGCTGTGGGGGTGGCCGTGGGGGTGTCAGTGGGGGTGGCCGTGGGGGTGGCCGTGGGGGTGGCCGTGGGGGTGGCCGTGGGGGTGTCAGTGGGGGTGGAGGTGGCGGTGGCGGTGGCCGTGGGGGTGGCTGTGGGCGTGGCGGGAGGGAGGGGCTGCCCGAGACCGCCCCCTGCCCAGCGCCGGCTCCCCACGGGCCTCAGGGCGGCCAGGCCCCCGCCCTGGGCTCCGGGTCCGACCCCCCACGGGTGTCTGCTGCAGCCCCCGGGCCACTTCGAAGGAAAAGGCAGGAGGCGCACAGACAGTGCACAGATCGGTGCTCCTCCCGCGAGTCAATGCTCCGCCTCTAAGGAATCCCGGGGCGGCCCCGCGCGAGCCTGTGGCGCAGACACGGCGCCTCTCGCTCGTCTCCGGGGAAACCTCTCGGCGGCCTGCTGCCCGGACCCGCCCCGCCCCGCCCGGGACCCGCCCCGCCCCGCCCGGGACCCGCCCCGCCCCGCCCGGACCCGCCCCGCCCCGCCCGGGACCCGCCCCGCCCCGCCCGGGACCCGCCCCGCCCCGCCCGGACCCGCCCCGCCCCGCCCGGGACCCGCCCCGCCCCGCCCGGACCCGCCCCGCCCCGCCCGGGACCCGCCCCGCCCCGCCCGGACCCGCCCCGCCCCGGGGCCCTCTCGCTGCGGCGGGTCCTGGGCTCCGGGTCCCCGTGTCTGGGCCGCGCACCAGTCGCAGCCGCTGCGGGCAGGAGGCGGGATCGGAGCCGCGGGTCTCCGGGCGTCAGGCGGCGGATCAACCGCGAGGAGGCGGCGCCGACTGAGCCGGAGCTGGGCCCGGGCGGGGCCACAGGCTGGGGGGCGGGGCGCAGGGCGGCTCCTTCCTCCGGGTTTTGTAGAATGAAGAGGAGTTTAAAGGCCGCGGGGCTGCGGAGGCCCTTCCCGCGGGGCCACCCCGGGCGCCGGCCGGGAGCGAACCAGCCGCCGGGCCGCGCTCGGCTCCGTCCCGTCCCCGCGTGTGCAGCCGCCTGGTCCCCTGTCCCCGTCCCCGTGTGTGCAGCCTGGTCCCCTGTCCCCGTCCCCGTGTGTGCAGCCTGGTCCCCTGTCCCCGTCCCCATGTGTGCAGCCGCCTGGTCCCCTGTCCCCGTCCCCGTGTGTGCAGCCTGGTCCCCTGTCCCCGTCCCCATGTGTGCAGCCGCCTGGTCCCCTGTCCCCGTCCCCGTGTGTGCAGCCTGGTCCCCTGTCCCCGTCCCCGTGTGTGCAGCCGCCTGGTCCCCTGTCCCCGTCCCCGTGTGTGCAGCCGCCTGGTCCCCTGTCCCCGTCCCCGTGTGTGCAGCCTGGTCCCCTGTCCCCGTCCCCATGTGTGCAGCCGCCTGGTCCCCTGTCCCCGTCCCCGTGTGTGCAGCCTGGTCCCCTGTCCCCGTCACTGTGTGTGCAGCCGCCTGGTCCCCTGTCCCCGTCACTGTGTGTGCAGCCGCCTGGTCCCCTGTCCCCGTCCCGTGTGTGCAGCCTGGTCCCCTGTCCCCGTCCCCGTGTGTGCAGCCTGGTCCCCTGTCCCCGTCACTGTGTGTGCAGCCGCCTGGTCCCCTGTCCCCGTCCCCGTGTGTGCAGCATCCTGGTCCCCTGTCCCCGTCCCCGTGTGTGCAGCCTGGTCCCCTGTCCCCGTCACTGTGTGTGCAGCCGCCTGGTCCCCTGTCCCCGTCCCCGTGTGTGCAGCCGCCTGGTCCCCTGTCCCCGTCCCCGTGTGTGCAGCCTGGTCCCCTGTCCCCGTCCCCGTGTGTGCAGCCTGGTCCCCTGTCCCCGTCCCCGTGTGTGCAGCCGCCTGGTCCCCTGTCCCCGTCCCCGTGTGTGCAGCCGCCTGGTCCCCTGTCCCCGTCCCCGTGTGTGCAGCCGCCTGGTCCCCTGTCCCCGTCCCCGTGTGTGCAGCATCCTGGTCCCCTGTCCCCGTCCCCGTGTGTGCAGCCGCCTGGTCCCCTGTCCCCGTCCCCGTGTGTGCAGCATCCTGGTCCCCTGTCCCCGTCCCGTGTGTGCAGCCTGGTCCCCTGTCCCCGTCCCCGTGTGTGCAGCCGCCTGGTCCCCTGTCCCCGTCCCCGTGTGTGCAGCCTGGTCCCCTGTCCCCGTCCCCGTGTGTGCAGCCGCCTGGTCCCCTGTCCCCGTCCCCGTGTGTGCAGCATCCTGGTCCCCTGTCCCCGTCCCCATGTGTGCAGCCGCCTGGTCCCCTGTCCCCGTCCCCGTGTGTGCAGCCTGGTCCCCTGTCCCCGTCCCCGTGTGTGCAGCCTGGTCCCCTGTCCCCGTCCCCGTGTGTGCAGCCGCCTGGTCCCCTGTCCCCGTCCCCGTGTGTGCAGCATCCTGGTCCCCTGTCCCCGTCCCGTGTGTGCAGCCTGGTCCCCTGTCCCCGTCCCCGTGTGTGCAGCCTGGTCCCCTGTCCCCGTCCCCGTGTGTGCAGCCTGGTCCCCTGTCCCCGTCCCCGTGTGTGCAGCCTGGTCCCCTGTCCCCGTCACTGTGTGTGCAGCCGCCTGGTCCTCTGTCCCCGTCCCCGTGTGTGCAGCCTGGTCCCCTGTCCCCGTCCCCGTGTGTGCAGCTGCCTGGTCCCCTGTCCCCGTCCCCGTGTGTGCAGCATCCTGGTCCCCTGTCCCCGTCCCGTGTGTGCAGCCTGGTCCCCTGTCCCCGTCCCCGTGTGTGCAGCCTGGTCCCCTGTCCCCGTCCCCGTGTGTGCAGCCTGGTCCCCTGTCCCCGTCCCCGTGTGTGCAGCCACCTGGTCCCCTGTCCCCGTCCCCGTGTGTGCAGCCTGGTCCCCTGTCCCCGTCACTGTGTGTGCAGCTGCCTGGTCCCCTGTCCCCGTCCCCGTGTGTGCAGCCTGGTCCCCTGTCCCCGTCCCCGTGTGTGCAGCCTGGTCCTCTGTCCCCGTCCCCGTGTGTGCAGCCTGGTCCCCTGTCCCCGTCCCCGTGTGTGCAGCCTGGTCCTCTGTCCCCGTCCCCGTGTGTGCAGCCGCCTGGTCCCCTGTCCCCGTCCCCGTGTGTGCAGCCTGGTCCCCTGTCCCCGTCCCCGTGTGTGCAGCCTGGTCCTCTGTCCCCGTCCCCGTGTGTGCAGCCGCCTGGTCCCCTGTCCTGGATGAAGAGACATGTGCGCAGGGGCTGGGGACGCAGGTGGAGCCTGTTGCTCTTTCAGGTGGTCATCGGGGTCACAAAACACCCCCCGCCCGGAGGAAGAAGCAGAGAGTCCCCGAGACCCGGGCCAGGCCTCGCTGTGCTGAGGAGCAGGTGCCCCGGCCCCTCACTCCCCCGGCCTGGGTCTCCTCACCTGTAAAAACCCCCTTTGCCCTCAAGTTCCGCGCCCGGCCGTCCCCGGGCCTCAGGAAGAGCCTGGGCGCCCTGGATGGAACCCACAGCTGAGCTCTGCGAGCGGAGCAGCCTCCGGTGGCCTGGTGGCCTGGGAGTGACACCCTTCCCCTGAACGAAAGGATCGGGCTGCTTCTGACGCCTGGGGTCCAGCCTGAGAGAACCGGGTCCCGGGGATAGCCCTGCTCTCGCCCCATGCCCAGCTGGGTGCCAGACTCAGCGCTCTTTTGTTTTATCTCAGTGTAATTTTAATTTGCATCTCTCAAAATCTCAATAGACAGTCTAGATGTGGATGAATGTGAAGGAAATGTGTAAAAATACACCAGCTCTTTTGACCCTGAAAGATGTTCCTGTTTCTCTGCAGATATAACATTGTAGTTTCTGAGTACAGGAAAAATCAATTATTTATTAATTTGGATATTTTCTAAATTGGGCACAGACTCAGCACTTTCTGAATTCAGCCAACCTTCCCCCAATATCGAAAGCCAAATGCCCCTGTGAAAGTATGGGGTTTGCCAGAGGTTGGCAGGAGGGAGAGAAGAGGTCACTTTGTCCAACAGGAAAGCTGTGCTGAACTTCCCTTAGTGCTGAGGGCGCCCAAAGCCCGGCTGTGGCCACGGGATCTTGTTAAAATATAGATTGTGGTTCCTGAGGTCTGGGGTAGGGCAGTGATTCTGATTTCTTTAAAAAAAAAAAATATTTTTATTGATTTCAGAGAGAGGAAAGGAGAGGGAGAGAGAGAGAGAGAGAAACATCAATGATGAGAGAGTCATTGATTGGCTGCCTCCTGCACGTCTCCTGCTGGGGATCGAGCCCGCAACCTGGATATGTGCCTTGACCGGGAATCGAACCCTGATCGCCTGTATCCTAGGTCGACTCTCAACCGCTGAGCCACGCCCGGCTGGGCGCGATTCTGATTTCTAACAAACTCCCCCCAAGGCCGATGCTGCCAGCCGGAGGACCGAGCTTTGAGTAGCAAGTCCCTGAAACATTTAAATCCATTTTTGATAGGCAGTAAATAGTATTGAAAAAATAAAATGAAGACATGAAATCAAGACGGTCTCAAGGCCTAATACGTCACCAGGATTGTCAGCAGCTTAAGCATTTTATTTACGACCATACATTTCCTAGGAAAACACCTTGTTGCCTTGTGTCCTGTGTGTGTCCTTTTTGGTTGCTGTCTATGAAGATATTGCATAAGAAACATCTCAGGGAGCTCTCTAGCTATGTTTAATTTTGTGGGTTTGATGTAAAAAAAGAAACCCCACTGCAGCCTTTAATTATGTTTTTGAAATTTGTGATATGAAAGGAAAGTAGCTGGGGGAATAGTAAACAGACTAGTACAAGGTTTTTAAGTCTTGCCTGCAAAAGCCTCATGGAGCCAGCAGGGTGTTCACATAACCGGAAAAGGCCCCAAGGGCGAGATGAGGAACTGTTTTGAATGGATCTGGTGAATCGTAGGAATCAAACAAAAGCCAACTTACTGAACTCCGAAGCCTGCCAGCAATTACACAGGCCGACTTTGCTCGTGCTGTTTAAAGCTTGAGAGCGGAATCCTTGGGGAGAGCACACGTGGACTGAATTATTTCCCCCAGGGATCCTTCCCTTAGCGAAGCGTGAACCCACGGGCCCAAGGTTACTTCCTAGATGTGTCAGAAGGCCAGCCCCTGGAGAGAAAAACCAAAGCCAGGCTTAAAGGATGGCAGGTGCATCAGATAGAACAGGGGCCGCCTTTTATTAAGCAGACAGGTGTTGCCAGGCAGGTGTGTGGATAGGTAATGTCATCCAGGTGGGTGCAGAAACTGATGTCATCCAGGTGGGTGCAGAAACTGATGTCATCCAGGTGTGTGCAGAAACTGATGTCATCCAGGTGGGTGCAGAAACTGACGTCATCCGGTGGGTGCAGAAACTGATGTCATCCAGGTGGGTGCAGAAACTGACGTCATCCGGTGGGTGCAGAAACTGACGTCATCCAGGTGTGTGCAGAAACTGATGTCATCCAGGTGGGTGCAGAAACTGATGTCATCCAGGTGTGTGCAGAAACTGATGTCATCCGGTGTGTGCAGAAACTGACGTCATCCAGGTGGGTGCAGAAACTGACGTCATCCAGGTGGGTGCAGAAACTGACGTCATCCAGGTGGGTGCAGAAACTGATGTCATCCAGGTGGGTGCAGAAACTGATGTCATCCAGGTGGGTGCAGAAACTGACGTCATCCAGGTGGGTGCAGAAACTGACGTCATCCGGTGTGTGCAGAAACTGATGTCATCCAGGTGGGTGCAGAAACTGATGTCATCCGGTGGGTGCAGAAACTGATGTCATCCAGGTGGGTGCAGAAACTGATGTCATCCAGGTGGGTGCAGAAACTGATGTCATCCGGTGGGTGCAGAAACTGATGTCATCCAGGTGGGTGCAGAAACTGATGTCATCCAGGTGGGTGCAGAAACTGATGTCATCCAGGTGGGTGCAGAAACTGACGTCATCCAGGTGTGTGCAGAAACTGACGTCATGCAGGTGTGTGCAGAAACTGATGTCATCCAGGTGGGTGCAGAAACTGACGTCATCCAGGTGTGTGCAGAAACTGACGTCATGCAGGTGTGTAGATAGTTGACTCTCTCGGGATCAGTCTTGGACTCCTGAACTGTCAGAGCTTGTAGAGACCTTCAGGATGCTCCCTCCCGCTGGCCCCCCGACCTGCTTACAGATGAAGAACAGAGGTCCTGAGCTGGACAGGGCTTGCTCTGGTGCCTGGGCTGTGGCTGTCAGTGTGGGAATTGCACCGGGGGCCTGATTGCAGGCCTGGGAACGTCAGTGGCTCCCCAGGGCCTCTTGCCGCTGCCCCCTCCTCACCCCAGCTCACTCCTGCAACGCCCCGGCTGGCGAGGTCCCGGCCTCTCCCAAAGACTCCACCTGACCCAGGGGGTGGGTGGCTGAGATTTTGTCCTTAGACATTTTATTAACCATGGGATCATGAGCTTAAGTGAAGACACCGGCGGGCACCTAATTTTAAAAACATTAAAACAGAGGTCCCTCTCCAGGTGGAAAGCAGTGTCTGCCTGACACACACACTTTATACAGGTCGTTCCGGGTGAGCCAGTGCCCCCTCCCAGGCCATGAGAATTCATCCTTCCCAGCAGCTGCCATGAGGCCCTGGTTGGCACTGAGCTCTGTGAGGACAGTGGCGGTCTGCTGTGCCCGTGGAGCTCTGGACAAGTGTGCCCACCGGGAGGAAGGGGGACAGGCAGGTGTGGGGTCAGATGAGGAGGTAGCCCGATGTCCCTTCCAGTCGGTGGGATGGAGTCCACCTGGCCAGCGGCCACAAGGGGCAGAGCAGTGCAGACCCAGGTGCCTTCCCACGTCCTTGACAGAGAACAAGCCTCACCAGGCTCTTTGTCCATGGCTCCCCCTCCCCACTCTGCTGGTTAAGCCCCTCTCTGACCCTGGCCTAGTACAGTAACTTACTCATCAGGTCTTAATAAGTAAGTAATAAAGGCTGTGTCCTTCCCCTCTGGTCCCCTGAGTGGCTTTTTCGGACTAGTGAAGGACAGCATGGTGCTCCCGGGATTGGAGCCCTTAGGCCACAGCAGGGAAGACCCAGTTGGGGGGCCGTGGCGGCCAGTCCCAACATCCATGAAGAATGCTGCTTGGTTCAAGGGCAGTGTTCCCATCCACACTCACCTGACCATCATAAGCACTCACGCCGATGTAATGAGCTCTTACAATTCATTCAGCAAAGAGAGTCCCCTGCAGTGTGAATTGGGCCACATCTTGTGACTCAGAAATTTCTCTTTGCTGAATGGACCCCTGAGAAATCCTCCCCAAAGAGGCATATGGAAAAGTGTTTATTTTATTTTTATTTTTCTGAATTTGAATCCTGAGTTTTTACAAAATAGATGATTATTGAGCAGCATTAGAATGTTATGGTCACTGGAAACATCACCACTGATAATATATATGCTTCACTCTTAATCCAAATACTGGAATAGCATATGGATCTTTTGCTACAGATTTATTGAGATATAATTGACATATTGTATAATCGTGAGGTGTTGATTTGACACACTTGTATATTGCAGAATGATTCCCACCATAGCACCTCCGTCATACCACATAACTACCATTTATTTTATTTGTGGTGAGAACATTTCAGATCCACACTCTTAAGCAACTTTCAAGTATATAATACAGTATTATTAACCATGATCACCATGCTGTCCGTTAGATCCCTAGAATTGGTCATCTTAGGGCTGGAAGTTTATAGTCTTTGACCTATATCTGGAACATCTTTATTTTGGTAAAGCCTATAATAGCAAAAAGTTGCAAATAACTTAAATGTCCATCAATACTACTTTTCCGTGGCTTCAGGCATATATATGTTAACACACAGGGAAAGAACAAGTGTAACCTCAGAGAGAGGGACTGAGATGGAGGGTGGAGGTCAAAGGGAGCTTTAGGCTCATCTGTTTCATGTCTATAAAACATGAGAATGTGTTCATGTGCTATTTATGTCACTAAAAATAACTTGAAAAAGACAGAATATAGGAAAAGCACTGAGCTCCTACAGTACAACTGTCTTCCCATATTTATCATGTAAGGGCAGGGGACGGGCTGAGACCCAGTGTGGCTCCTCTGGTGGCAGGCCAGGCTGGGTTTGGTGGCTGCATCTCAGTCACGGTGGGGCCGTAGGGAGCCAGGGTTCCGTAGACTCACTGCCTAGTGGCAGACTGTAGGACACGGTCCTCACACTTGAGTACGCATCAGAACAACCCACAGTGCCTGTGAGATTTTCATTTCCCCAGCTCTCGCTTTCAGCAGTGCTGATTTAATAGGTCTGTCTTGTGGTCCATCAATCTGCAGTTTTTAAAATAAGCACCAGAAGTGATGCTGACATAGGTGGCCTTTGAGCCACAGTGGACGAGAGGCATACAATCCATGTTATTCGCCCTCTGCAGAGACACTGCTCTCGGTGTCCTCAAGGGTGAACGCTGGGCTGTTTCCCTGGTGACAAAGGCCCACTAGCTAAGAAAAAGCACAGGGAGATCACACCTTCCTAGACATCTGAACTGTCAAACTGCCGTCCCTGGATGTCGTGCACGTACACACACGTGTAAATCACTGGGAAAACACAAGGACCATTCCAGTTTTGCATTTTGTTAAAAACTAAACAGGAAGAGGCCCTAGCTCACGAGACAGTAGCACCAGAATGGTGTCTAGAGAACAACTCAGAGGGGGGACCTAGAGAGACGTGGTTTGGGTCCGTCTCTGTGTTTGGTCAGGAGGCAACCGGAATGAGGGGCTTCTACAAGGTCCAGTTTTCTATCTAGATGTGACCACAAAGAGCCCTTACTGCTAAATGCCCTAATGCAAACACAAGATGATTGTAACCAGCCATAAAAGCCATTTCCAGTTGATTATGAAACAGGATTGGAATCAAAAATAGGAAAGCAAATTGCCTGCCTTTGGAAAAGAATGTTATAGAAATGGCTTTCGAGTGTTTTGTTTTATTTATTTATTTATTTAATCATTTATTTATTTATATTTTCTACTCCTGATAGACTAAGCTGAGATATGCCATCCCTGCTGCTCATGTCTGAGCATCGACAAGAATCCAATCAAAAGTTAAAAAATAGAATGTGCTAAGATCTTAAATTGAGTCAATTGGTCAAGCCTTGTGTCTCTTAGTGCTTCTTTTTGGGGTACAGAATGTGACCTGGCTGGGTCCTGAAGAGGAATGCGGTGAGACCCAGGGATGTATGCAATGAGGCTGCCTGTGGCGAGAGGCCCTGGATAGGCCAAGGTCAGGGACTAAAGCTGCCCTAGAGTTTTGGGGGTGGGGGGAAGCAACTCAGCCAGCCTGGGTCTCCCCTCAGCCCTGGATAATCCTATCAAAACAGGCCACACTGTCAGCATCACTCATGGACCACTTGGGATATTATTAAAGGCATGCATTTCAAAATTAAACCACAGAAAGGAGGAGAAGGGAGCTGTGCCATGCAGCAAGCCTGCCTAGTTACTCCACCCCAGGACCTGACAGGGATGCAGGAATCACCGCGAGCCCTCCCCTGGGAAAAGCAGGGCTGGGGAAAGAGGGAGGTGGGTTCCTCACACAAAGCCTCAGCCTGTAGAACATTCTGATGATTAGAGCACTCACTTTTCAGTCATTTCCTGCCACCTGAACACTCATAGAGATTCATAATGGCTCTAAATTGTTGTGTATGTTCTACATAAGCATAGGAAGGAGTCACATTTAAACAACATGTGCAGTGTTGATACAGTTGAGTAGAAAATGTTATGAATACTTTAACGATTCTTGTGAATTAAAATAAATATGCTCTATAAGGGTAAACACAATTCTGATTTGCTAAGGCAATTAGTAAATTTCCCAGTGGTCGTTAATGCGCCCTTTCACAGCAGGTGGTGGCAGGGGCATTTTCCATGGGCCTACATCAGTGACCCACGTGGGCTTCCTTCTTACTCGCTGAAGTGCACATTTCCAGCCAATAATGTTTGGTTGTTGTTTTCTGTCCTTGATTTTTTACACAGTATCTCACCGGGGGCGTTGCATGACTGGTAAACAGTAATACAACGAAGGAGAGCATTTAGACCGAAAAACGGTGAACTCTCCTCACCACAGACAATCTTCTGGAGGAATGTTCAAGTGGAAGGGTTTAGGGAATTGCTCCCCTGAAACCCTCTTGACAAGAGACAGTGACATAAGGCAGGACAAAGGAGCATCCAAGAGTGGTCGCCATTACTAGGTGCCACTATGTGCAGTTCCGTCACATATGGGATCTTCTCAACATCCTCCAGAGGTGGGTATTTTTATGAATTTCTTATATTCTCCAAAACGGGGGTTCTTGCAGAATAAAATGCCCAAGGCCCACATTGAGTGATGGCGGAGCCCCTACACAAGCTCAAGAGCTGTGTCTGTTCCTTACTTGGGCTTTGGGCTTTGGGCCCAGTGATCGCCTCTGTTTGGCAGTCAGCTTGGGCTTATCTTAGGGTTTTCTTAAACATCATCTTTTCCCATTTGCCCCGCTGCTCTTTCAGGAAGCGATGAGTAGACAACCTGGTAAATGCAGGGTTTTTGGAAATACAATTCTGGGGTTCAGATGTCTGAAGAGAGCTGACTGTGAAGGCTGGTAGCGCTTTCAAGCAGAGGACTTTGTGAACTTTTAAAAAATATATGTTTTTATTGATTTCAGAGAGAGGACGGGAGAGGGAGAGAGATAGAAACATCAATGAGAGAGAGTCATTGACCAGCTGACTCCTGCACGCCCCCTGCTGGGGATCGGAACCCGAAACCCAGGCATGTGCCCTGACCGGGAATCGAACTGTGACCTCCTGAGTCATAGGTTGATGCTCAACCGATGAGCCACGCTGGCCAGGCGACTTTGTGAACTTTAAGAGTGCTGAATTGGTGTAAGGCACTGGTTCTCAGCCAGGGGTGATTTGGCCCCCCACTCTCACCCTCAGGGGGATACTTGGCAATTTTTAGAAACATTTTTGGTTGTCACAATTGGGTATGTGCACTCCTGGCATCTAGAGGGTAGAGGCCAGGGATGCTGCTAAACATTCTACAATGCACGGGACAGCCCCACATGACAGAATTACCCTGCCCCCCATGTCACTAGTGTGGAGGGTGAGAAACCCTGGTATGAGGGGCTGCTACATTTCTTATATATTTGGAAGCTAGTTTTTTCGGGGCTTTAGCTAAATTGATTATAACTTGGAGAGCGTGGGTTTAGAATGGATACAGGTGCATAAAATTGATTGCTTTTGTTCCAGTGTTGACTTTTCCTCCTCTATCAGTGAATCATTTGAATTTGGAGGGTGAAATAATTTTACTTCTATCAGCCCTAACAGAGATATCTGCATCCAGAAGACAAAGGACAAGGGCTTGCTGGAGAGGGGCGAGGGAGCTCCACCCTCTGGAAAAAGGCAGTAAGATGTGAGGGGGTGAGATAGCTTCAGAGGAGTGTCGAGTAAGAAACATCTAAACCTGTAGAGAATTTTTATGGGTTTATCTGAGCCAAACTGATGACAATAGGTAGGAAGCAAAATCTCAAAAGATTGAGAAAATGCTCCAGAGGACAATAGCTAGGAAGCAAAATCTCAAAGGATTGAGAAAATGCTCCAGAGAATGGTAGTTTATTTTATACATTACAATCAAAGGAGGAGACATAAGAGGGTTACATGAAGTCCACTGGTGGTATATTAGGGACCAGGGAGAAAGCAAAGCTGGGAAATCTCTAGGGTTGGATAAAGAGTAGAATGGAGAGACGCCTGCTTCTTTTACATTGGTGGGAGTGGGACAGTTACCAATGAACACTTACAGCACTTAGAGGTGTATTCGGAGGACAAGATAGCAATGAGGGGTTCCGTGGTCAAGCCCTCTGGTGTGGTCTGGGCCCTCAGGGGTCTGGAAAAAGAGATTACTCTCATATTTTAAAGGTATGTTGTCTTTGATGCAAAAAGACAATTGAAGGGCTAATTTAAGGTAACGATTCATCTTTGTAAAGGAAGCTACCGACCTGGGGTGTGACTGCCCGCCATAATCCACTTTCAGTTAGGAATTTTCCTGAGCAGGCCACGCTATGCAATTACTTTCAGTCTCTGAGTTTGTAGGGTTTGCCTTGCAGGCCTGTGCTGAGTTGTCAGGTTTAGTATGGGGCCCCTTTTTGCCCACAGAAGGGAGGTTACAAAGCCCCCTCCCCTCCCCTCCCCTCCCCTCCCCTCCCCTCCCCTCCCCTCCCCTCCCCTCCCCTCCCCTCCCCTCCCCTCCCCTCCCCTCCCCTCCCCTCCCCTCCCCTCCCCTCCCCTCCCCTCCCCTCCCCTCCCCTCCCCTCCCCTCCCTTCCCCTCCCACTGTGGTCCAGGCTAATTTGCATTTCAAGGACGACTTAATACAACTAAAATTTTATGTAACTTTTAAGCTTCTCAAACGTTTGTTACTTCTGTTTTCCAAGTGGAAATCCTGCAATTACTAGTATGGACATATTTCACTCTAAAATGAGGTGAGGAGGCCTGGGGGGTGTTCGTACCAGGGGAGAGGGTAGGGTCCGGGCCCAGGAACTTAGATTCTGCCCTGGGAGAGCCACGCAGATGAGGGACAGGGCCTGGCGGCTGAGAAAGAGCGGGAAGGGCGGTTGGGGAGCAGCGGGCCGGGTGTTAAGGTGTCTGTGCAGTGTGGCTGGCCTGAGGGCTGTGTTTTCTGACCTAGAGAGGGGACAGAGTCACACCCTCCGACGCCCAGGGGCCCCTGCTCACTGGCCTGCACTCCACCTGCTGCGCTTGGAGGCGCAGCCGCAGCCCCAGGAACCGGGCTGGACCCTTTTCCCAATGCTTCGCGCCCAGACAGGGGTCGGAACCCCCCGCAGCACCGGGCTCCCGAAGCCCGGGCCGGGAGCTGTCCGCGGTGCTGACCCCTGGGCTGGGGGAGCCGCAGCCCCAGGAACCGGGCTGGCCCCTTTTCCCAATGCTTCGCGCCCAGAGAGGGGTCGGAACCCCCCGCAGCACCGGGCTCCCGAAGCCCGGCCCGGGAGCTGTCCGCGGTGCTGACCCCTGGGCTGGGGGAGCCGCAGCCCCAGGAACCGGGCTGGCCCCTTTTCCCAATGCTTCGCGCCCCGACAGGGGTCGGAACCCCCCGCAGCACCGAGCTCCCGAAGCCCGGCCCGGGAGCTGTCCGCGGTGCTGAACCCTGGGCTGGGCGGAGCCGCAGCCCCAGGAACCGGGCTGGCCCCTTTTCCCAATGCTTCGCGCCCAGAGAGGGGTCGGAACCCCCCGCAGCACCGGGCTCCCGAAGCCGGGCCCGGGAGCTGTCCGCGGTGCTGACCCCTGGGCTGGGGGGAGCCGCAGCCCCAGGAACCGGGCTGGCCCCTTTTCCGAGTGCTTCGCGCCCCGACAGGGGTCGGAACCCCCCGCAGCACCGGGCTCCGGAAGCCCGGCCCGGGAGCTGTCCGCGGTGCTGAACCGTCCTGGGCTGGGGGAGCCGCAGCCCCAGGAACCGGGCTGGCCCCTTTTCCGAGTGCTTCGCGCCCAGACAGGGGTCGGAACCCCCCGCAGCACCGGGCTCCCGAAGCCCGGCCCGGGAGCTGTCCGCGGTGCTGAACCGTCCTGGGCTGGGCGGAGCCGCAGCCGGGGGAGCGCTCGGGGTCCCGGGAGGGCGAGGGCCCGCAGGTCTGCGGGGAGCTCAGGGCTCCCCATTTCAAATCCCTGCAGGAGCCCCCACGCTACTCTCTACCCCCAGCCTGGGCTCTGCGCAGGATCCAGCGCTTAAGGACGGGCCCTCGCTCTCCCCACACCCGTGGTGCATCTCAGTCCCCACCCCGCTCCTCCAGCCCCTTCCCTCTGACACTGCACCAGGTCCCGAGAGACCGGGCGCTTCCCGCCCCACGCTCCCCTCGTCCGCCCCCCCTCGGAGCGGAACTCCCCCGGGGCGCAGCAGCTCCTGCAGTCGCGTCTCTGCCGCCCAGGCTTGTCCACCCCTCCTTCCCTTGCCGTTTCCGTCCTTCTGTCACTCGCCCTTCTCCCCAGTTGTCTAAGCGCCGAGCCTGGTGGTGTGCGCTCCGCCCCCATTTTCCATACAAGGGCGCTGGAGT
The DNA here is from genome assembly GCF_964146895.1 of Miniopterus schreibersii. Lineage (NCBI taxonomy): Eukaryota > Metazoa > Chordata > Mammalia > Chiroptera > Miniopteridae > Miniopterus > Miniopterus schreibersii. The sequence goes on along the minus strand of NC_138107.1, from coordinate 1,189,292 downwards.
GGGGGCGCGGCAGGGGGGGCTCCCGGCCCCCCTCAAAGCTGCGAGCCCGCTGGCAACTCCGGCATCTGTTCAGCTCCCGCGGAAAAGCGAGAAGCCGGCACCGCAGTCGCGGGCGGAGCACGCCAGGGGGCAGATCGCGCCTCTCCCTCCCTCGACCGCTCTCCGTCCGCCAAGTCGCACTCGCCAGGTAGGAGCGCGCCCCTGGGTCTAGCCTGCGCCCACTGAGAGCTCTAAATGGGTTAGAAGGCGTTTAAATAACCTGTGCGTGCATAACCACGCACCGATTTATTTTTGCAGAGGTGGGAAGGCAGCACTTTAAATTGTTATTTATCTTGGCCAGTTACTCCAAAGGGAGTATTTGGGTAACTGGGGAGGGAGCGGTTGGGTAGGAGGGGTAGATAGAACATGAGAATTTATGGACTTTGATTCTCTTTGGAAGGTAGCCGTGGCTTCCCTGCCTTCTCAGGAGCCCCTGGTCCCTGACTTATTCTCTGAACTTCCCCGGTGGCCTCAACCCCAGGGAACCAGAGCGCAGGGGCCTCGGTGGCAATGGGTCGGCGGCTGGCCCGGCGCCCAGGGCGCCCTCCGTTCCAGAGCCTGCAGCTGGTGCATCGTCTGAAGGGGCCGATCCTGCTGCTCCACAGCGTCGTGGTGACCGCGGGGCTGGAGGGCAACTGCCTGCTGGTGCCGGCGATCGCGCGCGTGCGCCGGCTGCACAGCGTCACCGACTTTCTCGCCGGCAGCCGGGCCTTGCCCGACGTGCGCACTGCACGGCCTGCGTGCGCTCGCGCTGGCCTAGGCCTCGAGCCGCGCAGCTGGGGGTCCGGCGGGGCCTGTGCCGCCTGGTCTTCTCCCTGCGGCCCGTCACCGTGTACGTGTCGGTGTTCACGCTCACCACCTTCGCCGTGGGCCGCCACGTCGCGCCGGTGCACCCGCTGCGCCCCGCGCGGGGCTGGGCACCTGGGCGCTGTCCGCGGTGCTGGGCACCTGGGCGCTGTCCGCGGTGCTGGCGCTGCCCGCCGCCCCGCACACCCACCACGTCGAGCTCCAGCCGCACCCCGTGCGCCTCTGCGAGCAGTTCTGGGGCCCCAGGAGCGCCAGCGCCAGCTCTACCTTGGGGGCTGGTGCTCGTCACCACCTGCTCCCCTGCTGGGCATCCTCCGTCTTACGTCCGAGCATCGGTGAAGCTGCGAAACCGCGCGGGGCCGGGATGCGTGACCCGAGCCAGGCCGGCTGGGACCGCGCCGCCGCCGCCCCTTCTGCCTCCCGGTGGTGGCCGCGGTGGTGCTCGCCACCTGCTGCGGCCGCTGCACGTCTCCAACCTGCTGCGGGACCTCCGCCCAAGCGCCATCGACCCCTGCGCCCTCGGGTGGAGCAGCTGCTCGGCCACTGGCTCGCCCTGAGCTCGGTCGGCTACAACCCGCTCATGGACGCCTGGCTGCAGGACGGCTCCCGCCAGGAGCTGCGCAAGCTCTTGCTCGCCCGGCCCGCAGGACGGCGCCGCAGGGCCAGAGCATGACGTCAGCGAGGTCATCTGATGCCGCTGCACCTAGGCCAGCCTCATCTGATGCCCTCCAGCCCCGCCCTGGCCTCCGAGGGTGCCCGCGAGGCTGGACTGGGGAACCTGTTCCCAGAGCCAGAGCTAAGCCAACACGGGCAGAACACGCCGCCCAGCCCTCTTACTCAGCCGCCCTGCCTTGTCCTCGAGTCTTTGTAAAACGTTCCATGGGCTTTGCTGCTAGTGCTTTGCTTGGAGGACGCCGGGGAGAGGGAAGGAGATTTACTATTTTCTATTTGTGCTTTAAAGGTCAAGCAAAGCTCTTTCTCTGGTTTTCAAACAGTGTTTCTGAACTGTGGCCGCCTTCCTTGCTTTTCCTTCTGTTTGCCACAGGGTGAGACCAGAAGGGGCAATGAGGTAGGACGTAAAGCCTGTCGGTTTGCCTTTTTAAAAGTTTGCAACTCGGATATAATACCTGATATCGCTTAGCTGACTGGAACCCCGTTTGTTTCTAGAATTCCGGGGAGGCGTGTATTACCAATCGACATCTAGGATGTTAGCGTTTCCTGAATAAGGTCTTGACACATCAAAGGGGGTTTTCATTTTAAATCCACTTGCATTTATAGTGCAAAAGACTTACAAGTCCCCTTCAAGAAGGTCTTGCTATTGTTTTTCCTCTCCTTACCCCCAATTTTATTTGAAAATGATGAGATAAATTAGTCAATGAAGAGATTAAATAGGAACAAAGTGGGAAAGGTACCAGTCACTTAAGGGGACATACAGCTGTGCATAGGACAGACGTCCTACCTGTGGGTATGTTTGTGTGTACGCACCCAGTGTTTGCCACAAGGTGGGCGCTCAGGTATTTGCTTTTCTGAAACTGGGTGTAATCTGTGAGCTACAGCATTCTCCTGCATCGTCTAATTGCTCGGTCCCAGGAGACCCACGGCGGTGGTCTTACAACTGCTCGCCACCTGCTCTGTAGCGACACACCTGGGACACGATCAACTCCGAATACAAGGACCGGGAGAAGCTTACTTAAGGTCAAAAGAGAAAAATAAACTGTCACTCCCCAGGATACACAGAACACGTAATTCCAATCCCATGGTTAAGGGAACAGGTGAAGACTGTTGGGCTGTGATACCAGGCTGATAATTCTCACCGTAACCTCCTGAGAGTTCTGTAAATGAGGACAAGTGCCCAGGGACAGGGGTTTCCCATTGATGTTGCAACAGAGACTGGGCAGTGAGAGCAGGAGTCTTAGGCAATGATACCTGGTATGCAGCTGTCAGATCAGCCCTGTGGCATCCCAGGGACCGGCTCCTGCGCTTCCAGCAGCGCCATTACCGGGAGGCTCAAGGCCACACACCCCATGTTTCCTTAGAGCATTCTTGGGGTATGTGTGGAGAGTGGGGGCGATGGGGAAAGGATGGGATTCGTTGGGGAGAAATATGATTGATTGTGGTCTCTTTGTTGCCAGGTTAAATTCACTGCTTCTTAGCTCTGGTAGCTCCTAGAATCACCTGGGGAGCTTTCAGATAACATCACTGACTAGGCCCTGTCCTCAGAGAGTCCAGTCGATTTGAGATGGGCCTGGGCATAAGGGCTTTTCAAAGCATTTTAGTTGGTTTTAATATACGTTCAAGATTCAACTTTATACTTTTTAAAATTGGCTTTAGAGAGAGAGGAAGGGAGAGGGAGAGAGAAACATCAATGTGTGAAAGAGACATCGACCAGTTGCCTCCTGTACATGCCCCTACTGGGGCTCTAACCTGCAGTCTGGGTACGTGCCCTGACGGGAGTTGAACCTGTGACCCTTTGGTGGACAGGATGACCCTCCAACCAACTGAGCCACATTGGCCAGGGTAAGAAGTATCCTCTTTTTAATTAGTCTCAGAAACATCTGAGTGAAGCTTTCATTGTACCTGTCACAGGTGTTAAGAATTTGAAGTTGAATTCTGACAGTGAGTTACTTGGGGAAAACTCTTTTAAGCCTTCAGACAATACCTGATGAATCACATAGAGACAACTCGTTGTCATCAGGAATATATAGGTATGCTTTCAACAATTTCCTTACATGTCTCCTATGTGTAAGGCACTGCGTGAGTCCAGTCAGATCAATTGCATTATAAAGTTATACACTACAAATTATTCCAAATCCAAAAATTGAAGTGTTCCCTGATTAGCTTGATGTAAGTAAGTCTATATCAACTGTGAGAAGAAGGTATCCCAATAATTAATAGAAAAGCTGCCACCTGTTTCTATCATGCTTACAACTTAACATTTTTAATATTTATATGGATTTTATGGAGAGCCTAATGAGGTTGGAGAATTATGCTGTTTATAAACATTTTTACAAACTAAGCAAATTGGCAAATGAATAGCAACTAATTAATTCTTACCTTATGTGAAATCTCTTTGGGACTAGTTTGGCTATAAAACGAACTTTAGCACTGGCCGGTGTGGCTCAGTTGGGTGAGTGCTGTCCCATGCACCGAGAGGTCGCCAGTTTGATTCTCAGTCAGGGCACATGCCCAGGTTGCAGGCTCCATCTCAAGTAGGCTGCATGCAGAAGGCAGCCGATGGATGTCTCTTTCTCATTGATGTTTCTCTCTCTCTCTCCCTTTCCCTCCCTCTCCCTCTAAAACACATAAAAATATATATTTAAAAAAATTATTCTAAACAATTTAAAAACATATATTTTTAAAATGTTATGAAAAAACTAACTTTAAAAAAATCTATCAGAAGTGAGTCCTAGAGAAATCCACACAGGGTTGAAAGTGGAAAATTTTATTTAATATAATCCACTTGAGGTAATACCAAGCATCCAATCCTCTCCTGCAAGGAGTCATGCAGGCCATAGAACCTGGAACTGAACAAGTCTGGTACTTGGCAGCAGCCCTCTCCGAGGCTGACGGGGGTTTCTGTAATCCGTTTGCAAGCATTGTCACCAGGTCTCACTTTTGGCAGTAAATCAATAGATTTATCACACCAAATCGGCTGGGGAGTGTTTCAACATGTTTTGGCATATATTCATTATGTGATGGTTTCATCGAGAACATGAAGTCAATCATGCTTTTCCACTCTGCAACCGATAGAAATGGCTTTTTGTAATTGCCCGTCTGAATTTCACGGAAAAATGCCCGTCTTTCTGCTTTCTTGCATCTTCTCAATGCATTAGGTGAAAGAGCGTGTTTGAGCAAGAGTGATGACCTGTGCGTTTTCCTGGATTTCAAGTGATTTGGGAAACATAATCCGCGTTTTTCGAAATTTTCTAAGAAACAACATAGATGGCTGCACATGAGGCTTGCAAGAGATTGAAACAATGCATCCCAAAACGTATTCCAGCAGTGAAAACACACGATTCTACAAAGACTTTGAAGGAGCAAGCAAAAGGATAGTGGCTGAGTGTTCTTTCAGAGAGAAACACATGCATTTCATCCTTCTGGAGTGAGTTTTCAGCCTGGAATTCATATGCATTTTGTACTGTGCAGAATGTAGCTACCTGCTAGGGGGTTGTGTCATAGAAGCACCTTTCCTGCAGGAGCTTATTGCAACATTCATTGTTTGGCTAAGTTCTTTAGGGTTGGTGTTGGAAGGTCTTTCAACATTGGCCAAATCTCCCTTTGTACAAAATTTTTTCACAGCGCTGTTTCCAAGTGTCCACAAACAGCTGCTGCTTGAAACTGTCCACATGCACATCTCCCATACTGGTGTGCTGGTTTCACTACCTGGATTTTGGTTTCCTCTTCTTTCTTTGAAATGACAAGCCTTCATTCAGCATGCTACACACACCTTGTAGGAGTTTCAGTTTTAAGCATGTTGGTGCTCTAAGAACGCTGTGTAAGCTGTGTAGAGTGTGTCACTCTCCAGCACTGAATACACAACTTAGAGCTCCTGTCGCCACAGACACGCAAACACATCTTTTTGGGAAAGTCCTAACTCAGGTAACTTGGAAATGTAAGGGTTTCATCGAGAACATGAAGTCAATCATACTTTTGCACTCTGCAACCGATAGAAATGGCTTTTTGTACATGGCCGGCTAAAATTCACTGCAAAATGCCCTTCTTTTCTGCTTTCTTGAATGTTCTCAATGTAATAGGTGAAAGAACGTGTTTGAGCAAGAGTTTAGCCGGGTGCATTTTCCTGGATTTCAAGGGATTTGGGAAACATAATCCGAGTTTTTCAACATTGTCTAAGAAACAACATGAGGCTTGCAAGAGATTGAAACAATGCATCCCATAACGTATTCCAACAGTGAAAACACACGTTTCTACAAAGACTTTGAAGGAGCAAGCAAAAGAATAGTGGCTGAGTGTTCTTTCAGAGAGAAACATCCATTTCACCCTCCGGGAGTGAGTTTTCAGCCTGGAATTCATATGCATTTTGTACTGTGCAGAATGTAGCTACCTGCTCGGGAGTTGTGTCATAGAAGCACCTTTCCTGCAGGAGCTTATTGCAACATTCATTGTTTAGGTAAGTTCTTTAGGGTTGGTTTTGGAAGGTCTTTCAACTTTGGCCAAATCCCACTCTGTACGAAATTTTTTCACAAGCTGTTTCCAAGTGTCCAGAAAGAGCTGCTGCTTGAAACTGTCCACATGCACATCTCCGATACCGGTGTGCTCGTTTCACTACCTGGATTTTGGTTTCCTCTTCTTTCTTTGAAAAGACAAGCCTTCATTCAGCATGCTACACACACCTTGTAGCAGTTTCAGTTTGAAGCATGCTGGTGCTCTCAAAAAGCTGAGTAACCTGTGTAGAGTGTGTCAATCTTCAGCACTGATTACAAAACTTAGAGCTCCTTTTGCCACAGACACGCAAACACATCTTTTTGGGAAAGTCATAATTCAGGTTACTTGGAAAAGTAAGGGTTTCATTGAGAACGTGCAGTCAATCATGCTTTTGCACTCTGCAACCGAAAGAAATGGCTTTTTGTACATGCCCGTCTGAATTTGACTGCAAAATGCTCTTCCTTTCTGCTTTCTTGAATGTTCTCAACGCATTAGGAGAAAGAGCGTGTTGGAGCAAGGGTAATGCCGTTTGCGTTTTTCTGGATTGCAAGTGACTTGGGAAACATACTCCTTATTTTTCCACATCGTCTAAGAAAGAACATGAGGCTTGCAAGAGATTGAAACACTGCATCCCAAAACGTATTCCAGCAGTGAAAACACATGTTTCTACAAAGACTTTAAAGGAGCAAGCAAAAGAATAGTGGCTGAGTGTTCTTTCAGAGACAAACACACGCATTTCTTCCTTCTGGAGTGAGTTTTCAGCCAGGAATTCATATGCATTTTTTACTGTGCAGAATGTAGCTACCTGCTCGGGGGTTGTGTCATGGAAGCACCTTTCCTGCAGGAGCTTATTGCAACATTCATTGTTTGGCTAAGTTCTCTAGGGTTGGTTTTGGAAGGTCTTTCAACTTTGGCCAAATCCCGCTTCCTACCAAATTTTTTCACAGCGCTGTTTCGAAGTGTCCAGAAAGAGCTGCTGCTTGAAACTGTCCACATGCACATCTCCCATACTGGTGTGCTGGTTTCACTACCTGGATTTTGGTTTCCTCTTCTTTCTTTGAAATGACAAGCCTTCATTCAGCATGCTACACACACCTTGTAGCAGTTTCAGTTTGAAGCATGTTGGTGCTCTCAGAACGCTGTGTAACCTATGTAGAGTGTGTCACTCTCCAGCACTGAATACACAGCTTAGAGCTCCTGTCACCAGAGACACGCAATCACATGTTTTTGTAAAAGTCCTACTTCAGGTCACTTGGAAAAGTAAGGGTTTTATTGAGAACATGAAGTCAATCATGCTTTTGCACTCTGCAACCAAGAGAAATGTCCTTTTGAACGTACCCGTATGCATATCACTGCAAAATACCCTTCTTTTCTGGTTTCTTGAATGTTCTCTATGCTTTAGGAGAAAGACGTGTTTGGGCAAGAGTTATGTAGGGTGCGTTTTCCTGAATTTCAAGTGATTTTGGAAACATAATCCGCGTTTTTCCACATTGTGTAAGAAAGAACATGAGGCTTGCAAGAGATTGAAACACTGCATCCCAAAACGTATTCCAACAGAGAAAACACACGTTTCTACAAAGAGTTTGAAGGAGCAAGCAAAAGAATAGTGGCTGAGTGTTCTTTCAGAGAGAAACATGCATTTCATCCTTCTGGAGTGCATTTTCATCCTGGAATTCATATGCATTTTGAACTGTGCAAAATGTAGCTACCTGCTCGGGGGTTGTGTCATAGAAGCACCTTTCCTACAGGAGCTTATTGCAACATTCATTGTTTGGCTAAGTTCTTTAGGGTTGGTGTTGGAAGGTCTTTCAACTTTGGCCAAATCCTGCTTCGAACGAAATGTTTTTACATCGCTGTTTCCAAGTGTCCACAAGGAGCTGCTGCTTGAAACTGTCCACATGCACATCTCCCATACTGGTATGCTCGTTTCACTACCTGGAATTTGGTTTCCGATTCTTTGTTTGAAATGACAAGCCTTCATTCAGCATGCTACACACACCTTGTAGCAGTTTCAGGTTTAAGCATGTTGGTGCTCTAAGAACGCTGTGTAACCTGTGTAGTGTGTGTCACTCTCCAGTACTGAATACACAACTTAGAGCTCCTTTCACCACAGACACGCAAACACATGTTTTTGTGAAAGTCCTACTTCAGGTCACTTGGAAATGTAAGGTTTTCATCGAGAACAAGAAGTCAATCATGCTTTTGCAATCTGCAACCAATAGAAATGTCCTTTAGTTCATACCCGTCTGAATTTCACTGCAAAATGCTCTTCGTTTCTGGTTTGTTGATAGTTCTCAACACATTAGGAGAAAGAACGTGTTTGAGCAAGAGTGATGCAGTGTGCGTTTTCCTGGATTTCAAGTGATTTGGGAAACATACTCCTTATTTTTCCACATCGTGTAAGAAAGAACATGAGGCTTGCAAGAGATTGAAACAATGCATCCCAAAACGTATTCCAACAGTAAAAACAAACGTTTCTACAAAGACTTTGAAGGAGCAAGCAAAAGCCTAGTGGCTGAGTGTCCTTTGAGAGAGAAAAACACGCATTTCTTCCTTCTGGAGTGAGTTTTCAGCATGGAATTCATATGAATTTTGTACTGTGCAGAATGTAGCTACCTGCTCGGGGGTTGTGTCATAGAAGCACCTTTCTTGTAGGAGCTTATTGTAACATTCACTGTTTGGCTAAGTTCTTTAGGGTTGGTGTTGGAAGGTCTTTCAACCTTGGCCAAATCCCGTTTCGAACGAAATGTTTTTACATCCCTGTTTCCAAGTGTCCAGAAGGAGCTGCTGCTTGAAACTGTCCACATGCACATCTCCCACACTGGTGTGCTCGTTTCACTACCTGGATTTTGGTTTCCTCTTCTTTGTTTGAAATGACAAGCCTTCATTCAGCATGCTACACACACCTTGTAGCAGTTTCCGTTTGAAGCATGTTGGTGCTCTAAGAACGCTATGTAACCTGTATAGTGTGTGTGACTCTCCAGTACTGAATACACAACTTAGAGCTTCTTTCACCACAGACACGCAAACACATGTTTTTGTGAAAGTCCTACTTCAGGTCACTTGGAAATGTAAGGTTTTCATCGAGAAAAAGAAGTCAATCATGCTTTTGCACTCTGCAACCAATAGAAATGTCCTTTAGTTCATACCCGTCTGAATTTCACTGCAAAATGCCCTTCGTTTCTGGTTTGTTGAAAGTTCTCAACACATTAGGAGAAAGAACGTGTTTGAGCAAGAGTGATGCAGTGTGCGTTTTCCTGGATTTCAAGTGATTTGGGAAACATACTCCTTATTTTTCCACATTGTGTAAGAAAGAACATGATCCTTGCAAGTTATTGAAACAATGCATCCCAAAACGTATTCCAGCAGTGAAAACACACGATTCTACAAAGACTTTGAAGGAGCAAGCAAAAGAATAGTGGCTGAGCATTCCTTCAGAGAGAAACACATGCATTTCTTCCTTCTGGAGTGAGTTTTCAGCCAGGAATTCATATGCATTTTGTACTGTGCAGAATGTAGCTACCTGCTCGGGAGTTGTGTCATTGAAGCACCTTTCTTGCAGGAGCTTATTGCAACATTCATTGTTTAGCTAAGTTCTCTAGAGTTGGTTTTGGAAAGTCTTTCAACTTTGGCCAAATCCCGCATCGTACGAAATTTTTTCACAGCACTGTTTCCAAGTGTCCACAAAGAGCTGCTGCTTGAAACTATCCACATACACATCTCCCATACTGGTGTGCTCGTTTCACTACCTGGATTTTGGTTTCCTCTTCTTTCTTTGAAATGACAAGCCTTCATTCAGCAGGCTACACACATCTAGTACCAGTTTCAATTTTAAGCATGTTGGTGCTCTAAGAACGTTTTTTAACCTATGTAGACTGTGTCACTCTCCAGCACTGAATACACAACTTAGGGCTCCTTTCACCACAGACACGCAAACACATCTTTTTGGGAAAGTCCTAATTGAGGTAACTTGGAAATGTAGGGGTTTCATCGAGAACATGAAGACCATCATGCTTTTGCACCCTGCAACCGAAAGAAATGGCTTTTTGTACATGCCAGTCTGAATTTCACTGCAAAATGCTCTTCCTTTCTGCTTTCTTGAATGTTCTCAACGCATTAGGAGAAAGAGCATGTTTGGGCAAGAGTGATGCAGTGTGTGTTTTTCTGGATTGAAAAGATTTGGGAAACATACTCCTTGGTTTTCCACATTGTCTAAGAAACAACATGAGGCTTGCAAGAGATTGAAACACTGCATCCCAAAACGTATTCCAGCAGTGAAAACACATGTTTCTACAAAGACTTTAAAGGAGCAAGCAAAAGAATAGTGGCTGAGTTTTCTTTTACAGAGAAACACACGCATTTCTAACTTCTGGAGTGAGTTTTCAGCCAGGAATTCATATGCATTTTGTACTGTGCAGAATGTAGCTACCTGTTCGGGTGTTTTGTCATAGAAGCACCTTTCCTACAGGAGCTTATTGCAACATTCATTGTTTGGCTAAGTTCTTTAGGGTTGGTGTTGGAAGGGCTTTCAACTTTGGCCAAATACCGCTTCGTGCGATATTTTTTCACAGCGCTGTTTCCAAGTGTCCAGAAAGAGCTGCTGCTTGAAACTGTCCACATGCACATCTCCGATACTGGTGTGCTCGTTTCACTACCTGGAATTTGGTTTCCTCTTCTTTGTTTGAAATGACAAGCCTTCATTCAGCATGCTACACACACCTTGTAGCAGTTTCAGGTTTAAGCATGTTGGTGCTCTAAGAACGCTGTGTAACCTGTGTAGTGTGTGTCACTCTCCAGCAATGATAACAACTTAGAGCTCCTTTCACCACAGACACGCAAACACATCTTTTTGGGAAAGTCCTAATTGAGGTAACTTGGAAATGTAAGAGTTTCATCGAGAACATGAAGACCATCATGCTTTTGCACCCTGCAACCGAAAGAAATGGCTTTTTGTACATGCCAGTCTGAATTTCACTGCAAAATGCTCTGCCTTTCTGCTTTCTTGAATGTTCTCAACGCAATAGGAGAAAGAGCGTGTTTGAGCAAGAGTGATGCAGTGTGTGTTTTTCTGGATTTCAAGTGATATGTGAAACATACTCCTTATTTTTCCACATCGTCTAAGAAAGAACATGAGGCTTGCAAGAGATTGAAACAATGCATCCCACAACGTATTCCAGCAGTGGAAACGCACGTTTCTACAAAGACTTTGAAGGAGCAAGCAAAAGAATAGTGGCTGAGCGTTCCTTCAGAGAGAAACACATGCATTTCTTCCTTCTGGAGTGAGTTTTCAGCCAGGAATTCATATGCATTTTGTACTGTGCAGAATGTAGCTACCTGCTCGGGAGTTGTGTCATTGAAGCACCTTTCTTGCAGGAGCTTATTGCAACATTCATTGTTTAGCTAAGTTCTCTAGGGTTGGTTTTGGAAGGTCTTTCAACTTTGGCCAAATCTCGCTTCGTAGGAAATTTTCTCACAGCGCTGTTTCCAAGTGTCCAGAAAGAGCTGCTGCTTGAAACTGTCCACATGCACATCTCCCATACTGGTATGGTCGTTTCACTACCTGGAATTTGGTTTCCTCTTCTTTGTTTGAAATGACAAGCCTTCATTCAGCATTTACACACACCTTGTAGCAGTTTCAGATTTAAGCATGTTGGTGCTCTAAGAACGCTGTGTAACCTGTGTAGTGTTTGTGACTCTCCAGTACTGAATACACAACTTAGAGCTCCTTTCACCACAGACACGCAAACACATGTTTTTGTGAAAGTCCTACTTCAGGTCACTTGGAAATGTAAGGTTTTCATCGAGAACAAGAAGTCAATCATGCTTTTGCACTCTGCAACCAATAGAAATGTCCTTTAGTTCATATCCGTCTGAATTTCACTGCAAAATGCCCTTCGTTTCTGGTTTGTTGAAAGTTCTCAACACATTAGGAGAAAGAACGTGTTTGAGCAAGAGTGATGCAGTGTGCGTTTTCCTGGATTTCAAGTGATTTGGGAAACATACTCCTTATTTTTCCACATCGTGTAAGAAAGAACATGAGGCTTGCAAGATATTGAAACAATGCATCCCAAAACGTATTCAAGCAATGAAAACAAACGATTCTACAAAGACTTTGAAGGAGCAAGCAAAAGCCTAGTGGCTGAGTGTTCTTTCAGAGAGAAACACACCCATTTCTTCCTTCTGGAGTGAGTTTTCAGCCAGGAATTCATATGCATTTTGTACTGTGCAGAATGTAGCTACCTGCTCGGGAGTTGCGTCATTGAAGCACCTTTCCTGCAGGAGCTTATTGCAACATTCATTGTTTGGCTAAGTCCCTTAGGGTTGGTTTTGGAAAGTCTTTCAACTTTGGCCAAATCCCGCATCGTACGAAATTTTTTCACAGCACTGTTTCCAAGTGTCCACAAAGAGCTGCTGCTTGAAACTATCCACATACACATCTCCCATACTGGTGTGCTCGTTTCACTACCTGGATTTTGGTTTCCTCTTCTTTCTTTGAAATGAGAGGCCTTCATTCAGCAGGCTACACACATCTAGTACCAGTTTCAATTTTAAGCATGTTGGTGCTCTAAGAACGTTTTTTAACCTATGTAGACTGTGTCACTCTCCAGCACTGAATACACAACTTAGGGCTCCTTTCACCACAGACACGCAAAGACATCTTTTTGTGAAAGTCCTATTTGAGGTCACTTGGAAATGTAAGGGTTTCATCGAGAACATGAAGACCATCATGCTTTTACACCCTGCAACCGAAAGAAATGGCTTTTTGTACATGCCAGTCTGAATTTCACTACAAAATGCTCTTCCTTTCTGCTTTCTTGAATGTTCTCAACGCATTAGGAGAAAGAGCATGTTTGGGCAAGAGTGATGCAGTGTGTGTTTTTCTGGATTACAAGTGATTTGGGAAACATACTCCTTGTTTTTCCACATTGTCTAAGAAACAACATGAGGCTTGCAAGAGATTGAAACACTGCATCCCAAAACGTATTCCAGCAGTGAAAACACACGATTCTACAAAGACTTTAAAGGAGCAAGCAAAAGAATAGTGGCTGAGTTTTCTTTCACAGAGAAACACACGCATTTCTAACTTCTGGAGTGAGTTTTCAGCCAGGAATTCATATGCATTTTGTACTGTGCAGAATGTAGCTACCTGTTCGGGTGTTGTGTCATAGAAGCACCTTTCTTGTAGGAGCTTATTGCAACATTCATTGTTTGGCTAAGTTCTTTAGGGTTGGTGTTGGAAGGGCTTTCAACTTTGGCCAAATACCCCTTCGTACGATATTTTTTCACAGCGCTGTTTCCAAGTGTCCAGAAAGAGCCGCTGCTTGAAACTGTCTACATGCACATGTCCCATACTGGTGTGCTCGTTTCACTACCTGGAATTTGGTTTCCTCTTCTTTCTTTGAAATGACAAGCCTTCATTCAGCATGCTACACACACCTTGTAGCAGTTTCAGGTTTAAGCATGTTGGTGCTTTAAGAACGCTGTGTATCCTGTGTCGTGTGTGTCACTCTCCAGCAATGAATACACAAGTTAGAGCTCCTTTCACCACAGACACGAAAACACATCTTTTTGGGAAAGTCCTAATTGAGGTAACTTGGACATGTAAGGGTTTCATAGAGAACATGAAGACCATCATGCTTTTGCACCCTGCAACCGAAAGAAATGGCTTTTTGTACATGCCAGTCTGAATTTCACTGCAAAATGCTCTTCCTTTCTGCTTTCTTGAATGTTCTCAACGCATTAGGAGAAAGAGCATGTTTGGGCAAGAGTGATGCGGTGTGTGTTTTTCTGGATTGCAAGTGATTTGGGAAACATCCTCCTTGTTTTTCCACATTGTCTAAGAAACAACATGAGGCTTGCAAGAGATTGAAACACTGCATCCCAAAACGTATTCCAGCAGTGAAAACACATATTTCTACAAAGACTTTAAAGGAGCAAGCAAAAGAATAGTGGCTGAGTTTTCTTTTACAGAGAAACACACGCATTTCTTCCTTCTGGAGTGAGTTTTCAGCCAGGAATTCATATGCATTTTGTACTGTGCAGAATGTAGCTACCTGTTCGGGTGTTGTGTCATAGAAGCACCTTTCCTACAGGAGCTTATTGCAACATTCATTGTTTAGCTAAGTTCTTTAGGGTTGGTGTTGGAAGGGCTTTGAACTTTGGCCAAATACCGCTTCGTACGATATTTTTTCACAGCGCTGTTTCCAAGTGTCCAGAAAGAGCTGCTGCTTGAAACTATCCACATACATATCTCCCTACTGGGGTGCTCGTTTCACCCCCTGAATTTGGTTTCCTCTTCTTTCTTTGAAATGACAAGCCTTCATTCCGCATGCTACACACAACTTGTACCAGTTTCAATTTTAAGCATGTTGGTGCTCTAAGAACGTTTTTTAACCTATGTAGAGTGTGTCACTCCCCAGCACTGAATACACAACTTAGGGCTCCTTTCACCACAGACACGAAAACACATCTTTTTGGGAAAGTCCTAATTGAAGTCACTTGGAAATGTAAGGGTTTCATCGAGAACATGAAGACGATCATGCTTATACACCCTGCAACGGAAAGAAATGGCTTTTTGTACATGCCAGTCTGAATTTCACTACAAAATGCTCTTCCTTTCTGCTTTCTTGAATGTTCTCAACGCATTAGGAGAAAGAGCGTGTTTGAGCAAGAGTGATGCAGCGTGTGTTTTTCTGGATTGCAAGTGATTTGGGAAACATACTCCTTGTTTTTCCACATTGTATAAGAAACAACATGAGGCTTGCAAGAGATTGAAACACTGCATCCCAAAACGTATTCCAGCAGTGAAAACACACGATTCTACAAAGACTTTAAAGGAGCAAGCAAAAGAATAGTGGCTGAGTTTTCTTACACAGAGAAACACACGCATTTCTAACTTCTGGAGTGAATTTTCAGCCAGGAATTCATATGCATTTTGTACTGTGCAGAATGTAGCTACCTGTTCGGGTGTTGTGTCATAGAAGCACCTTTCTTGCAGGAGCTTATTGCAACATTCATTGTTTGGCTAAGTTCTTTAGGGTTGGTGTTGGAAGGGCTTTCAACTTTGGCCAAATACCGCTTCGTACGATATTTTTTCACAGCGCTGTTTCCAAGTGTCCAGAAAGAGCTGCTGCTTGAAACTGTCTACATGCACATGTCCCATACTGGTGTGCTCGTTTCACTACCAGGAATTTGGTTTCTTCTTCTTTGTTTGAAATGACAAGCCTTCATTCAGCATGCTACACACACCTTGTAGCAGTTTCAGGTTTAAGCATGTTGGTGCTTTAAGAACGCTGTGTAACCTGTTAGTGTGTGTCACTCTCCAGCAATGAATACACAACTTAGAGCTCCTTTCACCACAGACACGAAAACACATCTTTTTGGGAAAGTCCTAATTGAGGTAACTTGGACATGTAAGGGTTTCATCGAGAACATGAAGACCATCATGCTTTTGCACCCTGCAACCGAAAGAAATGGCTTTTTGTACATGCCAGTCTGAATTTCACTGCAAAATGCTCTTCCTTTCTGCTTTCTTGAATGTTCTCAATGCATTAGGAGAAAGAGCATGTTTGGGCAAGATTGATGCAGTGTGTGTTTTTCTGGATTGCAAGTGATTTGGGAAACATCCTCCTTGTTTTTCCACATTGTCTAAGAAACAACATGAGGCTTGCAAGAGATTGAAACACTGCATCCGAAAACGTATTCCAGCAGTGAAAACACATATTTCTACAAAGACTTTAAAGGAGCAAGCAAAAGAATAGTGGCTGAGTTTTCTTTTACAGAGAAACACACGCATTTCTAACTTCTGGAGTGAGTTTTCAGCCAGGAATTCATATGCATTTTGTACTGTGCAGAATGTAGCTACCTGTTCGGGTGTTGTGTCATAGAAGCACCTTTCCTACAGGAGCTTATTGCAACATTCATTGTTTGGCTAAGTTCTTTAGGGTTGGTGTTGGAAGGGCTTTGAACTTTGGCCAAATACCGCTTCGTACGATATTTTTTCACCGCGCTGTTTCCAAGTGTCCAGAAAGAGCTGCTGCTTGAAACTATCCAGATACATATCTCCCTACTGGTGTGCTCGTTTCACCCCCTGAATTTGCTTTCCTCTTCTTTCTTTGAAATGACACGCCTTCTTTCTGCATGCTACACACACCTTGTAGCAGTTTTAGTTTGAAGCATGTTGGTGCTCTCAAAAAGCTGAGCAACCTGTGTAGAGTGTGTCAATCTACAGCACTGATTACAAAACTTAGAGCTCCTTTTACCACTGACACTCAAAAACATCTTTTTGTGAAAGTCCTAATTGAGGTAACTTGGAAATGTAGGGGTTTCATCGAGAACATGAAGACGATCATGCTTTTGCACCCTGCAACCGAAAGAAATGGCTTTTTGTACATGCCAGTCTGAATTTCACTGCAAAATGCTCTTCCTTTCTGCTTTCTTGAATGTTCTCAACGCATTAGGAGAAAGAGCGTGTTTGAGCAAGAGTGATACAGTGTGTGTTTTTCTGGATTGCAAGTGATTTTGGAAACATACTCCTTGTTTTCCACATTGTCTAAGAAACAACATGAGGCTTGCAAGAGTTTGAAACACTGCATCCCAAAACGTATTCCAGCTGTGAAAACACATGTTTCTACAAAGACTTTAAAGGAGCAAGCAAAAGAATAGTAGGTGAGTTTTCTTTCACAGAGAAACACACGCATTTCTACCTTCTGGAGTGAGTTTTCAGCCAGGAATTCATAAGCATTTTGTGCTGTGCAGAATGTAGCTACCTGCTCGGGGGTTGTGTCATAGAAGCACCTTTCCTACAGGAGCTTATTGCAACATTCATTGTTTGGGTAAGTTCTTTAGGGTTGGTGTTGGAAGGGCTTTCAACTTTGGCCAAATTCCGCTTCGTACGATATTTTTTCACAGCGCTGTTTCTAAGTGTCCAGAAGGAGCTGCTGCTTGAAACTGTCCACATGCACATCTCCCATACTGGTGTGCTCGTTTCACTACCTGGATTTTTGTTTCCTCTTCTTTCTTTGAAATGACAAGCCTTCATTCTGCATGCTACACACACCTTGTAGCAGTTTCAGTTTGAAGCATGTTGGTGCTCTCAAAAAGCTGAGTAACCTGTGTAGAGTGTGTTTTTGTTGAGAGCTAGGGTTAGAGAGACGGTTCGGGTTAGGATGGGATCTAGGGTTAGGGTTATGTTTAGGGCTAGGGTTAGGTAGACGATTAGGGTTAGGATTGGACCTAGGGTTATGGTTATGTTGAGTGCTAGGGCTAGAGAGATGGTTCGGGTTAGAATTGGACCTAGGGTTAGTGTTACGTTGAGGGCTTGGGTTAAGGAGACGATTAAGTTAGGATTGGAGCTAGGGTTAGGGTTATGTTTAGGGCTAGTGTTAGGTAGATGATTAGGGTTAGGATTGGACCCAGGGTTAGGGTTATGTTGAGGGCTAGTGTTAGGTAGACCATTAGGGTTAGTATTGGACCTCGGGTTAGGGTTATGTTGAGGGCTAGGGTTAGGTAGACGATTACGGTTAGGATTGGACGTAGGGTTAAGTTGATGTTGAGTGCTAGGGTTAGAGAGACGGTTCGGAGTAGGATTGGACCTAGGGTTAGGGTTATGTTTAGGGCTAGGGTTAGATAGACCATTAGTGTTAGGATTGTACCTAGAGTTAGGGTTATGTTGAGGGTTAGGGTTAGAGAGACGATTCGGGTTAGTATTGCTCCTAGGGTTAGGGTTATGTTGAGTGCTAGGGTTAGAGAGATGGTTCGGGATAGGGCTGGACCTAGGGTTAGGTTTATGTTGAGGGCTAGGTTTAGAGAGACGGTTCGGGTTAGGATTGGACCTAGGGTTAGGGATATGTTGAGGGCTAGGTTTAGAGAAATGGTTCGGGTTAGGATTGGACCTAGGGTTAGGGTTAGGTTGAGGGCTAGGGTTAGAGAGACGATTAGGGTTAGGATTGAACCTAGGGTTAGGGTTATATTGAGGGCTAGGTTTAGGTAGACGATTAGGGTTTGTAATGGACCTTGGGTTAGGGTTGTGTTGAGGGCTAGGATTAGAGACTATTAGGGTTAGGATTGGAGCTAGGGTTAGGGTTATGTTGAGGGCTAGGGTCAGAGAGACGATTAGGGTTAGGATTGGACCTAAGGTTAGGGTTATGTTTAGGGCTAGGGTTAAGTAGACCATTAGGGTTAGTATTGGACCTAGGGCTAGGGTTATGTTGAGTGCTAGGGTTAGTGAGACGGTTCGGGTTACGATTAGACCTAGGGTTATGGTTATGTTGAGGGCTAGGGTTAGATAGACGTATAGGGTTAGGATTGCACCTAGGGTTAGGTTTATGTTGAGGGCTAGGGTTAGAGAGACGGTCGGGTTAGGATTGGACCTAGGGTTAGGGTTAGGTTGAGAGCTAGGGTTAGAGAGACGGTTCGGGTTAAGATTGGACCTAGGGTTAGGGTTATGTTGAGGGCTAGGGTTAGAGAGACGATTAGGGTTAGGATTGGACCTAGGGTTAGGGTTATGTTGAGGGCTAGGTTCAGAGAGACGGTTCAGGTTAGGATTGGACCTAGGGTTAGGGTTGTGTTGAGGGCTAGTGTTAGAGAGACTATTAGGGTTTGGATTGGAGCTAGGGTTAGGGTTATGTTGTCGGCTACGGTTAGAGCGTTGATTAGGGTTAGGATTGGACCTAGGGTTAGGGTTATGTTGAGGGGTAGGGTTAGGTAGACTATTTGGGATAGGATTGGACCTAGGGTTAGGGTTATGTTGAGGTCTAGGGTTAGGTAGACGATTAGGGTTAATATTGGACCTAGGGTTAGGGTTATGTTTAGTGCTAGGTTTAGATACACGATTAGGGTTAGGACTGGACCTAGGGTTAGGGTTATGTTGAGGGCTAGGGTTAGGTAGACGATTAGGGTTAGTATTGGACCTAGGGTTAGGGTTTTGTTGAGGGCTAGGGTTAGGTAGACGATAAGGGTTAGGATTGGAGGTAGGGTTAGGGTTATGTTGAGGGCTATGGTTAGGTAGACGATTAGGGTTAGGATTGGATCTAGGGTTAAGGGTATGTTGAGGGCTAGGGTTAGATAGACGATTAGCGTTAGGATTGGACCTAGGGTTAGGGTTATGAAGAGGGCTAGGTTTAGAGAGACGGTTCGGGTTAGGAATTGACTTAGGGTTAGGGTTATGTTTAGGGTTAGGTTTAAATAGACGATTAGGGTTAGGATTGGACCTAGGATTAGGGCAATGTTGATGGGTAGGGTTACAGAGACGATTAGGGTTAGGATTGGAGCTAGGTTTAGGGTTATGTTGAGGGCTAGCTGTAGGTAGACAATTAGGGTTAGGATTGGAGCTAGGGGTAGTGTTATGCTGAGGGCTAGGGTTAGGTAGACGATTAGGGTTAGGATTGGATGTAGGGTTCAGTTTATGTTGAGGGCTAGGTGTAGGTAGACGATTAGGGTTAGGATTGGAGCTAGGGGTAGTGTTATGTTGAGGGCTAGGGTTAGGTAGACGATTAGGGTTAGGATTGGATGTAGGGTTCAGTTTATGTTGAGGGCTAGGGTTAGACAGACGGTTCAGGTTAGGATTGGAGCTAGGGTTAGGGTTATTTTGAGGGCTACGGTTAGAGAGACGGTTCGGGTTAGGATTGGACATAGGGTTAGGGTTATGTTGAGGGCTAGGGTTAGAGAGACGATTAGGGTTAGGATTGGACCTAGGGTTAGGGTTATGTCGAGTGCTAGGGTTAGGTAGACGATTAGGGTTAGGATTGGACCTAGGGTTAGGGTTATGATGAGGGCTACGGTTAGAGAGTCGATTAAGGTTAGGTTTGGACCTAGGGTTAGTGTTATGTTGAGGGCTATGGTTAGGTAGACAATTAGGGTTAGTATTGGACCTAGGGTTAGGGTAATGTTAAGGGCTAGGGTTTGAGAGATGATTCGGGTTAGGATTCAACCTAGGGTTAGGGTTATGTTGAGGGCTAGGTTTAGAGTGTGGGTTCGGGTTAGGATTGGATCTAGGTTTAGGGTTATATTGAGGGCTAGGTTTAGAGAGACGGATCGATTTAGGATTGGACCTAGGGTTAGGGTTATATTGAGGGCTAGGGTTAGGTGGACGATTAGGGTTAGGATTGGACTTAGGGTTATGGTTATGTTGAGGGCTACGGTTAGAGAGAAGGTTCGGGTTAGGATTGGACCTAGGGTTAGGGTTGTGTTGAGGTCTAGTATTAGAGAGACTATTAGGGTTTGGATTGGAGCTAGGGTCAGGGTTATGTTGTCGGCTACGGTTAGAGGGTTGATTAGGGTTAGGATTGGACCTAGGGTTAGGGTTATGTTGAGGGGTAGGGTTAGGTAGACTATTAGGGATAGGATTGGACCTAGGGTTAGGGTTATGTTGAGGGCTAGGGTTAGGTAGACGATTAGGGTTAATATTGGACCTAGGGTTAGGGTTAGGTTGAGGGCTAGGGTTAGGTAGACGATTAGGGTTAAGATTGCAGCTAGGGTTAGGGTTATGTGGAGGGCTAGGGTTAGATAGATGATTAGCGTTAGGATTGGACCTAGGGTTAGGGTTATGAGGAGGGCTAGGTTTAGAGAGACGGTTCGCGTTAGGATTTGACCTAGGGTTAGGGTTATGTGTAGGGCTAGGGTTAAATAGACGATTAGGGTTAGGATTGGACCTAGGATTAGGGTAATGTTGATGGGTAGGGTTACAGAGACGATTAGGGTTAGGATTGGAGCTAGGTTTAGGGTTATGTTGAGGGCTAGGTGTAGGTAGACGATTAGGGTTAAGATTGGAGCTAGGGTTAGTGTTATGTTGAGGGCTAGGTTTAGGTAGACGATTAGGGTTAGGATTGGATGTAGGGTTCAGTTTCTGTTGAGGGCTAGGTGTAGGTATACGATTAGGGTTACGATTGGAGCTAGGGTTAGTGTTATGTTGAGGGCTAGGGTTAGGTAGACAATTAGGGTTAGGATTGGATGTAGGGTTCAGTTTATGTTGAGGGCTAGGGTTAGACAGACGGTTCAGGTTAGGATTGGAGCTAGGGTAGGGTTATGTTGAGGGCTAGGGTTAGAGAGGTGGTTCGGGTTAGGATTGGACCTAGGGTTAGGGTTATGTTTAGGGCTAGGGTTAGATAGACGATTAGTGTTAGGATTGTACCTAGGGTTAAGGTTATGTTGAGGGTTAGGGTTAGAGAGACTATTCAGGTTAGTATTGGACCTAGGCTTAGGGTAATGTTGAGTGCTAGGGTTAGAGAGACGATTAGGGTTAGGATTGGACCTAGGGTTAGGGTTGTGTTGAGGTCTAGGGTTAGAGACACGGTTCTGGTTAGGATTGGACCTAGGGTTAGGGTTACTTTGAGGGCTAGGGTTAGAGAGACGGTTCGGGTTAGGATTGGACCTAGGGTTAGGGTTATGTTGAAGGCTAGGGTTAGGTAGACGATTAGGGTTAGGATTGGACCTAGGGTTAGGGTTGTGTTGAGGGCTAGGATTAGAGAGACTATTAGGGTTAGGTTTGGAGCTAGGGTTAGGGTCATGTTGAGGGCTGGGGTTAGGTGGACGATTAGGTTTGGGATTGGAGCTAGGGTTAGGGTTATATTGAGGGCTAGGGTTAGATAGACGATTAGGGTTAGGATTGCTCCTAGGGTTAGGGTTATGGTGCGGGCTAGGGTTAGATAGATGATTAGGGTTAGGAATACACCTAGGGTTTGGGTTACGTTGAGGGCCAGGTTTATGGAGACAATTAGGGTTATTACTGGATCTAGGGTTAGGGTTATGTTAAGGGCTAGGGTTAGAGAGTCGATTCGGTTTAGGATTGAACCTAGGGTTAGGGTTATGTTGAGGTCTATGTTTAGAGCGACGGTTTGGGTTAGGATTGGATGTAGGGTTAGGGTTTTGTTGAGGGCTAGGTTTAGAGAGACGGATCGGTTTAGGATTGGACCTAGGGTTAGGGTTATATTGAGGGCTAGGGTTAGGTAGACGTTTACGTTTAGGATTGGACCTAGGGTTAGGGTTATGTTGAGGGCTAGGATTAGAGAGACGGTTCGGGTTAGGATTGGACCTAGGGTTAGGGTTGTGTTGAGGGCTAGGGTTAGAGAGACTATTAGGGTTAGGATTGGAGCTAGGGTTAGGGTTATGTTGAGGGCTAGGGTTAGAGAGACGATTAGGGTTAGAATTGGAGCTAGGGTTAGTGTTATGTTGAGGGCTAGGGTTAGGTAGACGATTAGGGTTATTATTGGACCGAGGGTTAGGGTTATGTTGAGGGCTAGGGTTAGGTAGACGATTAGGGTTAGGAGTGGACCTAGGGTTAGGGTTATGTTGAGGGCTAGGGTTAGGTAGACGATTAGGGTTAGGATTGGCTCTAGGGTTAGTGTTATGTTGACGGCTAGGGTTAGGTACATGATTAGTGTTAGGATTGGACGTAGGGATAGGGTTATGTTGAAGGCTAGGGTTAGATAGATGATTAGGGTTAGGATTGGACCTAGGGTTAGGGTTATATTTAGGGCTAGGGTTAGAGAGACGATGAGGTTTAGGATTGTAACTGGGTTAGTGTTAGGTTGAGGGGAAGGGTTAGAGAGACGATTAGGGTTAGGATTGGAGCTAGGGTTGGGGATGTGTTGAGGGCTAGGGTTCGGTGGACGATTAGGGTTATGATTGGCCTTAGGGTTAGGGTTATGTTGAGGGCTAGGGTTAGAGAGAAGATTAGGTTTAGGATTCTACCTGAGTTAGGGTTATGTTGAGGGCTAGGGTTAGAGAGACGGTTAGGGTTAGGATTGGAGCTAGGGTAAGGGTTAATTTGAGGGCTAGGGTTAGGAAGACGATTAGGGTTAGGATTGGACCTAGGGTTAGGGTTATGTTCAGGGCTAGGGTTAGGTAGACGATTAGGGTTAGGATTTGAGCTAGGGTTAGGGTTATGTTGAGGGCTAGGGTTAGAGAGACGGTTCGGGTTAGGATTGGAGGTAGGGTTAGGGTTATGTTGAGGGCTAGTGTTACGTGGACGACTAGGGTTAAGATAGCAGCTAGGGTTAGGGTTATGTTCAGGGCTCGGGTTAGATAGACGATTAGGGTTAGGATTGGTCCTAGGATTAGGGTTATGGTGAGGGCTAGATTAGATAGACGATTAGGGTTAGGAGTAGACCTAGGGTTTGGGTTATGTTGAGGGCTAGGGTTAGAGAGACGATTAGGGTTAGGATTGGAGCTAGGGTTAGGGTTATGTTTAGGGCTAGGATTAGATAGACGATTAGGGATAGGATTGGACCTAGGGTTAGGATTATGTTGAGTGCTACGGTTAGAGAGTCGATTGGGGTAAGGATTGGACCTAGGGTTAGGGTTATGTTGAGGGCCAGGGTTATGAAGACAATTAGGGTTACTATTGGATCTAGGGTTAGGGTTATGTTAAGGGCTAGTGTTAGAGAGTCGATTCGGTTTAGGATTGAACCTAGGGTTAGGGTTATGTTGAGGGCTCGGTTTAGAGAGACAGTTCAGGTTCGGATTGGATCTAGGGTTAGGGTTAGGTGAGGGCTAGGTTTAGAGAGACGGTTCGGGTTAGGATTGGACCTAGGGTTAGGGTTTAGGTTGAGGGCTAGGTTTAGAGAGACGGTTCGGGTTAGGACTGGACCAAGGGTTAGGGTTATGTGGAGGGCTAGGGCTAGAGAGACGATTAGGGTTAGGATTGAACCTAGGGTTAGGGTAATATTGAGGGCTAGGGTTAGGTAGACGATTAGGGATTGGAATGGACCTTGGGTTAGGGATGTGTTAAGGGCTAGGATTAGAGACTATTCGGGTTAGGATTGGAGCTACGTTTAGCGTTATGTTGACGGCTAGGATTAGAGAGACGATTAGGGTTAGGATTGGACCTAAGGTTAGGGTTATGTTTAGGGCTATGGTTAAGTAGACCATTAGGGTTAGGATTGGACCTAGGGTTAGGGTTATATTGAGTGCTAGGGTTAGTGAGCCAGTTCGGGTTAGGGTTAGACCTAGGGTTATGGTTATGTTGAGGGCTAGGGTTAGATAGACGTATAGGGTTAGGATTGCATCTAGGGTTAGGTTTATGTTGAGGGCTAAGGTTAGAGAGACGGTTCGGGTTAGGATTGGACCTAGCGTTAGACTTAGGTTGAGGGCTAGGGTTAGAGAGACGGTTCGGGTTAGGATTGGACCTGGGTTAGGGTTATGTTGAGGGCTACGGTTAGAGAGACGTTTAGGGTTAGGATTGGACCTAGGGTTAGGGTTATGTCGAGGGCTAGGGTTAGGTAGATGATTAGGGTTAGGATTGGATGTAGGGTTAGGGTTATGTTAAGGGGTAGAGTTAGAGAGACGATTCGGGTTAGGTTTGAACCTAGGGTTAGGGTTATGTTGAGGGCTAGGTTTAAAGAGAGGGTTCGGGTTAGGATTGTATCTAGGGTTAGGGTTAAATTGAGGGCTAGGTTTAGAGAGACGGATCGATTTAGGATTGGACCTAGGGTTAGGGTTATATTGAGGGCTAGGGGTAGGTGGACGATTAGGGTTAGGATTGGACTTAGGGTTATGGTTATGTTGAGGGCTAGGTTCAGAGAGACGGTTCCGGTTAGGATTGGACCTAGGGTTAGGTTTGTGTTGAGGGCTAGTGTTAGAGAGACTATTAGGGTTTTGATTGGAGCTAGGGTTAGGGTTATGTTGTCGGCTACGGTTAGAGCGTTGATTAGGGTTAGGATTGGACCTAGGGTTAGGGTTATGTTGAGGGGTAGGGTTAGGTAGACTATTTGGGATAGGATTGGACCTAGGGTTAGGGTTATGTTGAGGTCTAGCGTTAGAGAGACGATACGGGTTATTATTGTACCTAGGGTTAGGGTTATGTTTAGTGCTAGGTTTAGATACACGATTAGGGTTAGGACTGGACCTAGGGTTAGGGTTATGTTGAGGGCTAGGGTTAGGTAGACGATTAGGGTTAGTATTGGACCTAGGGTTAGGGTTTTGTTGAGGGCTAGGGTTAGGTAGACGATAAGGGTTAGGATTGGAGGTAGGGTTAGGGTTATGTTGAGGGCTATGGTTAGGTAGACGATTAGGGTTAGGATTGGATCTAGGGTTAAGGGTATGTTGAGGGCTAGGGTTAGATAGACGATTAGCGTTAGGATTGGACCTAGGGTTAGGGTTATGAAGAGGGCTAGGTTTAGAGAGACGGTTCGGGTTAGGAATTGACTTAGGGTTAGGGTTATGTTTAGGGTTAGGTTTAAATAGACGATTAGGGTTAGGATTGGACCTAGGATTAGGGCAATGTTGATGGGTAGGGTTACAGAGACGATTAGGGTTAGGATTGGAGCTAGGTTTAGGGTTATGTTGAGGGCTAGCTGTAGGTAGACAATTAGGGTTAGGATTGGAGCTAGGGGTAGTGTTATGCTGAGGGCTAGGGTTAGGTAGACGATTAGGGTTAGGATTGGATGTAGGGTTCAGTTTATGTTGAGGGCTAGGTGTAGGTAGACGATTAGGGTTAGGATTGGAGCTAGGGGTAGTGTTATGTTGAGGGCTAGGGTTAGGTAGACGATTAGGGTTAGGATTGGATGTAGGGTTCAGTTTATGTTGAGGGCTAGGGTTAGACAGACGGTTCAGGTTAGGATTGGAGCTAGGGTTAGGGTTATTTTGAGGGCTACGGTTAGAGAGACGGTTCGGGTTAGGATTGGACATAGGGTTAGGGTTATGTTGAGGGCTAGGGTTAGAGAGACGATTAGGGTTAGGATTGGACCTAGGGTTAGGGTTATGTCGAGTGCTAGGGTTAGGTAGACGATTAGGGTTAGGATTGGACCTAGGGTTAGGGTTATGATGAGGGCTACGGTTAGAGAGTCGATTAAGGTTAGGTTTGGACCTAGGGTTAGTGTTATGTTGAGGGCTATGGTTAGGTAGACAATTAGGGTTAGTATTGGACCTAGGGTTAGGGTAATGTTAAGGGCTAGGGTTTGAGAGATGATTCGGGTTAGGATTCAACCTAGGGTTAGGGTTATGTTGAGGGCTAGGTTTAGAGTGTGGGTTCGGGTTAGGATTGGATCTAGGTTTAGGGTTATATTGAGGGCTAGGTTTAGAGAGACGGATCGATTTAGGATTGGACCTAGGGTTAGGGTTATATTGAGGGCTAGGGTTAGGTGGACGATTAGGGTTAGGATTGGACTTAGGGTTATGGTTATGTTGAGGGCTACGGTTAGAGAGAAGGTTCGGGTTAGGATTGGACCTAGGGTTAGGGTTGTGTTGAGGTCTAGTATTAGAGAGACTATTAGGGTTTGGATTGGAGCTAGGGTCAGGGTTATGTTGTCGGCTACGGTTAGAGGGTTGATTAGGGTTAGGATTGGACCTAGGGTTAGGGTTATGTTGAGGGGTAGGGTTAGGTAGACTATTAGGGATAGGATTGGACCTAGGGTTAGGGTTATGTTGAGGGCTAGGGTTAGGTAGACGATTAGGGTTAATATTGGACCTAGGGTTAGGGTTAGGTTGAGGGCTAGGGTTAGGTAGACGATTAGGGTTAAGATTGCAGCTAGGGTTAGGGTTATGTGGAGGGCTAGGGTTAGATAGATGATTAGCGTTAGGATTGGACCTAGGGTTAGGGTTATGAGGAGGGCTAGGTTTAGAGAGACGGTTCGCGTTAGGATTTGACCTAGGGTTAGGGTTATGTGTAGGGCTAGGGTTAAATAGACGATTAGGGTTAGGATTGGACCTAGGATTAGGGTAATGTTGATGGGTAGGGTTACAGAGACGATTAGGGTTAGGATTGGAGCTAGGTTTAGGGTTATGTTGAGGGCTAGGTGTAGGTAGACGATTAGGGTTAAGATTGGAGCTAGGGTTAGTGTTATGTTGAGGGCTAGGTTTAGGTAGACGATTAGGGTTAGGATTGGATGTAGGGTTCAGTTTCTGTTGAGGGCTAGGTGTAGGTATACGATTAGGGTTACGATTGGAGCTAGGGTTAGTGTTATGTTGAGGGCTAGGGTTAGGTAGACAATTAGGGTTAGGATTGGATGTAGGGTTCAGTTTATGTTGAGGGCTAGGGTTAGACAGACGGTTCAGGTTAGGATTGGAGCTAGGGTAGGGTTATGTTGAGGGCTAGGGTTAGAGAGGTGGTTCGGGTTAGGATTGGACCTAGGGTTAGGGTTATGTTTAGGGCTAGGGTTAGATAGACGATTAGTGTTAGGATTGTACCTAGGGTTAAGGTTATGTTGAGGGTTAGGGTTAGAGAGACTATTCAGGTTAGTATTGGACCTAGGCTTAGGGTAATGTTGAGTGCTAGGGTTAGAGAGACGATTAGGGTTAGGATTGGACCTAGGGTTAGGGTTGTGTTGAGGTCTAGGGTTAGAGACACGGTTCTGGTTAGGATTGGACCTAGGGTTAGGGTTACTTTGAGGGCTAGGGTTAGAGAGACGGTTCGGGTTAGGATTGGACCTAGGGTTAGGGTTATGTTGAAGGCTAGGGTTAGGTAGACGATTAGGGTTAGGATTGGACCTAGGGTTAGGGTTGTGTTGAGGGCTAGGATTAGAGAGACTATTAGGGTTAGGTTTGGAGCTAGGGTTAGGGTCATGTTGAGGGCTGGGGTTAGGTGGACGATTAGGTTTGGGATTGGAGCTAGGGTTAGGGTTATATTGAGGGCTAGGGTTAGATAGACGATTAGGGTTAGGATTGCTCCTAGGGTTAGGGTTATGGTGCGGGCTAGGGTTAGATAGATGATTAGGGTTAGGAATACACCTAGGGTTTGGGTTACGTTGAGGGCCAGGTTTATGGAGACAATTAGGGTTATTACTGGATCTAGGGTTAGGGTTATGTTAAGGGCTAGGGTTAGAGAGTCGATTCGGTTTAGGATTGAACCTAGGGTTAGGGTTATGTTGAGGTCTATGTTTAGAGCGACGGTTTGGGTTAGGATTGGATGTAGGGTTAGGGTTTTGTTGAGGGCTAGGTTTAGAGAGACGGATCGGTTTAGGATTGGACCTAGGGTTAGGGTTATATTGAGGGCTAGGGTTAGGTAGACGTTTACGTTTAGGATTGGACCTAGGGTTAGGGTTATGTTGAGGGCTAGGATTAGAGAGACGGTTCGGGTTAGGATTGGACCTAGGGTTAGGGTTGTGTTGAGGGCTAGGGTTAGAGAGACTATTAGGGTTAGGATTGGAGCTAGGGTTAGGGTTATGTTGAGGGCTAGGGTTAGAGAGACGATTAGGGTTAGAATTGGAGCTAGGGTTAGTGTTATGTTGAGGGCTAGGGTTAGGTAGACGATTAGGGTTATTATTGGACCGAGGGTTAGGGTTATGTTGAGGGCTAGGGTTAGGTAGACGATTAGGGTTAGGAGTGGACCTAGGGTTAGGGTTATGTTGAGGGCTAGGGTTAGGTAGACGATTAGGGTTAGGATTGGCTCTAGGGTTAGTGTTATGTTGACGGCTAGGGTTAGGTACATGATTAGTGTTAGGATTGGACGTAGGGATAGGGTTATGTTGAAGGCTAGGGTTAGATAGATGATTAGGGTTAGGATTGGACCTAGGGTTAGGGTTATATTTAGGGCTAGGGTTAGAGAGACGATGAGGTTTAGGATTGTAACTGGGTTAGTGTTAGGTTGAGGGGAAGGGTTAGAGAGACGATTAGGGTTAGGATTGGAGCTAGGGTTGGGGATGTGTTGAGGGCTAGGGTTCGGTGGACGATTAGGGTTATGATTGGCCTTAGGGTTAGGGTTATGTTGAGGGCTAGGGTTAGAGAGAAGATTAGGTTTAGGATTCTACCTGAGTTAGGGTTATGTTGAGGGCTAGGGTTAGAGAGACGGTTAGGGTTAGGATTGGAGCTAGGGTAAGGGTTAATTTGAGGGCTAGGGTTAGGAAGACGATTAGGGTTAGGATTGGACCTAGGGTTAGGGTTATGTTCAGGGCTAGGGTTAGGTAGACGATTAGGGTTAGGATTTGAGCTAGGGTTAGGGTTATGTTGAGGGCTAGGGTTAGAGAGACGGTTCGGGTTAGGATTGGAGGTAGGGTTAGGGTTATGTTGAGGGCTAGTGTTACGTGGACGACTAGGGTTAAGATAGCAGCTAGGGTTAGGGTTATGTTCAGGGCTCGGGTTAGATAGACGATTAGGGTTAGGATTGGTCCTAGGATTAGGGTTATGGTGAGGGCTAGATTAGATAGACGATTAGGGTTAGGAGTAGACCTAGGGTTTGGGTTATGTTGAGGGCTAGGGTTAGAGAGACGATTAGGGTTAGGATTGGAGCTAGGGTTAGGGTTATGTTTAGGGCTAGGATTAGATAGACGATTAGGGATAGGATTGGACCTAGGGTTAGGATTATGTTGAGTGCTACGGTTAGAGAGTCGATTGGGGTAAGGATTGGACCTAGGGTTAGGGTTATGTTGAGGGCCAGGGTTATGAAGACAATTAGGGTTACTATTGGATCTAGGGTTAGGGTTATGTTAAGGGCTAGTGTTAGAGAGTCGATTCGGTTTAGGATTGAACCTAGGGTTAGGGTTATGTTGAGGGCTCGGTTTAGAGAGACAGTTCAGGTTCGGATTGGATCTAGGGTTAGGGTTAGGTGAGGGCTAGGTTTAGAGAGACGGTTCGGGTTAGGATTGGACCTAGGGTTAGGGTTTAGGTTGAGGGCTAGGTTTAGAGAGACGGTTCGGGTTAGGACTGGACCAAGGGTTAGGGTTATGTGGAGGGCTAGGGCTAGAGAGACGATTAGGGTTAGGATTGAACCTAGGGTTAGGGTAATATTGAGGGCTAGGGTTAGGTAGACGATTAGGGATTGGAATGGACCTTGGGTTAGGGATGTGTTAAGGGCTAGGATTAGAGACTATTCGGGTTAGGATTGGAGCTACGTTTAGCGTTATGTTGACGGCTAGGATTAGAGAGACGATTAGGGTTAGGATTGGACCTAAGGTTAGGGTTATGTTTAGGGCTATGGTTAAGTAGACCATTAGGGTTAGGATTGGACCTAGGGTTAGGGTTATATTGAGTGCTAGGGTTAGTGAGCCAGTTCGGGTTAGGGTTAGACCTAGGGTTATGGTTATGTTGAGGGCTAGGGTTAGATAGACGTATAGGGTTAGGATTGCATCTAGGGTTAGGTTTATGTTGAGGGCTAAGGTTAGAGAGACGGTTCGGGTTAGGATTGGACCTAGCGTTAGACTTAGGTTGAGGGCTAGGGTTAGAGAGACGGTTCGGGTTAGGATTGGACCTGGGTTAGGGTTATGTTGAGGGCTACGGTTAGAGAGACGTTTAGGGTTAGGATTGGACCTAGGGTTAGGGTTATGTCGAGGGCTAGGGTTAGGTAGATGATTAGGGTTAGGATTGGATGTAGGGTTAGGGTTATGTTAAGGGGTAGAGTTAGAGAGACGATTCGGGTTAGGTTTGAACCTAGGGTTAGGGTTATGTTGAGGGCTAGGTTTAAAGAGAGGGTTCGGGTTAGGATTGTATCTAGGGTTAGGGTTAAATTGAGGGCTAGGTTTAGAGAGACGGATCGATTTAGGATTGGACCTAGGGTTAGGGTTATATTGAGGGCTAGGGGTAGGTGGACGATTAGGGTTAGGATTGGACTTAGGGTTATGGTTATGTTGAGGGCTAGGTTCAGAGAGACGGTTCCGGTTAGGATTGGACCTAGGGTTAGGTTTGTGTTGAGGGCTAGTGTTAGAGAGACTATTAGGGTTTTGATTGGAGCTAGGGTTAGGGTTATGTTGTCGGCTACGGTTAGAGCGTTGATTAGGGTTAGGATTGGACCTAGGGTTAGGGTTATGTTGAGGGGTAGGGTTAGGTAGACTATTTGGGATAGGATTGGACCTAGGGTTAGGGTTATGTTGAGGTCTAGCGTTAGAGAGACGATACGGGTTATTATTGTACCTAGGGTTAGGGTTATGTTTAGTGCTAGGTTTAGATACACGATTAGGGTTAGGACTGGACCTAGGGTTAGGGTTATGTTGAGGGCTAGGGTTAGGTAGACGATTAGGGTTAATATTGGACCTAGGGTTAGAGTTATGTTGAGGGCTAGGGTTAGGTAGACGATTAGGTTTAGGATTGGAGCTAGGGTTAGGGTTATGTTGAGAGCTAGGGTTAGGTAGACGATTAGGGTTAGGATTGGACCTCGGGTTAAGGTTATGTTGAAGGCTAGGTGTAGAGAGACGATTAGCGTTAGGATTGGACCTAGGGTTAGGGTTATGATGAGGTCTAGGTTTAGAGAGTCGGTTCGGGTTAGGATTTGACCTAGGGTTAGGGTTATTTTTAAGGCTAGGGTTAAATAGACGATTGGGGTTAGGATTGGACCTAGGATTAGGGTAATGTTGAGGGCTAGGGTTAGAGAGACGGTTCGGGTTAGGATTGGACCTAGTGTTAGGGTTGTGTTGAGGGATAGGATTAGATGGACTATTAGGGTTAGGTTTGGAGCTAGGGTTAGGGTTATGTTGAGGGCTAGGGTTAGGTGGACGATTAGGGTTAGGATTGAAGCTATGGTTAGGGTTATGTTGAGGGCTAGGGTTAGATAGACGATTAGTGTTAGGATTGGTCCTAGGGTTAGGGTTATGGTGAGGGCTAGGGTTATATAGACGATTAGGGTTAGGATAAGACCTAGGGTTTGGGTTATGTTGAGGGCTAGGGTTAGAGAGACGATTAAGGTTAGGATTGGAGCTAGGGTTAGGGTTATGTTTAGGGCTAGGATTAGATAGACGATTAGGGTTAGGATTGGACTGAGGGTTAGGGTTATGTTGAGGGCTACGGTTAGAGAGTCGATTAGGTTAGGATTGGACCTAGGGTTAGGGTTATGTTGCGGGCCAGGTTTATGGAGACAATTAGGGTTACTATTGGATCTAGGGTTAGGGTTATGTTAAGTGCTAGGGTAAGAGAGTCGATTCGGGTTAGGATTGAAGCTAGGGTTAGGGTTATGTTGAGGGCTAGGTTTACAGCGACGGTTCGGGTTAGGATTGGATGTAGGGTTCGGGTTTTGTTGAGGGCTAGGTTTAGAGAGACGGATCGGTTTAGGGTTGGACCTAGGGTTAGGGTTATATTGAGGGCTAGGGTTAGGTAGACGATTAGGGTTAGGATTGGACCTAGGGTTAGGGTTATGTTGAGGGCTACGATTAGAGAGACGGTTCGGGTTAGGATTGGACCTAGGGTTAGGGTTGTGTTGAGGGCTAGGGTTAGAGAGACTATTAGGGTTAGGATTGGAGCTAGGGTTAGGGTTATGTTGAGGGCTAGGGTTAGAGAGACGATTAGGGTTAGGATTTGAGGTAGGGTTAGGGTTATGTTGAGGGCTAGCGTTAGGTAGACGATTAGGGATAGGATTGGACCTAGGGTTAGGGTTATGTTGAGGGCTACGGTTCGAGAAACGATTAGGGTTATTAGTGGACCAAGAGTTAGGGTTTTGTTTACGGCTAGGGTTAGATAGACGATTAGTGTTAGGATTGGACCTAGGGTTAGGGTTATGTTGAGTGCTAGGGTTAGGTAGACGATTAGGGTTAGGAGTGGACCTAGGGTTAGGGTTATGTTGAGGTCTAGGGTTAGGTAGACGATTAGGGTTAGGATTGGCTCTAGGGTTAGCGTTATGTTGACGGCTAGGGTTAGGTACATGATTAGGGTTAGGATTGGACCTAGGGATAGGGTTATGTTGAAGGCTAGGGTTATATAGATGATTAGGGTTAGGATTAGACCTAGGGTTAGGGTCATGTTGAAGGCTAGGGTTAGAGAGACGATCAGGTTTAGGATTGTAACTGGGTTAGGGTTAGGTTGAGGGCTAGGGTTAGAGAGTCGATTAGGGTTAGGATTGGAGCTAGGGTTAGGGTTATGTTGAGGGCTAGGGTTAGGAGGACGATTAGGGTTATGATTGGACTTAGGGTTAGGGTTATGTTGAGGGCTAGGGTTAGAGAAAAGATTAGGTTTAGGATTCTACCTGAGTAAGGGTTATGTTGAGGTCTAGGGTTAGGTAGACGATTAGGGTTAGGATTTGAGCTAGGGTTAGGTTGAGGGCTAGGATTAGAGAGAAGGTTCGGGTAAGGATTCGACCTAGGGTTAGGGTTATGTTGAGGGCTAGGGTTAGAGAGACGATTAGGGTTAGGATTGGACCTAGGGTTAGGGTTATGTTGAGGGCTAGGGTTAGGTAGACGATTAGGGTTAGGATTGGACCTAGGGTTAGGGTTATGATGAGGGCTACGGTTAGAGAGTCGATTAAGGTTAGGTTTGGACCTAGGGTTAGGGCTATGTTTAGGGCTAGGGTTAGGTAGACAATTAGGGTTAGTATTGGGCCTAGGGTTAGGGTTATGTTAAGGGCTAGGGTTAGAGAGACGATTCGGGTTAGGATTGAACCTAGGGTTAGGGTTATGTTGAGGGCTAGGTTTAGAGAGAGGGTTCGCGTTAGGATTGGATCTAGGGTTAGGGTTATATTGAGGGCTAGGGTTAGGTGGACGATTAGGGTTAGGATTGGACATAGGGTTATGGTTATGTTGAGGTCTAGGGTTAGGTAGACGATTAGGGTAAGGATCTGAGCTAGGGTTAGGGTTATTTGAGGCTAGGGTTAGGTAGACCATTAGGGTTATAATTGGATGTAGGGTTAAGTTTATGTTGAGGGCTAGGGTTAGACAGACGGTTCAGGTTAGGATTGGAGCTAGGGTTAGGGTTATGTTGAGGGCTAGGGTTAGAGAGACGGTTCGGGTTAGGATTGAACCTAGGGTTCGGGTTATGTTGAGGGTTAGGGTTAGGAGACGATTCGGGTTAGTATTGGACCTAGGGTTAGGGTTATGTTGAGTGCTAGGGTTAGAGAGACGATTAGGGTTAGGATTGGACCTAGGGTTAGGGTTATGATGAAGGCTAGGGTTAGGTAGACGATTAGGGTTAGGATTGGACCTAGGGTTAGGGTTGTGTTGAGGGCTAGGTTTAGAGAGACAGTTCAGGTTAGGATTGGATCTAGGGTTAGGGTTTAGTTGTGGGCTAGGTTTAGAGAGACGGATCGGTTTAGGATTGCAGCTAGGGTTAGGGTTATGTTGAGGTCTAGGGTTAGGTAGACGATTAGGGATAGGATTGGACCTAGGGTTAGGATTATGTTGTGGGCTAGGGTTCGAGAAACGATTAGGGTTATTACTGGACCTAGGGTTAGGGTTTTCTTTAGGGCTAGGGTTAGATTGACGATTAGTGTTAGGATTGGACCTAGGGTAAGGGTTATGTTGAGGGCTAGGGTTAGGTAGACGATTAGGGTTATTATTGGACCTAGGGTTAGGGTTATGTTGAGGGCTAGAGTTAGGTAGACGATTAGGGTTAGGAGTGGACCTAGGGTTAGGGTTATGTTGAGGGCTAGGGTTAGGTAGACGATTAGGGTTAAGATTGGCTCTAGGGTTAGCGTTATGTTGAGGGCTAGGGTTAGGTAGACGATTAGGGTTAGGAGTGGACCTAGGGTTAAGGTTTTATTGAGGACTAGGGTTAGGTAGGCGATTAGGGTTAGGATTGAACCTAGGGATAGGGTTATGTTGAAGGCTAGGGTTAGATAGACGATTAGGGTGAGGACTGGACCTAGGGTTAGGGATATGTTGAGGGCTAGGGTTAGAGAGACGATTAGGTTTAGGATTGTACCTGGGTTAGGGTTATGTTGTGGGCTAGGGTTAGGTAGACGATTAGGGTTAGGATTTGAGCTAGGGTTAGGGTTATTTGAAGGCTAGGGTTAGGTAGACCATTAGGGTTAGTATTGGATGTAGGGTTAAGTTTATGTTGAGGGCTAGGGTTAGACAGACGG
Organism: Miniopterus schreibersii; assembly: GCF_964146895.1. Taxonomy (NCBI): domain Eukaryota; kingdom Metazoa; phylum Chordata; class Mammalia; order Chiroptera; family Miniopteridae; genus Miniopterus; species Miniopterus schreibersii. The sequence goes on along the minus strand of NC_138107.1, from coordinate 1,154,638 downwards.
TTCAGGTTAGGATTGGAGCTAGGGTTAGGGTTATGTTGAGGGCTAGGGTTAGAGAGACGGTTCGGGTTAAGATTGGACCTAGGGTTAGGCTTATGTTTAGGGCTAGGGTTAGATAGACGATTAGTGTTAGGATTGTACCTAGGGTTAGGGTTATGTTGAGGGTTAGGGTTAGAGAGACGATTCGGGTTAGTATTGGACCTAGGGTTAGGGTTATGTTGAGTGCTAGGGTTAGAGAGACGATTAGTGTTAAGTGGACCTAGGGTTAGGGTTATGATGAAGGCTAGGGTTAGGTAGACGATTAGGGTTAGGATTGGACTTAGGGTTAGGGTTATGTTGAGGGCTAGGGTTAGAGAGACGATTAGGGTTAGGATTGGAGCTAGGGTTAGGGTTAATTTGAGGGCTAGGGTTAGGAAGATGATTAGGGTTAGGATTGGACCTAGGGTTAGGGTTATGTTGAGGTCTAGGGTTAGGTAGACGTATAGGGTTAGAATTTGAGCTAGGGTTAGGGTTATGTTGAGGGCTAGGGTTAGGTAGACCATTAGGGTTAGTATTGGACCTAGGGTTAGGGTTATGTTGAGGGCTAGGCTTAGAGGGACGATTCGGGTTAGGATTGGACCTAGGGTTAGGTTTATGTTGAGTGCTAAGGTTAGAGAGACGGTTCGGGTTAGGATTAGACCTAGGGTTATGGTTATGTTGAGGGCTAGGGTTAGATAGACGTATAGGGTTAGGATTGCACCTAGGGTTAGGTTTATTTTGAGGGCTAGGGTTAGAGAGACGTTTCGGGTTAGGATTGGACCTAGGGTTAGGGTTTGGTTGAGGGCTAGGGTTAGAGAGACGGTTCGGGTTAGGATTGGACCTAGGGTTAGGGTTATGTTGAGGGCTAGGGTTAGAGAGACGATTAGGGTTAGGATTGGACTTGGGTTAGGGTTATGTTGAGGGCTAGGGTTAGGTAGACGATTAGGGTTAGGACTGGACTTAGGGTTATGGTTATGTTGAGGTCTAGGGTTAGTTAGACGATTAGGGTTAGGAATTGAGCTAGGGTTAGGGTTATTTGAGGGCTAGGGTTAGGTAGACGATTAGGGTTAGGATTGGACCTAGTGTTAGGGTTGTGTTGAGGGCTAGGGTTAGAGAGACGGTTCGGGTTAGGATTGGACCTAAGGTTAGGGTTAGGTTGAGGGCTATGGTTAGAGAGATGGTTCGGGTAAGGATTGGACCTAGGGTTAGGGTTAGGTTGAGGGCTAGGTTTAGAGAGACGGTTCGGGTTAGGATTGGACCTAGGGTTAGGGTTATGTGGAAGGCTAGGTTTGGGTAGACGATTAGGGTTAGGATTGACCTAGGGTTAGGGTTGTGTTGAAGGCTAGGATTAGAGAGACTTTTAGGGTTAGGATTGGAGCTAGGGTTAGGGTTATGTTGAGGGCTAGGGTTAGGTGGACGATTGGGGTTAAGATTGGAGCTAGGGTTAGGGTTATGTTGAGGGCTCGCCTTAGATAGACGATTAGGGTTAGGATGGTTCCTAGGGTTAGGGTTATGGTGAGGGCTAGATTCTATAGACGATTAGGGTTAGGATTAGACCTAGGGTTTGGGTTATCTTGAGGGCTAGGGTTAGAGAGACGATTAGGGTTAGGATTGGAGCTAGGGTTAGGGTTATGTTTAGGGCTAGGATTAGATAGAAGATTAGGGTTAGGATTGGACTTACAGGTTAGGGTTATGTTGAGGGCTAGGGTTAGAGAGAAGATTAGGTTTAGGATTGTACCTGGGTTAGGGTTATGTTGAGGGCTAGCGTTAGGTAGACGATTAGGGTTAGGATTGGACCTAGGGATAGGGTTATGTTGAAGGCTAGGGTTATATAGATGATTAGGGTTAGGATTGGACCTAGGGTTAGGGTCATGTTGAAGGCTAGGGTTAGAGAGACGATCAGGTTTACGATTGTAACTGGGTTAGGGTTAGGTTGAGGGCTAGGGTTAGAGAGTCGATTAGGGTTAGGATTGGAGCTAGGGTTAGGGTTATGTTGAGGGCTAGGGTTAGGAGGACGATTAGGGTTATGATTGGACTTAGGGTTAGGTTTATGTTGAGGGCTAGGGATAGAGAGAAGATTAGGTTTAGGATTCTACCTGAGTAAGGGTTATGTTGAGGTCTAGGGTTAGGTAGACGATTAGGGTTAGGATTTGAGCTAGGGTTAGGTTGAGGGCTAGGATTAGAGAGACGGTTCGGGTAAGGATTGGACCTAGGGTTAGGGTTATGTTGAGGGATAGGGTTAGAGAGACGATTAGGGTTAGGATTGGACCAAGGGTTAGGGTTATGTTGAGGGCTAGGGTTAGGTAGACGATTAGGGTTAGGATTGGACCTAGGGTTAGGGTTATGATGAGGGCTACGGTTAGAGAGTCGATTAAGGTTAGGTTTGGACCTAGGGTTAGGGCTATGTTGAGGGCTAGGGTTAGGTAGACAATTAGGGTTAGTATTGGGCCTAGGGTTAGGGTTATGTTAAGGGCTAGGGTTAGAGAGACGGTTCGGGTTAGGATTGAACCTAGGGTTAGGGTTATGTTGAGGGCTAGGTTTAGAGAGAGGGTTCGCGTTAGGATTGGATCTAGGGTTAGGGTTATATTGAGGGCTAGGGTTAGGTGGACGATTAGGGTTAGGATTGGACTTAGGGTTATGGTTATGTTGAGGTCTAGGGTTAGGTAGACGATTAGGGTAAGGATCTGAGCTAGGGTTAGGGTTATTTGAGGCTAGGGTTAGGTAGACCATTAGGGTTAGTATTGGATGTAGGGTTAAGTTTATGTTGAGGGCTAGGGTTAGACAGACGGTTCAGGTTAGGATTGGAGCTAGGGTTAGGGTTATGTTGAGGGCTAGGGTTAGAGAGACGGTTCGGGTTAGGATTGAACCTAGGGTTAGGGTTATGTTGAGGGTTAGGGTTAGGAGACGATTCGGGTTAGTATTGGACCTAGGGTTAGGGTTATGTTGAGTGCTAGGGTTAGAGAGACGATTAGGGTTAGGATTGGACCTAGGGTTAGGGTTATGATGAAGGCTAGGGTTAGGTAGACGATTAGGGTTAGGATTGGACCTAGGGTTAGGGTTGTGTTGAGGGCTAGGGTTAGAGAGACGGTTCGGGTGAGGATTGGACCTACGGTTAGGGTTAGGTTGAGGGCTAGGGTTAGAGAGATGGTTCGGGTTAGGATTGGACCTAGTGTTAGGGTTAGGTTGAGGGCTAGGGTTAGAGAGACGGTTCGGGTTAGGATTGGACATAGGGTTAGGGTTATGTTGAAGGCTAGGTTTGGGTAGACGATTAGGGTTAGGATTGGACCTAGGGTTAGGGTTGTGTTGAGGGCTAGGATTAGAGAGACTTTTAGGGTTAGGATTGGAGCTAGGGTTAAGGTTATGTTGAGGGGTAGGGTCAGGTGGACGATTACGGTTAAGATTGGAGCTAGTGTTAGGGTTATGTTGAGGGCTCGGGTTAGATAGTTGATTAGGGTTAGGATTGGTCCTAGGGTTAGGGTTATGGTGAGGGCTAGATTAGATAGACATTAGGGTTAGGATTAAACCTAGGGTTTGGGTTATGTTGAGGGCTTGGGTTAGATAGACGATTAGAGTTAGGATAGGACTGAGGGTTAGGGTTATGTTGATGGCTAGGGTTAGATAGACGATTAGAGTTAGGATTGGACCTAGGGTTAGGGTTATGTTGAGGGCTAGGGTTAGAGAGACGATTAGGGTTAGGATTGGAGCTAGGGTTAGGGTTAATTTGAGGGCTAGGGTTAGGAAGATGATTAGGGTTAGGATTGGACCTAGGGTTAGGGTTATGTTGAGGTCTAGGGTTAGGTAGACGTATAGGGTTAGAATTTGAGCTAGGGTTAGGGTTATGTTGAGGGCTAGGGTTAGGTAGACCATTAGGGTTAGTATTGGACCTAGGGTTAGGGTTATGTTGAGGGCTAGCGTTAGGTAGACGATTAGGGATAGGATTGGACCTAGGGTTAGGGTTATGTTGAGGGCTACGGTTCGAGAAACGATTAGGGTTATTAGTGGACCTAGAGTTAGGGTTTTGTTTACGGCTAGGGTTAGATAGACGATTAGTGTTAGGATTGGACCTAGGGTTAGGGTTATGTTGAGTGCTAGGGTTAGGTAGACGATTAGGGTTAGGAGTGGACCTAGGGTTAGGGTTATGTTGAGGGCTAGGGTTAGGTAGACGATTAGGGTTAGGATTGGCTCTAGGGTTAGCGTTATGTTGACGGCTAGGGTAGGTACATGATTAGGGTTAGGATTGGACCTAGGGATAGGGTTATGTTGAAGGCTAGGGTTATATAGATGATTAGGGATAGGATTGGACCTAGGGTTAGGGTCATGTTGAAGGCTAGGGTTAGAGAGACGATCAGGTTTAAGATTGTAACTGGGTTAGGGTTAGGTTGAGGGCTAGGGTTAGAGAGTCGATTAGGGTTAGGATTGGAGCTAGGGTTAGGGTTATGTTGAGGGCTAGGGTTAGGAGGACGATTAGGGTTATGATTGGACTTAGGGTTAGGGTTATGTTGAGGGCTAGGGTTAGAGAGAAGATTAGGTTTAGGATTCTACCTGAGTAAGGGTTATGTTGAGGTCTAGGTTTAGGTAGACGATTAGGGTTAGGATTTGAGCTAGGGTTAGGTTGAGGGCTAGGATTAGAGAGAGGGTTCGGGTAAGGATTGGACCTAGGGTTAGGGTTATGTTGAGGGCTAGGGTTAGGTAGACGATTAGGGTTAGGATTGGACCTAGGGTTAGGGTTATGATGAGGGCTACGGTTAGAGAGTCGATTAAGGTTAGGGTTGGACCTAGGGTTAGGGCTATGTTGAGGGCTAGGGTTAGGTAGACAATTAGGGTTAGTATTGGGCCTAGGGTTAGGGTTATGTTAAGGGCTAGGGTTAGAGAGACGATTCGGGTTAGGATTGAACCTAGGGTTAGGGTTATGTTGAGGGCTAGGTTTAGAGAGAGGGTTCGCGTTAGGATTGGATCTAGGGTTAGGGTTATATTGAGGGCTAGGGTTAGGTGGACGATTAGGGTTAGGATTGGACTTAGGGTTATGGTTATGTTGAGGTATAGGGTTAGGTAGACGATTAGGGTAAGGATCTGAGCTAGGGTTAGGGTTATTTGAGGCTAGGGTTAGGTAGACCATTAGGGTAAGTATTGGATGTAGGGTTAAGTTTATGTTCAGGGCTAGGGTTAGACAGACGTTTCAGGTTAGGATTGGACCAAGGGTTAGGGTTATGTTGAGGCCTAGGGTTAGAGAGACGGTTCGGGTTATAATTGAACCTAGGGTTAGGTTGATGTTGAGGGTTAGGGTTAGGAGACGATTCGGGTTAGTATTGAACCTAGGGTTAGGGTTATGTTGAGTGCTAGGGTTAGAGAGACGATTAGGGTTAGGATTGGACCTAGGGTTAGGGTTATGATGAAGGCTAGGGTTAGGTAGACGATTAGGGTTAGGATTGGACCTAGGGTTAGGGTTGTGTTGAGGGCTAGGGTTAGAGAGACGGTTCGGGTGAGGATTGGACCTAAGGTTAGGGTTAGGTTGAGGGCTAGGGTTAGAGAGATGGTTCGGGTTAGGATTGGACCTAGTGTTAGGGTTAGGTTGAGGGCTAGGGTTAGAGAGACGGTTCGGGTTAGGATTGGACATAGGGTTAGGGTTATGTTGAAGGCTAGTTTTGGGTAGACGATTAGGGTTAGGATTGGACCTAGGGTTAGGGTTGTGTTGAGGGCTAGGATTAGAGAGACTTTTAGGGTTAGGATTGGAGCTAGGGTTAAGGTTATGTTGAGGGGTAGGGTCAGGTGGACGATTAGGGTTAAGATTGGAGCTAGTGTTACGGTTATGTTGAGGGCTCGGGTTAGATAGATGATTAGGTTTAGGATTGGTCCTAGGGTTAGGGTTATGGTGAGGGCTAGATTAGATAGACATTAGGGTTAGGATTAAACCTAGGGTTTGGGTTATGTTGAGGGCTACGGTTAGAGAGTCGAATAGGGTTAGGATTGGACCTACGGTTAGGGTTTTGTTGAGGGCCAGGGTTATGAAGACAATTAGGGTTACTATTGGATCTAGGGTTAGGGTTATGTTGAGGGCTAGGGTTAGATAGACGAATAGAGTTAGGATTGGATGTAGTGTTAGGATTATGTTGAGGGCTAGGGTTAGAGAGACGGTTCTGGTTAGGATTGGACCTAGGGGTAGGGTTATGTTTAGGGCTACGGTTAGATAGACGATTAGGGTAGGATTGGACCTAGGGTTAGGGTTATGTTGAGGGCTAGGGTTAGGTAGACGATTAGGGTTAGGATTGGACGTAGGGATATGGTTATGTTGAGGGCTAGGGTTAGAGAGAAGGTTCTGGGTAGGATTGGACCTAGAGTTAGGGTTATGTTGAGGGGTAGGTTTAGAGAGACGGTTCAGGTTAGGATTGGACCTAGGGTTATGGTTATGTTGAGGGCTAGGGTTGGAGAGTCGATTAGGGTTAGCATTTGAGCTAGGCTTAGGGTTATGTTGATTTCTAGGGTTAGAGAGACCGTTCGGGTTAGGATTGCACCTAGGGTTAGGGATATGTTGAGGGCTAGGTTTAGAGAGACGGTTCGGGTTAGGATCGACCTAGGGTTAGGGATATGTTGAGGGCTAGGTTTAGAGAGACGGTTCGGGTTAGGATTGGACCTAGGGTTAGGGTTAGGTTGAGGGCTAGGTTTAGAGACACGGTTCGGGTTAGGACTGGACCTAGGGTTAGGGTTATGTTGAGGGCTAGGGTTAGAGAGATGATTAGGTTTAGGATTGAACCTAGGGTTAGGGTTATATTGAGGGCTAGGGTTAGGTAGACGATTAGGGTTTGGAATGGACCTTGGGTTAGGGTTGTGTTGAGGGCTAGGGTTAGAGACTATTAGGGTTAAGATTGGAGCTAGGGTTAGGGTTATGTTTAGGGCTAGGGTTAAGTAGACCATTCGGGTTAGGATTGGACCTAGGGTTAGGGTTATGTTGAGTGCTAGGGTTAGTGAAACGGTTCAGGTTAGGATTAGACCTAGGGTTATGGTTATGTTGAGGGCTAGGGTTAGATAGACGTATAGGGTTAGGATAGCACCTAGGGTTAGGTTTATGTTGAGGGCTAAGTTTAGAGAGACGGTTCGGGTTAGGATTGGACCTAGGGTTAGGGTTAGGTTGAGGGCTAGGGTTAGAGAGACGTTTCGGGTTAGGATTGGACCTAGGGTTAGGGTTATGTTGAGGGCTAGGGTTAGAGAGACGATTAGGGTTAGGATTGGACCTAGGGTTAGGGTTATGTCGAGGGCTAGGGTTAGGTAGACGATTAGGGTTAGGATTGGACCTAGGGTTAGGGTTATGATGAGGGCTACGGTTAGAGAGTCGATTAAGGTTAGGTTTGGACCTAGGGTTAGGGTTATGTTGAGGGCTAGGGTTAGGTAGACAATTAGGGTTAGTATTGGACCTAGGGTTAGGGTTATGTTAAGGGCTCGGGTTAGAGAGACGATTCGGGTTACGATTGAACCTAGGGTTATGGTTATGTTGAGGGCTAGGTTTAGAGAGACGGTTCGGGTTAGGATTGTATCTAGGGTTAGGGTTATATTGAGGGCTAGGTTTAGAGAGACGGATCGATTTAGGATTGGACCTGGGTTATGGTTATATTGAGGGCTTGGGTTAGGTGGACGATTAGGGTTAGGATTGTACTTAGGGTTATGGTTATGTTGAGGGCTAGTGTTAGAGAGAATGTTCGGGTTAGGATTGGACCTAGGGTTAGGGTTATGTTGAGTGATAGGGTTAGAGAGACGGTTCGGGTTAGGATTGGACGTAGGGTTAGGGTTATGTTGAGGGCTAGGGTTAGATAGACGATTAGGGTTAGGATTGGACCTAGGTTTAGGGTTATGTTTAGGGCTAGTGTTAGATACACGATTAGGGTTAGGACTGGACCTAGGGATAGGGTTATGTTGAGGGCTAGGGTTAGAGAGACGGTTCGGGTTAGGATTGGACCTAGGGTTATGGTTATGTTGAGGGCTAGGGTTAGAGAGACGATTAGGGTTAGGATTGGACCTAGGGTTAGGGTAATGTTGAGGGTTAGGGTTAGAGAGACTATTAGGGTTAGGATTGTAGCTAGGGTTAGGGTTATGTTGACGGCTAGGTTTAAATAGGCGATTAGGGTTAGGATTGGAACTAGGGTTAGGGTGATGTTTAGGGCTAGGGTTAGATAGACTATTAGGGTTAGGATTGGACCTAGGGTTAGGGTTATATTGAGGGATAGGTTTAGGTAGACGATTAGGGTTTGGAATGGACCTTGGGTTAGGGTTGTGTTGAGAGCTAGGATTAGAGACTATTATGGTTAGGATTGGAGCTAGGGTTAGGGTTATGTTGAGGGCTAGGGATAGAGAGACGATTAGGGTTAGGATTGGACCTAAGGTTAGGGTTATGTTTAGGGCTAGGGTTAAGTAGACCATTAGGGTTAGGATTGGACCTAGGGTTAGGGTTATGTTGAGTGCAAGGGTTAGTGAGACGGTTCGGGTTAGGATTAGACCTAGGGTTATGGTTGTGTTGAAGGCAAGGGTTAGATAGACGTATAGGGTTAGGATTGCACCTAGGGTTAGGTTTATGTTGAGGGCTAAGGTTAGAGAGACGGTTCGGGTTAGGATTGGACCTAGGGTTACGGTTAGGTTGAGGGCTAGGGTTAGAGAGACGTTTCGGGTTAGGATTGGACCTAGGGTTAGGGTTATGTTGAGGGCTAGGGTTAGAGAGATGATTAGGGTTAGGATTGGACGTAGGGTCAGGGTTATGTCGAGGGCTAGGGTTAGGTAGACGATTAGGGTTAGGATTGGACCTAGGGTTAGGGTTATGATGAGGGCTACGATTAGAGAGTCGATTAAGATTAGGTTTGGACCTAGGGTTAGGGTTATGTTGAGGGCTAGGTTTAGGTAGACAATTAGGGTTAGTATTGCACCTAGGGTTAGGGTTATGTTAAGGGCTAGGGTTAGAGAGACGATTCGGGTTAGGATTGAACCTAGGGTTAGGGTTGTGTTGAGGGCTAGGTTTAGAGAGAGGGTTCGGGTTAGGTTAAACCTAGGGTTAGGGTTATATTGAGAGCTAGGGTTAGGTGTACGATTAGGGTTAGGATTGGACTTAGGGTTATGGTTATGTTGAGGGCTAGGGTTAGAGAGAAGGTTCGGGTTAGGATTGGACCTAGGGTTAGGGTTGTGTTGAGGGCTAGGTTTAGAGAGAGGGTTCGGGTTAGGTTGAACCTAGGGTTAGGGTTATATTGAGAGCTAGGGTTAGGTGTACGATTAGGGTTAGGATTGGACTTAGGGTTATGGTTATGTTGAGGGCTAGGGTTAGAGAGAAGGTTCGGGTTAGGTTTGGACCTAGGGTTAGGGTTGTGTTGAGGGCTAGTGTTAGAGAGACTATTAGGGCTTGGATTGGAGCTAGGGTAAGGGTTATGTTGTCGGCTATGGTTAGAGCGTTGATTAGGGTTAGGATTGGACCTAGGGTTAGGGTTATGTTGAGGGCTAGGTTTAGATACACGATTAGGGTTAGGACTGGACCTAGGGTTAGGGTTATGTTGAGGGCTAGGGTTAGGTAGACCATTAGGGTTAATATTGGACCTAGGGTTAGGGTTATGTTGAGGGCTAGGGCTAGGTAGACGATTAGGGTTAGGATTGGAGCTAGGGTTAGGGTTATGTTGAGGGCTAGAGTTAGGTAGACGATTAGGGTTAGGATTGGACCTCGGGTTAAGGTTATATTGAGGGCTAGGGTTAGATAGCTGATTAGCGTCAGGATTGAACCTAGGGTTAGGGTTATGATGAGGGCTAGGTTTAGAGAGTCGTTTCGTTTTAGGACTTGACCTAGGGTTAGGGTTATGTTTACGGCTAGGGTTAAATAGACGATTAGGGGTAGGATTGGACCTAGGATTAGGGTAATATTGATGGGTAGGGTTACAGAGATGATTAGGGTTAGGATTGGATGTAGGGTTCAGTTTATGATGAGGGCTAGGTGTAGGTAGACGATTAGGGTTAGGATTGGAGCTAGGGTTAGTGTTATGTTGAGGGCTAGGGTTAGGTAGACGATTAGGGTCAGGATTGGATGTAGGGTTCAGTTTATGTTGAGGGCTAGGTGTAGGTAGACTATTACGGTTAGGCTTGGAGCTAGGGTTAGTGTTATGTTGCGGGCTAGGGTTAGGTAGACGATTAGGGTTAGGATTGGATGTAGGGTTCAGTTTATGTTGAGGGCTAGGGTTAGACAGACGGTTCAGGTTAGGATTGGAGCTAGGGTTAGGGTTATGTTGAGGTCTAGGTTTAGAGAGACGGTTTGGGTTAGGATTGGACCTAGGGTTAGGGTTATGTTTAGGGCTAGGGTTAGATAGACGATTAGTGTTAGGATTGTACCTAGGGTTAAGGTTATGTTGAGGGTTAGGGTTAGAGAGACGATTCGTGTTAGGATTGGATTAGGGTTAGGGTAATGTTGAGTGCTAGGGTTAGAGAGACGATTAGGGTTAGGATTGGACCTAGGGTTAGGGTTAGGTTGAAAGCTAGGGTTAGGTAGACGATTAGGGTTAGGATTGGCCCTAGGGTGAGGGTTGTGTTGAGGGCTAGGGTTAGAGACACGGTTCGGGTTAGGATTGGACCTAGGGTTAGGGTTACGTTGAGGTCTAGGGTTAGAGAGACGGTTCGGGTTAGGATTCTCCCTAGGGTTAGGGTTAGGTTGAGGGCTAGGGTTAGAGAGATGGTTCGGGTTAGGATTGGACCTAGGGTTAGGGTTGTGTTGAGGGCTAGGATTAGAGAGACTATTAGGGTTAGGTTTGGAGCTAGGGTTAGGGTTATGTTGAGGGCTAGGTTTAGAGCTACGGTTCGGGTTAGGATTGGATGTAGGGTTAGGGTTTTGTTGAGGGCTAGGTTTAGAGAGATGGATCTGTTTAGGATTGGACCTAGGGTTTGGGTTATATTGAGGGCTAGGGTTAGGTAGACGATTAGGGTTAGGATTGGACCTAGGGTTAGGGTTATGTTGAGGGCTAGGATTAGAGAGACGGTTCGGGTTAGGATTGGATCTAGGGTTAGGGTTGTTTTGGGGGCTAGGGTTAGAGAGACTCTTAGGGTTAGGATTGGAGCTAGGGTTAGGGTTATGTTGAGGGCTAGGTTTAGAGAGACGATTAGGTTTAGGATTGGAGCTAGCTTTAGGGTTATGTTGAGGGCTAGGGTTAGGTAGACGATTAGGGATAGGATTGGACCTACGGTTAGGGTTATGTTGACGGCTAGGGTTCGAGAAACGATTAGAGTTATTAGTGGACCTAGAGTTAGGGTTTTGTTTACGGCTAGGTTTAGATAGATGATTAGTGTTAGGATTGGACCTAGGGTTAGGGTTATGTTGAGGGCTATGGTTAGGTAGACGATTAGGGTTAGGATTGGAGCTAGGGTTAGGGTTATGTTGAGGGCTAGAGTTAGGTAGACGATTAGGGTTAGGATTGGACCTCGGGTTAAGGTTATGTTGAGGGCTAGGGTTAGAGAGACGGTTCGGGTTAGGATTAGACCTAGGGTTATGGTTATGTTGAGAGCTAGGGTTAGAGAGAGGTATAGGGTTAGGACTGCACCTAGGGTTAGGTTTATGTTGAGGGCTAGGGTTAGAGAGACGGTTCGGGTTAGGATTGGACCTAGGGTTAGGGTTAGGTTGAGGGCTAGGGTTAGAGAGACATTTCGGGTTAGGATTGGACCTAGGGTTAGGGTTATGTTGAGGGCTAGGTTTAGAGAGATGGTTCGGGTTAGGATTGTATCTAGGGTTAGGGTTATATTGAGGGCTAGGTTTAGAGAGACGGATCGATTTAGGATTGGACCTGGGTTATGGTTATATTGAGGGCTAGGGTTAGGTGGACGATTAGGGTTAGGATTGTACTTAGGGTTATGGTTATGTTGAGGGCTAGTGTTAGAGAGAAGGTTCGGGTTAGGATTGGACCTAGGGTTAGGGTTATGTTGAGTGGTAGGGTTAGAGAGACGGTTCGGGTTAGGATTGGACGTAGGGTTAGGGTTATGTTGAGGGCTAGGGTTAGATAGACGATTAGGGTTAGGATTGGACCTAGGGTTAGGGTTATGTTTAGGGCTAGTGTTAGATACACGATTAGGGTTAGGACTGGACCTAGGGATAGGGTTATGTTGAGGGCTAGGGTTAGAGAGACGGTTCGGGTTAGGATTGGACCTAGGGTTATGGTTATGTTGAGGGCTAGGGTTAGAGAGACGATTAGGGTTAGGATTGGACCTAGGGTTAGGGTAATGTTGAGGGTTAGGGTTAGAGAGACTATTAGGGTTAGGATTGGAGCTAGGGTTAGGGTTATGTTGACGGCTAGGGTTAGATAGACGATTAGGGTTAGGATTGGAACTAGGGTTAGGGTGATGTTTAGGGCTAGGGTTAGATAGACTATTAGGGTTAGGATTGGACCTAGGGTTAGGGTTAAGTTGAGGGCTAGGGTTAGAGAGACGATTAGGGTTAGGATTGAACAGAGGGTTAGGGTTATATTGAGGGCTAGGGTTAGGTAGACGATTAGGGTTTGGAATGGACCTTGGGTTATTGTTGTGTTGAGAGCTAGGATTAGAGACTATTATGGTTAGGATTGGAGCTAGGGTTAGGGTTATGTTGAGGGCTAGGGATAGAGAGACGATTAGGGTTAGGATTGGACCTAAGGTTAGGGTTATGTTTAGGGCTAGGGTTAAGTAGACCATTAGGGTTAGGATTGGACCTAGGGTTAGGGTTATGTTGAGTGCAAGGGTTAGTGAGACGGTTCGGGTTAGGATTAGACCTAGGGTTATGGTTGTGTTGAAGGCAAGGGTTAGATAGACGTATAGGGTTAGGATTGCACCTAGGGTTAGGTTTATGTTGAGGGCTAATGTTAGAGAGACGGTTCGGGTTAGGATTGGACCTAGGGTTACGGTTAGGTTGAGGGCTAGGGTTTGAGAGACGGTTCGGGTTAGGATTGGACCTAGGGTTAGGGTTATGTTGAGGGATAGGGTTAGAGAGATGATTAGGGTTAGGATTGGACCTAGGGTCAGGGTTATGTCGAGGGCTAGGGTTAGGTAGACGATTAGTGTTAGGATTGGACCTAGTGTTAGGGTTATGATGAGGGCTACGATTAGAGAGTCGATTAAGATTAGGTTTGGACCTAGGGTTAGGGTTATGTTGAGGGCTAGGTTTAGGTAGACAATTAGGGTTAGTATTGCACCTAGGGTTAGGGTTATGTTAAGGGCTAGGGTTAGAGAGACGATTCTGGTTAGGATTGAACCTAGGGTTAGGGTTGTGTTGAGGGCTAGGTTTAGAGAGAGGGTTCGGGTTAGGATTGAACCTAGGGTTAGGGTTATATTGAGAGCTAGGGTTAGGTGTACGATTAGGGTTAGGATTGGACTCAGGGTTATGGTTATGTTGAGGGCTAGGGTTAGAGAGAAGGTTCGGGTTAGGATTGGACCTAGGGTTAGGGTTATGTTGAGGGCTAGGTTCAGAGAGACGGTTCCGGTTAGGTTTGGACCTAGGGTTAGGGTTGTGTTGAGGGCTAGGGTTAGGTAGACGATTAGGGTTAGGATTGGAGCTAGGGTTAGGGTTATGTTGAGGGCTAGAGTTAGGTAGACGATTAGGGTTAGGATTGGACCTCGGGTTAAGGTTATGTTGAGGGCTAGGGTTAGAGAGACGGTTCGGGTTAGGATTAGACCTAGGGTTATGGTTATGTTGAGAGCTAGGGTTAGAGAGAGGTATAGGGTTAGGACTGCACCTAGGGTTAGGTTTATGTTGAGGGCTAGGGTTAGAGAGACGGTTCGGGTTAGGATTGGACCTAGGGTTAGGGTTAGGTTGAGGGCTAGGGTTAGAGAGACATTTCGGGTTAGGATTGGACCTAGGGTTAGGGTTATGTTGAGGGCTAGGTTTAGAGAGATGGTTCGGGTTAGGATTGTATCTAGGGTTAGGGTTATATTGAGGGCTAGGTTTAGAGAGACGGATCGATTTAGGATTGGACCTGGGTTATGGTTATATTGAGGGCTAGGGTTAGGTGGACGATTAGGGTTAGGATTGTACTTAGGGTTATGGTTATGTTGAGGGCTAGTGTTAGAGAGAAGGTTCGGGTTAGGATTGGACCTAGGGTTAGGGTTATGTTGAGTGGTAGGGTTAGAGAGACGGTTCGGGTTAGGATTGGACGTAGGGTTAGGGTTATGTTGAGGGCTAGGGTTAGATAGACGATTAGGGTTAGGATTGGACCTAGGGTTAGGGTTATGTTTAGGGCTAGTGTTAGATACACGATTAGGGTTAGGACTGGACCTAGGGATAGGGTTATGTTGAGGGCTAGGGTTAGAGAGACGGTTCGGGTTAGGATTGGACCTAGGGTTATGGTTATGTTGAGGGCTAGGGTTAGAGAGACGATTAGGGTTAGGATTGGACCTAGGGTTAGGGTAATGTTGAGGGTTAGGGTTAGAGAGACTATTAGGGTTAGGATTGGAGCTAGGGTTAGGGTTATGTTGACGGCTAGGGTTAGATAGACGATTAGGGTTAGGATTGGAACTAGGGTTAGGGTGATGTTTAGGGCTAGGGTTAGATAGACTATTAGGGTTAGGATTGGACCTAGGGTTAGGGTTAAGTTGAGGGCTAGGGTTAGAGAGACGATTAGGGTTAGGATTGAACAGAGGGTTAGGGTTATATTGAGGGCTAGGGTTAGGTAGATGATTAGGGTTTGGAATGGACCTTGGGTTAGGGTTGTGTTGAGAGCTAGGATTAGAGACTATTATGGTTAGGATTGGAGCTAGGGTTAGGGTTATGTTGAGGGCTAGGGATAGAGAGACGATTAGGGTTAGGATTGGACCTAAGGTTAGGGTTATGTTTAGGGCTAGGGTTAAGTAGACCATTAGGGTTAGGATTGGACCTAGGGTTAGGGTTATGTTGAGTGCAAGGGTTAGTGAGACGGTTCGGGTTAGGATTAGACCTAGGGTTATGGTTGTGTTGAAGGCAAGGGTTAGATAGACGTATAGGGTTAGGATTGCACCTAGGGTTAGGTTTATGTTGAGGGCTAATGTTAGAGAGACGGTTCGGGTTAGGATTGGACCTAGGGTTACGGTTAGGTTGAGGGCTAGGGTTAGAGAGACGGTTCGGGTTAGGATTGGACCTAGGGTTAGGGTTATGTTGAGGGATAGGGTTAGAGAGATGATTAGGGTTAGGATTGGACCTAGGGTCAGGGTTATGTCGAGGGCTAGGGTTAGGTAGACGATTAGTGTTAGGATTGGACCTAGTGTTAGGGTTATGATGAGGGCTACGATTAGAGAGTCGATTAAGATTAGGTTTGGACCTAGGGTTAGGGTTATGTTGAGGGCTAGGTTTAGGTAGACAATTAGGGTTAGTATTGCACCTAGGGTTAGGGTTATGTTAAGGGCTAGGGTTAGAGAGACGATTCTGGTTAGGATTGAACCTAGGGTTAGGGTTGTGTTGAGGGCTAGGTTTAGAGAGAGGGTTCGGGTTAGGATTGAACCTAGGGTTAGGGTTATATTGAGAGCTAGGGTTAGGTGTACGATTAGGGTTAGGATTGGACTCAGGGTTATGGTTATGTTGAGGGCTAGGGTTAGAGAGAAGGTTCGGGTTAGGTTTGGACCTAGGGTTAGGGTTATGTTGAGGGCTAGGTTCAGAGAGACGGTTCCGGTTAGGTTTGGACCTAGGGTTAGGGTTGTGTTGAGGGCTAGGGTTAGGTAGACGATTAGGGTTAGGATTGGAGCTAGGGTTAGGGTTATGTTGAGGGCTAGAGTTAGGTAGACGATTAGGGTTAGGATTGGACCTCGGGTTAAGGTTATATTGAGGGCTAGGGTTAGATAGCTGATTAGCGTTAGGATTGAACCTAGGGTTAGGGTTATGATGAGGGCTAGGTTTAGAGAGTCGTTTCGTTTT
The DNA here is from genome assembly GCF_964146895.1 of Miniopterus schreibersii. NCBI lineage: Eukaryota > Metazoa > Chordata > Mammalia > Chiroptera > Miniopteridae > Miniopterus > Miniopterus schreibersii. Next base: position 1,138,779 of record NC_138107.1, on the reverse strand, counting down.
AGGACTTGACCTAGGGTTAGGGTTATGTTTACGGCTAGGGTTAAATAGACGATTAGGGGTAGGATTGGACCTAGGATTAGGGTAATATTGATGGGTAGGGTTACAGAGATGATTAGGGTTAGGATTGGATGTAGGGTTCAGTTTATGATGAGGGCTAGGTGTAGGTAGACGATTAGGGTTAGGATTGGAGCTAGGGTTAGTGTTATGTTGAGGGCTAGGGTTAGGTAGACGATTAGGGTCAGGATTGGATGTAGGGTTCAGTTTATGTTGAGGGCTAGGTGTAGGTAGACTATTACGGTTAGGCTTGGAGCTAGGGTTAGTGTTATGTTGCGGGCTAGGGTTAGGTAGACGATTAGGGTTAGGATTGGATGTAGGGTTCAGTTTGTGTTGAGGGCTAGGGTTAGACAGACGGTTCAGGTTAGGATTGGAGCTAGGGTTAGGGTTATGTTGAGGTCTAGGTTTAGAGAGACGGTTTGGGTTAGGATTGGACCTAGGGTTAGGGTTATGTTTAGGGCTAGGGTTAGATAGACGATTAGTGTTAGGATTGTACCTAGGGTTAAGGTTATGTTGAGGGTTAGGGTTAGAGAGACGATTCGTGTTAGGATTGGATTAGGGTTAGGGTAATGTTGAGTGCTAGGGTTAGAGAGACGATTAGGGTTAGGATTGGACCTAGGGTTAGGGTTAGGTTGAAAGCTAGGGTTAGGTAGACGATTAGGGTTAGGATTGGCCCTAGGGTGAGGGTTGTGTTGAGGGCTAGGGTTAGAGACACGGTTCGGGTTAGGATTGGACCTAGGGTTAGGGTTACGTTGAGGTCTAGGGTTAGAGAGACGGTTCGGGTTAGGATTCTCCCTAGGGTTAGGGTTAGGTTGAGGGCTAGGGTTAGAGAGATGATTCGGGTTAGGATTGGACCTAGGGTTAGGGTTGTGTTGAGGGCTAGGATTAGAGAGACTATTAGGGTTAGGTTTGGAGCTAGGGTTAGGGTTATGTTGAGGGCTAGGGTTAGGTGGACGATTAAGTTTAGGATTGGAGCTAGGGTTAGGGTTATGTTGAGGGCTAGGGTTAGATAGACGATTAGGGTTATTATTGGTCCTAGGGTTAGGGTTATGGTGAGGGCTAGGGTTAGATAGACGATTAGGGTTAGGATTAGACCTAGGGTTTGGGTTATGTTGAGGGCTAGGGTTAGAGAGACGATTACGGTTAGGATTGGAGCTAGGATTAGGGTTATGTTTAGGGCTAGGTTTAGATAGACGATTAGGGTTAGGATTGGACCGAGGGTTAGGGTTATATTGAGGGCTACGGTTAGAGAGTCGATTAGGGTTAGGATTGGACCTAGGGTTAGGGTTATGTTGCGGGCCAGGTTTATGGAGACAATTAGTGTTACTATTGGATCTAGCGTTAGGGTTATATTAAGGGCTAGGGTTAGAGAGTCGATTCGGTTTATGATTGAACCTAGGGTTAGAGTTATGTTGAGGGCTAGGTTTAGAGCTACGGTTCGGGTTAGGATTGGATGTAGGGTTAGGGTTTTGTTGAGGGCTAGGTTTAGAGAGATGGATCTGTTTAGGATTGGACCTAGGGTTTGGGTTATATTGAGGGCTAGGGTTAGGTAGACGATTAGGGTTAGGATTGGACCTAGGGTTAGGGTTATGTTGAGGGCTAGGATTAGAGAGACGGTTCGGGTTAGGATTGGATCTAGGGTTAGGGTTGTTTTGGGGGCTAGGGTTAGAGAGACTCTTAGGGTTAGGATTGGAGCTAGGGTTAGGGTTATGTTGAGGGCTAGGTTTAGAGAGACGATTAGGTTTAGGATTGGAGCTAGCTTTAGGGTTATGTTGAGGGCTAGGGTTAGGTAGACGATTAGGGATAGGATTGGACCTACGGTTAGGGTTATGTTGACGGCTAGGGTTCGAGAAACGATTAGAGTTATTAGTGGACCTAGAGTTAGGGTTTTGTTTACGGCTAGGTTTAGATAGATGATTAGTGTTAGGATTGGACCTAGGGTTAGGGTTATGTTGAGGGCTATGGTTAGGTAGACGATTAGGGTTAGGATTGGAGCTAGGGTTAGGGTTATGTTGAGGGCTAGAGTTAGGTAGACGATTAGGGTTAGGATTGGACCTCGGGTTAAGGTTATGTTGAGGGCTAGGGTTAGAGAGACGGTTCGGGTTAGGATTAGACCTAGGGTTATGGTTATGTTGAGAGCTAGGGTTAGAGAGAGGTATAGGGTTAGGACTGCACCTAGGGTTAGGTTTATGTTGAGGGCTAGGGTTAGAGAGACGGTTCGGGTTAGGATTGGACCTAGGGTTAGGGTTAGGTTGAGGGCTAGGGTTAGAGAGACATTTCGGGTTAGGATTGGACCTAGGGTTAGGGTTATGTTGAGGGCTAGGTTTAGAGAGACGGTTCGGGTTAGGATTGTATCTAGGGTTAGGGTTATATTGAGGGCTAGGTTTAGAGAGACGGATCGATTTAGGATTGGACCTGGGTTATGGTTATATTGAGGGCTAGGGTTAGGTGGACGATTAGGGTTAGGATTGTACTTAGGGTTATGGTTATGTTGAGGGCTAGTGTTAGAGAGAAGGTTCGGGTTAGGATTGGACCTAGGTTTAGGGTTATGTTGAGTGGTAGGGTTAGAGAGACGGTTCGGGTTAGGATTGGACGTAGGGTTAGGGTTATGTTGAGGGCTAGGGTTAGATAGACGATTAGGGTTAGGATTGGACCTAGGGTTAGGGTTATGTTTAGGGCTAGTGTTAGATACACGATTAGGGTTAGGACTGGACCTAGGGATAGGGTTATGTTGAGGGCTAGGGTTAGAGAGACGGTTCGGGTTAGGATTGGACCTAGGGTTATGGTTATGTTGAGGGCTAGGGTTAGAGAGACGATTAGGGTTAGGATTGGACCTAGGGTTAGGGTAATGTTGAGGGTTAGGGTTAGAGAGACTATTAGGGTTAGGATTGGAGCTAGGGTTAGGGTTATGTTGACGGCTAGGGTTAGATAGACGATTAGGGTTAGGATTGGAACTAGGGTTAGGGTGATGTTTAGGGCTAGGGTTAGATAGACTATTAGGGTTAGGATTGGACCTAGGGTTAGGGTTAAGTTGAGGGCTAGGGTTAGAGAGACGATTAGGGTTAGGATTGAACAGAGGGTTAGGGTTATATTGAGGGCTAGGGTTAGGTAGACGATTAGGGTTTGGAATGGACCTTGGGTTAGGGTTGTGTTGAGAGCTAGGATTAGAGACTATTATGGTTAGGATTGGAGCTAGGGTTAGGGGTATGTTGAGGGCTAGGGATAGAGAGACGATTAGGGTTAGGATTGGACCTAAGGTTAGGGTTATGTTTAGGGCTAGGGTTAAGTAGACCATTAGGGTTAGGATTGGACCTAGGGTTAGGGTTATGTTGAGTGCAAGGGTTAGTGAGACGGTTCGGGTTAGGATTAGACCTAGGGTTATGGTTGTGTTGAAGGCAAGGGTTAGATAGACGTATAGGGTTAGGATTGCACCTAGGGTTAGGTTTATGTTGAGGGCTAAGGTTAGAGAGACGGTTCGGGTTAGGATTGGACCTAGGGTTACGGTTAGGTTGAGGGCTAGGGTTAGAGAGACGGTTCGGGTTAGGATTGGACCTAGGGTTAGGGTTATGTTGAGGGATAGGGTTAGAGAGATGATTAGGGTTAGGATTGGACCTAGGGTCAGGGTTATGTCGAGGGCTAGGGTTAGGTAGACGATTAGTGTTAGGATTGGACCTAGTGTTAGGGTTATGATGAGGGCTACGATTAGAGAGTCGATTAAGATTAGGTTTGGACCTAGGGTTAGGGTTATGTTGAGGGCTAGGTTTAGGTAGACAATTAGGGTTAGTATTGCACCTAGGGTTAGGGTTATGTTAAGGGCTAGTGTTAGAGAGACGATTCTGGTTAGGATTGAACCTAGGGTTAGGGTTGTGTTGAGGGCTAGGTTTAGAGAGAGGGTTCGGGTTAGGATTGAACCTAGGGTTAGGGTTATATTGAGAGCTAGGGTTAGGTGTACGATTAGGGTTAGGATTGGACTCAGGGTTATGGTTATGTTGAGGGCTAGGGTTAGAGAGAAGGTTCGGGTTAGGATTGGACCTAGGGTTAGGGTTATGTTGAGGGCTAGGTTCAGAGAGACGGTTCCGTTTAGGTTTGGACCTAGGGTTAGGGTTGTGTTGAGGGCTAGTGTTAGAGAGACTATTAGGGTTTGGATTGGAGCTAGGGTAAGGGTTATGTTGTCGGCTATGGTTAGAGCGTTGATTAGGGTTAGGATTGGACCTAGGGTTAGGGTTATGTTGAGGGCTAGGTTTAGATACACGATTAGGGTTAGGACTGGACCTAGGGTTAGGGTTATGTTGAGGGCTAGGGTTAGGTAGACCATTAGGGTTAATATTGGACCTAGGGTTAGGGTTATGTTGAGGGCTAGGGTTAGGTAGACGATTAGGGTTAGGATTGGAGCTAGGGTTAGGGTTATGTTGAGGGCTAGAGTTAGGTAGACGATTAGGGTTAGGATTGGACCTCGGTTTAAGGTTATATTGAGGGCTAGGTTTAGATAGCTGATTAGCGTTAGGATTGAACCTAGGGTTAGGGTTATGATGAGGGCTAGGTTTAGAGAGTCGTTTCGTTTTAGGACTTGACCTAGGGTTAGGGTTATGTTTACGGCTAGGGTTAAATAGACGATTAGGGGTAGGATTGGACCTAGGATTAGGGTAATATTGATGGGTAGGGTTACAGAGATGATTAGGGTTAGGATTGGATGTAGGGTTCAGTTTATGATGAGGGCTAGGTGTAGGTAGACGATTAGGGTTAGGATTGGAGCTAGGGTTAGTGTTATGTTGAGGGCTAGGGTTAGGTAGACGATTAGGGTCAGGATTGGATGTAGGGTTCAGTTTATGTTGAGGGCTAGGTGTAGGTAGACTATTACGGTTAGGCTTGGAGCTAGGGTTAGTGTTATGTTGCGGGCTAGGGTTAGGTAGACGATTAGGGTTAGGATTGGATGTAGGGTTCAGTTTATGTTGAGGGCTAGGGTTAGACAGACGGTTCAGGTTAGGATTTGAGCTAGGGTTAGGGTTATGTTGAGGTCTAGGTTTAGAGAGACGGTTTGGGTTAGGATTGGACCTAGGGTTAGGGTTATGTTTAGGGCTAGGGTTAGATAGACGATTAGTGTTAGGATTGTACCTAGGGTTAAGGTTATGTTGAGGGTTAGGGTTAGAGAGACGATTCGTGTTAGGATTGGATTAGGGTTAGGGTAATGTTGAGTGCTAGTGTTAGAGAGACTATTAGGGTTAGGATTGGACCTAGGATTAGGGTTAGGTTGAAGGCTAGGGTTAGGTAGACGATTAGGGTTAGGATTGGTCCTAGGGTGAGGGTTACGTTTAGGTCTAGGGTTAGAGAGACGGTTCGGGTTAGGATTCTCCCTAGGGTTAGGGTTAGGTTGAGGGCTAGGGTTAGAGAGATGGTTCGGGTTAGGATTGGACCTAGGGTTAGGGTTGTGTTGAGGGCTAGGATTAGAGAGACTATTAGGGTTAGGTTTGGAGCTAGGGTTAGGGTTATGTTGAGGGCTAGGGTTAGGTGGACGATTAGGTTTAGGATTGGAGCTAGGGTTAGGGTTATGTTGAGGGCTAGGGTTAGATAGACGATTAGGGTTATTATTGGTCCTAGGGTTAGGGTTATGGTGAGGGCTAGGGTTAGATAGAAGATTAGGGTTAGGATTAGACCTAGGGTTTGGGTTATGTTGAGGGCTAGGGTTAGAGAGACGATTACGGTTAGGATTGGAGCTAGGGTTAGGGTTATGTTTAGGGCTAGGTTTAGATAGACGATTAGGGTTAGGATTGAACCGAGGGTTAGGGTTATATTGAGGGCTACGGTTAGAGAGTCGATTAGGGTTAGGATTGGACCTAGGGTTAGGGTTATGTTGCGGGCCAGGTTTATGGAGACAATTAGTGTTACTATTGGATCTAGCGTTAGGGTTATATTAAGGGCTAGGGTTAGAGAGTCGATTCGGTTTATGATTGAACCTAGGGTTAGAGTTATGTTGAGGGCTAGGTTTAGAGCTACGGTTCGGGTTAGGATTGGATGTAGGGTTAGGGTTTTGTTGAGGGCTAGGTTTAGAGAGACGGATTTGTTTAGGATTGGACCTAGGGTTTGGGTTATATTGAGGGCTAGGGTTAGGTAGACGATTAGGGTTAGGATTGGACCTAGGGTTAGGGTTATGTTGAGGGCTAGGATTAGAGAGACGGTTCGGGTTAGGATTGGATCTAGGGTTAGGGTTGTTTTGGGGGCTAGGGTTAGAGAGACTATTAGGGTTAGGATTGGAGCTAGGGTTAGGGTTATGTTGAGGGCTAGGTTTAGAGAGACGATTAGGTTTAGGATTGGAGCTAGCTTTAGGGTTATGTTGAGGGCTAGGGTTAGGTAGACGATTAGGGATAGGATTGGACCTAGGGTTAGGGTTATGTTGACGGCTAGGGTTCGAGAAACGATTAGAGTTATTCGTGGACCTAGAGTTAGGGTTTTGTTTACGGCTAGGTTTAGATAGACGATTAGTGTTAGGATTGGACCTAGGGTTAGGGTTATGTTGAGGGCTAGGGTTAGGTAGACGATTAGGGTTAGGATTGGAGCTAGGGTTAGGGTTATGTTGAGGGCTAGAGTTAGGTAGACGATTAGGGTTAGGATTGGACCTCGGGTTAAGGTTATGTTGAGGGCTAGGGTTAGAGAGACGGTTCTGGTTAGGATTGGACCTAGGGTTAGGGTTAGGTTGAGGGCTAGGGTTAGAGAGACAGTTCGGGTTAGGATTGGACCTAGGGTTAGGGTTATGATGAGGGCTACGGTTAGAGAGTCGATTAAGGTTAGGTTTGGACCTAGGGTTAGGGCTATGTTGAGGGCTAGGGTTAGGTAGACAATTATGGTTAGTATTGGACCTAGGGTTAGTGTTATGTTAAGGGCTAGGGTTAGAGAGGCGATTCGGGTTAGGATTGAACCTACGGTTAGGGTTATATTGAGGGCTAGGTTTAGAGAGATGGATCGATTTAGGATTGGCCTAGGGTTAGTGTTATATTGAGGGCTAGGGTTAGGTGGACGATTAGGGTTAGGATTGGACTTAGGGTTATGGTTATGATGAGGTCTATGGTTAGGTAGACGATTAGGGTTAGGATTTGAGCTAGGGTTAGTGTTATTTGAGGGCTAGGGTTAGGTAGACCATTAGGGTTAGTATTGGATGTAGGGTTAAGTTTATGTTGAGGGCTAGGGTTAGACAGACAGTACAGGTTAGGATTGGAGCTAGGGTTAGGGTTAATTTGAGGGCTAGGGTTAGGATGACGATTAGGGTTAGGATTGGACCTAGGGTTAGTGTTATGTTGAGGTCTAGGGTTAGGTAGACCATTAGGGTTAGGATTTGAGCTAGGGTTAGGGTTATGTTGAGGGCTAGGGTTAGAGAGACGGTTCGGGTTAGGATTGGACCTAGGGTTAGGCTTATGTTTAGGGCTAGGGTTAGAGAGACGATTCGGGTTAGTATTGGACCTAGGGTTAGGGTTATGTTGAGTGCTAGGGTTAGAGAGACGATTAGTGTTAGGTGGACCTAGGGTTAGGGTTATGATGAAGGCTAGGTTTGGGTAGACGATTAGGGTTAGGATTGGACCTAGGGATAGGGTTATGTTGAGGGCTAGGGTTAGGAAGACGATTAGCGTTAGGATTGGACTTAGGGTTTGGATTATGTTGAGGGCTAGGTTTAGAGAGACGATTAAGGTTAGGATTGGAGCTACGGTTAGGGATATGTTGAGGGCTAGGGTTAGAAGGACGATTAGGGTTATGATTGGACTTAGGGTTAGGGTTATGTTGAGGGCTAGGGTTAGAGAGAAGATTAGGTTTAGGATTCTACCTGAGTTAGGGTTATGTTGAGGGCTAGGGTTAGAGAGATGATTAGGGTTAGGATTGGAGCTAGGGTTAGGGTAAATTTGAGGGCTAGGGTTAGGATGACGATTAGGGTTAGGATTGGACCTAGGGTTAGGGTTATGTTGAGGTCTAGGGTTAGGTAGACGATTAGGGTTAGGATTTGAGCTAGGGTTAGGGTTATGTTGAGGGCTAGGGTTAGGTAGACCATTAGGGTTAATATTGGACCTTGGGTTAGGGTTATGTTGAGGGCTAGGCTTAGAGAGACGATTCGGGTTAGGATTGGACCTAGGGTTAGGGTTATGTTGAGTCCTAGGGTTAGAGAGACGGTTCGGGTTAGGATTGGAGCTAGGGTTAGGGTTATGTTGAGGGCTAGGGTTAGGTAGACGATTAGGGTTAGGATTAGAGCTAGGGTTAGGGTTATGTTGAGGGCTAGGGTTAGGTAGACGATTAGGGTTAGGATTGTACCTCGGGTTAAGGTTATGTTGAGGGCTAGGTTTAGATAGACGATTAGCGTTAGGATTGAACCTAGGGTTAGGGTTATGATGAGGGCTAGGTTTAGAGAGTCGGTTCGGGTTAGGACTTGACCTAGGGTTAGGGTTATGTTTAGGGCTAGGGTTAAATAGACGATTAGGGGTAGGATTGGACCTAGGATTAGGGTAATGTTGATGGGTAGGGTTACAGAGACGATTAGGGTTAGGATTGGAACTGGGTTTAGTGTTATGTTGAGGGCTAGGGTTAGGTAGACGATTAGGGTTAGGATTGGATGTAGGGTTCAGTTTATGATGAGGGCTAGGTGTAGGTAGACGATTAGGGTTAGGATTGGAGCTAGGGTTAGTGTTATGTTGAGGGCTAGGGTTAGGTAGACGATTAGGGTCAGGATTGGATGTAGGGTTCAGTTTATGTTGAGGGCTAGGTGTAGGTAGACGATTATGGTTAGGATTGGAGCTAGGGTTAGTGTTATGTTGAGGGCTAGGGTTAGGTAGACTATTAGGGTTAGGATTGCATGTAGGGTTCAGTTTATGTTGAGGGCTAGGGTTAGACAGACGGTTCAGGTTAGGATTGGAGCTAGGGTTAGGGTTATGTTGAGGGCTAGGTTTAGAGAGACGGTTCGGGTTAGGATTTTACCTAGGGTTAAGGTTATGTTGAGGGTTAGGGTTAGAGACGATTCGTGTTAGGATTGGATTAGGGTTAGGGTAATGTTGAGTGCTAGGGTTAGAGAGACGATTAGGGTTAGGATTGGACCTAGGGTTAGGGTTATGTTGAAGGCTAGGTTTAGGTAGACGATTAGGGTAGGATTGGACCTAGGGTGAGGGTTGTGTTGAGGGATAGGGTTAGAGACAGGGTTCGGGTTAGGATTGGACCTAGGGTTAGGGTTACGTTGAGGCCTAGGGTTAGAGAGATGGTTCGGGTTAGGATTCTACGTAGGGTTAGGGTTAGGTTGAGGGCTAGGGTTAGAGAGATGGTTCGGGTTAGGATTGGACCTAGGGTTAGGGTTATGTTGAGGGCTAGGGTTACAGAGACGAGTAGGGTTAGGGATGGACCTAGGGTTAGGGTTATGTTGAAGGCTAGGGTTAGGTAGACGATTAGGGTTAGGATTGGACCTAGGGTTAGGGTTGTGTTGAGGGCTAGGATTAGAGAGACTATTAGGGCTAGGTTTGGAGCTAGGGTTAGGGTTATGTTGAGGACTAGGGTTAGGTGGACGATTAGGGTTAGGATTGGAGCTAGGGTTAGGGTTATGTTGAGGGCTAGGGTTAGATAGACGATTAGGGTTAGGATTGGTCCTAGGGTTAGGGTTATGGTGAGGGCTAGGGTTAGATAGACGATTAGGGTTAGGATTAGACTACGGTTTGGGTTATTTTGAGGGCTAGGGTTAGATAGACGATTAGGGTTAGGATTAGACTACGGTTTGGGTTATTTTTAGGGCTAGGGTTAGAGACACGATTACGGTTAGGATTGGTGCTAGCGTTAGGGTTATGTTTAGGGCTAGGTTTAGATAGACGATTAGGGTTATGATTGGACCGAGGGTTAGCGTTATGTTGAGGGCTACGGTTAGAGAGTCGATTAGGGTTAGGATTGGACCTAGGGTTAGGGTTATGTTGCGGGCCAGGTTTATGGAGACAATTAGGGTTACTATTGGATCTAGGGTTAGGGTTATGTTAAGGGCTAGGGTTAGAGAGTCGATTCGGTTTAGGATTGAACCTAGGGTTAGGGATATGTTGAGGGATAGGTTTAGAGCTACGGTTCGGGTTAGGATTGGATGTAGGGTTAGGGTTTTGTTGAGGGCTAGGTTTAGAGAGAGGGATCTGTTTAGGATTGGACCTAGGGTTTGGGTTATATTGAGGGCTAGGGTTAGGTAGACGATTAGGGTTAGGATTGGACCTAGGGTTAGGGTTATGTTGAGGGCTAGGATTAGAGAGACGGTTCGGGTTAGGATTGGACCTAGGGTTAGGGTTGTGTCGAGGGCTAGGGTTAGAGAGACTATTAGGGTTAGGATTGGAGCTAAGGTTAGGGTTATGTTGAGGGCTAGGTTTAGAGAGACGATTAGGGTTAGGATTGGAGCTAGGGTTAGGGTTATGTTGATTTCTAGGGTTAGGTAGACCATTAGGGTTAATATTGGACCTAGGGTTAGGGTTATGTTGAGGGCTAGGCTTAGAGAGACGATTCGGGTTAGGATTGGACCTAGGGTTAGGGTTATGTTGAGTGCTAGGGTTAGAGAGACGGTCGGGTTAGGATTAGACCTAGGGTTATGGTTATGTTGAGAGCTAGGGTTAGAGAGAGGTATAGGGTTAGAACTGCGCCTAGGGTTAGGTTTATGCTGAGGGCTAGGGTTAGAGAGACGGTTCGGGTTAGGATTGGACCTAGGGTTAGGGTTAGGTTGAGGGCTAGGGTTAGAGAGACGGTTCGGGTTAGGATTGGACGTAGGGTTAGGGTTATGTTGAGGGCTAGGGTTAGAGAGACGATTAGGGTTAGGATTGGACCTAGGGTTAGGGTTATGTTGAGGGCTAGGGTTAGGTAGACGATTACGGTTAGGATTGGACCTAGGGTTAGGGTTATGATGAGGGCTACGGTTAGAGAGTCGATTAAGGTTAGGTTTGGACCTAGAGTTAGGGCTATGTTGAGGGCTAGGGTTAGGTAGACAATTAGGGTTAGTATTGGACCTAGGGTTAGTGTTATGTTAAGGGCTAGGGTTAGTGAGGCGATTCGGGTTAGGATTGAACCTACGGTTAGGGTTATGTTGAGGGCTAGGTTTAGAGAGAGGGTTCGGGTTAGGATTGGATCTAGGGTTAGGGTTATATTGAGGGCTAGGTTTAGAGAGACGGATCGATTTACGATTGGCCTAGGGTTAGTGTTATATTGAGGGCTAGGGTTAGGTGGACGATTAGGGTTAGGATCGGACTTAGGGTTATGGTTATGATGAGGTCTAGGGTTAGGTAGACGATTAGGGTTAGGATTTGAGCTAGGGTTAGGGTTATTTGAGGGCTAGGGTTAGGTAGACCATTAGGGTTAGTATTGGATGTAGGGTTAAGTTTATGTTGAGGGCTAGGGTTACACAGACAGTTCAGGTTAGGATTGGAGCTAGGGTTAGGGTTAATTTGAGAGCTAGGGTTAGGAAGACGATTAGGGTTAGGATTGGACCTAGGGTTAGTGTTATGTTGAGGTCTAGGGTTAGGTAGACGATTAGGGTTAGGATTTGAGCTAGGGTTAGGGTTATGTTGAGGGCTAGGGTTAGGTAAACCATTAGGGTTAGTATTGGACCTAGGGTTAGGGTTATGTTGAGGGCTAGGGTTAGAGAGACGGTTCGGGTTAGGATTGGACCTAGGGTTAGGCTTATGTTTAGGGCTAGGGTTAGATAGACGATAAGTGTTAGGATTGTACCTAGGGTTAGGGTTATGTTGAGGGTTAGGGTTAGAGAGACGATTCGGGTTAGTATTGGACCTAGGGTTAGGGTTATGTTGAGTGGTAGGGTTAGAGAGACGATTAGGGTTAGGATTGGACCTAGGGTTAGGGTTATGATGAAGGCTAGGGTTAGGTAGACGATTAGGGTTAGGATTGCTCCTAGGGTTAGGGTTGTGTTGAGGGCTAGGGTTAGAGAGACGGTTCGGGTTAGGATTGGACCTAGGGTTAGGGTTAGGTTGAGGGATAGGGTTAGAGAGATGGTTCGGGTTAGGATTGGACCTAGGGTTAGGGTTAGGTTGAGGGCTAGGGTTAGAGAGACGGTTCGGGTTAGTATTGGACATAGGGTTAGGGTTATGTTGAAGGCTATGTTTGGGTAGACGATTAGGGTTAGGATTGGACCTAGGGTTAGGGTTGTGTTGAGGGCTAGGATTAGAGAGACTTTTAGGGTTAGGATTGGAGCTAGGGTTAGGGTTATGTTGAGGGCTAGGGTTAGGTGGACGATTAGGGTTAAGATTGGAGCTAGGCTTAGGGTTATGTTGAGGGCTCAGGTTAGATAGACGATTAGGGTTAGGATTGGTCCTAGGGTTAGGGTTATGGTGAGGGCTAGATTAGATAGACATTAGGGTTAGGATTAAACCTAGGGTTTGGGTTATGTTGAGTGCTAGGGTTAGAGAGACGATTAGGGTTAGGATTGGAGCTAGGGTTAGGGTTATGTTTAGGGCTAGGATTAGATAGACGATTAGGGTTAGGATTGGACCTAGGGTTAGGGTTGTGTTGAGGGCTACGGTTAGAGAGTCCAATAGGGTTAGGATTGGACCTAGGGTTAGGGTTATGTTGAAGATCAGGGTTATGAAGACAATTAGGGTTACTATTGGATCTAGGGTTAGGGTTATGTTAAGGCCTAGGGTTAGAGAGTCGATTCGGTTTAGGATTGAACCTAGGGTTAGGGTTATGTTGAGGGCTAGGTTTAGAGAGATGGTTCGGGTTATGATTGGATCTAGGGTTAGGGTTTTGTTGAGGGCTAGGTTTAGAGAGACGGATCGGTTAGGATTGGACCTAGGGTTAGGGTTATATTGAGGGCTAGGGTTAGGTAGACGATTAGGGATAGGATTGGACCTAGGGTTAGGGTTATGTTGGGGGCTATGGTTCGAGAAACGATTAGGGTTATTACTGGACCTAGGGTTAGGGTTTTGTTTAGGGCTAGGGTTAGATTGACGATTAGTGTTAGGATTGGACCTAGGGTTAGGGTTATGTTGAGGGCTAGGCTTAGGTAGCCAATTAGGGTTATTATTGGACCTAGGGTTAGGGTTATGTTGAGGGCTAGAGTTAGGTAGACGATTACGGTTAGGAGTGGACCTAGGGTTAGGGTTATGTTGAGGGCTAGGGTTAGGTAGACGATTAGGGTTAGGAGTGGACCTAGGGTTAGGGTTATATTGAGGGCTAGGGTTAGGTAGACGATTAGGGTTAGGACTGGACCTAGGGATAGGGTTATGTTGAGAGCTAGGTTTAGGAGGACGATTAGGGTTAGGAGTGGACCTAGGGTTAGGGTTATATTGAGGGCTAGGGTTAGGAAGACGATTAGCGTTAGGATTGGACTTAGGGTTTGGATTATGTTGAGGGCTAGGTTTAGAGAGACGATTAATGTTAGGATTGGAGCTAGGGTTAGGGTTAATTTGAGGGCTAGGGTTAGGAGGACGATTAGGGTTAGGATTGGACCTAGGGTTAGGGTTATGTTGAAGTCTAGGGTTAGGTAGACGTATAGGGTTAGGATTTGAGCTAGGGTTAGGGTTATGTTGAGGGCTAGGGTTAGGTAGACCATTAGCGTTAGTATTGGACCTAGGGTTAGGGTTATGTTGAGGGCTAGGCTTAGAGAGACGATTCGGGTTAGGATTGGACCTGGGGTTAGGGTTATGTTGAGTGCTAAGGTTAGAGAGACGGTTCGGGTTAGGATTAGACCTAGGGTTATGGTTATGTTGAGGGCTAGGGTTAGATAGACGTATAGGGTTAGGATTGCACCTAGGGTTAGGTTTATGTTGAGGGCTAGGGTTAGAGAGACGGTTCGGGTTAGGATTGGACCTAGGGTTAGGGTTTGGATGAGGGCTAGGGTTAGAGAGACGGTTCGGGTTAGGATTGGACTAGGGTTAGGGTTATGTTGACGGCTAGGGTTAGGTAGATGATTAGGGTTAGGATTTGTGCTAGGCTTAGGTTTATTTGAGGGCTTGGGTTAGGTAGATCATTAGGGTTAGTATTGGATGTAGGGTTAAGTTTATGTTGAGGGCTAGGTTTAGACAGACGGTTCAGGTTAGGATTGGCGCTAGGGTTAGGGTTGTGTTGAGGGCTACGGTTAGAGAGTCGATTAGGGTTAGGATTGGACCTAGGGTTAGGGTTATGTTGAGGGCCAGGGTTAAAAACAATTAGGGTTACTATTGGATCTAGGGTTAGGGTTATGTTAAGGGCTAGGGTTAGAGAGTCGATTCGGTTTAGGATTGAACCTAGGGTTAGCGTTATTTTGGGGGCTAGGTTTAGAGAGACGGTTCAGGTTAGGATTGGATCTAGGGTTAGGGTTTTGTTGAGGGCTAGGTTTAGAAAGACGGATCGGTTTAGGATTGGACGTAGGATTAGGGTTATATTGAGGGCTAGGGTTAGGTAGACGATTAGGGATAGGATTGGATCTAGGGTTAGCGTTATGTTGGGGGCTAGGGTTTGAGAAACGATTAGTGTTATTAATGGACCTAGGGTTAGGGTTTTGTTTAGGGCTAGGGTTAGATTGACGATTAGTGTTAAGATTGGACCTAGGGTTAGGGTTATGTTGAGGGGTAGGGTTAGGTAGCCAATTAGGGTTATTATTGGACCTAGGGTTAGGGTTATGTTGAGGGCTAGTGTTTGGTAGACGATTAGGGTTAGGAGTGGACCTAGGGTTAGGGTTATGTTGAGGGCTAAGGTTAGGTAGACGATTAGGTTTAGGATGGGCTCTAGGGTTTGCGTTATGTTGAGGGCTAGGGTTAGGAAGACGAATAGGGTTAGGATTCGACCTAGGGTTAGGGTTATATTGAGGGCTAGGGTTGGGTAGACGATTAGGGGTAGGATTGGAACTAGGGATAGGGTTATGTTGAAGGCTAGGGCTAGATAGATGATTAGGGTCAAGAGTGGACCTAGGGTTAGGGTTATGTTGAGGGCTAGGGTTAGAGAGACGATTAGGTTTAGGATTGTATATGGGTTAGTGTTATGTTGAGGGCTAGGGTTAGAGAGACGATTAGGGTTAGGATTGGAGCTAGGGTTAGGGTTAATTTGAGTGCTAGGGTTAGGAAGACGATTAGGGTTAGGATTGGACCTAGGGTTAGGGTTATGTTGATCTCTAGGGTTAGGTAGACGTATAGGGTTAGGATTTGAGCTAGGGTTAGGGTTATGTTGAGGGCTAGGGTTATGTAGACCATGAGGGTTAGTTTAGGACCAAGGGTTAGTGTTATGTTGAGGGCTAGGCTTAGAGAGACGATTCGGGTTAGGATTGGACCTGGGGTTAAGGTTATGTTGAGTGCTAAGGTTAGAGAGACGGTTCGGGTTAGGATTAGACCTAGGGTTATGGTTATGTTGAGGGCTAGGGTTAGATAGACGATTAGTGTTAGGATTGTACCTAGGGTTAGGGTTATGTTGAGCTTTAGGGTTAGAGAGACGATTCGGGTTAGTATTGGACCTAGGGTTAGGGTTATGTTGAGTGCTAGGGTTAGAGAGACGATTAGGGTTAGAATTAGACCTAGGGTTTGGGTTATGTTGAGGGCTAGGGTTAGAGAGACGATTACGGTTAGGATTGGAGCTAGGGTTAGGGTTATGTTTAGGGCTAGGATTAGATAGACGATTAGGGTTAGGATTGGACCGAGGGTTAGGGTTATGTTGAGGGCTTGGTTAACCAGTCGATTAGGGTTAGGATTGGACCTAGGGTTAGGGTTATGTTGAGGGCCAGGTTTATGGAGACAATTAGGGTTACTATTGGATCTAGGGTTAGGGTTATGTTAAGGGCTAGGGTGAGAGAGTCGATTCGTTTTAGGATTGAACCTAGGGTTAGGGTGATATTGAGGGCTAGGTTTAGAGCGACGGTTCGGGTTAGGCTTGGATGTAGGGTTAGGGTTTTGTTTAGGGCTAGGTTTAGAGAGACGGTTCGGGTTAGGATTGGACCTAGCGTTAGGGTTGTGTTGAGGGCTAGGGTTAGAGAGACTATAAGGGTTAGGATTGAAGCTAGGGTTAGGGTTATGTTGAGGGCTAGGGTTAGAGAGACAATTAGGGTTAGCATTGGAGCTAGGGTTAGGGTTATGTTGAGGGCTAGGGTTAGGTAGACGATTAGGGTTATTATTGGACCTAGGATTAGGGTTATGTTGAGGGCTAGAGTTAGGTAGACGATTAGGTTTAGGAGTGGACCTAGGGTTAGGGTTATGTTGAGGGCTAGGTTTAGGTAGACGATTACTGTTAGGATTGGCTCTAGGGTTAGCGTTATGTTGAGGGCTAGGGTTAGGAAGACGATTAGGGTTAGGAGTGGACCTAGGGTTAGGGTTATATCGAGGGCTAGGGTTAGGTAGACGATTAGGGTTAGGATTGGACCTAGGGATAGGGTTTTGTTGAAGGCTAGGGTTAGATACACGATTAGGTCAGGAGTGGACCTAGGGTTAGGGTTATGTTGAGGGTTAGGGTTAGAGAGACGATTAGGTTTAGGATTGTACCTGGGTTAGGGTTATGTTGAGGGCTAGGGTTAGAGAGACGATTAGGGTTAGGATTGGAGCTAGGGTTAGGGTTATGTTGAGGGCTAGGGTTAGGAAGACGATTAGGGTTAGGATTGGACTTAGGGTTAGGGTTATGTTGAGGGCTAGGGTTAGAGAGAGGATTAGGTTTAGGATTGTACCTGAGTTAGGGTTATGTTGAGGGCTAGGGTTAAACAGACGATTAGGGTTAGGATTGGAGCTAGGGTTAGGGTTGATTTGAGCGCTAGGGTTAGGAAGACGATTACGGTTAGGATTAGACCTAGGGTTAGGGTTATGTTGAGGGCTAGGGTTAGGTAGATCATTAGGGTTAGTATTGGACCAAGGGTTAGGGTTATGTTGAGGGCTAGGTTTAGAGAGACGATTCGGGTTAGGATTGGACTTAGGTTTAGGGTTATGTTGAGTACTAAGGTTAGAGAGACGGTTCGGGTTAGGATTAGACCTAGGGTTATGGTTACGTTGAGGGCTAGGGTTAGATAGACGTATAGGGTTAGGATTGCACCTAGGGTTAGGTTTATGTTGAGGGCTAGGGTTAGAGAGACGGTTCGGGTTAGGATTGGACCTAGGGTTAGGGTTTGGTTGAGGGCCAGGGTTAGAGAGACGATTAGGGTTAGGATTGGACTAGGGTTAGGGTTATGTTGAGGGCTAGGGTTAGGTAGATGATTAGGGTTAGGATTGGACTTAGGGTTATGGTTATGTTGAGGTCTAGGGTTAGGTAGACGATTAGGGTTAGGATTTGAGCTAGGGTAGGGTTATTTGAGGGCTAGGGTTAGGTAGACCATTAGGGTTAGTATTGGATGTAGGGTTAAGTTTATGTTGAGGGCTAGGTTTAGACAGACGGTTCAGGTTAGGATTGAAGCTAAGGTTAGGGTTATGTTGAGGACTAGGGTTAGAGAGGCGGTTCGGGTTAGGATTGGACCTAGTGTTAGGCTTATATTTAGTGCTAGGGTTAGATAGACGATTAGTGTTAGGATTGTTCCTAGGGTTAGGGTTATGTTGAGGGTTAGGGTTAGAGAGACTATTCGGGTTAGTATTGGAACTAGGGTTAGGGTTATGTTGAGTGCTAGGGTTAGAGAGACGATTAGGGTTAGGATTGGACCTAGGGTTAGGGTTATGATGAAGGTTAGGGTTAGGTATACGATTAGGGTTAGGATTGGACTTAGGGTTAGGGTTGTGTTGAGGGCTAGGCTTAGAGAGATGGTTCGGGTTAGGATTGGACCTATGGTTAGGGTTAGGTTGAGGGCTAGGGTTAGAGAGATTGTTCGGGTTAGGATTGGACCTAGGGTTAGGTTTAGGTTGAGGGCTACGTTTCGAGAGACGGTTCGGGTTAGGATTGTACCTACGTTTAGGGTTATGTTGAAGGCTAGGTTTGGGTAGACGATTGGGGTTAGGATTGGACCTAGGGTTAGGGTTGTGTTGAGGGCTAGGGTTAGAAAGACAGTTCGGGTTAGGATTGGACCTAAGGTTAGGGTTAGGTTGAGGGCTAGGGTTAGAGAGATGGTTCGGGTTAGGATTGGACCTAGGGTTAGGGTTAATTTGAGGGCTAGGCTTAGAGAGACGATTCGGGTTAGGATTGGACGTAGGGTTAGGGTTATGTTGAGTGCTAAAGTTATAGAGACGGTTCGGGTTAGGATTAGACCTAGAGTTATGGTTATGTTGAGGGCTAGGGTTAGATAGACGTATAGGGTTAGGATTGCACCTAGGGTTAGGTTTATGTTGAGGGCTAGGGTTAGAGAGACGCTTAGGGTTAGGATTGGACTAGGGTTAGGGTTATGTTGACGGCTAGGGTTAGGTAGACGATTAGGGTTAGGATTGGACTTAGGGTTATGGTTATGTTGAGGTCTAGGGTTAGGTAGACTATTAGGGTTAGGATTTGAGCTAGGGTTAGGGTTATTTGAGGGCTAGGGTTAGGTAGACCATTAGGGTTAGTATTCGATGTAGGGTTAAGTTTACGTTGAAGGCTAGGGTTAGATAGACGGTTCAGGTTAGGATTGGAGCTAGGGTTAGGGTTAGGTTGAGGGCTAGGGTTAGAGAGACGATTAGGGTTAGGATTGGAGGTAGGGTTAGGGATATGTTGGAGGCTAGGGTTAGGAGGACGATTAGGGTTATGAATGGACTTAAGGTTAGGGTTATGTTGAGGGTTAGGGTTAGAGAGACGATTCGGGTTAGTATTGGACCTAGGGTTAGGGTTATGTTGAGTGGTAGGGTTAGAGAGACGATTAGGGTTAGGATTGGACCTAGGGTTAGGGTTATGATGAAGGCTAGGGTTAGGTAGACGATTAGGGTTAGGATTGCTCCTAGGGTTAGGGTTGTGTTGAGGGCTAGGGTTAGAGAGACGGTTCGGGTTAGGATTGGACCTAGGGTTAGGGTTAGGTTGAGGGATAGGGTTAGAGAGATGGTTCGGGTTAGGATTGGACCTAGGGTTAGGGTTAGGTTGAGGGCTAGGGTTAGAGAGACGGTTCGGGTTAGGATTGGACATAGGGTTAGGGTTATGTTGAAGGCTATGTTTGGGTAGACGATTAGGGTTAGGATAGGACCTAGGGTTAGGGTTGTGTTGAGGGCTAGGATTAGAGAGACTTTTAGGGTTAGGATTGGAGCTAGGGTTAGGGTTATGTTGAGGGCTAGGGTTAGGTGGACGATTAGGGTTAAGATTGGAGCTAGGGTTAGGGTTATGTTGAGGGCTCAGGTTAGATAGACGATTAGGGTTAGGATTGGTCCTAGGGTTAGGGTTATGGTGAGGGCTAGATTAGATAGACATTAGGGTTAGGATTAAACCTAGGGTTTGGGTTATGTTGAGTGCTAGGGTTAGAGAGACGATTAGGGTTAGGATTGGAGCTAGGGTTAGGGTTATGTTTAGGGCTAGGATTAGATAGACGATTAGGGTTAGGATTGGACCTAGGGTTAGGGTTGTGTTGAGGGCTACGGTTAGAGAGTCGAATAGGGTTAGGATTGGACCTAGGGTTAGGGTTATGTTGAGGATCAGGGTTATGAAGACAATTAGGGTTACTATTGGATCTAGGGTTAGGGTTATGTTAAGGCCTAGGGTTAGAGAGTCGATTCGGTTTAGGATTGAACCTAGGGTTAGGGTTATGTTGAGGGCTAGGTTTAGAGAGATGGTTCGGGTTAGGATTGGATCTAGGGTTAGGGTTTTGTTGAGGGCTAGGTTTAGAGAGACGGATCGGTTTAGGATTGGACCTAGGGTTAGGGTTATATTGAGGGCTAGGGTTAGGTAGACGATTAGGGATAGGATTGGACCTAGGGTTAGGGTTATGTTGGGGGCTATGGTTTGAGAAACGATTAGGGTTATTACTGGACCTAGGGTTAGGGTTTTGTTTAGGGCTAGGGTTAGATTGACGATTAGTGTTAGGATTGGTCCTAGGGTTAGGGTTATGTTGAGGGCTAGGCTTAGGTAGCCAATTAGGGTTATTATTGGACCTAGGGTTAGGGTTATGTTGAGGGCTAGGGTTAGGTAGACCATTAGGGTTAGTATTGGATGTAGGGTTAAGTTTATGTTGAGGGCTAGGGTTAGACAGACGGTTCAGGTTAGGATTGGAGGTAGGGTTAGGGTTATGTTGAGGGCTAGGGTTGGAGAGACGGTTCGGGTTAGGATTGGACCTAGGGGTTTGCTCATGTTTAGGGCTAGGGTTACATAGACTATTAGTGTTAGGATTGTACCTAGGGTTAGAGTTATGTTGAGGGTTAGGGTTAGAGAGACGATTCGGGTTAGTATTGGACCTAGGGTTAGGGCTTATGTTGAGTGCTAGGGTTAGAGAGATGATTAGGGTTAGGATTGGACCTAGGGTTAATGTTATGATGAAGGCTAGGGTTAGGTAGACGATTAGGGTTAGAATTGGAACAAGGGTTAGGGTTGTGTTGAGGGCTAGGGTTAGAAAGACAGTTCGGGTTAGGATTGGACCTAGGGTTAGGTTTAGGTTGAGGGCTAGGGTTAGAGAGATGGTTCGGGTTAGGATTGGACCTAGGGTTAGGGTTATGTTGAGGGCTAGGGTTAGAGAGACGATTAGGTTTAGGATTGGAGCTAGGGTTAGGGTTATGTTGAGGGCTAGGGTTCCAGAAACGATTAGGGTTATTACTGGACCTAGGGTTAGGGTTTTGTTTAGGGCTAGGGTTAGATTGACGATTAGTGTTAGGATTGGACCTAGGGTTAGGGTTATGTTGAGGGCTAGGTTTTGGTAGACGATTAGGGTTATTATTGGACCTAGGGTTAGGGTTATGTTGAGGGCTAGAGTTAGGTAGACGATTAGGGTTAGGAGTGGACCTAGGGTTAGGGTTATGTTGAGGGCTAGGGTTAGGTAGAGGATTGGGGTTAGGATTGGCTCTAGGGTTAGCGTTATGTTGAGGGCTAGGGTTAGGAAGACGATTAGGGTTAGGATTGGCTCTAGGGTTAGCGGTATGTTGAGGCCTAGGGTTACGTAGACGATTAGGGTTAGGATTGGACCTAGGGATAGGGTTATGTTGAAGGCTAGGGTTAGATACACGATTAGGGTTAGGAATTTACCTGAGGTTAGGGTTATGTTTAAGGCTAGGGTTAAATAGACGATTAGGGTTAGGATTGGACCTAGCTTAGGGTAATGTTGAGGGCTAGGTTTACAGAAACGATTAGGGTTAGGATTGGAGCTAGGTTTAGGTTTATGTTGAGGGCTAGGTTTAGGTAGACGATTAGGGTTAAGATTGGGGCTAGGGTTAGTGTTATGTTGAGGCCTAGGGTTACGTAGACGATTAGGGTTAGGATTGGACGTGGGGTTAAGCTTATGTTGAGGGCTAGGGTTAGAGAGACGGTTCAGGTTAGGATTGGAGCTAGGGTTAGGGTTGTGTTGAGGGCTAGGGTAGAGAGACTATTAGGGTTAGGATTGGACCTAGGGTTAGGGTTATGTTGAGGGCTCGGGTTACGTGGACGATTAGGGTTAGGAATTGAGCTAGGGTTAGGGTTATCTTGAAGGCTAGGGTTAGATAGACGATTAGGGTTAGGATTGGTCCTAGGGTTAGGGTTAAGTGAAGGCTAGGGTTAGATAGATGATTAGGGTTAGGATTGGACCTAGGGATAGGGTTATGTTGAGTGCTAGGTTTAGGTCGACAATTAAGGTTAGGATTGGACCTAGGGTTAGGGTTATGTTGAGGGCTAAGGTTAGAGCGACGGTTTGGGTTTGGATTGTACCTAGGGTTAGTGTTATGTTTAGGGATAGTTTTAGATAGACGATTAGGGTTAGGATTGGACCTAGGTTTAGGGTTATGTTGAGGGCTACGTTAGAGAGACGGTTAGGGTTAGAATTGGAGCTAGGGTTAAGGTTATGTTGAGGGCTAGGGCTAGGTAGACAATTAGGGTTTATGAATGGACCTAGGGTTATGGTTATGTTTAGGGCTAGGGTTAGAGATAAGGTTCGGGTTAGGATTGGACCGAGGGTTAGGGTTATGTTGAGGGCTAGGTTTAGAGAGACGAATAGGGTTAGGATTGCACCTAGTGTTAGGGTTGTGTTGAGGGCTAAGTTTAGGTAGACGACTAGGGTTAGGATTGGAGCTAGGCTTAGGGTTATGTTGAGGGCTACGGTTAGAATGGATTAGGGTAGGTTTCGAGCTAGTGTTAGGGTTATGATGAGGGCTAGGGTTCGGATGATGATCTGGAATATGATTGGAGCTAGGGTTAGGGTTATGTTGAGGGGTAGGGTTAGATAGACGATTAAGGTTAGGATTGGACCTAAGTTTAGGGTTATGTTTAGGGCTAGGGTTAGGTAGACGATTAGGGTTAGGATTGGACCTAGGGTTACGGTTGTGTTGAGTGTTAGGGTAGAGAGACTATTAGGGTTAGGATTGGACCTAGGATTACCTTTATGTTGAGGGCTAGGGTTACGTGGACGATTAGGGTTAGGAATGGAGCTAGGGTTAGGGTTATCTTGAAGGTTAGGGTTAGATAGACTATTAGGGTTAGGATTGGTCCTAGGGTTAGGGTTAGGGTGAGGGCTAGGGTTAGATAGATGATTAGGGTTAGGATTGGACCTAGGGTCAGGGTTATATGGACGGCTAGGGTTAGAGAGACGATTAGGGTTAGGATTGGACCTAGGGTTAGGGTTATGTTGAGGGTAGGGTTAGGTCGACAATTAGGGTTAGGATTGGACCTAGGGTTAGGGTTATGTTGAGGGCTAGTGTTAGGTAGATGATTAGGGTTAGTATTGGAGCTAGGGTTAGGGTTATGTTGAGGGATACGGTTAGAGAGTCGATTAGGCTTAGGTTTGGACCTAGGGTTAGGGTTATGTTGAGGGTTACGGTTAGAGAGACGATTAGGGTTAAAATTGGACCTAGGGTTAGGGTTTTGTTGAGGGCTAGCATCAGAGAGACGGTTCGGGTTAGGATGGGACCTAGGGTTAGGGTTATGTTTAGGGCTAGGGTTAGGTAGACGATTAGAGTTAGGATCGGACCTAGGGTTAGGGTTATGTTGAGTGCTAGGGTTGGAGAGACGATTCGGGTTAGAATTGGACCTCGGGTTAGGGTTACGTTGAGGGCTTGTGTTAGAGAGACGATTAGGTTAGGAGTGGAGCTAGGGTTAGGGTTATGTTGACGGCTAGTGTTAGGTAGACCATTAGGGTTATTATTGGACGTAGGGTTATGGTTATGTTGAGGGCTAGGGTTAGGTAGACGATTAGGGTTAGGATTCGACCTAGGGTTAAGTTTATGTTGAGTGCTAGGGTTAGAGAGATGCTTCAGGATAGGACTGGACCTAGGGTTAGGGTTATGTTGAGGGCTAAGTTTAGAGAGACGGTTCGGGTTAGGTTTTGACCTAGGGTTAGGGTTAGGTTGAGGGCAAGGTTTAGAGAGACGGTTCGGGTTAGGACTGGACCTAGGGTTAGGGTTATGTTGAGGGCTATGGTTAGAGAGACGATTAGGGTTAGGAGTGAACCTAGTGTTAGGGTTATATTGAGGGCTAGGGTTAGGTAGACGATTAGGGTTTGGAACGGACTTTGGGTTAGGGTAGTGTTGAGGGCTAGGATTAGAGAGACTATTAGGGTTAGGATTGGAGCTAGGGTTAGGGTTATGTTGAGGGCTAGGGTTAGAGAGACGATTAGGGTTAGGATTGGACCTAAGGTTAGGGTTATGTTTAGGGGTAGGGTTAAGTAGACGATTAGGGTTAGGATTGGACCTAGGGTTAGGGTGGTGTGAGGGCTAGGCTTAGAGATACTATTAGGGTTAGGACTGGAGCTAGGGTTAGGGTTATGTTGAGGGGTAGTGTTAGGTAGACCATTAGGGTTAGAATTGGAGCTAGGGTTAGGGTTATGTTGAGGGCTACGGTTAGAGAGTCGATTAGGCTTAGGTTTGGACCTAGGGTTAGGGTTTTGTTGAGGGCAAGGGTTAGAGAGACGGTTCCGGGTTAGGATGGGACCTAGGGTTAGGGTTATGTTGAGGGCTAGGGTTAGGTAGACGATTAGTGTTCGGATTGGACCTAGGGTTAGGGTTATGTTGAGGGCTAGGGTTAGAGAGACGGTTCGGGTTAGAATTGGACATAGGTTTAGGGTTACCTTGAGGGCTAGGGTTAGAGAGACGATTATGTTAGGATTGGAGCTAGGGTTAGGGTTATGTTGAGGTCTAGGGTTAGGTAGACGATTAGGGTTAGTATTTGAGCTAGGGTTAGGGTTATGTTGAGGGCTAGGGTTAGAGAGAGGATTAGGTTAAGATTGGAGCTAGGGTTAGGGTTACGTTGAGGTCTAGGGTTAGGTAGACGATTAGGGTTTGGATTTGAGCTAGGGTTAGGGTTATGTTGATGGCTAGGTTTAGGTAGACCGTTAGGGTTAGTATTGGACCTAGTGTTAGGGTTATGTTGAGGGCTAGGCTTAGAGAGACGATTCGGGTTAGGATTGGACCTAGGGTTAGGGTTATTTTGAGTGCTAGGGTTAGAGAGACGGTTGGGGTTAGGATTAGACCTAGGGTTATGGTTATGTTGAGGGCTAGGGTTAGATAGATGTATAGAGTTAGCATTGCACCTAGGGTTAGGTTTATGTTGAGGGCTAGGGTTAGATAGACGATTAGAGTTAGGATTGGACCTAGGGTTAGGGTTATGTTGAGGGCAAGGTTTAGAGAGACGATTAGGGTTAGAATTGGACGTACGGTTCGGGTCATGTAGAGGGGTAGGGTTAGGTAGACGATTAGGGATAGGATTCGACCTAGGGTTAGGGTTCGGTTGAGCGCTAGGGTTAGAGAGACGATTAGGATTATTATTGGACCTAGTGTTAGGGTTTTTCTTAGGGCTAGGGTTAGATACACGATTAGGGTTAGGACTGGACCTAGGGTTAGGGTTATGTTGACGGCTAGGGTTAGGTAGACGATTTCGGTTAGGATTGGACGTAGGGTTAAGTTTATGTTGAGGGCTAGGGTTAGAGAGACGGTTCACGTTAGGATTGGAGCTAGGATAGTGTTATGTTGAGGGCTAGGGTGAGAGAGACGTTTCGGGTTAGGATTGGACCTAGGGTTAGGGTTATGTTTAGGGCTAGGGTTAGATAGACCATTAGTGTTAGGATTGTACCTAGGGTTAGGGTTATGTTGAGGGTTACGGTTAGAGAAACGATTCGGGTTAGTATTGGTCCTAGGGTTAGGGTTATGTTGAGTGCTAGGGTTAGAGAGACGGTTCGGGTTAGGACTGGACCTAGGGTTAGGGTTATGTTGAGGACTAGGGTTAGAGAGACGGTTCGGGTTAGGATTGGACCTAGGGTTAGGGTTATGCTGAGGGCTAGGGTTACAGAGACGGTTCGGTTTACGATTGGACCTAGGGTTAGGGTTAGGTTGAGGGCTAGGGTTAGAGAGACTGTTCGGGTTAGGATTGGACCTAGGGTTAGGGTTATGTTGAGGGCTAGGTTTAGAGAGATGATTAGTGTTAGGATTGGACCTAAGGTTAGAGTTATGTTGAAAGCTAAGGTTAGGTAGACGATTAGGGTTAGGTTGGACCTAAGCTTAGGGTTTTGTTGAGGGCTAGTGTTACAGAGACGATTAGGGTTAGGACTGGACCTAGAGTTAGGATTATGTTGAAGGCTGGGCTTAGGTAGATGATTAGGGTTAGGATTGGACCTAGGGTTAGGGTTGTGTTGAGGGCTAGGATTAGAGAGAGTATTAGGGATAGGATTGGAGCTAGGGTTAGGGTTATGTTGAGGGCTAGGGTTAGGTGGACGATTAGGGTTAAGATTGGAGCTTGTGTTAGGGTTATGTTGAGGGCTAGGGTTAGATAGACGATTAGGGTTAGGATTGGTCCTAGGTTAGGGTTATGGTGAGGGCTGGGTTAGATAGACGATTAGGGTTAGGATTAGACTGAGGGTTATGGTTATGTTGAGGGCTAGGGTTAGAGAGAACGTTCGGGTTAGGATTGGACCTAGGGTTAGGGTTATGTTTAGGGCTAGGATTATAGAGACAGTTCGTGTTAGGATTGGACGTAGGGTTAGGGTTGTGTTGAGGGCTAGGGTTAGGTAGACGATTAGGGTTATTATTGGACCTAGGGATAGGGTTATGTTGAGGGCTAGGGTTAGAGAGACGATTAGGTTTAGGATTGGACCTAGGGTTAGGTTTATGTTGAGGGCTAGGGTTCGAGAAACGATTAGGGTTATTACTGGACCTAGGGTTAGGGTTTTGTTTAGGGCTAGGGTTAGATGACGATTAGTGTTAGGATTGGACCTAGGGTTAGGGTTATGTTGAGGGCTAGGGTTAGGTAGACGATTAGGGTTATTATTGGACCTAGGGATAGGGTTATGTTGAGGGCTAGGGTTAGGTAATCGATTAGGGTTAGGAGTGGACCTATGGTTAGGGTTATGTTGAGGGCTAGGGTTAGGTAGACGATTAGGGTTAGGATTGGTCCTAGGGTTAGGGTTATGGTGAGGGCTAGGGTTAGGTAGACAATTAGGGTTAGGATTAGACTTAGGGTTATGGTTATGTTGAGGGATAGGGTTAGAGAGAACGTTCGGGTTAGGATTGGACCTAGGGTTAGGGTTATGTTTAGGGCTAGGATTATAGAGACAGTTCGCGTTAGGATTGGACGTAGGGTTAGGGTTGTGTTGAGGGCTAGGTTTAGAGAGACTATTAGGGTTAGGATTGGAGGTAGGGTTAGGGTTATGTTGAGGGCTAGGGTTAGAGAGACGATTAGGTTTAGGATTGGAGCTAGGGTTAGGGTTATGTTGAGGGCTAGGGTTAGGTAGACGATTAGGATTAGGATTGGACCTAGGGTTAGGTTTATGTTGAGGGCTAGGGTTCGAGAAACGATTAGGGTTATTACTGGACCTAGGGTTACGGTTTTGTTTAGGGCTAGGGTTAGATGACGATTAGTGTTAGGATTGGACCTAGGGTTAGGGTTATGTTGAGGACTAGGGTTAGGTAGACGATTAGGGTTATTATTGGACCTAGGGATAGGGTTATGTTGAGGGCTAGAGTTAGGTAATCGATTAGGGTTAGGAGTGGACCTATGGTTAGGGTTATGTTGAGGGCTAGGGTTAGGTAGACGATTAGGGTTAGGATTGGCTCTAGGGTTAGCGTTATGTTGAGGGCTAGGGTTAGGTACATGATTAGGATTAGGATTGGACCTAGGAATAGGGTTATGTTGAAGGCTAGGGTTAGATAGACGAATAGGGTTAGGATTGGACCTAGGGTTATGGTTATGTTGAGGACTAGGTTTAGAGAGACGATTAGGGTTAGGATTGGAGCTAGTGTTAGGGTTATGTTGAGGGCTAGGGTTAGGAAGACGATTAGGTTTAGGACTGGACATAGGGTTAGGGTTATGTTGAGGGCTAGGGTTAGAGAGAAGATTAGGTTTAAGATTGTACCTGAGTTAGGGTTATGTTGAGGGCTAGGGTTAGAGAGACGATTAGGGTTAGGATTGGAGCTAGGGTTAGCGTTAATTTGAGGGCTAAAGTTAGGAAGACGATTAGGGTTAGGATTGGACCTAGGGTTAGGATTATGTTGAGGTCTAGGGTTAGGTAGACGATTAGGGTTTTTATTTGAGGTAGGGTTAATGTTATGTTGAGGGCTAGGGTTAGGTAGACCATTAGGGTTAGTATTGGACCTAGGGTTAGGGTTATGTTGAGTGTTAGGGTTAGTGAGACCTAGGGTTATGGTTATGTTGAGGGCTAGGGTTAGATAGACGTATAGGGTTAGGATTGCACCTAGGGTTAGGTGTATGTGGAGGGCTAGGGTTAGAGAGACGCTTCGGGTTAGGATTGTACCTAGGGTTAGGGTTAGGTTCACGGCTAGGGTTAGATGACGATTAGTGTTAGGGTTATGTTGAGGGCTAGGGTTAGAGAGACGATTAGGATTATTATTGGACCTAGTGTTAGGGTTTTGTTTAGGGCTAGGGTTAGATACACGATTAGGGTAGGACTGGACCTAGGGTTAGGGTTATATTGAGGGCTAGGGTTAGGTAGACGATTACGGCTAGGATTGGACGTAGGCTTAAGTTTATGTTGAGGGCTAGGGTTAGAGAGACGGTTCACGTTAGGATTGGAGCTATGGTTAGGGTTATGTTGAGGGCTAGGGTTAGAGAGACGATTAGGTTTAGGATTGGAGCTAGGGTTAGGGTTATGTTGAGGGCTAGGGTTAGGTAGACGATTAGGGTTAGGATTTGACCTAGGGTTAGGGTTATGATGAGAGCTACGGTTTGAGAGTCGATTAAGGTTAGGTTTGGACCTAGGGTTAGGGTTATGTTGAGCGCTAGGGTTATGTAGAAAATTAGGCTTAGTATTGGACCTAGGGTTAGGGTTATGTTAAGGGCTAGGCTAAGAGAGACACGATTCAGGTTAGGATTGGACCTAGGGTTAGGGTTATATTGAGGGCTAGGGTTAGGTGGACCATTAGGGTTAGGATTGGACTTAGGGTTATGGTTATGTTGAGGGCTAGAGTTAGAGAGAAGTTGCGGGGTAGGATTTGACCTAGGGTTAGGGTTATGTTGAGGGCTAGGATTATAGAGACGGTTCGGTTTAGGATTTCACCTAGGGTTTGGGTTGTGTTGAGGGCTAGTGTTAGAGAGACTATTAGGGGTTGGATTGGAGCTAGGGTTAGGGTTATGTTGTCGGCTACCGTTAGAGTGTTAATTAGGTTTAGGATTGGACCTAGGGTTAGGGTTATGTTGAGGGCTAGGATTACCGAGATGGTTCGGGTTAGGATTGGACCGAGGGTTATGGTTATGTTAAGGGCTAGAGTTAGAGAGATGATTAGGGTGAGGATTGGACCTAGGGTTATGGTTATGTTGAGGGCTAGGGTTAGAGAGACGGTTAGGGTTAGGATTGGAGCTAGGGTTAGCGTTATGTTGACGGCTAGGGATAGGTAGACAATTAGGGTTTATGAATGGACCTAGGGTTATGGTTATGTTTAGGGCTAGGGTTAGAGAGAAGGTTCGGGTTAGGATTGGCCCGAGGGTTAGGGTTAGGTTGAGGGCTAGGTTTAGAGAGAGGGTTCGGATTAGGATTGGATCTAGGGTTAGGGTTATATCGAGGGCTAGGTTTAGAGAGACGGATCCATTTAGGTTTGGACCTAGGGTTAGGGTTATATTGAGGGCTAGGGTTAGGTGGACGATTAGGGATAGGATTGGACTTAGGGTTATGGTCATGTTGAGGGCTAGGTTCAGAGAGACGGTTCTGGTTAGGATTGGACCTAGGGTTAGTGTTATGTTGAGGGGTAGGGTTAGGTAGACTATTTGGGATAGGATTGGACTTAGGGTTAGGGTTATGTTGAGGTCTTGGGTTAGAGAGACGATACGGGTTATTATTGTACCTAGGGTTAGGGTTATGTTTAGGGCTAGGGTTAGATACACGATTAGGGTTAGGACTTGACCTAGGGTTAGGGTTATGTTGAGGGCTAGGGTAAGGTAGACGATTAGGGTTAATATTGGACCTAGGGTTAAGGTTATGTTGAGGGCTAGGGTTAGGTAGACGATTAGGGTTAGGATTGGAGCTAGGGTTAGGGTTATGTTGATGGCTAGGTTTAGGTAGACGATTAGGGTTAGGATTGGACCTAGGGTTAAGGTTTTGTTGAGGGCTAGGGTCAGATAGACGATTAGCGTTAGGATTGGACCTAGGGTTAGGGTTATGATGAGGGCTAGGTTTAGAGAGAAGGTTCGGGTTAGGATTTGATCTAGGTTTAGGGTTATGTTTAGGGCTAGGGTTAAATAGACGATTAGGGTTAGGATTGGTCCTAGGATTAGGGTAATGTTTATGGCTAGGGTTACAGAGACGATTAGGGTTAGGATTGAACCTAGGGTTAGGGTTTTATTGAGGGCTAGGGTTAGGTAGACGATTAGGGTTTGGAATGGACCTTGGGTTAGGGTTGTGTTGAGGGCTAGGATTAGAGAGACTATGAGGGTTAGGATTGGAGCCAGGGTTAGGGTTATGTTGAGGGCTAGGGTTAGAGAGACGATTAGGGTTAGGATTGGACCTAAGGTTAGGGTTATGTTTAGGGCTAGGGTTAAGTAGACGATTAGGGTTAGGATTGGACCTAGGGTTAGGGTTGTGTGAGGGCTACGGTTAGAGATACTATTAGGGTTAGGACTGGAGCTAGGGTTAGGGTTATGTTGAGGGCTACGGTTAGAGAGTCGATTAGGCTTAGGTTTGGAGCTAGGGTTAGGGTTATGTTGAGGGTTAGGGTTAGAGAGACGATTAGGGTTAGAATTGGACCTAGGGTTAGGGTTTTGTTGAGGGCTAGGGTTAGATAGATGGTTCCGGGTTAGGATGGGACCTAGGGTTAGGGTTATGTTTAGGGCTAGGTTTATGTAGAAGATTAGGGTTAGGATTGGACCTAGGGTTAGGGTTATTTTGATGGCTAGGGTTAGAGAGACGGTTCGGGTTAGAATTGGACCTAGGGTTAGGGTTACGTTGAGGGCTAGGGATAGAGAGACGACTGGGTTAGGATTGGAGCCAGGGTTAGGGCTATGTTGAGGTCTAGGGTTAGGTAGACGGTTAGGGTTAGGATTTGATCTAGGGTTAGGGTTATGTTGAGGGCTAGGGTTGAGAGAGGATTAGGTTAGGATTGGAGCTAGGGTTAGGGTTATGTTGAGTGCTAGGGTTAGAGAGACGGTTGGGGTTAGGATTAGACCTAGGGTTATGGTTATGTTGAGGGCTATGGTTAGATAGACTTATAGGGTTAGCATTGCACCTAGGGTTAGGTTTATGTTGAGGGCTAGGGTTAGATAGATGATTAGAGTTAGGATTGGACCTAGGGTTTGGGTTATGTTGAGGGTAAGGTTTAGAGAGACGATTAGTGTTAGAATTGAACCTACGGTTAGGGTTATGTTGAGGGGTAGGTTCAGGTAGACGACTAGGGATAGGATTGGACCTAGGGTTAGGGTTATGTTGAGGGCTAGGGTTAGAGAGACGATTAGGATAATTATTGAACCTATTGTTAGGGTTATGTTTAGGGCTAGGGTTAGATACACGATTAGGGTTAGGACTGGACCTAGGGTTAGGGTTATGTTGAGGGCTAGGGTTAGGTAGACGATTACGGTTAGGATTGGACGTAGGGTTAAGTTTATGTTGAGGGCTAGGGTTAGAGAGACGGTTCAGGTTAGGATTGGACCTATGGTTAGGGTTATGTTGAGGGGTAGGGTTAGAGAGACGTTTCGGGTTAGGATTGGACCTAGGGATAGGCTTATGTTTAGGGCTATGGTTAGAGATAGGATTAGGTTAGGATTGGACCTAGGGTTAGGGTTATGTTGAGTGCTAGGGTTAGAGAGACGCTTGGGGTTAGGATTAGACCTAGGGATAGGCTTATGTTTAGGGTTAGGGTTAGAGAGACGAATAGGGTAGGATTGGAGCTAGGGTTAGGGTTATGTTGAGGGCTAGGCTTAGTTAGACGATTAGGGTTAGGATTGGTCCAAGGGTTAGGGTTATGTTTAGGGCTAGGGTTAGATACACGATTAGGGTTAGGACTGGACCTAGGGTTAGGGTTATGTTCACGGCTACGGTTAGGTAAACGATTAGGGTTAGGATTCAACCTAGACTTAGGGTTATGTTGAGGGCTATGGTTAGAGAGACGGTTCGGGTTAGGATTGGACCAAGGGTTAGGGTTATGTTTAGGGCTAGGGTTATATAGACGATTAGAGTTAGGATTGGACCTAGGGTTAGGGTTATGTTGTGGGCTAGGGTTAGAGAGACGGTTAGGGTTAGAATTGTACCTAGGGTTAAGTTTATCTTGAGGGCTACGGTTAGAGAGACGGTTCGGGTTAGGATTGGACCTAGGGTTAGGGTTATGTTTAGGGCTAGGGTTAGATAGACGATTAGGGTTAGGATTGAACCTAGGGTTAGGGTTAGGTTGAGGTCTATGGTTAGAGAGACGGTTCGGGTTATGATTCGACCTAGGGTTAGCGTTATGTTTAGGGCTAGGGTTAGAGATACGGTTAGGGTTAGGATTGGAGCTAGGGTTAGCGTTATGTTGAGGGCTAGGGCTAGGTAGACCATTAGGGTTTATGAATGGACCTAGGGTTATGGTTATGTTTAGGCCTAGGGTTAGAGAGAAGGCTCGGGTTAGGATTGGACCGAGGGTTAGGGTTATGTTGAGGGCTAGGTTTCGAGAGACGAATAGGGTTAGGATTGCACCTAGGATTAGGGTTGTGTTGAGGGCTAAGTTTAGGTAGACGACTAGGGTTAGGATTGGATCTAGGGTTAGGGATATGTTGAGGGCTAGGGTTAGAGAGACAATTAGGGTTAGGATTGAAGCTAGGGTTAGGGTTATGTTGAGGGCTAGGGTTAGACAGACGATTAGGGTTAGGATTGGAGCCAGGGTTAGGGTTATTTTGAGCGCTACGGTTCGGTTGACGATTAGGGATAGGAATGGAACTAGGGTTAGGGTTATGTTGAAGGCTAGGGTTAGATAGTCGATTATGGTTAGAATTGGACCTAGGGATAGGGTTATGTTTAGGGCTAGGGTTAGATACACGATTAGGGTTAGGACTGGACCTAGGGTTAGCGTTATGTTGACGGTTAGGGTTACCAAGGCGATTAGGGTTAAGATTGGAGCTAGGGTTAGGGTTATGTTGACGGCTAGGTTTAGGTAGACGATTAGGGTTAGGATTGGACCTAGGTTTAGGGTTATGTTGAGGGCTACGTTAGAGTGACGGTTAGGGTTAGAATTGGAGCTAGGGTTAAGGTTATGTTGAGGGCTAGGGTAGGTAGACAATTAGGGTTTATGAATGGACCTAGGGTTATGGTTATGTTGAGGGCTAGGGTTAGAGAGAAGTTTAGGGTTAGGATTTGACCGAGGGTTAGGGTTATGTTGAGGGCTAGGTTTAGAGAGACGAATAGGGTTAGGATTGCACCTAGTGTTAGGGTTGTGTTGATGGCTAAGATTAGGTAGACGACTAGGGTTAGGATTGGAGCTAGGCTTAGGGTTATGTTGAGGGGTAGGGTTAGAGAGAAGATTAGCGTTACGATTGAAGCTAGGGTTAGGGTTAAGTTGAGGGCTAGGCTTAGAGAGACGATTAGGGTTAGGATTGGACCTAGGGTTAAGGTTATGTTGAGGGTTAGGGTTAGAGAGACGATTAGGGTTAGGATTGGAGCTAGGGTTACGGTTATTTTGAGCGCTAGGGTTCGGTTGACGATTACGGATAGGATTGGAGCTAGGGTTAGGGTTATGTTGAGGGGTAGGGATAGACAGACGATTATGGTTAAAATTGGACCTAGGTTTAGGGTTATGTTTAGAGCTAGGGTTAGATACACGATTAGGGTTAGGACTGGACCTAGGTTTAGGGTTATGTTGAGGGCTACGGTTAGGTAGACGATTAGGGATAGGATTGGTCCTAGGGTTTGGGTTATGGTGAGGGCTAGGGTTAGATAGATGATTATTGTTAGGATTGGACCTAGTGTTAGGGTTATGTTGACGGCTAGCTTTAGAGAGAAGATTAGGGTTAAGATTGGAGCTAGGGTTAGGGTTATGTTGACGGCTAGGTTTAGGTAGACGATTAGGGTTAGGATTGGACCTAGGTTTAGAGTTATGTTGCGGGCTAGGGTTAGAGAGAATGTTCGGGTTAGGATTGGACCTAGGGTTAGTGTCATGTTGAGGCCTAGGATTAGTGAGACGGTTCGGGTTAGGATTGGACCGAGGGTTAGGGTTATGTTGAGAGTGAGGGTTAGAGAGACAGATTGGGTTTGGATTGGTCCTAGGGTTAAGGTTATATTGAGGGCTAGGATTAGAGTGACGATTAGGGTTAGGATTGGAGCTAGGGTTAGGGTTATGTTGAGGGCTAGAGTTAGGTAGACGATTAGGGTTAGGATTGGACCTAGGTTTAGGGTTTTGTTGAGTGCTAGGGTTAGAGAGACTATTAGGGTTAGTATTGGAGCTACGGTTAGGGTTATGTTGAGGGCTAGGGTTAGGTGGACGATTAGGGTTAGGATTGGACCTAGGGTTAGGGTTGTGTTGAGGGCTAGGGTTAGAGAGACGATTAGGTTAGGATTGGAGCTAGGGTTAGGGTTACGTTGAGGTCTAGGGTTAGGTAGACGATTAGGGTTAGGATTTGACCTAGAGTTAGGGTTATGTTGAGGGCTAGGGTTAGGTAGACCATAGGGGTTAGTATTGGAGCTAGGATTAGGGTTATGTTGAAGGCTAGGGTTAGAGAGACGGTTCGCGTTAGGATTGGACCTAGAGGTAGGGTTATGTTTAGTGCTAGGGTTAGATAGACGATTAGGGTAGGATTGGACCTAGGGTTAGGGTAATGTTGATGGCTAGGGTTACAGAGACGATTAGGGTTAGGATTGGAGCTAGGGTTAGGGTTACGTTGAGGGCTAGGCTTAGGTAGACGATTAGGGTTAGGATTGGAGCTATGGTTAGGGTTATGTTGAGGGCTAGGGTTAGAGAGAAGGTTCTGGTTAGGATTGGACCTAGGGTTAGTGTTATGTTGAGGGCTAGGTTTAGAGAGACCATTCAGGTTAGGATTGGACCTAGGCTTATGGTTATGTTGAGGGCTAGGGTTGGAGAGACGATTACGGTTAGCATTTGAGCTAGGCTTAGGGTTATGTTGAGGGCTAGGTTTAGAGAGACGGTTCGGGTTAGAATTGTTACCTAAGGTTAGGGTTATGTTGAAGGCTAGGGTTAGACAGATGGTTCGGGTTAGGATTGAACCTAGGGTTAGGGTTATGTTTAGGGCTATGGTTAGATAGACGATTAGGGTTAGGACTGGACCTAGGGTTAAGGTTATGTTGAGGGCTAGGGTTAGGTATAACATTAGGGTTAGTATTGGACTTAGGTTTAGGGTTTTGTTGAGGACTACGGTTAGAGATTCGATTAGGGTTAGGATTCGACCTAGCGTTAGGGTTACGTTGAGGGCTAGGGTTAGAGAGATGAATAGGTTAGGATTGGAGCTAGGGTTAGGGTTATGTTGAGTGCTAGGGTTAGAGAGACCTTTCGGATTAGGATTGGAAGAAGGGTTATGGTTATGATGAAGGCTAGGGTTAGATAGATGATTAGGGTTAGGATTGGGCCTAGGGTTAGGGTTATGTTTAGGGCTAGGGTTAGATAGACGATTAGGGTTAGGATTGGAACTAGGGTTAGGGTTATGTTGAGGGCTACGGTTAGAGAGTCGATTAGGGTTCGGATTGGCCCTAGGGTTAGGGTAATGTTGAGGGTTAGGGTTAAAGAGACGATTAGGGTTCGGATTTGAGCTAGGGTTAGGGTTATGTTGAGGGCTAGTGTTACGTAGACCATTAGGGTTAGAATTGGAGCTAGGGTTAGGGATATGTTGAGGGCTACGGTTAGAGAGTCGATTAGGCTTAGGTTTGGACCTAGGGTTAGGGTTTTGTTGAGGGCTAGAGTTAGAGAGACGGTTCCGGGTTAGGATGGGACCTAGGGTTGGGTTATATTTAGGGCTAGCGTTAGGTAGACGATTAGGGTTAGGATTGGACCTAGGGTTAGGGTTATGTTGAGGGCTAGGGTTAGAGAGACGGTTCGGGTTAGAATTGGACCTGGGGTTAGGGTTACCTTGAGGGCTAGGGTTAGAGAGAAGATTATGTTAGGATTGGAGCTAGGGTTAGGGTTATGTTGAGGTCTAGGGTTAGGTAGACGATTAGGGTTAGGATTTGAGCTAGGGTTAGGGTTATGTTGAGGGCTAGGGTTAGAGAGAGGATTAGGTTAGGATTGGAGCTAGGGTTTGGGTTACGTTGAGGTCTAGGGTTAGGTAGACGATTAGGGTTAGGATTTGAGCTAGGGTTAGGGTTATGTTGAGGGCTAGGGTTAGGTAGACCATTAGGGTTAGTATTGGACCTAGTGTTAGGGTTATGTTGAGGGCTAGGCTTAGAGAGACGATTCGGGTTAGGATTGGACGTAGGGTTAGGGTTATGTTGAGTGCTAGGGTTAGAGAGACGGTTGGGGTTAGGATTAGACCTAGGGTTATGGTTACGTTGATGGCTAGGGTTAGATAGATGTATAGGGTTAGCATTGCACTTAGGGTTAGGTTTATGTTGAGGGCTAGGGTTAGATAGACGATTAGAGTTAGGATTGGACCTAGGGTTAGGGTTATGTTGAGGGCAAGGTTTAGAGAGACGATTAGGGTTAGAATTGGACCTACGGTTAGGGTTATGTTGAGGGTAGGGTTAGGCAGATGATTAGGGATAGGATTGGACCTAGGGTTAGGGTTATGTTGAGGGCTAGGGTTAGAGAGACGATTAGGATTATTATTGGACCTAGTGTTAGGGTTTTGTTTAGGGCTAGGGTTAGATACACGATTAGGGTTAGGACTGGACCTAGGGTTAGGGTTATGTTGAGGGCTAGGGTTAGAGAGACGGTTCGCGTTAGTATTCGAGCTAGGGTTAGGGTTATGTTGAGG
Source organism: Miniopterus schreibersii (assembly GCF_964146895.1). Classification (NCBI taxonomy): domain Eukaryota; kingdom Metazoa; phylum Chordata; class Mammalia; order Chiroptera; family Miniopteridae; genus Miniopterus; species Miniopterus schreibersii. The sequence goes on along the minus strand of NC_138107.1, from coordinate 1,102,488 downwards.
GCTAAGGTTAGAGAGACGTTTCGGGTTAGGATTGGACCTAGGGTTAGGGTTATGTTTAGGGCTAGGGTTAGATAGACCATTAGTGTTAGGATTGTACCTAGGGTTAGGGTTATGTTGAGGGTTACGGTTAGAGAGACGATTCGGGTTAGTATTGGTCCTATGGTTAGGGTTATGTTGAGTGCTAGGGTTAGAGAGACGGTTCGAGTTAGGACTGGACCTAGGGTTAGGGTTATGTTGAGGACTAGGGTTAGAGAGACGGTTCGGGTTAGGATTGGCCCTAGGGTTAGGGTTATGTTGAGGGCTAGGGTTAGAGAGACGGTTCGGTTTACGATTGGACCTAGGGTTAGGGTTAGGTTGAGGGCTAGGGTTAGAGAGACTGTTCGGGTTAGGATTGGACCTAGGGTTAGGGTTATGTTGAGGGCTATGTTTAGAGAGACGATTAGGGTTAGGATTGGACCTAAGGTTAGGGTTATGTTGAAGGCTAAGTTAGGTAGGCGATTAGGGTTAGGTTGGACCTAGGGTTAGGGTTTTGTTGAGGGCTAGTGTTAGAGAGACGATTAGGGTTAGGATTGGACCTAGGGTTAGGGTTATGTTGAAGGCTAGGCTTAGGTAGACGATTAGGGTTAGGATTGGACCTAGGGTTAGGGTTGTGTTGAGGGCTAGGATTAGAGAGAGTATTAGGTTTCGGATTGGAGCTAGGGTTAGGGTTATGTTGAGGGCTAGGGTTAGGTGGACGATTAGGGTTAGGATTGGAGCTAGGGTTAGGGTTATGTTGAGGGCTAGGGTTAGATAGACGATTAGGGTTAGGATTGGTCCTAGGGTTAGGGTTATAGTGAGGGCTAGGGTTAGATAGACGATTAGGGTTATGATTAGACTTAGGGTTTGGGTTATGTTGTGGGCTAGGGTTAGAGAGACGATTAGGGTTAGGATTGGAGCTAGGGTTAGGGTTATGTTTAGGGCTAGGATTAGATAGACGATTAGGGTTAGGATTGGACCTAGGGTTAGGGTTATGTTGAGGGCTACGGTTCGAGAGTTGATTAGGGTCAGGATTGGACCTAGGGTTAAGGTTATGTTGAGGGCCAGGGTTATGTAGACAATTAGGGTTACTATTTAATCTAGGTTTAGGGTTATGTTGAGGGCTAGGTTTAGAGAGACGGTTCGGGTTAGGATTGGACCTAGGGTTAGGGTTATGTTGAGGGCTAGGATTATAGAGACGGTTCGGGTTACGATTAGACCTAGGGTTAGGGTTGTGTTGAGGGCTAGGGTTAGAGAGACGATTAGGTTTAGGATTGGAGCTAGGGTTAGGGTTATGTTGAGGGATAGGGTTAGGTAGACGATTAGGGTTAGGATTGGACCTAGGGTTAGGTTTATGTTGAGGGCTAGGGTTCGAGATACGATTAGGGTTATTACTGGACCTAGGGTTAGGGTTTTGTTTAGGGCTAGGGTTAGATAGACGATTAGTGTTAGGATTGGACCTAGGGTTAGGGTTATTATGAGGGCTAGGGTTAGGTAGACGATTAGGGTTATTATTGGACCTAGGGTTAGGGTTATGTTGAGGGCTAGGGTTAGGTAGACGATTAGGGTTAGGAGTGGACCTAGGGTTAGGGTTATGTTAAGGGCTAGGGTTAGGTAGACGATTAGGGTTAGGATTGGCTCTAGGGTTAGCGTTATGTTGAGGGCTAGGGTTAGGTACATGATTAGGGTTCGGTTTGGACCTAGGGATAGGGTTATATTGAAGGCTATGGTTTGATAGACGATTAGGGTTAGGGTTGGACCTAGGGTTATGGTTATGTTGAGGACTAGGGTTAGAGAGATGATTAGGTTTAGGATAGTACCTGGGTTAGGGTTATGTTGAGGGCTAGGGTTAGAGAGACGATTAGGGTTAGGATTGGAGCTAGGGTTAGGGTTATGTTGAGGGCTAGGTTAGGAAGACGATTAGGGTTAGGATTCGACATAGGGTTACGGTTATGTTGAGGGCTAGGGTTAGAGAGAAGATTAGGTTTAGGATTGTACCTGAGTTAGGGTTATGTTGAGGGCTAGGGTTAGAGAGACGATTAGGGTTAGGATTGGAGCTACGGTTAGCGTTAATTTGAGGGCTAGAGTTAGGAAGACGATTAGGGTTAGGATTGGACCTAGGGTTAGGGTTATGTTGAGGTCTAGGGTTAGGTAGACGATTAGGGTTAGGATTTGAGCTACGGTTAGGGTTATGTTGAGGGCTAGGGTTAGGTAGACCATTAGGGTTAGTATTGGACCTAGGGTTAGGGTTATGTTGAGTGCTAGGTTTAGTGAGACGGTTCGCGTTAGGATTAGACCTAGGGCTATGGTTATGTTGAGGGCTAGGGTTAGATAGACGTATAGGGTTAGGATTGCACCTAGGGTTTGGTGTATGTGGAGGGCTAGGGTTAGAGAGACGGTTCGGGATAGGATTGGACCTAGGGTTAGGGTTATGTTGAGGGCTACGGTTCGAGAGTTGATTAGGGTCAGGATTGGACCTAGGGTTAAGGTTATGTTGAGGGCCAGGGTTATGTAGACAATTAGGGTTACTATTGGATCCAGGTTTAGGGTTATGTTGAGGGCTAGGTTTAGAGAGACGGTTCAGTTTAGGATTGTACCTAGGGTTAGGGTTACGTTGAGGGCTAGGATTATAGAGACGGTTCGTTTTAGGATTGGACCAAGGGTTTGGGCCCTTCTTTTCTGCTTTCTTGAATTTTCTCAATGCATTAAGTGAAAAGCGTGTTTGAGCAAGAGTGATGCACTGTGCGTTTTTCTGGATTGCAAGTGATTTGGGAAACATACTCCTTGTTTATCCACATCGTCTAAGAAAGAACATGAGGATTGCAAGAGATTGAAACAATGCATCCGAAAACGTATTCCAGCAGTGAACACACACGTTTCTACAAAGACTTTGAAGGAGCAAGCAAAAGAATAGTGGCTGAGTGTTCTTTCAGAGAGAAACACATGCATTTCTTCCTTCTGGAGTGAGTTTCCAGCCAGGAATTCATATGCATTTTGTACTGTGCAGAATGTAGCTACCTGCTCGGGAGTTGTGTCATTGAAGCACCTTTCCTGCAGGAGCTTATTGCAACATTCATTGTTTGGCTAAGTCCTTTAGGGTTGGTTTTGGAAAGTCTTCCAACTTTGGCCAAATCCCGCTTCCTAGGAAATTTTTTCACAGCGGTGTTTCCCAGCGTCCACAAAGAGCTGCTGCTGGAAACTGTCCACATGCACATCTCCCACACTGGCATGCTCGTTTCACTACCTGGAATTTGGTTTCCTCTTCTTTCTTTGAAATGACAAGCCTTCATTCAGCATGCTACACACATCTCGTAGCAGTTTCTATTTTAAGCATGTTGGTGCTCTAAGGACGCTGTCTAACCTGTGTAGAGTGTGTCACTCTCCACCACTGAATACACAACTTACAGCTCCTTTCACCACAGACACGCAAACGCATGTTTTTGTGAAAGTCCTACTTCAGGTCACTTGGAAATGTAAGGCTTAAATTGAGAACATGAAGTCAATCATGCTTTTGCACTCTGCAACCGAAATAAATGGCTTTTTGTACATACCAGTGTGAAATTCACTGCAAAAGGCCCTTCTTTTCTGCTTTCTTGAATGTTCTGAATGCATTAGGTGAAAGAGCGTGTTTGAGCAAGAGTGATGCAGGGTGCGTTTTCCTGGATTTCAAGTGATATGGGAAACATAATCCGCGTTTTTCCACATTGTGTAAGAAAGAACATGAGGCTTGCAAGAGATTGAAACAATGCATCCGAAAACGTATTCCAGCAGTGAAAACACACGTTTCTACAAAGACTTTGAAGGAGCAAGCAAAAGAATAGTGGCTGAGTGTTCTTTCACAGAGAAACAAGCGCATTTCTTCCTTCTGCAGTGAGTTTTCAGCCTGGAATTCATATGTATTTTGTACTGTGCAGAATGTAGCTACCTGCTCGGGGGTTGTGTCATAGAAGCACCTTTCCTACAGGAGCTTATTGCAACATTCATTGTTTCGCAAAGTTCTTTAGGGTTGGTGTTGGAAGGTCTTTAAACTTTGGCCAAATCCCGCTTCGAACGAAATGTTTTTACATTGCTGTTTCCAAGTGTCCAGAAGGAGCTGCTTCTTGAAACTGTCCACATGCACATCTCCCATACTGATGTGCTAGTTTCAGTACCTGGATTTTGGTTTCCTCTTCTTTCTTTGAAACGATTAGCCTTCTTTCTGCATGCTACACACATCTTGTAGCAGTTTCAATTTTAAGCATGTTGGTGTTCTAAGAACGTTTTTTAACCTATGTAGAGTGTGTCACTCTCCAGCAGTGAATACACAACTTAGAGCTCCTTTAGCCTCAGAGACGCAAACACATGTTTTTGGGAAAGTCCTAATTGTGGTCACTTGGAAAGGTAAGGGTTTCATCGAGAACAAGAAGACCATCATGCTTTTTCACCCTGCAACCGAAAGAAATGGCTTTTTGTACATGCCAGTCTGAATTTCACTACCAAATGCTCTTCCTTTCTGCTTTCTTGAATGTTCTCAATGCATTAGGAGAAAGAGCATGTTTGGGCAAGAGTGATGCAGTGTGTGTTTTTCTGGATTTCAAGTGATTTGGGAAACATACTCCTTGTTTTTCCACATCGTCTAAGAAAGAACATGAGGCTTGCAAGAGATTGAAACAATGCATCCCAAAACGTATTCCAGCAGTGAAAACACACGATTCTGCAAAGACTTTGAAGGAGCAAGCAAAAGAATAGTGGCTGAGTGTTCTTTCAGAGAGAAACACACGCATTTCTTCCTTCTGGAGTGAGTTTTCAGCCTGGAATTCATATGCATTTTGTACTGTACAGAATGTAGCTACCTGCTCGGGGGTTGTGTCATAGAAGCACCTTTCCTACAGGAGCTTATTGCAACATTCATTGTTTGGCTAAGTCCTTTAGGGTTGGTTTTGGAAGGTCTTTAAACTTTGGCCAAATCCCGCTTCCTACGAAATTTTTTCACACCGCTGCTTCCAAGTGTCTACAAAGAGCTGCTGCGTGAAACTGTCCACAGGGACATCTCCCATACTGGTATGCTCGTTTCACTACCTGGAATTTGGTTTCCTCTTTTTTCTTTGAAAAAAACAAGCCTTCATTCAGCATGCTACACACATCTTGTAGCAGTTTCAATTTTAATCATGTTGGTGCTTTAAGAAAGCTGTCCAACCTGTGTAGGGTGTGTCACTCTCCAGCACTGAATACAGAACTTACAGCTCCTTTCACCACGGACACGCAAACACATGTTTTTGTGAAAGTCCTACTTCAGGTCACTTGGAAATGTAAGGGTTTCATTGAGAACATGAAGTCAATCATGCTTTTGCACTCTGCAACCGAAATAAATGGCTTTTTGTACATACCAGTGTAAAATTCACTGCAAAAGTCCCTTCTTTTCTGCTTTCTTGAATGTTCTCAATGCATTAGGTGAAAGAGCGTGTTTGAGCAAGAGTGATGCAGTGTGCGTTTTCCTGGATTTTAAGTGATTTGGGAAACATAATCCGCGTTTTTCACATCGTGTAAGAAAGAACATGAGGCTTGCAAGAGATTGAAACAATGCATCCCAAAACTTATTCCAGCAGTGAAAACACACGTTTCTGCAAAGACTTTGAAGGAGCAAGCAAAAGAATAGTGGCTGAGTGTTCTTTCAGAGAGAAACACACGCATTTCTTCCTTCTGGAGTGAGTTTTCAGCCTGGAATTCATATGCATTTTGTACTGTGCAGAATGTAGCTACCTGCTCGGGGGTTGTGTCATAGAAGCACCTTTCCTACAGGAGCTTATTGCAACATTCATTGTTTGGCTAAGTTCTTTAGGGTTGGTGTTGGAAGGACTTTCAACTTTGGCCAAATCCCGCTTCGAACGAAATGTTTTTACATTGCTTTTTCCAAGTGTCCAGAAGGAGCTGCTGCTTGAAACTGTCCACATGCACATCTCCCATACTGGTGTGCTCCTTTCAGTACCTGGATTTTGGTTTCCTCTTCTTTCTTTGAAATGACAAGCCTTCTTTCTGCATGCTACACACATCTTGTAGCAGATTCAATTTTAAGCATGTTGGTGCTTTAAGAACGTTTTTTAACCTATGTAGAGTGTGTCACTCTCCTGCACTGAATACACAACTTAGAGCTCCTTTCGCCTCAGACACGCAAACACATGTTTTTGGGAAAGTCCTAATTGTGGTCACTTGGAAAGGTAAGGGTTTCATGGAGAACATGAAGACCATCATGCTTTTATAACCTGCAACCGAAAGAAATGGCTTTTTGTACATTCCAGTCTGAATTTCACTACCAAATGCTCTTCCTTTCTGCTTTCTTGAATGTTCTCAACGCATTAGGAGAAACAGCATGTTTGGGCAAGAGTGATGCAGTGCGTGTTTTTCTGGATTGCAAGTGATTTGGGAAACATACTCCTTGTTTATCCACATCGTCTAAGAAAGAACATGAGGCTTGCAAGAGATTGAAACAATGCATCCGAAAACATATTCCAGCAGTGAAAACACACGTTTCTACAAAGACTTTGAAGGAGCAAGCAAAATAGTGGCTGAGTGTTCTTTCAGAGAGAAACACACGCATTTCTTCCTTCTGGCGTGAGGTTCCAGCCAGGAATTCATATGCATTTTGTACTGTGCAGAATGTAGCTTCCTGCTCGGGAGTTGTGTCATTGAAGCACCTTTCCTGCAGGAGCTTATTGCAACGTTCATTGTTTGGCTAAGTCCTTTAGGGTTGGTTTTGGAAAGTCTTCCAACTTTGGCCAAATCCCGCTTCCTAGGAAATTTTTTCACAGCGCTGTTTCCCAGCGTCCACAAAGAGCTGCTGCTTGAAACTGTCCACATGCACATCTCCCACACTGGCATGCTCGTTTCACTACCTGGAATTTGGTTTCCTCTTCTTTCTTTGAAATGACAAGCCTTCATTCAGCATGCTACACACATCTTGTAGCAGTTTCTATTTTAAGCATGTTGGTGCTCTAAGAACGCTGTCTAACCTGTGTAGAGTGTGTCACTCTCCACCACTGAATACACAACTTACAGCTCCTTTCACCACAGACACGCAAACGCATGTTTTTGTGAAAGTCCTACTTCAGGTCACTTGGAAATGTAAGGCTTAAATTGAGAACATAAAGTCAATCATGCTTTTGCACTCTGCAACCGAAATAAATGGCTTTTTGTACACACCAGTGTGAAATTCACTGCAAAAGGCCCTTCTTTTCTGCTTTCTTGAATGTTCTGAATGCATTAGGTGAAAGAGCGTGTTTGAGCAAGAGTGATGCAGGGTGCGTTTTCGTGGATTTCAAGTGATATGGGAAACATAATCCGCGTTTTTCCACATTGTGTAAGAAAGAACATGAGGCTTGCAAGAGATTGAAACAATGCATCCGAAAACGTATTCCAGCAGTGAAAACACACGTTTCTACAAAGACTTTGAAGGAGCAAGCAAAAGAATAGGGGCTGAGTGTTCTTTCACAGAGAAACAAGCGCATTTCTTCCTTCTGGAGTGAGTTTTCAGCCTGGAATTCATATGAATTTTTTACTGTGCAGAATGTAGCTACCTGCTCGGGGGTTGTGTCATAGAAGCACCTTTCCTACAGGAGCTTATTGCAACATTCATTGTTTGGCTAAGTTCTTTAGGGTTGGTGTTTGAAGGTCTTTCAACTTTGGCCAAATCCCGCTTCGAACGAAATGTTTTTCATTGCTGTTTCCAAGTGTCCAGAAGGAGCTGCTGCTTGAAACTGTCCACATGCACATCTCCCATACTGGTGTGCTCCTTTCAGTACCTGGATTTTGGTTTCCTCTTCCTTCTTTGAAATGACAAGCCTTCTTCCTGCATGCTACACACCTTGTAGCAATTTCAGTTTGAAGCATGTTGCTGCTCTCAAAACGCTCTGTAACCTACGTAGAGTGTGTCACTCTCCAGAACTTAATACTCAACTAAGAGCTACTTTCACCACAGACACGCAAAGACATCTCTTTGTGAAAGTCCTACTTCAGGTCACTTGGAAAAGTAAGGGTGTCATAGAGAACATGAAGTCAATCGTGCTTTTGCACTCTGCTACCAATAGAAATGTCTTTTTGAACATACCCGTCTGAATTTCACTGCAAAATGCACTTCTTTTCTGGTTTCTTGAATGTTCTCAACACATTAGGAGAAAGAGCGTGTTTTGGCAAGAGTGATGCAGTGTGCGTTTCTCTGGATTACAAGTGATTTGGGAAACATACTCTTTGTTTTTCCACATTGTCTAAGAAAGAACATGAGGCTTGCAAGAGATTGAAACAATGCATCCCACAACGTATTCCAACGGTGAAAACACACGTTTCTACAAAGACTTTGAAGGAGAAAGCAAAAGACTAGTGGCTGAGTGTACTTTCAGAGAGAAACACATGCATTTCATTCTTCTGGAGTGAGTTTTCAGCCAGGAATTCATATGCCTTTTGTACTGTGCAGAATGTAGCTACCTGCTCGGGGATTGTGTCATAGAAGCACCTTTCCTGCAGGAGCTTATTGCAACATTCATTGTTGGGCTAAGTCCTTTAGGGTAGGTTTAGGAAAGTCTTTCAACTTTGGCCAAATCCCGCTTCCTACTAAATTTTTTCACAGCGCTGTTTCCAAGTGTCCAGAAGGAGCTCCTGCTTGAAACTGTCCACATGCACATCTCCCATACCGGCATGTTCGTTTCACTACCTGGAATTTGGTTTCCTCTTCTTTCTTTGAAATGACAAGCCTTCATTCAGCATGCTACACACATCGTGTAGCAGTTTCAATTTTAAGCATGTTGGTGCTCTAAGAACGCTGTCTAACCTGTGTAGAGTGTGTCACTCTCCAGCACTGAATACACAAATTAGAGCTCCTTTCACCACAGACACGCAAACGCATGTTTTTGTGAAAGTCCTACTTCAGGTCACTTGGAAATGTAAGGGTTTCATTGAGAACATGAAGTCAATCATGCTTTTGCACTCTGCCACCGAAATAAATGGCTTTTTGTACATACCAGTGTGAAATTCACTGCAAAAGGCCCTTCTTTTCTGCTTTCTTGAATGTTCTCAATGCATTAGGTGAAAAGCGTGTTTGAGCAAGAGTGATGCAGGGTGCATTTTCCTGGATTTCAAGTGATTTGGGAAACATAATCCGCGTTTTTCCACATCGTGTAAGAAAGAACATGAGGCTTGCAAGAGATTGAAACAATGCATCCGAAAACGTATTCCAGCAGTGAAAACACACGTTTCTACAAAGACTTTGAAGGAGCAAGCAAAAGAATAGTGGCTGAGTGTTCTTTCAAAGAGAAACACACGCATTTCTTCCTTCTGGAGTGAGTTTTCAGCCTGGAATTCATATGCATTTTGTACTGTGCAGAATGTAGCTACCTGCTCGGGGGTTGTGTCATAGAAGCACCTTTCCTACAGGAGCTTATTGCAACATTCATTGTTTGGCTAAGTTCTTTAGGGTTGGTGTTGGAAGGTCTTTCAACTTTGGCCAAATCCCGCTTCGAACATAAGGTTTTTACATTGCTGTTTCCAAGTGTCCAGAAGAAGCTGCTGCTTGAAACTGTCCACATGCACATCTCCCATACTGGTGTGCTCCTTTCAGTACCTGGATTTTGGTTTCCTCTTCTTTCTTTGAAATGACAAGCCTTCTTTCTGCATGCTACACACATCTTGTAGCAGATTCAATTTTAAGCATGTTGGTGCTTTAAGAACGTTTTTTAACCTATGTAGAGTGTGTCACTCTCCTGCACTGAATACACAACTTAGAGCTCCTTTCGCCTCAGACACGCAAACACATGTTTTTGGGAAAGTCCTAATTGTGGTCACTTGGAAAGGTAAGGGTTTCATCTAGAACATGAAGACCATCATACTTTTATAACCTGCAACCGAAAGAAATGGCTTTTTGTACATGTCAGTCTGAATTTCACTACCAAGTGCTCTTCCTTTCTGCTTTCTTGAATGTTCTCAACGCATTAGGAGAAACAGCATGTTTGGGCAAGAGTGATGCAGTGCGTGTTTTTCTGGATTGCAAGTGATTTGGGAAACATACTCCTTGTTTATCCACATCGTCTAAGAAAGAACATGAGGCTTGCAAGAGATTGAAACAATGCATCCGAAAACATATTCCAGCAGTGAAAACACACGTTTCTACAAAGACTTTGAAGGAGCAAGCAAAAGAATAGTGGCTGAGTGTTCTTTCAGAGAGAAACACACGCATTTCTTCCTTCTGGAGTGAGGTTCCAGCCAGGAATTCATATGCATTTTGTACTGTGAAGAATGTAGGTACCTGCTCGGGAGTTGTGTCATTGAAGCACCTTTCCTGCAGGAGCTTATTGCAACGTTCATTGTTTGGCTAAGTCCTTTAGGGTTGGTTTTGGAAAGTCTTCCAACTTTGGCCAAATCCCGCTTCCTAGGAAATTTTTTCACAGCGCTGTTTCCCAGCGTCCACAAAGAGCTGCTGCTTGAAACTGTCCACATGCACATCTCCCACACTGGCATGCTCGTTTCACTACCTGGAATTTGGTTTCCTCTTCTTTCTTTGAAATGACAAGCCTTCATTCAGCATGCTACACACATCGTGTAGCAGTTTCAATTTTAAGCATGTTGTTGCTCTAAGAACGCTGTCTAACCTGTGTAGAGTGTGTCACTCTCCAGCACTGAATACACAAATTAGAGCTCCTTTCACCACAGACACGCAAACACATGTTTTTGTGAAAGTCCTACTTCAGGTCACTTGGAAATGTAAGGGTTTCATTGAGAACATGAAGTCAATCATGCTTTTGCACTCTGCCACCGAAATAAATGGCTTTTTGTACATACCAGTGTGAAATTCACTGCAAAAGGCCCTTCTTTTCTGGTTTCTTGAAAGTTCTCAATGCATTAGGTGAAAAGCGTGTTTGTGCAAGACTGATGCAGGGTGCATTTCCTGGATTTCAAGTAATTTGGGAAACATACTCCTTGTTTTTCCACAGTGTCTAAGAAACAACCTGAGGCTTGCAAGAGTTTGAAACAATGCATCCCAAAACGTATTCCAGCAGTGAAAACACAAGTTTCTGCAAAGACTTTGAAGGAGCAAGCAAAAGACTAGTGGCTGAGTGCTCTTCCAGAGAGAAACACATGCATTTCATTCTTCTGTGGAGAGTTTTCAGCCTGGAATTCATTTGCATTTTGTACTGTGCAGAATGTAGCTACCTGCTTGGGGGTTGTGTCATAGAAGCACCTTTCCTGCAGGAGCTTATTGCAACATTCATTGTTGGCTAAGTTCTTTAGGGCTGGTTGGAAGGTCTTTCAACTTTGGCCAAATCCCGCTTCCTACGAAATTTTTTCACAGCGCTGTTCCCAAGTGTCGACAAAGAACTCCTGCTTGAGACTGTCCACATGCACATCTCCCATACTGGTGTGCTCCTTTTACTACCTGGATTTTGGTTTCGTCTTCTTTCCTTGAAATGACAAGCCTTCTTCCTGCATGCTACACACATTGTAGCAGTTTCAGTTTGAAGCATGTTGCTGCCCTCAAAATGCTGTGTAACCTACGTAGAGTGTGTCACTCTCCAGCAGTGAATACACAAGTTAGAGCTCCTTTAACCACAGACCCGCAAACACATCTTTTTGTGAAAGTCCTTCTTCAGGTCACTTGGAAATGTAAGCGTGTCCTCGAGAACATGAAGTCAATCGTGCTTTTGCACTCTGCAACCAATAATAATGTCATTTTGAACATACCCGTCTGAATTTCACTAAAAAATGCAATTCTTTTCGGGTTTCTTGAATGTTCTCAAAACATTATGAGAAAGAGCATGTTTCAGGAACAGTGATGCAGTGTGCCTTTTTCTAGATTACAAGTGATTTGGGAAACATACTCTTTGTTTTTCCATATTCTCTTAGAAACAACATGAGGCTTGCAAGAGATTGAAACAATGCATCCCAAAACGTATTCCGGCAGTGAACACACACGTTGGGTTTGGATTGGTCCTAGGGTTGAGGTTATATTGAGGGCTAGGGTTAGATAGACGATTAGGGTTAGGATTGGACCTAGGGTTAGGGTTATGTTTAAGGCTAGGGTTAGATACACTATTAGGGTTAGGACTGGACCATAGGGTTAGGGTTTTGTTGAGGGCTAGGGTTAGGTAGACGATTAGGGTTAGGATTGGCCCTAGGGTTAAATTTATGTTGAGTGTTATGGTTATGTTGAGGGCTAGGGTTAGAGAGAAGATTCGGGTTAGATTTGCACCTAAGGTTAGGATTATGTTGAGGGCTAGGGTTAAATAGACGGTTAGGGTTAGGATTGGACCTAGGTTTAAGGTAATGTTGAGGGCTAGGGTTAGAGAGACGATTAGGGTTAAGATTAGAGCTAGGTTTAGGGTTATGTTGAGGGCTAGGGTTAGGTAGACGATTAGGGATAGGATTGGACCTAGGGTTAGGTTTATGTTGACGGCTAGGGTTTGAGAAACAATTAGGGTTATTACTGGACCTAGGGTTAGGGTTTTGTTTAGGGCTAAGGTTAGATAGACGATTAGTGTTAGAATTGGACCTAGGCTTAGGGTTATGTTGCGGGCTAGGGTTAGGTAGACGATTAGGGTTAGGATTAGACCTAGGGTTAGGGTTATGATGAGGGCTATGGTTTGAGAGTCGATTAAGGTTAGGTTTGGACCTAGGGTTAGGGTTATGTTGAGGGCTAGGGTTAGGTAGAAAATTAGGGTTAGTATTGGACCTAGGGTTAGGGTTACGTTGAGGGCTAGGTTTAGAGAGACGATTGGGTTAGGATTGGAGCTAGGGTTAGGGTTATGTTGAGGTCTAGGGTTAGGTAGACGATTAGGTTTCGGATTTGAGCTAGGGTTAGGGTTATGTTGAGGGCTAGGGTTAGGTAGACTATTAGGGTTAGTATTGGACCTAGGGTTAGGATTATGTTGAGGGCTAGGCCTAGAGAGACTATTCGGGTTAGGATTGGACCTAGGGTTAGGGTTATTTTGAGTGCTAGGGTTAGATAGACGTATAGGGTTAGCACTGCACCTAGGGTTAGGTTTATGTTGAGGGCTAGGGTTAGATAGACGATTAGAGTTAGGATTGGACCTAGGGTTAGGGTTATGGTGAGGGCAAGGTTTAGAGAGACGATTGGGGTTAGAATTGGACCTACGGTTAGGGTTATGTTGAGGGGTAGGGTTAGGTAGACTATTAGGGATAGGATTGGACCTAGGGTTAGGGTTATGTTGAGGGCAAAGGTTAGAGAGAAGATTAGGATTATTATTGGACCTAGTGTTAGGGTTATGTTTAGGGCTAGGGTTAGATACACGATTAGGGCTAGGACTGGACCTAGGGTTAGTGTTATGTTGAGGGCTAGGGTTAGGTAGACGATTACGGTTAGGATTGGCCGTAGGGTTAAGTTTATGTTGAGGGCTAGGTTTAGAGAGACGGTTCAGGTTAGGATTGGAGCTAGGGTTAGGGTTATGTTGAGGGCTAGGATTAGAGAGACGTTTCAGGTTAGGATTGGACCCAGGGTTAGGGTTATGTTTAGGGCTAGGGTTAGATAGACCATTAGTGTTAGGATTGTACCTAGGGTTAGGGTTATGTTGAGGGTTAGGGTTAGAGAGACGATTCGGGTTAGTATTGGTCCTAGGGTTAGGGATATGTTGAGGGCTAGGGTTAGAGAGACGGTTCGGGTTAGGATTGGTCCTAGGGTTAGGGTTATGTTGAGGGCTAGGGTTAGAGAGACGGTTCGGGTTAGGATTGGACCTAGGGTTAGGGTTAGGTTGAGGGCTAGGGTTAGAGAGACGGTTCGGGTTAGGATTGGACCTAGGGTTAGGGTTATGTGGAGGGCTACGGTTAGAGAGTCGATTAGGGTTAGGATTGGACCTAGGGTTAGGGTTATGTTGAGGGCCAGGGTTATGTAGACAATTAGGGTTACTATTGGATCTAGGGTTAGGGTTATGTTAAGGGATAACGTTAGAGAGTCGATTCGGTTTAGGATTGAACCTAGGGTTAGGGTTATATAGAGTGCTAGGGTTAGGTAGACCATTAGGGTTAGGATAAGACTTAGGATTATGGTTATGTTGAGGGCTAGGGTTAGAGAGTCTATTAGGGTTAGAAATGGACCTAGGGTTAGGGTTATGTTGAGGGCTAGGATTATAGAGACGGTTCCGGTTAGGATTGGACCTAGGGTTAGGGTAGTGTTGAGGGCTAGGTTTAGAGAGACTATTAGGTTTAGGATTGGAGCTAGCGTTAGGGTTATGTTGAGGGCTAGGTTTAGAGAGACGATTAGGTTTAGGATTGGAGCTAGCGTTAGGGTTATGTTGAGGGCTAGGGTTAGGTAGACGATTAAGGATAGGATTGGACTTAGGGTTAGGTTTATGTTGAGGGCTAGGGTTCGAGAAACGATTAGGGTTATTACTGGACCTAGGGTTAGGGTTTTGTTTAGGGCTAGGATTAGATAGACGATTAGTGTTAGAATTGGACCTAGGGTTAGGTTTATGTTGAGGGCTATGGTTAGGTAGACGATTAGGGTTAGGATTGGACCTAGGGTTAGGGTTATGATGAGGGCTACGGTTAGAGAGTCGATTAAGGTTAGGTTTGGACCTAGGGTTAGGGTTATGTTGAGGACTAGGGTTAGAGAGACGGTTCGGGTTAGAATTGGACCTAGGGTTAGGTTTACGTTGAGGGCTAGGGTTAGAGAGAGGATTAAGTTAGGATTGGACCTAGGGTTAGGGTTATGTTGAGTGCTAGGGTTAGAGAGACGGTTGGGGTTAGGATTAGACCTAGGGTTATGGTTATGTTGAGGGCTAGGGTTAGATAGACGTATAGGGTTAGCATTGCACCTTGGGTTAGGTTTATGTTGAGGGCTAGGGTTAGATAGACAATTAGAGTTAGGATTGGACCTAGGGTTAGGCTTATGTTGAGGGCAAGGTTTAGAGAGACGATTAGGGTTAGAATTGGACCTACGGTTAGGGTTATGTTGAGGGGTAGGTTTAGGTAGACGATTAGGGATAGGATTGGACCTAGGGTTAAGGTTATGTTGAGGGCTAGGGTTAGAGAGTCGATTAGGATTATTATTGGACCTAGTGTTAGCTTTAAGTTTGGGGCTAGCGTTAGATACACGATTAGGGTTAGGACTGGACCTAGGGTTAGGGTTATGTTGAGGGCTAGAGTTAGGTAGACGATTACGGTTAGGATTGGACGTAGGGTTAAGTTTATGTTGAGGGCTAGGGTTAGAGAGACGGTTCAGGTTAGGATTGTAGCTATGGTTAGGGATATGTTGAAGGCTAGGGTTAGAGAGACGTTTCGGGTTAGGATTGGACCTAGGGTTAGGGTTATGTTTAGGGCTAGGGTTAAATAGACCATTAGTGTTAGGATTGTACCTAGGGTTAGGGTTATGTTGAGGGTTAGGGTTAGAGAGACGATTTGGGTTAGTATTGGTCCTGGGGTTAGGGTTATGTTGAGTGCTAGGGTTAGAGAGACGGTTCGGGTTAGGATTGGTCCTAGGGTTAGGGTTAGGTTGAGGGCTAGGGCTGGAGAGACGGTTCGGGTTAGGATTGGACCTAGGGTTAGGGTTATGTTGAGGGCTAGTGTTAGAGAGACGATTACGGTTTACGATTGGACCTAGGGTTAGGGTTATGTTGAAGGCTAGGCTTAGGTAGACGATTAGGGTTAGGATTGGACCTAGGGTTAGGGTTATGTTGAGGGCTAGGGTTCGGTGGACGATTAGGGTTAGGATTGGAGCTAGGGTTAGGGTTATGTTGAGGGCTAGGGTTAGATAGACGATTAGGGTTAGGATTGGTCCTAGGGTTAGGGTTATGGTGAGGGCTAGGGTTAGAGAGTGGATTAGGGTTAGGATTGGACCTAGGGTTAGGGTTATGTTGAGGGCCACGATTATGTAGACAATTGGGGTTACTATTGGATCTAGGGTTAGGGTTATGTTTAGGGCTAGGGTTAGAGAGTCGATTCGGTTTAGGATTGAACCTAGGGTTAGGGTTATGTTGAGGGCTAGCTTTAGAGAGACGGTTCGGGTTAGGATTGGACCTAGGTTTAGGGTTATATTGAGGGCTAGGGTTAGGTAGACCATTAGGGTTAGGATAAGACTTAGGGTTATGGTTATGTTGAGGGCTAGGGTTAGAGACGCTATTAGGGTTAGGATTGGACCTAGGGTTAGGGTTACGTTGAGGGCTAAGGTTAGATAGACGATTTGGTTTAGGATTGGACCTAGGGTTAGGGTTATGGTAACGCCTAGGGCTAGGTAGATGATTAGGGTTAGGATAGGACCTAGGGTTAGGGTTATGTTAAGGGCTAGGTTTAGAGAGATGATTACCTTTAGGATTGTACCTAGGGTTAGGTTTATGTTGAGGGCTAGGGTTAGACAGACGATTAGGGTTAGGATTGGAGCTAGGGTTAGGGTTAATATGAGGGTTAGGTTTAGAGAGACGATTCGGGTTAGTATTGGTCCTAGGGTTAGGTTTAGGTTGAGGGCTAGGTTTAGAGAGACGGTTCGGGTTAGGACCGGACCTAGGCTTAGGGTTATGTTGAGGGCTAGGGTTAGAGAGACGGTTCCGGGTTAGGATGGGACCTAGGGTTAGGGTTATGTTTAGGGCTAGGTTTATGTAGAAGATTAGGGTTAGGATTGGACCTAGGGTTAGGGTTATGTTGAGGGCTAGGGTTAGAGAGACTGTTCGGGTTAGAATTGGACCTAGGGTTAGGGTTGGGTTGAGGGCTAGGGTTAGAGAGTCGATTGGGTTAGGATTGGAGCCAGGGTTAGGGCTATGTTGAGGTCTAGGGTTAGGTAGACGGTTAGGGTTAGGATTTGATCTAGGGTTAGGGTCATGTTGAGGGCTAGGGTTAGAGAGAGGATTAGGTTAGGATTGGAGCTAGGGTTAGGGTTATGTTGAGGGCAAGGTTTAGAGAGACGATTAGGGTTAGAATTGGACCTACGGTTAGGGATATGTTGAGTGGTAGGGTTAGGTAGACGATTAGGGATAGGATTGGACCTAGGGTTAGGGTTATGTTGAGCGCTAGGGTTAGAGAGACGATCAGGATAATTATTGGACCTAGTGTTAGCTTTATGGTTAGGGCTAGGGTTAGAGACACGACCTAGGGTTAGGGTTATGTTGAGGTCTAGGGTTAGGTAGACGATTACGGTTAGGATTGGACGTAGGGTTAAGTTTATGTTGAGGTCTAGGGTTAAAGAGACGGTTCAGGTTAGGAATGGAGCTAGGGTTAGGGTTATGTTGAGGGCTAGGGTTAGAGATACGTTTCGGGTTAGGATTGGACCTAGGGATAGGCTTATGTTTAGGGCTAGGGTTAGAGAGAGGATTAGGTTAGGATTGGACCTAGGGTTAGGGTTATGTAGAGTGCTAGGGTTAGAGAGACGGTTGGGGTTTGGATTAGACCTAGGGTTATGGTTATGTTGATGGCTAGGGTTAGATAGACGTATAGGGTTAGCATTGCACCTTGGGTTATGTTTATGTTGAGGGCTAGGGTTAGATAGACGATTAGAGTTAGGATTGGACCTAGAGTTAGGGTTATGTGGAGGGCAAGGTTTAGAGAGACGATTAGGGTTAGAATTGGACCTAGGGTTAGGGTTACGTTGAGGGGTAGGGTTAGGTAGACGATTAGGGATAGGATTGGACCTAGGGTTAGGGTTATGTTGAGGGCTAGGGTTAGAGAGACGATTAGGATTATTATTGGACCTAGTGTTAGCGTTATGTTTAAGGCTAGCGTTAGATACACGATTAGGGTTAGGACTCTACCTAGGGTTATGGTTATGTTGAGGGGTAGGGTTAGGTAGACGATTACGGTTAGGATTGGAAGTAGGGTTAAGTTTATGTTGAAGACTAGGGTTAGAGAGACGGTTCAGGTTAGGATTGTAGCTAGGGTTAGGGTTATGTTGAGGGCTAGGTTTAGAGAGAGGTTTCGGGTTAGGATTGGACCTATGGTTAGGCTTATGTTTAGGGCTAGGGTTAGATAGACCATTAGTGTTAGGATTGTACCTAGGGTTAGGGTTATGTTGAGGGTTAGGGTTAGAGAGACGATTTGGGTTAGTATTGGACCTAGGGTTAGGGTTATGTTGAAGGCTAGCTTAGGTAGACGATAAGGGTTAGGATTGGTCCTAGGGTTAGGGTTGTGTTGAGGGCTAGGATTAGAGAGAGTATTAGGGATAGGATGGAGCTAGGGTTAGGGTTATGTTGAGGGCTAGGGTTAGATAGACGATTAGGGTTAGGATTGGTCCTAGGGTTAGGGTTATGGTGAGGGCTAGGGTTAGATAGACGATTAGGTTTAGGATTGGACCTAGGGTTAGGGTTATGTGGAGGGCTACGGTTAGAGAGTCGATTAGGGTTAGGATTGGACCTAGGGTTAGGGTTATGTTGAGGGCCAGGGTTATGTAGACAATTAGGGTTACTATTGGATCTAGGGTTAGGGTTATGTTAAGGGATAACGTTAGAGAGTCGATTCGGTTTAGGATTGAAACTAGGGTTAGGGTTATATAGAGTGCTAGGGTTAGGTAGACCATTAGGGTTAGGATAAGACTTAGGGTTATGGTTATGTTGAGGGCTAGGGTTAGAGAGTCTATTAGGGTTAGAAATGGACCTAGGGTTAGGGTTATGTTGAGGGCTAGGATTATAGAGACGGTTCGGGTTAGGATTGGACCTAGGGTTAGGGTAGTGTTGAGGGCTAGGTTTAGAGAGACTATTAGGTTTAGGATTGGAGCTAGCGTTAGGGTTATGTTGAGGGCTAGGGTTAGGTAGACGATTAAGGATAGGATTGGACTTAGGGTTAGGTTTATGTTGAGGGCTAGGGTTCGAGAAACGATTAGGGTTATTACTGGACCTAGGGTTAGGGTTTTGTTTAGGGCTAGGGTTAGATAGACGATTAGTGTTAGAATTGGACCTAGGGTTAGGTTTATGTTGAGGGCTATGGTTAGGTAGACGATTAGGGTTAGGATTGGACCTAGGGTTAGGGTTATGATGAGGGCTACGGTTAGAGAGTCGATTAAGGTTAGGTTTGGACCTAGGGTTAGGGTTATGTTGAGGGCTAGGGTTAGAGAGACGGTTCGGGTTAGAATTGGACCTAGGGTTAGGTTTACGTTGAGGGCTAGGGTTAGAGAGACAACTGGGTTAGGATTGGAGCCAGGGTTAGGGCTATGTTGAGGTCTAGGGTTAGGTAGACGGTTAGGGTTAGGATTTGATCTAGGGTTAGGGTTATGTTGAGGGCTAGGGTTAGAGAGAGGATTAGGTTAGGATTGGACCTAGGGTTAGGGTTATGTTGAGTGCTAGGGTTAGAGAGACGGTTGGGGTTAGGATTAGACCTAGGGTTATGGTTATGTTGAGGGCTAGGGTTAGATAGACGTATAGGGTTAGCATTGCACGTTGGGTTAGGTTTATGTTGAGGGCTAGGGTTAGATAGACAATTAGAGTTAGGATTGGACCTAGGGTTAGGCTTATGTTGAGGGCAAGGTTTAGAGAGACGATTAGGGTTAGAATTGGACCTACGGTTAGGGTTATGTTGAGGGGTAGGTTTAGGTAGACGATTAGGGATAGGATTGGACCTAGGGTTAAGGTTATGTTGAGGGCTAGGGTTAGAGAGTCGATTAGGATTATTATTGGACCTAGTGTTAGCTTTATGTTTCGGGCTAGCGTTAGATACACGATTAGGGTTAGGACTGGACCTAGGGTTAGGTTTATGTTGAGGGCTAGGGTTAGGTAGACGATTACGCTTAGGATTGGACGTAGGGTTAAGTTTATGTTGAGGGCTAGGGTTAGAGAGACGGTTCAGGTTAGGATTGTAGCTATGGTTAGGGATATGTTGAAGGCTAGGGTTAGAGAGATGTTTCGGGTTAGGATTGGACCTAGGGTTAGGGTTATGTTTAGGGCTAGGGTTAAATAGACCATTAGTGTTAGGATTGTACCTAGGGTTAGGGTTATGTTGAGGGTTAGGGTTAGAGAGACGATTTGGGTTAGTATTGGTCCTGGGGTTAGGGTTATGTTGAGTGCTAGGGTTAGAGAGACGGTTCGGGTTAGGATTGGTCCTAGGGTTAGGGTTAGGTTGAGGGCTAGGGCTGGAGAGACGGTTCGGGTTAGGATTGGACCTAGGGTTAGGGTTATGTTGAGGGCTAGTGTTAGAGAGACGATTACGGTTTACGATTGGACCTAGGGTTAGGGTTATGTTGAAGGCTAGGCTTAGGTAGACGATTAGGGTTAGGATTGGACCTAGGGTTAGGGTTATGTTGAGGGCTAGGGTTCGGTGGACGATTAGGGTTAGGATTGGAGCTAGGGTTAGGGTTATATTGAGGGCTAGGGTTAGATAGACGATTAGGGTTAGGATTGGTCCTAGGGTTAGGGTTATGGTGAGGGCTAGGGTTAGAGAGTGGATTAGGGTTAGGATTGGACCTAGGGTTAGGGTTATGTTGAGGGCCACGATTATGTAGACAATTGGGGTTACTATGGATCTAGGGTTAGGGTTATGTTTAGGGCTAGGGTTAGAGAGTCGATTCGGTTTAGGATTGAACCTAGGGTTAGGGTTATGTTGAGGGCTAGGTTTAGAGAGACGGTTCGGGTTAGGATTGGTCCTAGGTTTAGGGTTATATTGAGGGCTAGGGTTAGGTAGACCATTAGGGTTAGGATAAGACTTAGGGTTATGGTTATGTTGAGGGCTAGGGTTAGAGAGGCTATTAGGGTTAGGATTGGACCTAGGGTTAGGGTTATGTTGAGGGCTAAGGTTAGATAGACGATTTGGTTTAGGATTGGACCTAGGGTTAGGGTTATGTTAACGCCTAGGGCTAGGTAGATGATTAGGGTTAGGATAGGACCTAGGGTTAGGGTTATGTTAAGGGCTAGGTTTAGAGAGATGATTAGCTTTAGGATTGTACCTAGGGTTAGGTTTATGTTGTGGGCTAGGGTTAGACAGACGATTAAGGTTAGGATTGGAGCTAGGGTTAGGGTTAATATGAGGGTTAGGTTTAGAGAGACGATTCGGGTTAGTATTGGTCCTAGGGTTAGGTTTAGGTTGAGGGCTAGGTTTAGAGAGACGGTTCGGATTAGGACCGGACCTAGGCTTAGGGTTATGTTGAGGGCTAGGGTTAGAGAGACGGTTCCGGGTTAGGATGGGACCTAGGGTTAGGGTTATGTTTAGGGCTAGGTTTATGTAGAAGATTAGGGTTAGGATTGGACCTAGGGTTAGGGTTATGTTGAGGGCTAGGGTTAGAGAGACTGTTCGGGTTAGAATTGGACCTAGGGTTAGGGTTGGGTTGAGGGCTAGGGTTAGAGAGTCGATTGGGTTAGGATTGGAGCCAGGGTTAGGGCTCTGTTGAGGTCTAGGGTTAGGTAGACGGTTAGGGTTAGGATTTGATCTAGGGTTAGGGTCATGTTGAGGGCTAGGGTTAGAGAGAGGATTAGGTTAGGATTGGAGCTAGGGTTAGGGTTATGTTGAGGGCAAGGTTTAGAGAGACGATTAGGGTTAGAATTGGACCTACGGTTAGGGATATGTTGAGTGGTAGGGTTAGGTAGACGATTAGGGATAGGATTGGACCTAGGGTTAGGGTTATGTTGAGCGCCTGGGTTAGAGAGACGATCAGGATAATTATTGGACCTAGTGTTAGCTTTATGGTTAGGGCTAGGGTTAGAGACACGACCTAGGGTTAGGGTTATGTTGAGGTCTAGGGTTAGGTAGACGATTACGGTTAGGATTGGACGTAGGGTTAAGTTTATGTTGAGGGCTAGGGTTAAAGAGACGGTTTAGATTAGGAATGGAGCTAGGGTTAGGGTTATGTTGAGGGCTAGGGTTAGAGATACGTTTCGGGTTAGGATTGGACCTAGGGATAGGCTTATGTTTAGGGCTAGGGTTAGAGAGAGGATTAGGTTAGGATTGGACCTAGGGTTAGGGTTATGTTGAGTGCTAGGGTTAGAGAGACGGTTGGGGTTTGGATTAGACCTAGGGTTATGGTTATGTTGATGGCTAGGGTTAGATAGACGTATAGGGTTAGCATTGCACCTTGGGTTATGTTTATGTTGAGGGCTAGGGTTAGATAGACGATTAGAGTTAGGATTGGACCTAGAGTTAGGGTTATGTGGAGGGCAAGGTTTAGAGAGACGATTAGGGTTAGAATTGGACCTAGGGTTAGGGTTACGTTGAGGGGTAGGGTTAGGTAGACGATTAGGGATAGGATTGGACCTAGGGTTAGGGTTATGTTGAGGGCTAGGGTTAGAGAGACGATTAGGATTATTATTGGACCTAGTGTTAGCGTTATGTTTAAGGCTAGCGTTAGATACACGATTAGGGTTAGGACTCTACCTAGGGTTATGGTTATGTTGAGGGGTAGGGTTAGGTAGACGATTACGGTTAGGATTGGAAGTAGGGTTAAGTTTATGTTGAGGACTAGGGTTAGAGAGACGGTTCAGGTTAGGATTGTAGCTAGGGTTAGGGTTATGTTTAGGGCTAGGGTTAGATAGACCATTAGTGTTAGGATTGTACCTAGGGTTAGGGTTATGTTGAGGGTTAGGGTTAGAGAGACGATTTGGGTTAGTATTGGACCTAGGGTTAGGGTTATGTTGAAGGCTAGCTTAGGTAGACGATAAGGGTTAGGATTGGTCCTAGGGTTAGGGTTGTGTTGAGGGCTAGGATTAGAGAGAGTATTAGGGATAGGATGGAGCTAGGGTTAGGGTTATGTTGAGGGCTAGGGTTAGATAGACGATTAGGGTTAGGATTGGTCCTAGGGTTAGGGTTATGGTGAGGGCTAGGGTTAGATAGACGATTAGGTTTAGGATTGGAGCTAGGGTTAGGGTTATGTTGAGGGCTAAGGTTAGGTAGACGATTAGGGATAGGATTGGACCTAGGGTTAGGTTTATGTTGACGGCTAGGGTTCGAGAAACAATTAGGGTTATTACTGGACCTAGGGTTAGGGTTTTGTTTAGGGCTAGGGTTAGATAGACGATTAGTGTTAGGATTGGACCTAGGGTTAGGGTTATGTTGAGGGCTAGGGTTAGGTAGACGATTAGGGTTATTATTGGACCTAGGGTTAGGGTTATGTTGAGGGCTAGGGTTAGGTAGACGATTAGGGTTAGGAGAGGACCTAGGATTAGGGTTATGTTGAGGCCTAGGGTTAGGTAGACGATTAGGGTTAAGATTGGCTCCAGGGTTAGCGGTATGTTGAGGGCAAGGTTAGGTACATGATTAGGGTTAGGATTGGACCTAGGGATAGGGTTATGTTGAAGGCTAGGGTTAGATAGACGATTAGGGTTAGGATTGGACCTAGGGTTATGGTTATGTTGAGGACTAGGGTTAGAGAGACGATTAGGTTTAGGATTGTACCTGGGTTAGGGTTATATTGAGGGCTAGGGTTAGAGAGACGATTAGGGTTAGGATTGGAGCTAGGGTTAGGGTTATGTTGAGGGCTAGGGTTAGGAAGACGATTAGGGTTAGGATTGGACTTAGGGTTAGGGTTATGTTGAGGGCTAGGTTTAGAGAGAAGATTGGGTTTAGGATTGTACCTGAGTTAGGGTTTTGTTGAGGGCTAGGGTTAGAGAGACGATTAGGGTTAGGATTGGAGCTAGGGTTAGGGTTAATTTGAGGGCTAGAGTTAGGAGGACGATTAGGGTTAGGATTGGAACTAGGGTTAGGGTTATGTTGAGGTCTAGGGTTAGGTAGACGATTAGGGTTAAGATTTGAGCTAGGGTTAGGGTTATGTTGAGGGCTAGGGTTAGGTAGACCATTAGGGTTAGTATTGGACCTAGGGTTAGGGTTATGTTGAGTGCTAGGGTTATTGAGACGGTTCGCGTTAGGATTAGACCTAGGGTTATGGTTATGTTGAGGGGTAGGATTAGATAGACGTATAGGGTTAGGATTGGACCTAGGGTTAAGGTTATGTTGAGGGCTAGGGTTAGAGAGACGGTTCGGGTTAGGATTGGATCTAGGGTGAGGGTTATGTTGAGGGCTAGGTTTAGAGAGACGGTTCGGGTTAGGATTGGATCTAGGGTTAGGGTTTTGTTGAGGGCTACGTTTAGAGAGACGGGTCGGTTTAGGATTGGAAATAGGGTTAGGGTTATATTGAGGGTTAGGGTTAGGTAGACGATTAGGGTTAGGATAAGACTTAGGGTTATGGTTATGTTGAGGGCTAGGGTTAGAGAGAACGTTCGGGTTAGGATTGGACCTAGAGTTAGGGTTATGTTGACGGCTAGGATTATAGAGACGGTTCGTGTTAGGATTGGACCTAGGGTTAGGGTTGTGTTGAGGGCTAGGTTTAGAGAGACTATTAGGGTTAGGATTGGAGCTAGGGTTAGGGTTATGTTGAGGGCTAGGGTTAGGTAGACGATTAGGGATTGGATTGGACCTAGGGTTAGTTTTATGTTGACGGCTAGGGTTCGAGAAACAATTAGGGTTATTACTGGACCTAGGGTTAGGGTTTTGTTTAGGGCTAGGGTTAGATAGACGATTAGTGTTAGAATTGGTCCAAGGGTTAGGGTTATGTTGAGGGCTAGGGTTAGGTAGACGATTAGGGTTAGGATTAGACCTAGGGTTAGGGTTATGATGAGGGCTATGGTTTGAGAGTCGATTAAGGTTAGGTTTGGACCTAGGGTTAGGGTTATGTTGAGCGCTAGGGTTAGGTAGAAAATTAGGGTTAGTATTGGACCTAGGGTTAGGGTTAAATTGAGGGCTAGGGTTAGGTGGACGATTAGGGTTAGGATTGGACTTAGGGTTATGGTTATGTTGAGGTCTAGGGTTACAGAGACGATACTGGTTATTATTGTACCTAGGGTTAGGGTTATGTTTAGGGCTAGGGTTAGATACACGATTAGGGTTAGGACTGGACCTAGGGTTAGGGTTATGTTGAGGGCTAGGGTTAGGTAGACCATTAGGGTTAATATTGGACATAGGGTTAGGGTTATGTGGAGGGCTAGGGTTAGGTAGACGATTAGGGTTAGGATTGGAGCGAGGGTTAGGGTTATGTTGAGGGCTAGGGTTAGGTAGACCATTAGGGTTAATATTGGACATAGGGTTAGGGTTATGTTGAGGGCTAGGGTTAGGTAGACGATTAGGGTTAGGATTGGACCTAGGGTTAAGGTTATGTTGAGAGCTAGGGTTAGATACACGATTAGCGTTAGGATTGGACCTAGGGATAGGGTTATGATGAGGGCTAGGTTTAGAGAGACGGTTCGGGTTAGGATTTGATCTAGGGTTAGGGTTATGTTTAGGCCTAGGGTTAAATAGACGATTAGGGTTAGGATTGGACCTAGGATTTGGGTAATGTTTATGGCTAGAGTTACAGAGACGATTATGGTTAGGATTGAACCTAAGGTTAGGGTTATATTGAAGGCTAGGATTAGGTAGACGATTAGGGTTTGGAATGGACCTTGGGTTAGGGTTGTGTTGAGGGCTAGGATTAGAGATACTATGAGGGTTAGGATTGGAGCTAGGGTTAGGGTTATGTTGAGGGCTACGGTTAGAGTGTCGATTAGGGTTAGGTTTGGAGGTAGGGTTAGAGTTATGTTGAGGGTTAGGGTTAGAGAGACGATTAGGGTTTGAATTTGACCTAGGGTTAGGGTTTTGATGAGGGCTAGGGTTAGAGAGACGGTTCCGGGTTAGGATGGAACCTAGGGTTAGGGCTATGCTTAGGGCTAGGGTTATGTAGAAAATTAGGGTTAGGATTGGACCTAGGGTTAGGGTTACGTTGAGGGCTAGGATTAGAGACACGATTGGGTTAGGATTGGAGCCAGGGTTAGGGCTATGTTGAGGTCTAGGGTTAGGTAGACGGTTAGGGTTAGGATTTGATCTAGGGTTAGGGTTATGTTGAGGGCTAGGGTTAGAGAGAGGATTAGGTTAGGATTGGAACTAGGGTTAGGGTTATGTTGAGTGCTAGGGTTAGAGAGACGGTTGGGGTTAGGATTAGACCTAGGGTTATGGTTATGTTTAGGGCTATGGTTAGATAGACGTATAGGGTTAGCATTGCACCTCGGGTTAGGTTTATGTTGAGGGCTACGGTTAGAGAGACGGTTGGGGTTAGGATTAGACCTAGGGTTATGGTTATGTTGAGGGCTAGGTTTAGATAGACGTTTCGGGTTAGAATTGGACCTAGGGATAGGCTTATGTTTAGGGCTAGGGTTAGAGAGAGGATTAGGTTAGGATTGGACCTAGGGTTAGGGTTATGTTGAGTGCTAGGGTTAGAGAGACGGTTGGGGTTAGGATTAGACCTAGGGTTATGGTTATGTTGAGGGCTAGGGTTAGATAGACGTATAGGGTTAGCATTGCACCTTGGGTTATGTTTATGTTGAGGGCTAGGGTTAGATAGACGATTAGAGTTAGGATTGGACCTAGGGTTAGGGTTATGTTGAGGGCAAGGTTTAGAGAGACGATTAGGGTTAGAATTAGACCTACGGTTAGGGTTATGTTGAGGGGTAGGGTTAGGTAGAGGATTAGGGTTAGGATTGGACTTAGGGTTATGGATATGTTGAGATCTAGGTTCAGAGAGACGGTTCGGGTTAGAATTCGACCTAGAGTTAGGGTTGTGTTGAGGGCTAGTGTTAGAGAGACTATTAGGGTTAGGATTGGACCTAGGGTTAGGGTTATGTTGAGGGGTAGGGTTAGGTAGACTATTTGGGATAGGATTGGACCTAGGGTTAGGGTTATGTTGAGGTCTAGGGTTAGAGAGACGATACGGGTTATTATTGTACCTAGGGTTAGGTTATGTTTAGGGCTAGGGTTAGATACACGATTAGGGTTAGGACTGGACCTAGGGTTAGGGTTATGTTGAGGGCTAGGGTTAGGTAGACGACTGGGTTAATATTGGACCTAGGGTAGGGTTTTCTGTGGGCTAGGGTTAGGTAGACGATTAGGGTTAGGATTGGAGCTAGGGTTAGGGTTATGTTGAGGGCTAGGTTTAGGTAGACGATTAGGGTTAGGATTGGAACTAGGGTTAAGGTTATGTTGAGGGCTAGGGTTAGATGGACGATTAGCGTTAGGATTGGACCTAGGGTTAGGGTTATGATGAGGGCTAGGTTTAGAGAGACGGTTCGGGTTAGGATTTGATCTAGGGTTAGGGTTATGTTTAGGGCTAGGGTTAAATAGACAATTAGGGTTAGGATTGGACCTAGGATTAGGGTAATGTTTATGGCTAGGGTTACAGAGACGATTAGGGTTAGGATTGAACCTAGGGTTAGGGTTATATTGAGGGCTAGGGTTAGGTAGACGATTTGGGTTTGGAATGGACCTTGGGTTAGGGTTGTGTTGAGGGCTAGGATTATAGAGACTATGAGGGTTAGGATTGAAGCTAGGGTTAGGGTTATGTTGAGGGCTAGGGTTAGAGAGACGATTACGGTTAGGATTGGAAGTAGGGTTAGGGTTGTGTGAGGGCTAGGGTTAGAGATACTATTAGGGTTAGGACTGGAGCTAGGGTTAGGGTTATGTTGAGGGCTAGTGTTAGGTAGACGATTAGGGTTAGAATTGGAGCTAGGGTTAGGGTTATGTTGAGGGCTACGGTTAGAGAGTCGATTAGACTTAGGTTTGGAGCTAGGGTTAGGGTTATGTTGAGGGTTAGGGTTAGAGAGACGATTAGGGTTAGAATTGGACCTAGGGTTAGGTTTTTGTTAAGGGCTAGGATTAGAGAAACGGTTCCGGGTTAGGATGGGACCTAGGGTTAGGGTTATGTTTAGGGCTAGGGTTATGGAGAAGATTAGGTTTAGGATTGGACCTAGGGTTAGGGTTATGTTGAGGACTAGGGTTAGAGAGACTGTTCGGGTTAGAATTGGACCTAGGGTTAGGGTTACGTTGAGGGCTAGGGTTAGAGAGACGATTGGGTTAGGACTGGAGCCAGGGTTAGGGTTATGTTGAGGTCTAGGGTTAGGTAGACGGTTAGGGTTAGGATTTGATCTAGGGTTAGGGTTATGTTGAGGGCTAGGGTTAGAGAGAGGATTAGGTTAGGATTGGAGCTAGGGTTAGGGTTATGTTGAGGGCTATGGTTAAAGAGACATATAGAGTTAGCATTGCACCTAGGGTTAGGTTTATTTTGAGGGCTAGGGTTAGATAGATGATTAGAGTTAGGATTGGACCTAGGGTTAGGGTTATGTTGAGGGCAAGGTTTAGAGAGACGATTAGGGTTAGAATTGGACCTACGGTTAGGGATATGTTGAGGGGTAGGGTTAGGTAGACGATTAGGGATAGGATTGGACCTAGGGTTAGGGTTATGTTGAGGGCTAGGGTTAGAGAGACGGTTAGGATAATTATTGGACCTAGTGTTAGCTTTATGGTTAGGGCTAGGGTTAGAGACACGATTAGGGTTAGGACTGGACCTAGGGTTAGGGTTATGTTGAGGTCTAGGGTTAGGTAGACGATGACGGTTAGGATTGGACGTAGGGTTAAGTTTATGTTGAGGGCTAGGGTTAAAGAGACGGTTCAGGTTAGGAATGGAGCTAGGGTTAGGGTTATGTTGAGGGCTAGGGTTAGAGAGACGTTTCAGGTTAGGATTTGACCTACGGATAGGCTTATGTTTAGGGCTAGGGTTAGAGAGAGGATAAGGTTAGGATTGGACCTAGGGTTAGGGTTATGTTGAGTGCTAGGGTTAGAGAGACGGTTGGGGTTAGGATTAGACCTAGGGTTATGGTTATGTTGAGGGCTAGGGTTAGATAGACGTACAGGGTTAGCATTGCACCTTGGGTTATGTTTATGTTGAGGGCTAGGGTTAGATAGACGATTAGAGTTAGGATTTGACCTAGAGTTAGGGTTATATTGAGGGCAAGGTTTAGAGAGACGATTAGGGTTAGAATTGGACCTACGGTTAGGGTTATGTTGAGGGGTAGGGTTAGGTAGACGATTAGGGATAGGATTGGACCTAGGGTTAGGGTTATGTTGAGGGCTAGGGTTAGAGAGACCATTAGGATTATTATTGGACCTAGTGTTAGCGTTATGTTTAGGGCTAGCGTTAGATACACGATTAGGGTTAGGACTGGACCTAGGGTTATGGTTATGTTGAGGGCTAGGGTTAGGTAGACGATTACGGTTAGGATTGGACGTAGGGTTAAGTTTATGTTCAGGACTAGGGTTAGAGAGACGGTTCAGGTTAGGATTGTAGCTAGGGTTAGGGTTATGTTGAGGGCTAGGGTTAGAGAGACGTTTCGGTTTAGGATTGGACCTAGGGTTAGGGTTATGTTTAGGGCTAGGGTTAGAGAGACCATTAGTGTTAGGATTGTACCTAGGGTTAGGGTTATGTTGAGGGTTAGGGTTAGAGAGACGATTTGGGTTAGTATTGGTCCTAGGGTTAGGGTTATGTTGAAGGCTAGCTTAGGTAGACGATTAGGGTTAGGAGTGGTCCTAGGGTTAGGGTTGTGTTTAGGGCTAGGATTAGAGAGAGTATTAGGGATAGGATTGGAGCTAGGGTTAGGGTTATGTTGATGGATAGGGTTAGGTGGACGATTAGGGTTAGGATTGGAGCTAGGGTTAGGGTTATGTTGAGGGCTAGGGTTAAATAGACGATTAGGGTTAGGATAGGACCTAGGGTTAGGGTTATGTTGAGGGCTATGGTTAGAGAGTGGATTAGGGTTAGGATTGGACCTAAGGTTAGGGTTATGTTGAGGGCCAGGATTATGTAGACAATTAGGGTTACTATTGGATCTAGGATTAGGGTTATGTTAAGGGATAACGTTAGAGAGTCGATTCGGTTTAGGATTGAACCTAGAGTTAGGGTTATGTTGAGGACTAGGTTTAGAGAGACGGTTCGGGTTAGGATTGGAGCTAGGTTTAGGGTTATATAGAGGGCTAGGGTTAGGTAGAACATTAGGGTTAGGATAAGACTTAGGGTTATGGTTATGTTGAGGGCTAGGGTTAGAGAGTCTATTAGGGTTACGAATGGACCTAGGGTTAGGGTTATGTTGAGGGCTAGGATTATAGAGACGGTTCGGGTTATGATTGGACCTAGGGTTAGGGTTGTGTTGAAGGCTATGTTTAGAGAGACTATTAGGGTTAGGATTGGAGCTAGGGTTAGGGTTATGTTGAGGGCTATGTTTAGGTAGACGATTAGGGTTAGGATTGGACCTAGGGTTAGGGTTATGATGAGGGCTACGGTTAGAGAGTCGATTAAGGTTAGGTTTGGACTTAGGGTTAGGGTTATGTTGAGGGCTAGGGTTAGGTAGAAAATTAGGGTTAGTATTGGATCTAGGGTTAGGGTTATGTTAAGGGCTAGGGTTAGAGAGACGATTCGGGTTAGGATTGAACCTAGGGTTAGGGTTATGTTGAGGGCTAGGTTTAGAGAGAGGGTTCGGATTAGGATTGGATCTAGGGTTAGGGTTATATTGAGGGCTAGGTTTAGAGAGACGGATCGATTTAGGATTGGACCTAGGGTTAGGGTTATATTGAGGGCTAGGGTTAGGTGGACGATTAGGGTTAGGATTGGACTTAGGGTTATGGTTATCTTGAGGGCTAGGTTCAGAGAGACGGTTCGGGTTAGGATTGGACCTAGAGTTAGGGTTGTGTTGAGGGCTAGTGTTAGAGAGACTATTATGGTTAGGATTGGACCTAGGGTTAGGGTTATGTTGAGGGGTAGGGTTAGGTAGACTATTTGGGATAGGATTGGACCTAGGGTTAGGGTTATGTTCAGGTCTAGGGTTAGAGAGACGATACGGGTTATTATTGTACCTAGGGTTCGGGTTATGTTTAGTGCTAGGGTTAGATACACGATTAGGGTTAGGACTGGACCTAGGCTTAGGGTTATGTTGAGGGCTAGGGTTAGGTAGACGATTAGGGTTAATATTGGACCTAGGGTTAGGGTTATGTTGAGGGCTAGGGTTAGGTAGACGATTAGGGTTAGGATTGGAGCTAGGGTTAGGGTTATGTTGAGGGCTAGGTTTAGGTAGACAATTAGGTTTAGGATTGGACCTAGGGTTAAGGTTATGTTGAGGGCTAGGGTTAGATAGACGATTAGCGTTAGGATTGGACCTAGGGTTAGGGTTATGATGAGGGCTAGGTTTAGAGAGACGGTTCGGGTTAGGATTTGATCTAGGGTTATGGTTATGTTTAGGGCTAGGGTTAAATAGACGATTAGGGTTAGGATTGGACCTAGGATTAGGGTAATGTTTATGGCTAGAGTTACAGAGACGATTAGGGTTAGGATTGAACCTAGGGTTAGGGTTATATTGAAGGCTAGGATTAGGTAGACGATTAGGGTTTGGAATGGACCTTGGGTTAGGGTTGTGTTGAGGGCTAGGAGTAGAGATATTATGATGGTTAGGATTGGAGCTAGGGTTAGGGTTATGTTGAGGGCTAGGGTTAGAGAGACGATTAGGGTTAGGATTGGACCTAAGGTTATGGTTATGTTTAGGGCTAGAGTTAAGTAGACGATTAGGGTTAGGATTGGACCTAGGGTTACGGTTGTGTGAGGGCTAGGGTTAGAGATACTATTAGGGTTAGGACTGGAGCTAGGGTTAGGGTTATGTTGAGGGCTAGTGTTAGGTAGACGATTAGGGTTAGAATTGGAGCTAGGGTTAGGGTTATGTTGAGGGCTACGGTTAGAGTTTCGATTAGGGTTAGGTTTGGAGGTAGGGTTAGGGTTATGTTGAGGGTTAGGATTAGATAGACGATTAGGGTTAGGATAGGACCTAGGGTTAGGGTTATGTTGAGGGCTATGTTTAGAGAGTGGATTAGGGTTAGGATTGGACCTAGGGTTAGGGTTATGTTGAGGGCCAGGATTATGTAGACAATTAGGGTTACTATTGGATCTAGGATTAGGGTTATGTTAAGGGATAACATTAGAGAGTCGATTCGGTTTAGGATTCAACCTAGAGTTAGGGTTATGTTGAGGGCTAGGTTTAGAGAGACGGTTCGGGTTAGGATTGGAGCTAGGGTTAGGGTTATATAGAGGGCTAGGGTTAGGTAGATCATTAGGGTTAAGATAAGACTTAGGTTTATGGTTATGTTGAGGGCTAGGGTTAGAGAGTCTATTAGGGTTAGGAATGGACCTAGGGTTAGGGTTATGTTGAGGGCTAGGATTATAGAGACGGTTCGGGTTAGGATTGGACCTAGGGTTAGGATTGTGTTGAAGGCTATGTTTAGAGAGACTATTAGGGTTAGGATTGGAGCTAGGGTTAGGGTTATGTTGAGGGCTATGGTTAGGTAGACGATTAGGGTTAGGATTGGACCTAGGGTTAGGGTTATGATGAGGGCTACGGTTAGAGAGTCGATTAAGGTTAGGTTTGGACCTAGGGCTGGGTTATGTTGAGGGCTAGGGTTAGGTAGAAAATTACGGTTAGTATTGGATCTAGGGTTAGGGTTATGTTAAGGGCTAGGGTTATAGAGACGATTCGGGTTAGGATTGAACCTAGGGTTAGGGTTATGTTGAGGGCTAGGTTTAGAGAGAGGGTTCGGATTAGGATTGGATCTAGGGTTAGGGTTATATTGAGGGCGAGGTTTAGAGAGACGGATCGATTTAGGATTGGACCTAGGGTTATGGTTATATTGAGGGCTAGGGTAAGGTGGACGGTTCGGGTTAGAATTGGACCTAAGGTTAGGGTTATGTTGAGGGCTAGTTTTAGAGAGACTATTAGGGTTGGATTGGAGCTAGGGTTAGGGTTATGTTGTCGGCTACGGTTAGAGCGTTGATTACTGTTAGGATTGGACATCGGGTTAGGGTTATGTTGAGGGTTAGGGTTAGGTAGACTATTTGGGATAGGATTGGACCTAGGGTTAGGGTTATGTTGAGGTCAAGGGTTAGAGAGACGATACGGGTTATTATTGTACCTAGGGTTAGGGTTATGTTTAGGGCTAGGGTTAAATACACGATTAGGGTTAGGACTGGAACTAGGGTTAGGGTTATGTTGATGGCTAGGGTTACGGAGACGATTAGGGTTAGGATTGGAGCTAGGTTTAGGGTTATGTTGAGGGCTAGGTGTAGGTAGACGATTAGGGTTAGCCCTGGAGCTAGGGTTAGTGTTATGTTGAGGGCTAGGGTTAGGTAGACGATTAGGGTTAGGATTGGATGTAGGGTTCAGTTTATGTTGAGGGCTAGGGTTAGACAGACGGTTCAGGTTAGGATGGGAGCCAATGTTAGGGTTATGTTGAGGGCTAGGCTTAGAGAGACGGTTCGGTTAGGGTTATGTTTAGGGCTAGGGTTAGATAGACGATTAGTGTTAGGATTGTACCTAGGGTTAGGGTTATGTTGAGGGCTAGGGTTAGGTAGACGATTAGGGTTAGGATTGGACCTAGGGTTAAGGTTATGTTTAGGGCTAGGTTTAGATAGACGATTAGCATTAGGATTGGACCTAGGGTTAGGGTTATGATGAAGGCTAGGTTTAGAGAGACGGTTCGGGTTAGGATTTGACCTAAGGTTAGGGTTATGTTTAGGGCTAGGGTTAGATACACGATTAGGGTTAGGACTGGACCTAGGGTTAGGGTTATGTTGAGGTCTAGGGTTAGGTAGACAATTAGGGTTAGGATTGGTCCGAGGGTTAGGGTTATGGTGAGGGCTAGGGTTACATAAATGATTATGGTTAGGATTGGACCTACGATTAGGGTTATGTTGACGGCTAGCGTTACCGAGACGATTAGGGTTAAGATTGAAGCTAGGGTTAGGGTTACGTTGACGGCTAGGTTTAGGTAGACGTTTAGGGTTAGGATTGGACCTACGTTTAGGGTTATGTTGAGGGCTAGGGTTAGAGAGACGGTTAGGTTTAGGATTGGAGCTAGGGTTAATGTTATGTTGAGGGCTAGGGCTAGGTAGACAATTAGGGTTTATGAATGGAGCTAGGGTTATGGTTATGTTTAGGGCTAGGGTTAGAGAGAAGGTTCGGGTTAGGATTGGACCGAGGGTTAGGGTTATGTTGAGGGCTAAGTTTAGAGAGACGTCTAGGGTTAGGATTGCACCTAGGGTTAGGGTTGTGTTGAGGCCTAAGTTTAGGTAAACGACTAGGGTTAGGATTGGAGCTAGGGTTCGGGTTATGTTGAGGGCTAGGGTTAGAGAGACGATTAGGGTTAGGGTTGGAGCTAGGGTTCGGGTTATGTTGAGGGCTAGGGTTAGAGAGAGGATTAGGGTTAGGATTGGACCCAGGGTTAGGGTTGTGTTGAGGGCTAGGGTTAGAGAGACTATTAGGGTTAGGATTGGAGCTCCGGTTAGGGTT
Organism: Miniopterus schreibersii; assembly: GCF_964146895.1. NCBI lineage: Eukaryota > Metazoa > Chordata > Mammalia > Chiroptera > Miniopteridae > Miniopterus > Miniopterus schreibersii. The sequence continues at coordinate 1,068,430 of NC_138107.1, read as the reverse complement.
ATGTTGAGGGCTAGGGTTAGGTGGATGATTAGGGTTAGGATTGTACCTACGGTTAGGGTTATGTTGAGAGCTAGGGTTAGGTAGACCATAAGGGTTAGTATTGGACCTAGGGTTAGGGTAATGTTGAAGGCTAGGGTTACATACACGATTATGGTTAGGATTGGAGCTAGGTTTAGGGTTATGTTGAGGGCTACGTTTAGGTAGACGATTAGGGTTAGGATTGGACCTAGAGTTAAGTTTATGTTGAGGGCTAGGTTTAAAGAGTCACTTCAGGTTAGGATTGGAACTAGGGTTAGGGCTATGTTGACTGCTAATTTTCGGTAGACGACTAGGGTTACGATTGGAGCTAGGGTTAGGGATATGTTGAGGGCTAGGGTTAGAGAGACGATTAGGGTTAGGATTGAAGCTAGGGTTAGGGTTTTGTTGAGGGCTAGGTTTAGAGAGACGATTAGGATTAGGATTGGACCTAGGGTTAGGTTTATGTTGAGGGCTACGGTTAGATAAACGATTAGAGTTAGTATTGGACCTAGGGTTAGGGGTATGTTGAGGGCAAGGTTTAGAGAGACGATTAGGGTTAGAATTGGACCTACGGTTAGGGTTATGTTGAGGGGTAGGGTTAGGTAGACGATTAGGGATAGGATTGGACCTAGGGTCAGGGTTATGTTGAGGGCTAGGGTTAGAGAGACGATTAGGATTATTATTGGCCCTAGTGTTAGGGTTTTGTTTAGGGCTAGGGTTAGATACACGATTAGGGTTAGGACTGGACCAGGGTTAGAGTTATGTTGAGGGCTAGGGTTAGGTAGACGATTATGGTTAGGATTGGACGTAGGGTTAAGTTTATGTTGAGGGCTAGGGTTAGAGAGACGATTAGGATTATTATTGGACCTAGTGTTAGCGTTATGTTTAAGGCTAGCGTTAGATACACGATTAGGGTTAGGACTCTACCTAGGGTTATGGTTATGTTGAGGGGTAGGGTTAGGTAGACGATTACGGTTAGGATTGGAAGTAGGGTTAAGTTTATGTTGAGGACTAGGGTTAGAGAGACGGTTCAGGTTAGGATTGTAGCTAGGGTTAGGGTTATGTTTAGGGCTAGGGTTAGATAGACCATTAGTGTTAGGATTGTACCTAGGGTTAGGGTTATGTTGAGGGTTAGGGTTAGAGAGACGATTTGGGTTAGTATTGGACCTAGGGTTAGGGTTATGTTGAAGGCTAGCTTAGGTAGACGATAAGGGTTAGGATTGGTCCTAGGGTTAGGGTTGTGTTGAGGGCTAGGATTAGAGAGAGTATTAGGGATAGGATGGAGCTAGGGTTAGGGTTATGTTGAGGGCTAGGGTTAGATAGACGATTAGGGTTAGGATTGGTCCTAGGGTTAGGGTTATGGTGAGGGCTAGGGTTAGATAGACGATTAGGTTTAGGATTGGAGCTAGGGTTAGGGTTATGTTGAGGGCTAAGGTTAGGTAGACGATTAGGGATAGGATTGGACCTAGGGTTAGGTTTATGTTGACGGCTAGGGTTCGAGAAACAATTAGGGTTATTACTGGACCTAGGGTTAGGGTTTTGTTTAGGGCTAGGGTTAGATAGACGATTAGTGTTAGGATTGGACCTAGGGTTAGGGTTATGTTGAGGGCTAGGGTTAGGTAGACGATTAGGGTTATTATTGGACCTAGGGTTAGGGTTATGTTGAGGGCTAGGGTTAGGTAGACGATTAGGGTTAGGAGAGGACCTAGGATTAGGGTTATGTTGAGGCCTAGGGTTAGGTAGACGATTAGGGTTAAGATTGGCTCCAGGGTTAGCGGTATGTTGAGGGCAAGGTTAGGTACATGATTAGGGTTAGGATTGGACCTAGGGATAGGGTTATGTTGAAGGCTAGGGTTAGATAGACGATTAGGGTTAGGATTGGACCTAGGGTTATGGTTATGTTGAGGACTAGGGTTAGAGAGACGATTAGGTTTAGGATTGTACCTGGGTTAGGGTTATATTGAGGGCTAGGGTTAGAGAGACGATTAGGGTTAGGATTGGAGCTAGGGTTAGGGTTATGTTGAGGGCTAGGGTTAGGAAGACGATTAGGGTTAGGATTGGACTTAGGGTTAGGGTTATGTTGAGGGCTAGGTTTAGAGAGAAGATTGGGTTTAGGATTGTACCTGAGTTAGGGTTTTGTTGAGGGCTAGGGTTAGAGAGACGATTAGGGTTAGGATTGGAGCTAGGGTTAGGGTTAATTTGAGGGCTAGAGTTAGGAGGACGATTAGGGTTAGGATTGGAACTAGGGTTAGGGTTATGTTGAGGTCTAGGGTTAGGTAGACGATTAGGGTTAAGATTTGAGCTAGGGTTAGGGTTATGTTGAGGGCTAGGGTTAGGTAGACCATTAGGGTTAGTATTGGACCTAGGGTTAGGGTTATGTTGAGTGCTAGGGTTATTGAGACGGTTCGCGTTAGGATTAGACCTAGGGTTATGGTTATGTTGAGGGGTAGGATTAGATAGACGTATAGGGTTAGGATTGGACCTAGGGTTAAGGTTATGTTGAGGGCTAGGGTTAGAGAGACGGTTCGGGTTAGGATTGGATCTAGGGTGAGGGTTATGTTGAGGGCTAGGTTTAGAGAGACGGTTCGGGTTAGGATTGGATCTAGGGTTAGGGTTTTGTTGAGGGCTACGTTTAGAGAGACGGGTCGGTTTAGGATTGGAAATAGGGTTAGGGTTATATTGAGGGTTAGGGTTAGGTAGACGATTAGGGTTAGGATAAGACTTAGGGTTATGGTTATGTTGAGGGCTAGGGTTAGAGAGAACGTTCGGGTTAGGATTGGACCTAGAGTTAGGGTTATGTTGACGGCTAGGATTATAGAGACGGTTCGTGTTAGGATTGGACCTAGGGTTAGGGTTGTGTTGAGGGCTAGGTTTAGAGAGACTATTAGGGTTAGGATTGGAGCTAGGGTTAGGGTTATGTTGAGGGCTAGGGTTAGGTAGACGATTAGGGATTGGATTGGACCTAGGGTTAGTTTTATGTTGACGGCTAGGGTTCGAGAAACAATTAGGGTTATTACTGGACCTAGGGTTAGGGTTTTGTTTAGGGCTAGGGTTAGATAGACGATTAGTGTTAGAATTGGTCCAAGGGTTAGGGTTATGTTGAGGGCTAGGGTTAGGTAGACGATTAGGGTTAGGATTAGACCTAGGGTTAGGGTTATGATGAGGGCTATGGTTTGAGAGTCGATTAAGGTTAGGTTTGGACCTAGGGTTAGGGTTATGTTGAGCGCTAGGGTTAGGTAGAAAATTAGGGTTAGTATTGGACCTAGGGTTAGGGTTAAATTGAGGGCTAGGGTTAGGTGGACGATTAGGGTTAGGATTGGACTTAGGGTTATGGTTATGTTGAGGTCTAGGGTTACAGAGACGATACTGGTTATTATTGTACCTAGGGTTAGGGTTATGTTTAGGGCTAGGGTTAGATACACGATTAGGGTTAGGACTGGACCTAGGGTTAGGGTTATGTTGAGGGCTAGGGTTAGGTAGACCATTAGGGTTAATATTGGACATAGGGTTAGGGTTATGTGGAGGGCTAGGGTTAGGTAGACGATTAGGGTTAGGATTGGAGCGAGGGTTAGGGTTATGTTGAGGGCTAGGGTTAGGTAGACCATTAGGGTTAATATTGGACATAGGGTTAGGGTTATGTTGAGGGCTAGGGTTAGGTAGACGATTAGGGTTAGGATTGGACCTAGGGTTAAGGTTATGTTGAGAGCTAGGGTTAGATACACGATTAGCGTTAGGATTGGACCTAGGGATAGGGTTATGATGAGGGCTAGGTTTAGAGAGACGGTTCGGGTTAGGATTTGATCTAGGGTTAGGGTTATGTTTAGGCCTAGGGTTAAATAGACGATTAGGGTTAGGATTGGACCTAGGATTTGGGTAATGTTTATGGCTAGAGTTACAGAGACGATTATGGTTAGGATTGAACCTAAGGTTAGGGTTATATTGAAGGCTAGGATTAGGTAGACGATTAGGGTTTGGAATGGACCTTGGGTTAGGGTTGTGTTGAGGGCTAGGATTAGAGATACTATGAGGGTTAGGATTGGAGCTAGGGTTAGGGTTATGTTGAGGGCTACGGTTAGAGTGTCGATTAGGGTTAGGTTTGGAGGTAGGGTTAGAGTTATGTTGAGGGTTAGGGTTAGAGAGACGATTAGGGTTTGAATTTGACCTAGGGTTAGGGTTTTGATGAGGGCTAGGGTTAGAGAGACGGTTCCGGGTTAGGATGGAACCTAGGGTTAGGGCTATGCTTAGGGCTAGGGTTATGTAGAAAATTAGGGTTAGGATTGGACCTAGGGTTAGGGTTACGTTGAGGGCTAGGATTAGAGACACGATTGGGTTAGGATTGGAGCCAGGGTTAGGGCTATGTTGAGGTCTAGGGTTAGGTAGACGGTTAGGGTTAGGATTTGATCTAGGGTTAGGGTTATGTTGAGGGCTAGGGTTAGAGAGAGGATTAGGTTAGGATTGGAACTAGGGTTAGGGTTATGTTGAGTGCTAGGGTTAGAGAGACGGTTGGGGTTAGGATTAGACCTAGGGTTATGGTTATGTTTAGGGCTATGGTTAGATAGACGTATAGGGTTAGCATTGCACCTCGGGTTAGGTTTATGTTGAGGGCTACGGTTAGAGAGACGGTTGGGGTTAGGATTAGACCTAGGGTTATGGTTATGTTGAGGGCTAGGTTTAGATAGACGTTTCGGGTTAGAATTGGACCTAGGGATAGGCTTATGTTTAGGGCTAGGGTTAGAGAGAGGATTAGGTTAGGATTGGACCTAGGGTTAGGGTTATGTTGAGTGCTAGGGTTAGAGAGACGGTTGGGGTTAGGATTAGACCTAGGGTTATGGTTATGTTGAGGGCTAGGGTTAGATAGACGTATAGGGTTAGCATTGCACCTTGGGTTATGTTTATGTTGAGGGCTAGGGTTAGATAGACGATTAGAGTTAGGATTGGACCTAGGGTTAGGGTTATGTTGAGGGCAAGGTTTAGAGAGACGATTAGGGTTAGAATTAGACCTACGGTTAGGGTTATGTTGAGGGGTAGGGTTAGGTAGAGGATTAGGGTTAGGATTGGACTTAGGGTTATGGATATGTTGAGATCTAGGTTCAGAGAGACGGTTCGGGTTAGAATTCGACCTAGAGTTAGGGTTGTGTTGAGGGCTAGTGTTAGAGAGACTATTAGGGTTAGGATTGGACCTAGGGTTAGGGTTATGTTGAGGGGTAGGGTTAGGTAGACTATTTGGGATAGGATTGGACCTAGGGTTAGGGTTATGTTGAGGTCTAGGGTTAGAGAGACGATACGGGTTATTATTGTACCTAGGGTTAGGTTATGTTTAGGGCTAGGGTTAGATACACGATTAGGGTTAGGACTGGACCTAGGGTTAGGGTTATGTTGAGGGCTAGGGTTAGGTAGACGACTGGGTTAATATTGGACCTAGGGTAGGGTTTTCTGTGGGCTAGGGTTAGGTAGACGATTAGGGTTAGGATTGGAGCTAGGGTTAGGGTTATGTTGAGGGCTAGGTTTAGGTAGACGATTAGGGTTAGGATTGGAACTAGGGTTAAGGTTATGTTGAGGGCTAGGGTTAGATGGACGATTAGCGTTAGGATTGGACCTAGGGTTAGGGTTATGATGAGGGCTAGGTTTAGAGAGACGGTTCGGGTTAGGATTTGATCTAGGGTTAGGGTTATGTTTAGGGCTAGGGTTAAATAGACAATTAGGGTTAGGATTGGACCTAGGATTAGGGTAATGTTTATGGCTAGGGTTACAGAGACGATTAGGGTTAGGATTGAACCTAGGGTTAGGGTTATATTGAGGGCTAGGGTTAGGTAGACGATTTGGGTTTGGAATGGACCTTGGGTTAGGGTTGTGTTGAGGGCTAGGATTATAGAGACTATGAGGGTTAGGATTGAAGCTAGGGTTAGGGTTATGTTGAGGGCTAGGGTTAGAGAGACGATTACGGTTAGGATTGGAAGTAGGGTTAGGGTTGTGTGAGGGCTAGGGTTAGAGATACTATTAGGGTTAGGACTGGAGCTAGGGTTAGGGTTATGTTGAGGGCTAGTGTTAGGTAGACGATTAGGGTTAGAATTGGAGCTAGGGTTAGGGTTATGTTGAGGGCTACGGTTAGAGAGTCGATTAGACTTAGGTTTGGAGCTAGGGTTAGGGTTATGTTGAGGGTTAGGGTTAGAGAGACGATTAGGGTTAGAATTGGACCTAGGGTTAGGTTTTTGTTAAGGGCTAGGATTAGAGAAACGGTTCCGGGTTAGGATGGGACCTAGGGTTAGGGTTATGTTTAGGGCTAGGGTTATGGAGAAGATTAGGTTTAGGATTGGACCTAGGGTTAGGGTTATGTTGAGGACTAGGGTTAGAGAGACTGTTCGGGTTAGAATTGGACCTAGGGTTAGGGTTACGTTGAGGGCTAGGGTTAGAGAGACGATTGGGTTAGGACTGGAGCCAGGGTTAGGGTTATGTTGAGGTCTAGGGTTAGGTAGACGGTTAGGGTTAGGATTTGATCTAGGGTTAGGGTTATGTTGAGGGCTAGGGTTAGAGAGAGGATTAGGTTAGGATTGGAGCTAGGGTTAGGGTTATGTTGAGGGCTATGGTTAAAGAGACATATAGAGTTAGCATTGCACCTAGGGTTAGGTTTATTTTGAGGGCTAGGGTTAGATAGATGATTAGAGTTAGGATTGGACCTAGGGTTAGGGTTATGTTGAGGGCAAGGTTTAGAGAGACGATTAGGGTTAGAATTGGACCTACGGTTAGGGATATGTTGAGGGGTAGGGTTAGGTAGACGATTAGGGATAGGATTGGACCTAGGGTTAGGGTTATGTTGAGGGCTAGGGTTAGAGAGACGGTTAGGATAATTATTGGACCTAGTGTTAGCTTTATGGTTAGGGCTAGGGTTAGAGACACGATTAGGGTTAGGACTGGACCTAGGGTTAGGGTTATGTTGAGGTCTAGGGTTAGGTAGACGATGACGGTTAGGATTGGACGTAGGGTTAAGTTTATGTTGAGGGCTAGGGTTAAAGAGACGGTTCAGGTTAGGAATGGAGCTAGGGTTAGGGTTATGTTGAGGGCTAGGGTTAGAGAGACGTTTCAGGTTAGGATTTGACCTACGGATAGGCTTATGTTTAGGGCTAGGGTTAGAGAGAGGATAAGGTTAGGATTGGACCTAGGGTTAGGGTTATGTTGAGTGCTAGGGTTAGAGAGACGGTTGGGGTTAGGATTAGACCTAGGGTTATGGTTATGTTGAGGGCTAGGGTTAGATAGACGTACAGGGTTAGCATTGCACCTTGGGTTATGTTTATGTTGAGGGCTAGGGTTAGATAGACGATTAGAGTTAGGATTTGACCTAGAGTTAGGGTTATATTGAGGGCAAGGTTTAGAGAGACGATTAGGGTTAGAATTGGACCTACGGTTAGGGTTATGTTGAGGGGTAGGGTTAGGTAGACGATTAGGGATAGGATTGGACCTAGGGTTAGGGTTATGTTGAGGGCTAGGGTTAGAGAGACCATTAGGATTATTATTGGACCTAGTGTTAGCGTTATGTTTAGGGCTAGCGTTAGATACACGATTAGGGTTAGGACTGGACCTAGGGTTATGGTTATGTTGAGGGCTAGGGTTAGGTAGACGATTACGGTTAGGATTGGACGTAGGGTTAAGTTTATGTTCAGGACTAGGGTTAGAGAGACGGTTCAGGTTAGGATTGTAGCTAGGGTTAGGGTTATGTTGAGGGCTAGGGTTAGAGAGACGTTTCGGTTTAGGATTGGACCTAGGGTTAGGGTTATGTTTAGGGCTAGGGTTAGAGAGACCATTAGTGTTAGGATTGTACCTAGGGTTAGGGTTATGTTGAGGGTTAGGGTTAGAGAGACGATTTGGGTTAGTATTGGTCCTAGGGTTAGGGTTATGTTGAAGGCTAGCTTAGGTAGACGATTAGGGTTAGGAGTGGTCCTAGGGTTAGGGTTGTGTTTAGGGCTAGGATTAGAGAGAGTATTAGGGATAGGATTGGAGCTAGGGTTAGGGTTATGTTGATGGATAGGGTTAGGTGGACGATTAGGGTTAGGATTGGAGCTAGGGTTAGGGTTATGTTGAGGGCTAGGGTTAAATAGACGATTAGGGTTAGGATAGGACCTAGGGTTAGGGTTATGTTGAGGGCTATGGTTAGAGAGTGGATTAGGGTTAGGATTGGACCTAAGGTTAGGGTTATGTTGAGGGCCAGGATTATGTAGACAATTAGGGTTACTATTGGATCTAGGATTAGGGTTATGTTAAGGGATAACGTTAGAGAGTCGATTCGGTTTAGGATTGAACCTAGAGTTAGGGTTATGTTGAGGACTAGGTTTAGAGAGACGGTTCGGGTTAGGATTGGAGCTAGGTTTAGGGTTATATAGAGGGCTAGGGTTAGGTAGAACATTAGGGTTAGGATAAGACTTAGGGTTATGGTTATGTTGAGGGCTAGGGTTAGAGAGTCTATTAGGGTTACGAATGGACCTAGGGTTAGGGTTATGTTGAGGGCTAGGATTATAGAGACGGTTCGGGTTATGATTGGACCTAGGGTTAGGGTTGTGTTGAAGGCTATGTTTAGAGAGACTATTAGGGTTAGGATTGGAGCTAGGGTTAGGGTTATGTTGAGGGCTATGTTTAGGTAGACGATTAGGGTTAGGATTGGACCTAGGGTTAGGGTTATGATGAGGGCTACGGTTAGAGAGTCGATTAAGGTTAGGTTTGGACTTAGGGTTAGGGTTATGTTGAGGGCTAGGGTTAGGTAGAAAATTAGGGTTAGTATTGGATCTAGGGTTAGGGTTATGTTAAGGGCTAGGGTTAGAGAGACGATTCGGGTTAGGATTGAACCTAGGGTTAGGGTTATGTTGAGGGCTAGGTTTAGAGAGAGGGTTCGGATTAGGATTGGATCTAGGGTTAGGGTTATATTGAGGGCTAGGTTTAGAGAGACGGATCGATTTAGGATTGGACCTAGGGTTAGGGTTATATTGAGGGCTAGGGTTAGGTGGACGATTAGGGTTAGGATTGGACTTAGGGTTATGGTTATCTTGAGGGCTAGGTTCAGAGAGACGGTTCGGGTTAGGATTGGACCTAGAGTTAGGGTTGTGTTGAGGGCTAGTGTTAGAGAGACTATTATGGTTAGGATTGGACCTAGGGTTAGGGTTATGTTGAGGGGTAGGGTTAGGTAGACTATTTGGGATAGGATTGGACCTAGGGTTAGGGTTATGTTCAGGTCTAGGGTTAGAGAGACGATACGGGTTATTATTGTACCTAGGGTTCGGGTTATGTTTAGTGCTAGGGTTAGATACACGATTAGGGTTAGGACTGGACCTAGGCTTAGGGTTATGTTGAGGGCTAGGGTTAGGTAGACGATTAGGGTTAATATTGGACCTAGGGTTAGGGTTATGTTGAGGGCTAGGGTTAGGTAGACGATTAGGGTTAGGATTGGAGCTAGGGTTAGGGTTATGTTGAGGGCTAGGTTTAGGTAGACAATTAGGTTTAGGATTGGACCTAGGGTTAAGGTTATGTTGAGGGCTAGGGTTAGATAGACGATTAGCGTTAGGATTGGACCTAGGGTTAGGGTTATGATGAGGGCTAGGTTTAGAGAGACGGTTCGGGTTAGGATTTGATCTAGGGTTATGGTTATGTTTAGGGCTAGGGTTAAATAGACGATTAGGGTTAGGATTGGACCTAGGATTAGGGTAATGTTTATGGCTAGAGTTACAGAGACGATTAGGGTTAGGATTGAACCTAGGGTTAGGGTTATATTGAAGGCTAGGATTAGGTAGACGATTAGGGTTTGGAATGGACCTTGGGTTAGGGTTGTGTTGAGGGCTAGGAGTAGAGATATTATGATGGTTAGGATTGGAGCTAGGGTTAGGGTTATGTTGAGGGCTAGGGTTAGAGAGACGATTAGGGTTAGGATTGGACCTAAGGTTATGGTTATGTTTAGGGCTAGAGTTAAGTAGACGATTAGGGTTAGGATTGGACCTAGGGTTACGGTTGTGTGAGGGCTAGGGTTAGAGATACTATTAGGGTTAGGACTGGAGCTAGGGTTAGGGTTATGTTGAGGGCTAGTGTTAGGTAGACGATTAGGGTTAGAATTGGAGCTAGGGTTAGGGTTATGTTGAGGGCTACGGTTAGAGTTTCGATTAGGGTTAGGTTTGGAGGTAGGGTTAGGGTTATGTTGAGGGTTAGGATTAGATAGACGATTAGGGTTAGGATAGGACCTAGGGTTAGGGTTATGTTGAGGGCTATGTTTAGAGAGTGGATTAGGGTTAGGATTGGACCTAGGGTTAGGGTTATGTTGAGGGCCAGGATTATGTAGACAATTAGGGTTACTATTGGATCTAGGATTAGGGTTATGTTAAGGGATAACATTAGAGAGTCGATTCGGTTTAGGATTCAACCTAGAGTTAGGGTTATGTTGAGGGCTAGGTTTAGAGAGACGGTTCGGGTTAGGATTGGAGCTAGGGTTAGGGTTATATAGAGGGCTAGGGTTAGGTAGATCATTAGGGTTAAGATAAGACTTAGGTTTATGGTTATGTTGAGGGCTAGGGTTAGAGAGTCTATTAGGGTTAGGAATGGACCTAGGGTTAGGGTTATGTTGAGGGCTAGGATTATAGAGACGGTTCGGGTTAGGATTGGACCTAGGGTTAGGATTGTGTTGAAGGCTATGTTTAGAGAGACTATTAGGGTTAGGATTGGAGCTAGGGTTAGGGTTATGTTGAGGGCTATGGTTAGGTAGACGATTAGGGTTAGGATTGGACCTAGGGTTAGGGTTATGATGAGGGCTACGGTTAGAGAGTCGATTAAGGTTAGGTTTGGACCTAGGGCTGGGTTATGTTGAGGGCTAGGGTTAGGTAGAAAATTACGGTTAGTATTGGATCTAGGGTTAGGGTTATGTTAAGGGCTAGGGTTATAGAGACGATTCGGGTTAGGATTGAACCTAGGGTTAGGGTTATGTTGAGGGCTAGGTTTAGAGAGAGGGTTCGGATTAGGATTGGATCTAGGGTTAGGGTTATATTGAGGGCGAGGTTTAGAGAGACGGATCGATTTAGGATTGGACCTAGGGTTATGGTTATATTGAGGGCTAGGGTAAGGTGGACGGTTCGGGTTAGAATTGGACCTAAGGTTAGGGTTATGTTGAGGGCTAGTTTTAGAGAGACTATTAGGGTTGGATTGGAGCTAGGGTTAGGGTTATGTTGTCGGCTACGGTTAGAGCGTTGATTACTGTTAGGATTGGACATCGGGTTAGGGTTATGTTGAGGGTTAGGGTTAGGTAGACTATTTGGGATAGGATTGGACCTAGGGTTAGGGTTATGTTGAGGTCAAGGGTTAGAGAGACGATACGGGTTATTATTGTACCTAGGGTTAGGGTTATGTTTAGGGCTAGGGTTAAATACACGATTAGGGTTAGGACTGGAGCTAGGGTTAGGGTTATGTTGATGGCTAGGGTTACGGAGACGATTAGGGTTAGGATTGGAGCTAGGTTTAGGGTTATGTTGAGGGCTAGGTGTAGGTAGACGATTAGGGTTAGCCCTGGAGCTAGGGTTAGTGTTATGTTGAGGGCTAGGGTTAGGTAGACGATTAGGGTTAGGATTGGATGTAGGGTTCAGTTTATGTTGAGGGCTAGGGTTAGACAGACGGTTCAGGTTAGGATGGGAGCCAATGTTAGGGTTATGTTGAGGGCTAGGCTTAGAGAGACGGTTCGGTTAGGGTTATGTTTAGGGCTAGGGTTAGATAGACGATTAGTGTTAGGATTGTACCTAGGGTTAGGGTTATGTTGAGGGCTAGGGTTAGGTAGACGATTAGGGTTAGGATTGGACCTAGGGTTAAGGTTATGTTTAGGGCTAGGTTTAGATAGACGATTAGCATTAGGATTGGACCTAGGGTTAGGGTTATGATGAAGGCTAGGTTTAGAGAGACGGTTCGGGTTAGGATTTGACCTAAGGTTAGGGTTATGTTTAGGGCTAGGGTTAGATACACGATTAGGGTTAGGACTGGACCTAGGGTTAGGGTTATGTTGAGGTCTAGGGTTAGGTAGACAATTAGGGTTAGGATTGGTCCGAGGGTTAGGGTTATGGTGAGGGCTAGGGTTACATAAATGATTATGGTTAGGATTGGACCTACGATTAGGGTTATGTTGACGGCTAGCGTTACCGAGACGATTAGGGTTAAGATTGAAGCTAGGGTTAGGGTTACGTTGACGGCTAGGTTTAGGTAGACGTTTAGGGTTAGGATTGGACCTACGTTTAGGGTTATGTTGAGGGCTAGGGTTAGAGAGACGGTTAGGTTTAGGATTGGAGCTAGGGTTAATGTTATGTTGAGGGCTAGGGCTAGGTAGACAATTAGGGTTTATGAATGGAGCTAGGGTTATGGTTATGTTTAGGGCTAGGGTTAGAGAGAAGGTTCGGGTTAGGATTGGACCGAGGGTTAGGGTTATGTTGAGGGCTAAGTTTAGAGAGACGTCTAGGGTTAGGATTGCACCTAGGGTTAGGGTTGTGTTGAGGCCTAAGTTTAGGTAAACGACTAGGGTTAGGATTGGAGCTAGGGTTCGGGTTATGTTGAGGGCTAGGGTTAGAGAGACGATTAGGGTTAGGGTTGGAGCTAGGGTTCGGGTTATGTTGAGGGCTAGGGTTAGAGAGAGGATTAGGGTTAGGATTGGACCCAGGGTTAGGGTTGTGTTGAGGGCTAGGGTTAGAGAGACTATTAGGGTTAGGATTGGAGCTCCGGTTAGGGTTATGTTGAGGGCTAGGGTTAGGTGGATGATTAGGGTTAGGATTGTACCTACGGTTAGGGTTATGTTGAGAGCTAGGGTTAGGTAGACCATAAGGGTTAGTATTGGACCTAGGGTTAGGGTAATGTTGAAGGCTAGGGTTACATACACGATTATGGTTAGGATTGGAGCTAGGTTTAGGGTTATGTTGAGGGCTACGTTTAGGTAGACGATTAGGGTTAGGATTGGACCTAGAGTTAAGTTTATGTTGAGGGCTAGGTTTAAAGAGTCACTTCAGGTTAGGATTGGAACTAGGGTTAGGGCTATGTTGACTGCTAATTTTCGGTAGACGACTAGGGTTACGATTGGAGCTAGGGTTAGGGATATGTTGAGGGCTAGGGTTAGAGAGACGATTAGGGTTAGGATTGAAGCTAGGGTTAGGGTTTTGTTGAGGGCTAGGTTTAGAGAGACGATTAGGATTAGGATTGGACCTAGGGTTAGGTTTATGTTGAGGGCTACGGTTAGATAAACGATTAGAGTTAGTATTGGACCTAGGGTTAGGGGTATGTTGAGGGCAAGGTTTAGAGAGACGATTAGGGTTAGAATTGGACCTACGGTTAGGGTTATGTTGAGGGGTAGGGTTAGGTAGACGATTAGGGATAGGATTGGACCTAGGGTCAGGGTTATGTTGAGGGCTAGGGTTAGAGAGACGATTAGGATTATTATTGGCCCTAGTGTTAGGGTTTTGTTTAGGGCTAGGGTTAGATACACGATTAGGGTTAGGACTGGACCAGGGTTAGAGTTATGTTGAGGGCTAGGGTTAGGTAGACGATTATGGTTAGGATTGGACGTAGGGTTAAGTTTATGTTGAGGGCTAGGGTTAGAGAGACGGTTCAGGTTAGGATTGGAACTAGGGTTAGGGTTATGTTGAGGGTTAGGGTTAGAGAGAAGTTTCGGGTTAAGATTGGACCTAGGGTTAGGGTTATGTTTAGGGCTAGGGTTAGATAGACCATTAGTGTTAGGATTGTACCTAGGGTTAGGGTTATGTTGAGTGTTAGGGTGAGAGAGACGATTCGGGTTAGTATTGGTCCTAGGGTTAGGGTTATGTTGAGTGCTAGGCTGAGAGAGATGGTTCGGGTTAGGATTGGACCTAGGGTTAGGGTTATGTTGAGGACTAGGGTTAGAGAGACCGTTCGGGTTAGGATTGGACCTAGGGTTAGGGTTATGTTGAGGGCTAGGGTTAGAGAGACGGTTCGGGTTAGGATTGGACCTAGAGTTAGGGTTAGGTTGAGGGCAAGGGTTAGAGAGACTGTTCGGGTTAGGATTGGACCTACAGTTAGGGTTAGGTTGAGGGCTAGGGTTAGAGAGACTGTTCGGGTGAGGATTGGACCTAAGGTTAGGGTTATGTTGAAGGCTAAGTTTAGGTAGACGATTAGGGTTTGGTTGGACCTAGGGTTAGGGTTTTGTTGAGGGCTAGTGTTAGAGAGACGATTAGGGTTAGGATTGGACCTAGGGTTAGGGTTGTGTTGAGGGCTAGGATAAGAGAGAGTATTAGGGATAGGATTGGAGCTAGTGTTAGGGCTATGTTGAGGGCTAAGGTTAGGTGGACGATTAGGGTTAGGATTAGAGCTAGGGTTAGGGTTATGTTTAGGGCTAGGATTAGATAGACGATTAAGGTTAGTATTGGACCTAGGGTTAGGGTTATGTTGAGGGATACGGTTAGAGAGTCGATTAGGGTTATGATTAGACCTAGGGTTAGGGTTATGTGGAGGGCTAGGGTTAGGTTGACGATTAGGGTTATTATTGGACCTAGGTTTAGGGTTATGTTGAGGGCTAGGGTTAGGTAGACGATTAGGGTTAGGAGTGGACCTAGGGTTAGGGTTATGTTGAGGGCTAGGGTTAGGTAGACGATTAGGGTTAGGATTGGCTCTAGGGTTAGCGTTATGCGAGGGCTAGGGTTAGGTACATGATTAGGGTTAGGATTGGACCTAGGGATAGGGTTATGTTGAAGGCTAGGGTTAGATAGACAATTAGGGTTAGGATTGGATCTAGGGTTATGGTTATGTTGAGGACTAGGGTTAGAGAGACGATTAGGTTTAGGATTGTACCTGGGTTAGGGTTATGTTGAGGGCTAGGGTTAGAGACACGATTAGGGTTAGGATTGGAGCTAGGGTTAGGGTTATGTTGAGGGCTAGGGTTAGAGAGAAGATGAGGTTTAGGATTGTACCTGAGTTAGGGTTATGTTGAGGGCTAGTGTTAGAGAGACGATTAGGGTTAGGATTGGAGCTAGGGTTAGGGTTAATTTGACGGCTAGAGTTAGGGATACGATTAGGGTTAGGATTGGACCTAAGGTTAGGGTTATGTTGAGGGCTAGGCTTAGGTAGACCATTAGGGTTAGTATTGGACCTAGGGTTAGGGTTATGTTGAGTGCTAGGTTTAGTGAGAAGGTTCGCGTTAGGATTAGACCTAGGGTTATGGTTATGTTGAGGGCTAGGGTTATAGACGTATAGGGTTAGGATTGCACCTAAGGTTAGGTTTATGTGGAGGGCTAGGGTTAGAGAGATGGTTCGGGTTAGGATTGGACCTATGCTTAGGGTTAGGTTGAAGGCTAGGGTTAGATAGACCATTAGTGTTAGGATTGTACCTAGGGTTAGGGTTATGTTGAGGTTTAGGGTTAGAGAGACGATTCGGGTTAGTATTGGTCCTAGGGATAGGGTTATGTTGAGTGCTAGGCTGAGAGAGATGGTTTGGGTTAGGATTGGACCTAGGGTTAGGGTTATGTTGAGGACTAGGGTTAGAGAGACGGTTCGGGTTAGGATTGGTCCTAGGGTTATGGTTATGTTAGGGCTAGGGTTAGAGAGACGGTTCGGTTTGCGATTGGACCTAGGGTTAGGGTTAGGTTGAGGGCTAGGGTTAGAGAGACTTTCGGGTTAGGATTGTACCTAGGGTTAGGGTTAGGTTGAGGGCTAGGGTTAGAGAGACTGTTCGGGTAAGGATTGGACCTAGGGTTAGGGTTATGTTGGGGTTAGAGAGACGATTAGGGTTAGGATTGGTGCTAAGGTTAGGGTTATGTTGAGGCCTAGGGTTAGGTAGACGATTAGGGTTAGGATTGGACCGAGGGTTAGGGTTGTGTTGAGGGCTAGGTTTAGAGAGACTATTAGTGTTAGGATTGGAGCTAGGGTTAGGGTTATGTTAAGGGCTAGGGTTAGAGAGACGATTAGGGTTAGGATTGCACCTAGGGTTAGGATTATGTTGAGGGCTAGGGTTAGGTAGACGATTAGGGTTATTATTGGACCTAGGTTTAGGGTTATGTTGAGGGCTAGGGTTAGGTAGACGATTAGGGTTAGGATTGGCTCTAGGGTTAGCGTTATGCGAGGGCTAGGGTTAGGTACATGATTAGGGTTAGGATTGGACCTAGGGATAGGGTTATATTGAAGGCTAGGGTTAGATAGACGATTAGGGTTAGGATTGGACCTAGGGTTATGGTTATGTTGAGGACTAGGGTTAGAGACACGATTAGGGTTAGGATTGGTGCTAGAGTTAGGGTTATGTTGAGGGCTAGGGTTAGAGAAGATGAGGTTTAGGATTGTACCTGAGTTAGGGTTATGTTGAGGGCTAGGGTTAGAGAGACGATTAGGGTTAGGATTGTAGCTAGGGTTAGGGTTAATTTGAGGGCTAGAGTTAGGAAGACGATTAGGGTTAGGATTGGACCTAAGGTTAGGGTTATGTTGAGGTCTAGGGTTAGGTAGAATATTAGGGTTAGGATTTGAGCTAGGGTTAGAGTTATGTTGAGGGCTAGGGTTAGGTAGACCATTAGGGTTAGTATTGGACCTAGGGTTAGGGTTATGTTGAGTGCTAGCGTTAGTGAGAAGGTTCGCGTTAGGATTAGACCTAGGGTTATGGTTATGTTGAGGGCTAGGGTTATAGACGTATAGGGTTAGGATTGCACCTAGGGTTAGGTTTATGTGGAGGGCTAGGGTTAGAGAGATGGTTCGGGTTATGATTGGACCTAGGGTTAGGGTTAGGTTGAGGGCCAGGTTTAGAGAGATGGTTCGGGTTAGGATTGGACCTAGGGTTAGGGTTATGTTGAGGGGTAGGGTTAGAGAGACGGTTCGGGTTAGGATTGGATCTAGGGTTAGGGTTTTGTTGAGGGCTAGGTTTAGAGAGACGGGTCGGTTTAGGATTTGACCTAGGGTTAGGGTTATATTGAGGGCTAGGGTAAGGTAGACGATTACGGTTAGGATAAGACTTAGGGTTATGGTTATGTTGAGGGCTAGGGTTAGAGAGAACGTTCGGGTTAGGATTGGACCTAGGGTTAGGGTTGTGTTGAGGGCTAGGTTTAGAGAGACTATTAGGGTTAGGATTGGAGCTAGGGTTAATGTTATGTTGAGGGCTAGGGTTACAGAGAAGATTAGGTTTAGGATTGGAGCTAGGGTTAGGGTTATGTTGAGGGCTAGGGTTAGGTAGACAATTAGGGATAGGATTGGACCTAGGGTTAGGTTTATGTTGACGGCTAGGGTTCGAGAAACGATTAGGGTTATTACTGGACCTAGGGTTAGGGTTTTGTTTAGGGCTAAGGTTAGATAGACGATTATTGTTAGGATTGGACCTAGGGTTAGGGTTATGTTGAGGGCTAGGGTTAGGTAGACGACTAGGGTTAGGATTGGACCTAGCGTTAGGGTTATGTTAACGGCTATGGTTAGAGAGACGATTCGGGTGAGGATTTGACCTAGCGTTAGGGTTATATTGAGGGCTAGGGTTAGGAGGACGATTAGGGTTAGGATTGGACTTAGGGTTATGGTTATGTTGACGGCTAGGGTTAGAGAGAAGTTGCGGGTTAGGATTGGACCTAGGGTTAGGGTTATGTTGAGGGCTACGTTCAGAGAGACGGTTCAGGTTAGAATTGGACCTAGGGTTAGGGTTGTGTTGAGGGCTAGTGTTAGAGAGACTATTAGGGTTTGGATTGGAGCTAGGGTTAGGGTTATGTTGTCGGCTACGGTTAGAGCGTTAATTAGGGTTAGGATTGGACCTAGGGTTAGGGTTATGTTGAGGGGTAGGGTTAGGTAGACTATTTGGGATAGGATTGCACCTAGGGTTAAGGTTATGTTGAGGTCTAGGGTTAGAGAGACGATACGGGTTATTATTGTACCTAGGGTTAGGGTTATGTTTAGGGCTAGGGTTAGATACACGATTAGGGTTAGGACTAGACCTAGGGTTAGGGTTATGTTGAGGGCTAGGGTTAGGTACACGATTAGGGTTAGGATTGGAGCTAGGGTTAGGGTTATGTTGAGGGCTAGGGTTAGGTAGACGATTAGGGTTAGGATTGGACCTAGGATTAGGGTAATGTTGATGGCTAGGGTTACAGAGACGATTAGGGTTAGGATTGGAGCTAGGTTTAGGGTTATGTTGAGGGCTAGGTGTAGGTAGACGATTAGGGTTAGCATTGGAGCTAGGGTTAGTGTTATGTTGAGGGCTAGGGTTAGGTAGACGATTAGGGTTAGATTTGGTAGTAAGGTTCAGTTTATGTTGAGGGCTAGGGTTAGAGAGACGGTTCAGGTTAGGATTGTAGCTAGGGTTAGGGTTATGTTGAGGGCTCGGGTTAGATAGACTGTTCCGGATAGGATTGGACCTAGTGTTAAGGTTATGTTTAGGGCTAGGGTTAGATAGACCATTAGTGTTAGGATTGTACGTAGGGTTAGGGTTATGTTGAGGGTTAGGTTTAGAGAGACGATTCGGGTTAGTATTGGTCCTAGTGTTAGGGTTATGTTGAGGGTTAAGTTTAGAGAGACGGTTCGGGTTAGGATTGGACCTAGGGTTAGGGTTAGGTTGAGGGCTAGGTTTAGAGAGACGGTTCGGGTTAGGACTGGACCTAGGGTTAGGGTTATGTTGAGGGCTAGGCTTAGAGAGACGATTAGGGTTAGGATTGAACCTAGGGTTAGGGTTATATTGAGGGCTAGGGTTAGGTAGATATTAGGTTTTGGAATGGACCTTGGGTTAGGGTTGTGTTGAGGGCTAGGATTAGGGAGACTTTGAGGGTGAGATTGGAGCTAGGGTTAGGGTTATGTTGAGGGCTAGGGTTAGAGAGACGGTTCGGGTTCGGATTGGACCTAAGGTTAGGGTTATGTTTAGGGCTAGAGTTAAGTAGACGATTAGGCTTAGGATTGGACCTAGGGTTAAGGTTGTGTGAGGGCTAGGGTTCGAGATACTATTAGGGTTAGGACTGGAGCTAGGGTTAGGGTTATGTTGAGGGCTAGTGTTAGGTAGACGATTAGGGTTAGATTTGGAGCTAGTGTTAGAGTTATGTTGAGGGCTACGGTTAGAGAGTCGATTAGGCTTAGGTTTGGACCTAGGGTTAGGGTTATGTTGAGGGATTGGGTTAGAGAGAGGATTAGGGTTAGAATTGGACCTAGGGTTATCGTTTTGTTAAGGGCTAGGGTTAGGTAGACCATTAGGGTTAGTATTGGACCTAGAGTTAGGGTTATGTTGAGGGTAAGGATTAGGTAGACTATTTGGGATAGGATTAGACCTAGGGTTAGGGTTATGTTGAGGGCTAGGGTTAGAGAGACGATACGGGTTACTATTGTACGTAGGGTTAGGGTTATGTTGAGGGCTAGAGTTAGGTAGAAGATTAGGGTTAGGATTGGAGCTAAGGTTATGGTTATGTTGAGGACTAGGGTTAGAGAGACGATTAGGTTTAGGATTGTACCTGGGTTAGGGTTATGTTGAGGGTAGGGTTAGAGACACGATTAGGGTTAGGATTGGAGCTAGGGTTAGGGTTATGTTGAGGGCTAGGGTTAGAGAGAAGATGAGGTTTAGGATTGTACCTGAGTTAGGGTTATGTTGAGGGCTACGGTTAGAGAGATGATTAGGGTTAGGATTGGAGCTAGGGTTAGGGTTAATTTGAGGGCTAGAGTTAGGAAGACGATTAGGGTTACGATTGGAACTAGGGTTATGATTATGTTGAGGGCTAGGGTTAGAGAGAAGGTTAGGGTTAGGATTGGACCCAGTGTTAGGGTTATGTTGAGGGCTAGGTTTAGAGAGACGAATAGGGTTAGGATTGGACCTAGGGTTAGTGTTGTGTTGAGCGCTAAGGTTAGGTAGACGACTAGGGTTAGGATTGGAGCTAGGGTTAGGGTTATGTTGAGGGCTAGGGATAGAGAGACGATTAGGGTTAGGATTGAAGCTAGTGTTAGGGTTATGTTTAGGGCTAGGGTTAGATACACTATTAGGGTTGGGACTGGACCATAGGGTTAGGGTTATGTTGAGTGGTAGGTTTAGGTAGACGATTAGGGTTAGGATTGGCCCTAGGGTTAAGTTTAGGTTGAGGGCTAGTGTTAGAGAGACGGTTTAGTTAGGATTGGAGCTAGGGTTAGGGTTAATCTTGAGGGATAGGTTTAGTTAGACGATTAGGGTTAGGATTGGAGCTAGGGTTAGGGTTATGTTGAGGGCTTCGGTTAGAGAGTCGATTAGGGTTAGGATTTGACCTAGGGTTAGGGTTATGTTGAGGGCTAGGAGAAGGTAGACCATTAGGGTTAGTATTGGACCTAGGGTTAGGGTTATGTTTAGGGCGAGGGTTACATACACTATTAGGGTTAGGACTGGACCATAGTGTTAGGGTTTTGTTGAGGGCTAGGGTTACATAGACGATTAGGGTTAGGATTGGCCCTAGGGTTAAGTTTATGTTGAGGGTTATGGTTATGTTGAGGGCTAGGGTTAGAGAGAAGGTTCGGGTTAGATTTGCACGTAGGGTTAGGGTTATGTTGAGGGCTAGGGTTAGAGAGACGATTAGGGTTAGGATTGGACCTGGGTTAGTGTTAGGTTGAGGGCTAGGGTTAGAGAGACAGTTCGGGTTAGGATTGGATCTAGGGTTAGGGTTATGTTGAGGGCTCGGGTTCAAGAGACGATTAGGGTTAGAATTGGACCTAGGGTTATCGTTTTGTTGAGGGCTAGGGTTAGGTAGACCATTAGGGTTAGGTTTGGACCTAGGCATAGGGTTATGTTGAGGGCTAGAGTTAGAGAGACGGTTCGGGTTAGAATTGGACCTAGGGTTAGGGTTACGTTGAGGGCTAGGGTTAGAGAGACGATTGGGTTAGGGTTGGAACTAGGGTTAGGGTTATGTTGAAGTCTAGGGTTAGGTAGACGATTAGGGTTAGGATTTGATCTAGGGTTAGGTTTATGTTGAGGGCTAGGGTTAGAGAGAGGATTAGGTTAGGATTGGAGCTAGGGTTAGGGTTACGTTGAGGTCTAGGGTTAGGTAGACGATTAGGTTTAGGATTTGAGCTAGGGTTAGGGTTATGTTGAGGGCTAGGGTTAGGTAGACCATTAGGGTTAGTATTGGACCTAGAGTTAGGGTTATGTTGAGGGTAAGGATTAGGTAGACTATTTGGGATACGATTAGACCTAGGGTTAGGGTTATGTTGAGGGCTAGGATTAGAGAGACGATACGGGTTACTATTGTACGTAGGGTTAGGGTTATGTTGAGGGCTAGAGTTAGGTAGAAGATTAGGGTTAGGATTGGAGCTAAGGTTATGGTTATGTTGAGGTCTAGGGTTAGAGAGACGATTAGGTTTAGGATTGTACCTGGGTTAGGGTTATGTTGAGGGTAGGGTTAGAGACACGATTAGGGTTAGGATTGGAGCTAGGGTTAGGGTTATGTTGAGGGCTAGGGTTAGAGAGAAGATGAGGTTTAGGATTGTACCTGAGTTAGGGTTATGTTGAGGGCTACGGTTAGAGAGATGATTAGGGTTAGGATTGGAGCTAGGGTTAGGGTTAATTTGAGGGCTAGAGTTAGGAAGACGATTAGGGTTACGATTGGAACTAGGGTTATGATTATGTTGAGGGCTAGGGTTAGAGAGAAGGTTAGGGTTAGGATTGGACCCAGTGTTAGGGTTATGTTGAGGGCTAGGTTTAGAGAGACGAATAGGGTTAGGATTGGACCTAGGGTTAGTGTTGTGTTGAGCGCTAAGGTTAGGTAGACGACTAGGGTTAGGATTGGAGCTAGGGTTAGGGTTATGTTGAGGGCTAGGGATAGAGAGACGATTAGGGTTAGGATTGAAGCTAGTGTTAGGGTTATGTTTAGGGCTAGGGTTAGATACACTATTAGGGTTGGGACTGGACCATAGGGTTAGGGTTATGTTGAGTGGTAGGTTTAGGTAGACGATTAGGGTTAGGATTGGCCCTAGGGTTAAGTTTAGGTTGAGGGCTAGTGTTAGAGAGACGGTTTAGTTAGGATTGGAGCTAGGGTTAGGGTTAATCTTGAGGGCTAGGTTTAGTGAGACGATTAGGGTTAGGATTGGAGCTAGGGTTAGGGTTATGTTGAGGGCTTCGGTTAGAGAGTCGATTAGGGTTAGGATTTGACCTAGGGTTAGGGTTATGTTGAGGGCTAGGAGAAGGTAGACCATTAGGGTTAGTATTGGACCTAGGGTTAGGGTTATGTTTAGGGCGAGGGTTACATACACTATTAGGGTTAGGACTGGACCATAGTGTTAGGGTTTTGTTGAGGGCTAGGGTTACATAGACGATTAGGGTTAGGATTGGCCCTAGGGTTAAGTTTATGTTGAGGGTTATGGTTATGTTGAGGGCTAGGGTTAGAGAGAAGGTTCGGGTTAGATTTGCACGTAGGGTTAGGGTTATGTTGAGGGCTAGGGTTAGAGAGACGATTAGGGTTAGGATTGGACCTGGGTTAGTGTTAGGTTGAGGGCTAGGGTTAGAGAGACAGTTCGGGTTAGGATTGGATCTAGGGTTAGGGTTATGTTGAGGGCTCGGGTTCAAGAGACGATTAGGGTTAGAATTGGACCTAGGGTTATCGTTTTGTTGAGGGCTAGGGTTAGGTAGACCATTAGGGTTAGGTTTGGACCTAGGCATAGGGTTATGTTGAGGGCTAGAGTTAGAGAGACGGTTCGGGTTAGAATTGGACCTAGGGTTAGGGTTACGTTGAGGGCTAGGGTTAGAGAGACGATTGGGTTAGGGTTGGAACTAGGGTTAGGGTTATGTTGAAGTCTAGGGTTAGGTAGACGATTAGGGTTAGGATTTGATCTAGGGTTAGGTTTATGTTGAGGGCTAGGGTTAGAGAGAGGATTAGGTTAGGATTGGAGCTAGGGTTAGGGTTACGTTGAGGTCTAGGGTTAGGTAGACGATTAGGTTTAGGATTTGAGCTAGGGTTAGGGTTATGTTGAGGGCTAGGGTTAGGTAGACCATTAGGGTTAGTATTGGACCTAGAGTTAGGGTTATGTTGAGGGTAAGGATTAGGTAGACTATTTGGGATAGGATTAGACCTAGGGTTAGGGTTATGTTGAGGGCTAGGGTTAGAGAGACGATACGGGTTACTATTGTACGTAGGGTTGGGGTTATGTTGAGGGCTAGAGTTAGGTAGAAGATTAGGGTTAGGATTGGAGCTAAGGTTATGGTTATGTTGAGGTCTAGGGTTAGAGAGACGATTAGGTTTAGGATTGTACCTGGGTTAGGGTTATGTTGAGGGTAGGGTTAGAGACACGATTAGGGTTAGGATTGGAGCTAGGGTTAGGGTTATGTTGAGGGCTAGGGTTAGAGAGAAGATGAGGTTTAGGATTGTACCTGAGTTAGGGTTATGTTGAGGGCTACGGTTAGAGAGATGATTAGGGTTAGGATTGGAGCTAGGGTTAGGGTTAATTTGAGGGCTAGAGTTAGGAAGACGATTAGGGTTACGATTGGAACTAGGGTTATGATTATGTTGAGGGCTAGGGTTAGAGAGAAGGTTAGGGTTAGGATTGGACCCAGTGTTAGGGTTATGTTGAGGGCTAGGTTTAGAGAGACGAATAGGGTTAGGATTGGACCTAGGGTTAGTGTTGTGTTGAGCGCTAAGGTTAGGTAGACGACTAGGGTTAGGATTGGAGCTAGGGTTAGGGTTATGTTGAGGGCTAGGGATAGAGAGACGATT
The DNA here is from genome assembly GCF_964146895.1 of Miniopterus schreibersii. Lineage (NCBI taxonomy): Eukaryota > Metazoa > Chordata > Mammalia > Chiroptera > Miniopteridae > Miniopterus > Miniopterus schreibersii. Next base: position 1,044,797 of record NC_138107.1, on the reverse strand, counting down.
AGGGTTAGGATTGAAGCTAGTGTTAGGGTTATGTTTAGGGCTAGGGTTAGATACACTATTAGGGTTGGGACTGGACCATAGGGTTAGGGTTATGTTGAGTGGTAGGTTTAGGTAGACGATTAGGGTTAGGATTGGCCCTAGGGTTAAGTTTAGGTTGAGGGCTAGTGTTAGAGAGACGGTTTAGTTAGGATTGGAGCTAGGGTTAGGGTTAATCTTGAGGGCTAGGTTTAGTTAGACGATTAGGGTTAGGATTGGAGCTAGGGTTAGGGTTATGTTGAGGGCTTCGGTTAGAGAGTCGATTAGGGTTAGGATTTGACCTAGGGTTAGGGTTATGTTGAGGGCTAGGAGAAGGTAGACCATTAGGGTTAGTATTGGACCTAGGGTTAGGGTTATGTTTAGGGCGAGGGTTACATACACTATTAGGGTTAGGACTGGACCATAGTGTTAGGGTTTTGTTGAGGGCTAGGGTTACATAGACGATTAGGGTTAGGATTGGCCCTAGGGTTAAGTTTATGTTGAGGGTTATGGTTATGTTGAGGGCTAGGGTTAGAGAGAAGGTTCGGGTTAGATTTGCACGTAGGGTTAGGGTTATGTTGAGGGCTAGGGTTAGAGAGACGATTAGGGTTAGGATTGGACCTGGGTTAGTGTTAGGTTTAGGGCTAGGGTTAGAGAGACAGTTCGGGTTAGGATTGGATCTAGGGTTAGGGTTATGTTGAGGGCTCGGGTTCAAGAGACGATTAGGGTTAGGATTGGACCTAGGGTTAGTGTTAGGTTGAGGGCTAGGGTTAGAGAGACAGTTAGGGTTAGGATTGGACCTAGGGTTAGGGTTATATTGAGGGCTAGGGTTAGAGACGGTTAGGGTTAGGATTGGAGCTAGGGTTAGGCTTATGTTTACGGCAAGGGCTAGGTAGACAATTAGGGTTTATGAATGGACCTAGGGTTATGGTTATGATTAGGGCTGGGGTTAGAGAGAAGGTTAGGGTTAGGATTGGACCGAGGGTTAGGGTTATGTTGAGGGCTAGGTTTAGAGAGACGAATACGGTTAGTATTGCACTTGGGGTTAGGGTTGTGGTGAGTGCTAAGGTTAGGTAGACGACTAGGGTTAGGATTGGAGCTAGGGTTAGGGTTATGTTGAGGTTTAGGGTTAGAGAGACGATTAGGGTTAGGATTGGAGCTAGGGTTAGGGTTATTTTGAGGGCTAGGGTTCGGTTGACGATTAGAGATAGGATTGGAGCTAGGTTTAGGGTTATGTTGAGGGCTAGGGTTAGATAGACGATTATGGTTAGAATTGGACATAGGGATAGGGTTATGTTTAGGGCTAGGGTTAGATACACGATTAGGGATAGGATTCGACCTAGGGTTAGGGTTTTGTTGTGGGCTAGGGTTAGAGAGACGGTTCGGGTTAGAATTGGACCTAGGGATAGGGTTATGTTGAGGGCTAGGGTTAGAGAGGCGGTTCGCGTTAGGATTGGACCTCGGGGCTGGGATATGTTGAGGGCTAGGTTAGAGAGACGGTTCGGGTTATGATTTGACCTAGGGTTAGGGTTATGGTTACGGCTAGAGTTACATAGACGATTAGGGTTAGGATTGGACCTAGGGTTATGGTTAGGTTGAGGGCTAGGGTTAGAGAGATGGTTCGGGTTAGGATTGGACCTAGGGTTAGGGTTATGTTGATGGCTAGGGTTAGGTAGACGATTAGGGTTAGGATTGGAGCTAGGGTTAGGGTTATGTTGAGGGCTAGGGTAAGATAGACGATTAGGGTTAGGATTGGACCTAAGGTTAGGATTATTTTTAGGGCTAGGGTTCGGTAGACGATTAGGGTTAGGATTGGACCTAGGGTTAGGGTTGTGTTGAGGGCTAGGGTAGAGAGACTATTAGGGTTAGGATTGGAGCTAGGGTTAGGGTTATGTTGAAGGCTAGGGTTGTTGGACGATTAGGGTTAGGATTGGAGCTAGGGTTAGGGTTATGTTTAGGGCTAGTGTTAGATACACGATTAGGGTTAGGACTGGACCTAGGGATAGGATTATGTTGAGGGCTATGGTTAGAGAGACGGTTCGGGTTAGGATTGGACCTAGGGTTAAGGTTAGGTTGAGGGCTAGGGTTAGAGAGAGTTCAGGTTAGGATTGGACCTAGGGTTAGGGTTATGTTGAGGGCTAGGGTTAGAGAGACGTTTAGGGTTAGGATTGGACTGAGGGTTAGGGTTATGTTGAGGGATAGGTTTAGAGAGACGAATAGGGTTAGGATTGGACCTAGGGTTAGGGTTTTGTTATAGTTAAGGATAGGTAGACGACTAGGGTTATAATTGGAGCTAGGGTTAGGGTTATGTTGAGGGCTACGGTTAGAGAGATGATTAGGGTTAGGATTGAAGCTACGGTTAGGGTTATGTTGATGGCTAGGGTTCGGTTGACGATTCGGGATAGTATTGTAGCAAGTGTTAGTGTTATGTTGAGGGCTAGGGTTAGATAGACGATTATGGTTAGAATTGGACCTAGGGTTAAGGTTATGTTTAGGGTAGGGTTAGATACACGATTAGGGTTAGGATTGGACCTAGGGTTAGGGTTAGGTTGAGGGCTAGGGTTAGAAAGACAGTTCGGGTTAGGATTAGACCGGGGTTAGGCTTATATTGAGGACTAGGGTTAGAGAGACGGTTAGGGTTAGGATTGGAGCTAGGGTTAGCGTTATGTTGAGGGCTAGGGCTAGGTAGACAATTAGGGTTTATGAATGGACCTAGGGTTATGGTTATGTTTAGGGCTAGGGTTAGAGAGAAGGTTCGGGTTAGGATTGGACCGACCGTTAGGGTTATGTTGAGGGCTAGGGTTAGATAGACGATTGGAGTTAGGATTGGACTTAGTGTTAGGATTATGTTGAGGGCTAGGGTTAGAGAGACGATTAGAGTTAGGATTGGACCTACGGTTAGGGTTATGTTGAGGGCTAGGTTTAGAGAGACGATTAGGGTTAGGATTGGACCTAGGGTTAGGGTTATGTTGAGGGGTAGGGTCAGAGAGACGATTAGGGTTATTATTGGACCTAGGGTTAAGGTTATGTTTAGGGCTATTGTTAGATAGACGATTAGTGTTTGGATTGTACCTAGGGTTAGGGTTATGTTGAGGGCTAGGGTTAGAGAGACGGTTCGGTTTAGGATTGGAACTAGGGTTAGGGTTATGTTGAGTGCTAGGGTTAGAGAGACGGTTCGGGTTAGGATTGGACATAGGGTTAGGGTTATGTTTAGGGCTAGTGTTAGATACACGGTTAGGGTTAGGACTGGACCTAGGGATAGGGTTATGTTGAGGGCTAGAGCTAGAGAGACGGTTCGGGTTATGATTGGACCTAGGGTTATGGTTATGTTGAGGGCTAGGGTTAGAGAGACGATTAGGGTTAGGATTGGACCTAGGGTTAGGATTAGGTTTGAGGGCTAGGGTTAGAGAGACAGTGCGGGTTAGGATTGGACCTGGTGTTAGGGTTATGTTGAGGGCTAGGGTTAGAGAGATGGTTAGGGTTAGTATTGGAGCCAGGGGTAACGTTATGTTGACGGCTAGGGGTAGGTAGGCAATTAGGGTTTAAAAATGGACCTAGGGTTATGGTTATGTTTAGGCCTGGGGTTAGAGAGAAGTTTCGGGTTAGGATTGGACCGAGGGTTAGGGTTATGTTGAGGGCTAGGTTTAGACAGACGAATCGGGTTAGGATTGCACCTAGGGTTAGGGGTATGTTGAGGGCTAGGGTTAGAGAGACGATACGGGTTATTTTTTACCTAGGGTTAGGGTTATGTTTAGGGCTAGGGTTAGATACACGATTAGGGTTAGGAGTGGACCTAGGGTTAGGGTTATGTTGATGGCTAGGGTTAGGTACACGATTAGGGTTAATATTGGACCTAGGGTTAGGGTTATTTTGAGGGCTAGGGTTAGATAGACGATTAGCGTTAGGATTGGACCTAGGGTTAGGGTTATGATGAGGGCTAGGTTTAGAGAGACGGTTCGGGTTAGGATTTGACCTAGGGTTAGGGTTATGTTTAGGGCTAGGGTTAAATAGACGATTAGGGTTAGGATTGTACCTAGGATTAGGGTAATGTTGATGGCTAGAGTTACAGAGACGATTAGGGTTAGGATTGGAGCTAGGTTTAGGGTTATGTTGAGGGCTAGGTGTAGGTAGACGATTAGGGTTAGGATTGGAGCTAGGGTTAGTGTTATATTGAGGGCTAGGGTTAGGTAGACGATTAGGGTTAGGAATGGATGTAGGGTTCAGTTTATGTTTAGGGCTAGGTTTAGATAGACGTTTCAGGTTAGGATTGGAGCTAGTGTTAGGGTTATGTTGAGGGCTAGGTTTAGAGAGATGGTTCGGTTAGGGTTATGTTTAGGACTAGGGTTAGATAGACGATTAGTGTTAGGATTGTACCTAGGGTTAGGGTTATGTTGAGGGTTAGGGTTAGAGAGACGATTCGGGTTAGTATTGGAGCTATGGTTAGGGTTATGTTGAGTGCCAGGGTGAGAGAGACGATTAGGGTTAGGATTGGACCTAGGGTTAGGGTTATGTTGAAGGCTAGGGTTAGGTAGACGATTAGGGTTAGGATTGGACCCAGGGTTAGTGTTTTGTTGAGGGCTAGGGTTAGGTGGACGATTAGGGTTAGGATTGGAGCTAGGGTTAGGGTTATGTTTAGGGGTAGGATTAGATAGACGATTAGGGTTAGGATTGGTCCTAGGGTTAGGATTATGGTGAGGGCTAGGGTTAGATAGACGATTAGGGTTAGGATTGGACCGAGGGTTAGGGTTATGTTGAGGGCTACGGTTAGATAGTCGATTAGGGTTAGGATTGGACCTAGGGTTAGGGTTGTGTTGAGGGCTAGGGTTAGAGAGACGATTAAGTTAGGATTGGAGCTAGGGTTAGGGTTACGTTGAGGTCTAGGGTTAGGTAGAAGATTAGGGTTAGGATTTGACCTAGGGTTAGGGTTATGTTGAGGGCTAGGTTTAGGTAGACCATAAGGGTTAGTATTGGACCTAGGGTTAGGGTTATGTTGAGGACTAGGGTTAGGTAGACTATTAGGGATAGGATTGGAGCTAGAGTTAGGGTTATGTTGAGGGCTAGGGTTAGGTAGACGATTTGGGTTAGGATTGGCCCTAGGGTTACGATTATGTTGAGGGCTAGGATTAGGTAGACCATTAGGGTTAGTATTGGACGTAGGGTTAGGGTTATGTTGACGGCTAGGGTTAGAGAGACGATTCGGGTTAGGATTGGACCTAGGGTTAGGGTTATGGTGAGTGCTAGGGTTAGAGAGACGGTTCGGGTTAGGATTGCACCCAGGGTTATGGTTATGTTGAGGGCTAGGGTTAGAGGGACGATTAGGGTTAGGATTGGATCTAGGGTTAGGGTTATGTTTAGGGCTAGTGTTAGATACACGATTAGGGTAAGGACTGGACCTAGGGATAGGGTTATGTTGAGGGCTAGGGTTAGAGAGACGGTTAGGGTTAGGATTGGAGCCAGGGGTAGCGTTATGTTGAGGGCTAGGTTTAGAGAGACGAATCGGGTTAGGATTGCACCTAGGGTTAGGGTTGTGTTGAGGGCTAAGATTAGGTAAACGACTAGGGTTAGGATTGCAACTAGGGTTCGGGTTATGTTGAGGGCTAGGGTTAGAGAGACCATTAGGGTTAGGATTGAAGCTAGGGTTAGGGTTATGTTGAGGGCTAGGGTTAGAGAGACGATTAGGGTTAGGATTTAAGCTAGGGTTAGGGTTATGTTGAGGGCTAGGGTTAGAGAGACGATTAGGGTTAGCATTGGACCTAGGGTTAACGTTATGTTGAGGGTTAGGGTTAGAGAGACGATTAGGGTTAGGATTCGAGCTAGGGTTAGGGTTATGTTGAGCGCTAGGGTTCGGTGGACGATTACGGATAGGATTGGAGCTATGGTTAGGGTTATATTGAGGGCTAGGGTTAGGTAGACTATTAGGGTTAGGATGGACCTAGGGTTAGGATTATGTTGAGGGCTAGGATTAGGTAAACCATTATGGTTAGTATTGGATGTAGGGTTAGGGTTATGTTGACGGCTAGGGTTAGAGAGACGATTCGGGTTAGGATGGGTCCTAGGGTTAGGGTTATGTTGAGTGCTAGGGTTAGAGAGACGGTTCGGGTTAGGATTGGACGTAGGGTTAGGGTTATGTTGAGAGCCAGGGTTAGATAGACTATTAGGGTTAGGATTGGACCTAGGGTTAGGGTTATGTTTAGGGCTAGTGTTAGATACACGATTAGGGTTAGGACTGGACCTAGGGATAGGCATATGTTGAGGGCTAGGGTTAGAGAGACGGTTCGGGTTAGGATTGGACCTAGGATTATGGTTATGTTGAGGGCTAGGGTTAGAGAGACGATTAGGTTTAGGATTGGACCTAGGGTTAGGGTTAGGTTGAGGGCTAGGGTTAGAAAGACAGTTCGGGTTAGGATTGGACCTTGGGTTAGGGTTATGTTGAGGGCTAGGGTTAGAGAGACGGTTAGGGTTAGGATTGGAGCTAGGGTTAGCGTTATGTTGAGGGCTAGGGCTAGGTAGACAATTAGGGTTTATGAATGGACCTAGCGTTATGGTTATGTTTAGGGCTAGGGTTAGAGAGAAGTTTCGGGTTAGGATTGGACCGAGGGTTAGGGTTATGTTGAGGGCTAGGGTTAGATAGACGATTAGAGTTAGGATTGGACCTAGGGTTAGGGTTATGTTGAGGGCTAGGGTTAGATAGACGATTAGAGTTAGGATTGTACATAGTGTTAGGATTATGTTGAGGGCTAGGGTTAGAGAGAGGATTAGAGTTAGGATTGGACCTAGGGTTAGGGTTATGTTGAGGGCTAGGTTTAGAGAGACGATTAGGGTTAGGATTGGACCTTGGGTTAGGGTTATGTTGAGGGCTAGGGTCAGAGAGACGATTAGGGTTATTATTGGACCTAGGTTTATGGTTTTGTTTAGGGCTAGGGTTAGAGAGAAGGTTCGGGTTAGGTTTGGACCGAGGGTTAGGGTTATGTTGAGGGCTAGGGTCAGAGAGACGATTAGGGTTATTATTGGACCTAGGGTTAAGGTTATGTTTAGGGTTAGGGTTAGATAGACGATTAGTGTTTGGATTGTACCTAGGGTTAGGGTTATGTTGAGGGCTAGGGTTAGAGAGACGGTTCTGGTTAGGATTGTTACCTAGGTTTAGGGTTATGTTGAGGGCTAGAGTTAGAGAGACCGTTCAGGTTAGGATTGCACCTAAGGTTAGGGTTATGTTTAGGGGTATGGTTAGATAGACGATAAGGGTTAGGATTGGACCTAGGGTTAGGGTTATGTTGAGGGCTAGTGTTAGGTACAACATTAGCGTTAGTATTGGACCTAGGGTTAGAGTTATGTTGAGGACTACGGTTAGAGATTCGATTAGGGTTACGATTGGACCTTGCGTTTGGGTTACGTTGAGGGCTAGGTTTAGAGGGACGAATAGGTTAGGATTGGAGTTAGGGTTAGGGTTATGTTGAGTGCTATGGTTAGAGAGACTTTTCGGATTAGGATTGGACGTAGGGTTATGGTTATGATGAGGGCTAGGGTTAGATAGACGATTAGGGTTAGGATTGGGCCTAAGGTTAGGGTTATGTTTAGGGCTAGGGTTAGATAGACGATTAGGGTTTGGATTTGAACTAGGGCTAGGGTTATGTTGAGGGCTACGGTTAAAGAGTCGATTAGGGTTAGGATTGGACCTAGGGTTAGGGTTATGTTGAGGGTTAGGGTTAGAGAGATGATTAGGGTGAGGATTGGAGCTAGGGTTAGTGTTAATTTAAGGGCTAGGGTTAGGTAGACGATTAGGTTAGGATTGGACCTAGGGTTAGGGTTATGTAGAGGGCTAGGGTTAGAGAGACGGTTCAGCTTAGGATTGGACCTAGGGTTAGGGTTATGTTTAGGGCTAGGGTTAGATGGACGATTAGGTTTAGGATTGGAACTAGGGTTAGGGTTATGTTTAGGGCTAGGGTTAGATAGACGATTAGGTATAGGATTGGACCTAGGGTTAGGGTTATGTTGAGGGCTAGGTATAGAGAGACGATTAGGTTAGGATTGGACCTAGGGTTAGGGTTATGTTGAGGGCTAGGGTTAGGTAGACGATTAGGGTTAGGATTGGACCAAGGGTTAGGATTATATTGCGGGCTCGGGCTAGAGAGACGATTAGGGTTATTATTGGACTTAGGGTTAGGGTTATGTTTAGGGATAGGGTTAGATAGACGTTTAGTGTTAGGAGTGTACCTAGGGTAAGGGTTATGTTGAGGGCTAGGGTTAGAGAGATGATTAGGGTTAGGATTGGAGGTAGGGTTAGGGTTAATTTGAGGGCTAGGGTTAGGTAGACGATTAGGGTTAGGATTGGACCTAGGGTTAGGGTTATGTTGAGGGCTAGGGTTAGAGAGACGATTAGGGTTAGGATTGGACCTAGGGTTAGGGTTAGGTTGAGGGCTAGGGTTAGAGAGACTGTTCGGGTTAGGATTGGACCTGGTGTTAGGGTTATATTGAGGGCTAGGTTTAGAGAGACAATTAGGGTTGGGATTGGAGCTAGGGGTAGCGTTATGTTGAGCGCTAGGGCTAGGTAGACAATTAGGGTTTATGAATGGACTTAGGGTTATGCTTATGTTTAGGCCTGGGGTTAGAGAGAAGTTTCGTGTTAAGACTGGACCGAGGGTTAGGGTTAAGTTGAGGGCTAGGTTTAGAGAGACGAATAGGGTTAGGCCTGGACCTAGGGTTAGCGTTATGTTGATGGCTAGGGTTAGGTAGACCATTAGGGTTAGGATTGGTCCTAGGGTTAGGGTTATCGTGAGGGCTAGGGTTACATAGAAGATTATGGTTAGGATTGGTCCTACGGTTATGGTTATGTTGATGGCTAGGGTTACCGAGACAATTAGGGTTAAGATTGGAACTAGGTTTAGGCTTATGTTGACGGCAAAGTTTAGGTAGACGATTAGGGTTAGGATTGGACCTAGGTTTAGGGTTATGTTGAGGGCTAGGTTTAGAGAGACGAATAGGGTTAGGATTGCACCTAGGGTTAGGGTTGTGTTGAGGGCTAAGGTTAGGTAGACGACTAGGGTTAGGATTGGAGCTAGGGTTCGGGTTATGTTGAGGGCTAGGTTTAGAGAGACGATTAGGGTTAGGATTGAAGCTAGGGTGAGGGTTATGTTGAGGGCTAGGGTTAGAGAGGCTATTAGGGTTTGCATTGGACCTAGGGTTAAGGTTATGTTGAGGGTTAGGGTTAGAGAGACGATTAGGGTTAGGATTGTAGCTAGGGTTAGGGTTATTTTGAGGGCTAGGGTTCGGTTGACGATTACGGATAGGATTGGAGCTAGGGTTAGGGTTATGTTGAGGGCTAGGGTTAGATAGACGATTATGGTTAGAATTGGACCTAGGTTTAGGGTTATGTTTAGAGCTAGTGTTAGATACACGATTAGGGTTAGGACTGGACCTAGGGTTAGGGATATGTTGAGAGCGAGGGTTAGAGAGACAGATTGGGTTTGGATTGGTCCTAGGGTTAAGGTTATATTGAGTGCTAGGATTAGAGAGACGATTAGGGTTAGGATTGGAGCTAGGGTTAGGGTTATGTTGAGGGCTAGAGATAGGTAGACCATAAGGGTTAGTATTGGACCTAGGGTTAGGGTTATGTTGAGGGCTAGGGTTAGGTAGACGATTAGGGTTAGGATTGGACCTAGGGTTAGGATTATGTTGAGGGCTAGGATTACGTAGACCATTAGGGTTAGTATTGGATGTAGGGTTAGGGTTATGTTGACGGCTAGAGTTAGAGATACAGTTCTGGTTAGGATTGGACGTAGGGTTAGGGTTATGTTGAGGGCTAGGGTTAGATAGACGATTAGGGTTAGGATTGGACCTAGGGTTAGGGTTATGTTTAGTGCTAGTGTTAGATACACGATTAGGGTTAGGACTGGACCTAGGGATAGGGTTATGTTGAGGGCTAGGGTTAGAGAGACGGTTCGGGTTAGGATTGGACCTAGGGTTATGGTTATGTTGAGGGCTAGGGTTAGAGAGACGATTAGGGTTAGGATTGTACCTAGGGTTAGGGATAGGTTGAGGGTTAGGGTTAGAAAGACAGTTCGGGTTAGGATTGGACCTGGGGTTAGGGTTATGTTGAGGGCTAGGATTATAGAGACGGTTAGGGTTAGGATTGGAGCTAGGGTTAGCGTTATGTTGAGGGCTAGGGCTAGGTAGACAATTAGGGTTTATGAATGGATCTAGGGTTATGGTTATGTTTAGGGCTAGGGGTAGAGAGAAGGTTCAGGTTAGGATTGGACCAAGGGTTAGGGTTATGTTGAGGGCTAGGGTTAGATAGACGATTAGAGTTAGGATTGGACCTAGGGTTAGGGTTATGTTGAGGGCTAGGGTTAGATAGACGATTAGAGTTAGGATTGGACGTAGTGTTAGGATTATATTGAGGGCTAGGGTTAGAGAGACGATTAGAGTTAGGATTGGACCTAGGGTTAGGGTTATGTTGAGAGCTAGGTTTAGAGAGACGATTAGGGTTATTATTGGACCTAGTGTTATGGTTATGTTTAGGGCTAGGGTTAGAGAGAAGGTTCTGGTTAGGAATGGACCGAGGGTTAGGGTTATGTTGAGGGCTAGTGTTAGATACACGATTATGGTTAGGACTGGACCTAGGGATAGGGTTATGTTGAGGGCTAGGGTTAGAGAGACTGTTCGGGTTAGGATTGGAAGTAGGGTTATGGTTATGTTGAGGGTGAGGGTTAGAGAGACGATTAGGGTTAGGATTGGATGTAGGGTTAGGGTTAGGTTGAGGGCTAGGGTTAGAAAGACAGTTCGGGTTAGGATTGGACCTGGGGTTAGGGTTATGTTGAGGGCTAGGGTTAGAGACACGGTTAGGGTTAGGATTGGAGCTAGGGTTAGCGTTATGTTGAGGGCTAGGACTAGGTAGAGAATTAGGGTTTATGAATGGACCTAGGGTTATAGTTATGTTTAGGGCTAGGGGTAGAGAGAAGGTTCAGGTTAGGATTGGACCAAGGGTTAGGGTTATGTTGAGGGCTAGGGTTAGATAGACGATTAGAGTTAGGATTGGACCTAGGCTTAGGGTTATGTTGAGGGCTAGGGTTAGATAGACGATTAGAGTTAGGATTGGACGTAGTGTTAGGATTATGTTGAGGGCTAGGTTTAGAGAGACGGTTAGAGTTAGGATTGGACCTAGGGTTAGGGTTATGTTGAGGGCTAGGTTTAGAGAGACGATTAGGGTTGGGACTGGACCTTGGGTTAGGGTTATGTTGAGGGCTAGGGTCAGAGAGACGATTAGGGTTATTATTGGACCTAGGGTTAAGGTTATGTTTAGGGCTAGGGTTTGATAGACGATTAGTGTTTCGATTGTACCTAGGATTAGGGTTATGTTGAGGGCTAGGGTTAGAGAGACGGTTCTGGTTAGGATTGGACCTAGGCGTAGGGTTATGTTTAGGGCTACGGTTAGATAGACGATTAGGGTAGGATTGGACCTAGGGTTAGTCTAATGTTGATGGGTAGGGTTACAGAGACGATTAGGGTTAGGATTGGAGCTAGGGTTAGGGTTATGTTGAGGGCTAGGGTTAGAGAGATGATTCGGGTTAGGAGTGGACCTAGGGTTAGGGTTATGTTGAGGGCTAGGTTTAGAGAGACGGTTCGTGTTAGGATTGGACCTAGGTTTAGAGTTATGTTGAGGGCTACGGTTAGAGAATCGATTAGGGTTACTATTGGACCTAGGGTTATGGTTGTGTTGAGGGCTAGGGTTAGGTAGACGATTAGGGTTAGGATTGGAGCTAGGGGTAGGGTTATGTTGAGGGCTAGGGTTACATAGACAATTAGGGTTATGATTGGACCTAGGGTTAGGGTTATGTTTAGGGCTAGGGTTAGATAGACGATTAGGTTTAGGATTCGGCCTAGGGTTAGGGTTATGTTGAGGGCTAGGGTTACGTCGACAATTAGGGTTAGGATTGGACCTAGGGTTAGGGTTATGTTGAGGGCTAAGGCTAGAGAGACGGTTCGGGTTAGGATTGTACCTAGGGTTAGTGTTGTTTAGGGCTAGTTTTAGATAAACGATTAGGGATAGGATTGGACCTAGGGTTAGGGTTTTGTTGAGGGCTAGGGTTAGAGATACTATTAGGGTTAGGACTGGACCTAGGGTTAGGGTTATGTTGAGGGCTAGTGTTAGGTAGTCGATTAGGCTTAGGATTGGAGCGAGGGTTAGGGTTATGCTGAGGGCTAGGGTTCGGATGATGATCTGGGATATGATTGGAGCTACGGTTAGGGTTATGTTGAGGGATAGGGTTAGATAGACGATTAGGGTTAGGATTGGACCTAAGGTTAGGGTTATGTTTAGGGCTAAGGTTAGATACACGATTAGGGTTAGGACTGGACCTAGGGTTAGGGTTATGTTGACAGCTATGGTTAGGTACACGATTAGGGTTAGGATTGGACCTAGAGTTAGGGTTATGTTGAGGGCTAGGTTTAGGGAGACGGTTCGGTTTAGGATTGGACCAAGGTTATGGCCCTTCTTTTCTGCTTTCTTGAATGTTCACAATGCATTAGGTGAAAAACGTGTTTGAGCAAGACTGATGCAGGGTGCGTTTTCCTGGATTTCAAGTGGTTTGGGAAACATAATCCGCGTTTTTCCACATTGTGTAAGAAAGAACATGAGGCTTGCAAGAGATTGAAACAATGCATCCCAAAACGTATTCCAGCAGTGAAAACACACCTTTCTAAAAAGTCTTTGAAGGAGCAAGCAAAAGAATAGTGGCTGAGTGTTCTTTCAGAGAGAAACACATGCATTTCTTCCTTCTGGAGTGAGTTTTCAGCCTGGAATTCATTTGCATTTTGTACTGTGCAGAATGTAGCTACCTGCTCGGGGTTTGTTTCATAGAATCATCTTTCCTACAGGAGCTTATTGCAACATTCATTTTTTGGCTAAGTTCTTTAGGGTTGGTGTTGGAAGGTCTTTCAACTTTGGCCAAATCCCGCTTCCTACTAAATTTTTTCACAGCGCTGTTTCCAAGTGTCCCGAAGTAGCGGCTGCTTGAAACTGTAAACATGCACATCTCCCATAATGGTGTGCTCGTTTCATACCTGGATTTTGGTTTCCTCTTCTTTCTTTGAAATGACAAGCCTTCATGCAGCATGCTACACACATCTTGTAGCAGTTTCAATTTTAAGCATGTTGGTGCTCTAAGAACGTTTCTTAACCTATGTATTCCAGCAGTGAAAACACACGTTTCTACAAAGACTTTGAAGGAGCAAGCAAAAGAATACTGGCTGAGTGTTCTTTCAGAGAGAAACACACGCATTTCTTCCTTTTGGAGTGAGTTTCCAGCCAGGAATTCATATGTATTTTGTACTGTGCATAATGTAGCTACCTGCTCGGGGTTTGTGTCATAGAAGCACCTTTCCAGCAGGAGCTTATTGCAACGTTCATTGTTTGGCTAAGTCCTTTAGGGTTGCTTTTGGAAGGTCTTTCAACTTTGGCTAAATCCCGCTTCCTACGAAATTTTTTCACACCGTTGCTTTCAAGTGTCCACAAAGAGCTGCTGCTTGAAACTGCCCACAGGGACATCTCCCATACTGGTATGCTCGTTTCACTACCTGGAATTTGGTTTCCTCTTTTTTCTTTGAAAAAACAAGCCCTCATTCAGCATGCTACACACATCTTGTACTAGTTTCAATTTTAAGCATGTTGGTGCTTTAAAAACGCTGTCCAAACTGTGTAGGGTGTGTCACTCTCCAGCACTGAATACACAACTTAGAACTCCTTTCGCCACAGACACGCAAACACATGATTTGGGAAAGTCCTACTTCAGGTCACTTGGAAATGTAAGGGTTTCATAGAGAACATGAAATCAATCATGCTTTTGCACTCTGCAAGAGAAATAAATGGCTTTTCTACATACCAGTCTGAAATTCACTGCAAAAGGCCCTTCTTTTCTGCTTTCTTGAATGTTCTCAACGCATTAGGTGAAAGAGCGTGTTTGAGCAAGAGTGATGCAGGTTGCGATTTCCTGGATTTCAAGTGATTTGGGAAACATAATCCGCGTTTTTCCACATTGTGTAAGAAAGAACATGAGACCTGCAAGAGATTAAAACAATCCATCCCACAACGCATTCCAGCAGTGAAAACACACGTTTCTACAAAGACCTTGAAGGAGCAAGCAAAAGAGTAGTGGCTGAGTGTTCTTTCAGAGAGAAACGCACGCATTTCTTCCTTCTGGAGTGAGTTTCCAGCCAGGAATTCATATGTATTTTGTACTGTGCATAATGTAGCTACCTGCTCGGGAGTTGTGTCATTGAAGCACCTTTCCTACAGGAGCTTATTGCAACATTCATTGTTTGGCTAAGTCCTTTAGGTTTGGTTTTGGAAAGTCTTTCAACTTTGGACAAATCCCGCTTCGTACGAAATATTTTCAGAGTGCTGTTTCCAAGTGTCCACAAAGAGCTGCTGCTTGAAACTGTCCACATGCACATCTCCCATACTGGTGGGCTCGTTTCACTTCCTGGAATTTGGTTTCCTCTTCTTTGCTTGAAATGAGAAGCCTTCATTCAGCATGCTACGCACATCTTGTAGCAGTTTCAATTTTAAGCATGTTGGTGCTCTAAGAACGTTTTTTAACCTATGTAGAGTGTGTCACTCTCCAGCATTGAATACACAACTTAGAGCTCCTTTCGCCACAGACACGCAAACATCTTTTTGGGAAAGTCCTAATTGTGGTCACTTGGAAAAGTAAGGGTTTCATCGAGAACATGAAGACCATCATACTTTTACACCCTGCAACCGAAAGAAATGGCTTTTTGTACATGCCAGTCTGAATTTCACTACCAAATGCTCTTCCTTTCTGCTTTCTTGAATGTTCTCAACACATTAGGAGAAAGAGCATGTTTGGGCAAGAGCGATGCAGTGTGTGTTTTTCTGGATTGCAAGTGATTTGGGAAACATACTCCTTGTTTTTCCACATCGTCTAAGAAAGAACATGAGGCTTGCAAGAGACTGAAACAATGCATCCCATAACGTATTCCAGCAGTGAAAACACACGTTTCTACAAAGACTTTGAAGGAGCAAGCAAAAGCCTAGTGGTTGAGTGTTCTTTCAGAGAGAAACACACGCATTTCTTCCTTCTGGAGTGAGTTTCCAGCCAAGAATTCATATGCATTTTGTACTGTGCAGAATGTAGCTACCTGTTCGGGTGTTGTGTCATAGAAGCCCCTTTCTTGCAGGAGCTTATTGCAACATTCATTGCTTGGCTAAGTCCTTTAGGGTTGCTTGTGGAAGGTCTTTCAACTTTGGCCAAATCCCGCTTCCTACGAAATTTTTTCGCAGCGCTGCTTCCAAGTGTCCACAAAGAGCTGCTCCTAGAAACTGTCCAAATGCACATCTCCCATACTGGCATGCTCGTTTCACTACCTGGAATTTGGTTTCCTCTTTTTTCTTTGAAATGACAAGCCTTCATTCAGCATGCTACACACATCTTGTAGCAGTTTCTATTTTAAGCATGTTGGTGCTCTAAGGACGCTGTCTAACCTGTGTAGAGTGTGTCACTCTCCAGCACTGAATACACAACTTAGAGCTCCTTTCGCCACAGACACGCAAACACATGTTTTTGTGAAAGTCCTACTTCAGGTCACTTGGAAATGTAAGGGTTTCATAGAGAACATGAAATCAATCATGCTTTTGCACTCTGCAAGAGAAATAAATGGCTTTTCTACAAACCAGTCTGAAATTCACTGCAAAAGGCCCTTCTCTTCTGCTTTCTTGAATGTTCTCAACGCATTAGGTGAAAGAGCGTGTTTGAGCAAGAGTGATGCAGGTTGCGATTTCCTGGATTTCAAGTGATTTGGGAAACATAATCCGCGTTATTCCACATTGTGTAAGAAAGAACATGAGGCCTGCAAGAGATTAAAACAATCCATCCCACAACGCATTCCAGCAGTGAAAACACACGTTTCTACAAAGACCTTGAAGGAGCAAGCAAAAGAGTAGTGGCTGAGTGTTCTTTCAGAGAGAAACACAAGCATTTCTTCCTTCTGGAGTGAGTTTTCACCCTGGAATTCATATGCATTTTGTACTTTGCAGAATGTAGCTACCTGCTCGGGAGTTGTGTCATTGAAGCACCTTTCCTACAGGAGCTTATTGCAACATTCATTGTTTGGCTAAGTCCTTTAGGTTTGGTTTTGGAAAGTCTTTCAACTTTGGACAAATCCCGCTTCGTACGAAATATTTTCAGAGTGCTGTTTCCAAGTGTCCACAAAGAGCTGCTGCTTGAAACTGTCCACATGCACATCTCCCATACTGGTGGGCTCGTTTCACTTCCTGGAATTTGGTTTCCTCTTCTTTGCTTGAAATGAGAAGCCTTCATTCAGCATGCTACGCACATCTTGTAGCAGTTTCAATTTTAAGCATGTTGGTGCTCTAAGAACGTTTTTTAACCTATGTAGAGTGTGTCACTCTCCAGCATTGAATACACAACTTAGAGCTCCTTTCGCCACAGACACGCAAACATCTTTTTGGGAAAGTCCTAATTGTGGTCACTTGGAAAAGTAAGGGTTTCATCGAGAACATGAAGACCATCATACTTTTACACCCTGCAACCGAAAGAAATGGCTTTTTGTACATGCCAGTCTGAATTTCACTACCAAATGCTCTTCCTTTCTGCTTTCTTGAATGTTCTCAACACATTAGGAGAAAGAGCATGTTTGGGCAAGAGCGATGCAGTGTGTGTTTTTCTGGATTGCAAGTGATTTGGGAAACATACTCCTTGTTTTTCCACATCGTCTAAGAAAGAACATGAGGCTTGCAAGAGACTGAAACAATGCATCCCATAACGTATTCCAGCAGTGAAAACACACGTTTCTACAAAGACTTTGAAGGAGCAAGCAAAAGCCTAGTGGTTGAGTGTTCTTTCAGTGAGAAACACACGCATTTCTTCCTTCTGGAGTGAGTTTCCAGCCAAGAATTCATATGCATTTTGTACTGTGCAGAATGTAGCTACCTGTTCGGGTGTTGTGTCATAGAAGCCCCTTTCTTGCAGGAGCTTATTGCAACATTCATTGCTTGGCTAAGTCCTTTAGGGTTGCTTTTGGAAGGTCTTTCAACTTTGGCCAAATCCCGCGTCCTACGAAATTTTTTCGCAGCGCTGCTCTCAAGTGTCCACAAAGAGCTGCTCCTAGACACTGTCCACATGCACATCTCCCATACTGGCATGCTCGTTTCACTACCTGGAATTTGGTTTCCTCTTCTTTCTTTGAAATGACAAGCCTTCATTCAGCATGCTACACACATCTTGTAGCAGTTTCTATTTTAAGCATGTTGGTGCTCTAAGGACGCTGTCTAACCTGTGTAGAGTGTGTCACTCTCCAGCACTGAATACACAACTTAGAGCTCCTTTCGCCACAGACACGCAAACACATGTTTTTGTGAAAGTCCTACTTCAGGTCATTTGGAAATGTAAGGGTTTCATAGAGAACATGAAATCAATCATGCTTTTGCACTCTGCAAGAGAAATAAATGGCTTTTCTACAAACCAGTCTGAAATTCACTGCAAAAGGCCCTTCTTTTCTGCTTTCTTGAATGTTCTCAACGCATTAGGTGAAAGAGCGTGTTTGAGCAAGAGTGATGCAGTTTGCGATTTCCTGGATTTCAAGTGATTTGGGAAACATAATCCGCGTTTTTCCACATTGTGTAAGAAAGAACATGAGGCTTGCAAGAGATTGAAACAATGCATCCGAAAACGTATTCCAGCAGTGAAAACACACGTTTCTACAAAGACCTTGAAGGAGCAAGCAAAAGAGTAGTGGCTGAGTGTTCTTTCAGAGAAAAACACATGCATTTCTTCCTTCTGGATTGAGTTTCCAGCCAAGAATTCATATGCATTTTGTACTTTGCAGAAAGTAGCTACCTGCTCGGGAGTTGTGTCATTGAAGCACCTTTCCTACAGGAGCTTATTGCAACATTCATTGTTTGGCTAAGTCCTTTAGGTTTGGTTTTGGAAAGTCTTTCAACTTTGGACAAATCCCGCTTCGTACGAAATATTTTCAGAGTGCTGTTTCCAAGTTTCCACAAAGAGCTGCTGCTTGAAACTGTCCACATGCACATCTCCCATACTGGTGGGCTCGTTTCACTTCCTGGAATTTGGTTTCCTCTTCTTTGCTTGAAATGAGAAGCCTTCATTCAGCATGCTACGCACATCTTGTAGCAGTTTCAAGTTTAAGCATGTTGGTGCACTAAGAACGTTTTTTAACCTATGTAGAGTGTGTCACTCTCCAGCATTGAATACACAACTTAGAGCTCCTTTCGCCACAGACACGCAAACATCTTTTTGGGAAAGTCCTAATTGTGGTCACTTGGAAAAGTAAGGGTTTCATCGAGAACATGAAGACCATCATACTTTTACACCCTGCAACCGAAGAAATGGCTTTTTGTACATGCCAGTCTGAATTTCACTACCAAATGCTCTTCCTTTCTGCTTTCTTGAATGTTCTCAACACATTAGGAGAAAGAGCATGTTTGGGCAAGAGCGATGCAGTGTGTGTTTTTCTGGATTGCAAGTGATTTGGGAAACATAATCCGCGTTTTTCCACATTGTATAAGAAACAACATGAGGATTGGAAGAGATTGAAACAATGTATCCCAAAATGTATTCCACCAGTGAAAACACACGTTTCTACAAAGACTTTGAAGGAGCAAGCAAAAGAATAGTGGCTGAGTGTTCTTTCAGAGAGAAACACACGCATTTCTTCCTTCTGGAGTGAGTTTCCAGCCAGGTATTCATACGCATTTTTACTGTGCAGAATGTAGCTACTTGCTCGGGAGTTGTGTCATTGAAGCACCTTTCCAGCAGGAGCTTATTGCAACATTCATTTTTGGGCTAAGTCCTTTAGGGTAGGTTTTGGAAGATCTTTCACCTTTGGCCAAATCCCGCTTCCTACGAAATTTTTTCACAGCGCTGTTTCCAAGTGTCCACAAGGAGCTGCTGCTTGAAACTGTCCACATGCACATCTCCCATACTGGCATGCTCGTTTCACTACCTGGAATTTGGTTTCCTCTTCTTTCTTTGAAATGACAAGGCTTCATTCAGCATGCTACACACATCGTGTAGCAGTTTCAATTTTAAGGATGTTGGTGCTCTAAGAACGCTGTCTAACCTGTGTAGAGTGTGTCACTCTACAGCACTGAATACACAACTTAGAGCTCCTTTCATCACAGACACGCAAACACATCTTTTTGGGAAAGTCCTACTACAGGTCACTTGGAAATGTAAGGATTTCATCGAGAACATGAAGACCATCATGCTTTTACAACCTGCAACCGAAAGAAATGGCTTTTTCTACATGCCAGTCTGAATTTCACTACAAAATGCTCTTCCTTTCTGCTTTCTTGAATGTTCTCAACGCATTAGGAGAAAGAGCATGTTTGGGCAAGAGTGATGCAGTGTGTGTTTTTCTGGATTGCAAGTGATTTGGGAAACATACTCCTTGTTTTTCCACATCGTCTAAGAAAGTACATGAGGCTTGCAAGAGATTGAAACAATGCATCCCAAAACTTATTCCCGCAGTGAAAACACACGTTTCTACAAAGACTTTGAAGGAGCAAGCAAAAGAATAGTGGCTGAGTGTTCTTTCAGCGAGAAACACACGCATTTCTTCCTTCTGGAGTGTGTTTTCAGCCAGGTATTCATACGCATTTTTACTGTGCAGAATGTAGCTACTTGCTCCGGAGTTGTGTCATTGAAGCACCTTTCCAGCAGGAGCTTATTGCAACATTCATTTTTGGGCTAAGTCCTTTAGGGTAGGTTTTGGAAGATCTTCCAACTTTGGCCAAATCCCGCTTCCTGGGAAATTTTTTCACAGCGCTGTTTCCAAGTGTCCACAAGGAGCTGCTACTTGAAACTGTCCACATGCACAACTCCCATACTGGTATGCTCGTTTCAATACCTGGAATTTGGTTTCCTCTTCTTTCTTTGAAATGACAAGGCTTCATTCAGCATGCAACACACATCTTGTAGCAGTTTCAATTTTAAGCATGTTGGTGCTCTAAGAACGCTGTCTAACCTGTGTAGAGTGTGTCACTCTCCAGCACTGAATACACAACTTAGAGCTCCTTTCACCACAGACAGGCAAACGCATGTTTTTGTGAAAGTCCGACTTCAGGTCACTTGGAAATGTCAGGGTTTCATTGGGAACATGAAGTCAATCATGCTTTTGCACTCTGCAACCGAAATAAATGGCTTTTTGTACATACCAGTGTGAAATTCACTGCAAAAGGCCCTTCTTCTCTGCTTTCTTGAATGTTCTCAATGCATTAGGTGAAAGAGCGTGTTTGAGCAACAGTGATGCAGGGTGCGTTTTCCTGGATTTCAAGTGATTTGGGAAACATAATCCGCGTTTTTCCACATCGTCTAAGAAAGAACATGAGGCTTGCAAGAGACTGAAACAATGCATCCCATAACGTATTCCAGCAGTGAAAACACACGTTTCTACAAAGACTTTGAAGGAGCAAGCAAAAGCCTAGTGGTTGAGTGTTCTTTCAGTGAGAAACACACGCATTTCTTCCTTCTGGAGTGAGTTTCCAGCCAAGAATTCATATGCATTTTGTACTGTGCAGAATGTAGCTACCTGTTCGGGTGTTGTGTCATAGAAGCCCCTTTCTTGCAGGAGCTTATTGCAACATTCATTGCTTGGCTAAGTCCTTTAGGGTTGCTTTTGGAAGGTCTTTCAACTTTGGCCAAATCCCGCTTCCTACGAAATTTTTTCGCAGCGCTGCTCTCAAGTGTCCACAAAGAGCAGCTCCTAGACACTGTCCACATGGACATCTCCCATACTGGCATGCTCGTTTCACTACCTGGAATTTGGTTTCCTCTTCTTTCTTTGAAATGACAAGCCTTCATTCAGCATGCTACACACATCTTGTAGCAGTTTCTATTTTAAGCATGTTGGTGCTCTAAGGACGCTGTCTAACCTGTGTAGAGTGTGTCACTCTCCAGCACTGAATACACAACTTAGAGCTCCTTTCGCCACAGACACGCAAACACATGTTTTTGTGAAAGTCCTACTTCAGGTCATTTGGAAATGTAAGGGTTTCATAGAGAACATGAAATCAATCATGCTTTTGCACTCTGCAAGAGAAAGAAATGGCTTTTCTACAAACCAGTCTGAAATTCACTGCAAAAGGCCCTTCTTTTCTGCTTTCTTGAATGTTCTCAACGCATTAGGTGAAAGAGCGTGTTTGAGCAAGAGTGATGCAGTTTGCGATTTCCTGGATTTCAAGTGATTTGGGAAACATAATCCGCGTTTTTCCACATTGTGTAAGAAAGAACATGAGGCCTGCAAGAGATTAAGACAATCCATCCCACAACGCATTCCAGCAGTGAAAACACACGTTTCTACAAAGACCTTGAAGGAGCAAGCAAAAGAGTAGTGGCTGAGTGTTCTTTCAGAGAGAAACACACGCATTTCTTCCTTCTGGAGTGAGTTTTCAGCCTGGAATTCATATGCATTTTGTACTTTGCAGAATGTAGCTACCTGCTCCGGAGTTGTGTCATTGAAGCACCTTTCCTACAGGAGCTTATTGCAACATTCATTGTTTGGCTAAGTCCTTTAGGTTTGGTTTTGGAAAGTCTTTCAACTTTGGACAAATCCCGCTTCGTACGAAATATTTTCAGAGTGCTGTTTCCAAGTGTCCACAAAGAGCTGCTGCTTGAAACTGTCCACATGCACATCTCCCATACTGGTGGGCTCGTTTCACTTCCTGGAATTTGGTTTCCTCTTCTTTGCTTGAAATGAGAAGCCTTCATTCAGCATGCTACGCACATCTTGTAGCAGTTTCAATTTTAAGCATGTTGGTGCTCTAAGAACGTTTTTTAACCTATGTAGAGTGTGTCACTCTCCAGCATTGAATACACAACATAGAGCTCCTTTCGCCACAGACACGCAAACATCTTTTTGGGAAAGTCCTAATTGTGGTCACTTGGAAAAGTAAGGGTTTCATCGAGAACATGAAGACCATCATACTTTTACACCCTGCAACCGAAAGAAAAGGCTTTTTGTACATGCCAGTCTGAATTTCACTACCAAATGCTCTTCCTTTCTGCTTTCTTGAATGTTCTCAACACATTAGGAGAAAGAGCGTGGTTGAGCAAGACTGATGCAGGGTGCGTTTTCCTGGATTTCAAGTGATTTGGGAAACATAATCCGCGTTTTTCCACATTGTATAAGAAACAACATGAGGATTGGAAGAGATTTAAACAATGCATCCCAAAATGTATTCCACCAGTGAAAACACACGTTTCTACAAAGACTTTGAAGGAGCAAGCAAAAGAATAGTGGCTGAGTGTTCTTTCAGCGAGAAACACACGCATTTCTTCCTCTGGAGTGAGTTTCCAGCCAGGTATTCATACGCATTTTTACTGTGCAGAATGTAGCTACTTGCTCGGGAGTTGTGTCATTGAAGCACCTTTCCAGCAGGAGCTTATTGCAACATTCATTTTTGGGCTAAGTCCTTTAGGGTAGGTTTTGGAAGATCTTTCAACTTTGGCCAAATCCCGCTTCCTACGAAATTTTTTCACAGCGCTGTTTCCAAGTGTCCACAAGGAGCTGCTGCTTGAAACTGTCCACATGCACAACTCCCATACTGGCATGCTCGTTTCAATACCTGGAATTTGGTTTCCTCTTCTTTCTTTGAAATGACAAGCCTTCATTCAGCATGCTACACACATCTTGTAGCAGTTTCAATTTTAAGCATGTTGGTGCTCTAAGAATGCTGTCTAACCTGTGTAGAGTGTGTCACTCTCCAGCACTGAATACACAACTTAGAGTTCCTTTCACCACAGACACGCAAACGCATGTTTTTGTGAAAGTCCGACTTCAGATCACTTGGAAATGTCAGGGTTTCATTGCGAACATGAAGTCAATCATTCTTTTGCACTCTGCAACCGAAATAAATGGCTTTTTGTACATACCAGTGTGAAATTCACTGCAAAAGGCCCTTCTTCTCTGCTTTCTTGAATGTTCTCAATGCATTAGGTGAAAGAGCGTGTTTGAGAAACAGTGATGCAGGGTGCGTTTTCCTGTATTTCAAGTGATTTGGGAAACATAATCCGCGTTTTTCCACATTGTGTAAGAAAGAACATGAGGCTTGCAAGAGATTGAAACAATGCATCCGAAAACGTATTCCAGCAGTGAAAACACACGTTTCTACAAAGACCTTGAAGGAGCAAGCAAAAGAGTAGTGGCTGAGTGTTCTTTCAGAGAGAAACACATGCATTTCTTCCTTCTGGATTGAGTTTCCAGCCAAGAATTCATATGCATTTTGTACTTTGCAGAAAGTAGCTACCTGCTCGGGAGTTGTGTCATTGAAGCACCTTTCCTACAGGAGCTTATTGCAACATTCATTGTTTGGCTAAGTCCTTTAGGTTTGGTTTTGGAAAGTCTTTCAACTTTGGACAAATCCCGCTTCGTACGAAATATTTTCAGAGTGCTGTTTCCAAGTTTCCACAAAGAGCTGCTGCTTGAAACTGTCCACATGCACATCTCCCATACTGGTGGGCTCGTTTCACTTCCTGGAATTTGGTTTCCTCTTCTTTGCTTGAAATGAGAAGCCTTCATTCAGCATGCTACGCACATCTTGTAGCAGTTTCAAGTTTAAGCATGTTGGTGCACTAAGAACGTTTTTTAACCTATGTAGAGTGTGTCACTCTCCAGCATTGAATACACAACTTAGAGCTCCTTTCGCCACAGACACGCAAACATCTTTTTGGGAAAGTCCTAATTGTGGTCACTTGGAAAAGTAAGGGTTTCATCGAGAACATGAAGACCATCATACTTTTACACCCTGCAACCGAAGAAATGGCTTTTTGTACATGCCAGTCTGAATTTCACTACCAAATGCTCTTCCTTTCTGCTTTCTTGAATGTTCTCAACACATTAGGAGAAAGAGCATGTTTGGGCAAGAGCGATGCAGTGTGTGTTTTTCTGGATTGCAAGTGATTTGGGAAACATAATCCGCGTTTTTCCACATTGTATAAGAAACAACATGAGGATTGGAAGAGATTGAAACAATGTATCCCAAAATGTATTCCACCAGTGAAAACACACGTTTCTACAAAGACTTTGAAGGAGCAAGCAAAAGAATAGTGGCTGAGTGTTCTTTCAGAGAGAAACACACGCATTTCTTCCTTCTGGAGTGAGTTTCCAGCCAGGTATTCATACGCATTTTTACTATGCAGAATGTAGCTACTTGCTCGGGAGTTGTGTCATTGAAGCACCTTTCCAGCAGGAGCTTATTGCAACATTCATTTTTGGGCTAAGTCCTTTAGGGTAGGTTTTGGAAGATCTTTCACCTTTGGCCAAATCCCGCTTCCTACGAAATTTTTTCACAGCGCTGTTTCCAAGTGTCCACAAGGAGCTGCTGCTTGAAACTGTCCACATGCACATCTCCCATACTGGCATGCTCGTTTCACTACCTGGAATTTGGTTTCCTCTTCTTTCTTTGAAATGACAAGGCTTCATTCAGCATGCTACACACATCGTGTAGCAGTTTCAATTTTAAGGATGTTGGTGCTCTAAGAACGCTGTCTAACCTGTGTAGAGTGTGTCACTCTACAGCACTGAATACACAACTTAGAGCTCCTTTCATCACAGACACGCAAACACATCTTTTTGGGAAAGTCCTACTACAGGTCACTTGGAAAGCTAAGGATTTCATCGAGAACATGAAGACCATCATGCTTTTACAACCTGCAACCGAAAGAAATGGCTTTTTCTACATGCCAGTCTGAATTTCACTACAAAATGCTCTTCCTTTCTGCTTTCTTGAATGTTCTCAACGCATTAGGAGAAAGAGCATGTTTGGGCAAGAGTGATGCAGTGTGTGTTTTTCTGGATTGCAAGTGATTTGGGAAACATACTCCTTGTTTTTCCACATCGTCTAAGAAAGAACATGAGGCTTGCAAGAGATTGAAACAATGTATCCCAAAATGTATTCCACCAGTGAAAACACACGTTTCTACAAAGACTGTGAAGGAGCAAGCAAAAGAATAGTGGCTGAGTGTTCTTTCAGCGAGAAACACACGCATTTCTTCCTTCTGGAGTGTGTTTTCAGCCAGGTATTCATACGCATTTTTACTGTGCAGAATGTAGCTACTTGCTCCGGAGTTGTGTCATTGAAGCACCTTTCCAGCAGGAGCTTATTGCAACATTCATTTTTGGGCTAAGTCCTTTAGGGTAGGTTTTGGAAGATCTTTCAACTTTGGCCAAATCCCGCTTCCTAGGAAATTTTTTCACAGCGCTGTTTCCAAGTGTCCACAAGGAGCTGCTGCTTGAAACTGTCCACATGCACAACTCCCATACTGGTATGCTCGTTTCAATACCTGGAATTTGGTTTCCTCTTCTTTCTTTGAAATGACAAGGCTTCATTCAGCATGCAACACACATCTTGTAGCAGTTTCAATTTTAAGCATGTTGGTGCTCTAAGAACGCTGTCTAACCTGTGTAGAGTGTGTCACTCTCCAGCACTGAATACACAACTTAGAGCTCCTTTCACCACAGACAGGCATACGCATGTTTTTGTGAAAGTCCGACTTCAGGTCACTTGGAAATGTCAGGGTTTCATTGGGAACATGAAGTCAATCATGCTTTTGCACTCTGCAACCGAAATAAATGGCTTTTTGTACATACCAGTGTGAAATTCACTGCAAAAGGCCCTTCTTCTCTGCTTTCTTGAATGTTCTCAATGCATTAGGTGAAAGAGCGTGTTTGAGCAACAGTGATGCAGGGTGCGTTTTCCTAGATTTCAAGTGATTTGGGAAACATAATCCGCGTTTTTCCACATTGTGTAAGAAAGAACATGAGGCTTGCAAGAGATTGAAACAATGCATCCGAAAACGTATTCCAGCAGTGAATACACACGTTTCAACAAAGACTTTGAAGGAGCAAGCAAAAGAATAGTGGCTGAGTGTTCTTTCAGAGAGAAACACACGCATTTCTTCCTTCTGGAGTGAGTTTTCAGCCTGGAATTCATATGCATTTTGTACTGTGCAGAATGTAGCTACCTGCTCGGGGGTTGTGTCATAGAAGCACCTTTCCTACAGGAGCTTATTGCAACATTCTCTCTTTGGCTAAGTTCTTTATGGTTGGTGTTGGAAGGTCTTTCTACTTTGGCCAAATCCCGCTTCGAACAAAATGTTTTTACATCGCTGTTTCCAAGTGTCCAGAAGGAGCTGCTGCTTGAAACTGTCCACACGCACATCTCCCATACCCCCTTGTGCTCATTTCAGTACCTGGATTTTGGTTTCCTATTCTTTCTTTGAAATGACCTGCCTTCTTTCTGCATCCCACACACCTTGTAGCATTTTCAGCTTTGAGCATTTTGGTGCTCTTAAAACGCTGTTAAACCTATGTAGAGTGTGTCACACTCCAGCACTGAATACACAACTTAGAGCTCCTTTCGCCACAGACACGCAAACACATCTTTTTGGGAAAGTCCTAATTGTGGTCACTTGGAAATGTAAGGGTTTCATCGAGAACATGAAGACAATCATGCTTTTACACCCTGCAACCGAAAGAAATGGCTTTTTGTACATGCCAGTCTGAATTTCACTACAAAATGCTCTTCCTTTCTGCTTTCTTGAATGTTCTCAACGCATTAGGAGAAAGAGCATGTTTGGGCAAGAGTGATGCGGTGTGTGTTTTTCTGGATTGCAAGTGATTTGGGAAACATACTCCTTGTTTTTCCACATCGTCTAAGAAAGAACATGAGGCTTGGAAGAGATTGAAACAATGCATCCCACAATGTATTCCAGCAGTGAAAACACACGTTTCTAAAAAGACTTTGAAGGAGCAAGCAAAAGCCTATTGGCTGAGTGTTCGTTCTGAGAGAAACACATGCATTTCATTCTTCTGTTGTGAGTTTTCAGCCTGGAATTCATTTGCATTTTGTACTGTGCAGAATGTAGCTACCTGCTCGGGGGTTTTGTCATAGAAGCACCTTTCCTGCAGGAGCTTATTGCAACATTCATTGTTTGGCTAAGGTCTTTAGGGCTGGTTTTGGAAGGTCTTTCATCTTTGGCCAAATCCTGCTTCGTACGAAATTTTTTCACAGAGCTGTTCCCAAGCGTCGACAAAGAGCTGCTGCTTGAAACTGTCCACATGCACATCTCCCATACTGGCATGCTCCTTTCACTACCTGGAATTTGGTTTCCTCTTCTTTCTTTGAAACGAGAAGCCTTCTTTCTGCATGCTACACACACCTTGTAGCAGTTTCAGTTTGAAGCATGTTGCTGCTCTCAAAACGCTGTGTAACCTACGTAGAAAGTGTCACTCTCCAGCACTGAATACACAACTGAGAGCTCCTTTCACCACAGACACGCAAACATATTTTTTTGTGAAAGTCCTACTGCAGGTCAGTTGGAAATGTAAGGGTGTCATGGAGAACGTGAAGGCAATCGTGCTTTTACACTCTGCAACCAATACAAATGTCATTTTGAACATACCCGTCTGAATTTCACTGCAAAATGCACTTCTTTTCAGGTTTCTTGAATGTTCTCAAAACATTATGAGAAAGAGCGTGTTTTGGCAAGAGTGATGCAGTGTGCCTTTTTCTGGATTACAAGTGATTTGGGATACATACTATTTGTTTTTCCATATTGTCTAAGAAACAACATGACGCTTGAAAGAGATTGAAACAATGCACCCCAAAACGTATTCCAGCAGTGAAAACACACGTTGGGTTTGGATTGGTCCTAGGGTTAAGGTTATATTGAGGGCTAGGATTAGAGAGACGATTAGGGTTCGGTTGTCGATTAGGGATAGGATTGGAGCTAGTGTTAGAGTTATGTTCATGGCTAGTGTTAGATAGACGATTAGGGTTAGGATTGGACCTAGGGTTAGGGTTATGTTTAGGGCTAGGGTTAGATACACTTTTAGGGTTAGGACTGGACCATAGGGTTAGGGTTATGTTGAGGGCTAGGGTTAGGTAGACGATTAGGGTTAGGATTGGCCCTAGGGTTAAGTTTATGTTGAGGGTTATGTTTATGTTGAGGGCTAGGGTTAGAGAGAAGGTTCGGGTAGGTTTGCACCTAGGGTTAGGGTTATGTTGAGGGCTAAGGTTAGAGAGACCGTTAGGGTTAGGATTGGACCTAGGGTTAGTGTTAGGTTGAGGGCTAGGGTTAGAGAGACGGTTGGGTTTAGGATGGGACCTAGGGTTAGGGTTATGTTTAGGGCTAGGGTTAGAGAGACGTTTCGGGTTAGGATTGGAACTAGGGATAGGGTTAGGTTGATGGCTAGGGTTAGATAGATGGTTCGGGTTAGTATTGGACCTAGGGTTAGGGTTATGTTGAGGGCTAGGATTTGAGAGACGATTATGGTTAGGATTTGAGCTAGGTTTAGGGTTAGGTTGAGGGCTAGGTTTAGGTGGACGATTAGGGTTAGGATTGGAGCTAGGGTTAGGGTTATGTTGAGGGCTAGGGTTAGATAGACGATTAGGGTTAGGATTGGTCCTAGGTTTAGCGTTATGGTGAGGGCTAGGGTTAGATAGACCATTAGGGTTAGGATTGGAGCTAGGGTTGGGGTTATGTTGAGGGCTAGGTTTAGAGAGACGATTAGGGGTAGGATTAGAGCTATGGTTAGGGTTCTGTTGAGGGCTAGGGTTAGAGAGACGGTTCGGGTTAGGATTTGACCTAGGATTAGGGTTATGTTTAGGGCTAGTGTTAAATAGACGATAAGGGTTAGGATTGGACCTAGGGTTAGGGTAATGTTGAGGGCTAGGGCTACAGAGACGATTAGGATTGGAGCAAGGTTTAGGGTTATGTTGAGGGCTAGGTTTAGGTAGACGATTAGGGTTAGGGTTGGAGCTAGGGTTAGTGTTATGTTGAGGGCTAGGGTTAGGTAGACTATTAGGGTTAGGATTGGAGCTAGGGTTACGGTTATGTTGAGGGCTAGGGTTAGGGAGACCGTTCAGGTTAGGATAGGACCTAGAGTTAGGGTTATGTTGAGGGATAGGTTTAGAGAGACGGTTCGGGTTAGGATTGGACCTAGGGTTAGGGTTATGTTTAGGGCTAGTGTTAGATACACGTATAGGGTAAGGACTGGACCTAGGGATAGGGTTATGTTGAGGGCTAGGGTTAGAGAGACGGTTCGGGTTAGGATTTGACCTAGGGTTATGGTTATGTTGAGGGCTAGGGTTAGAGGGACGATTAGTGTTAGGATTGGACCTAGGGTTAGGGTTATGCTGAGGGCTAGGGTTAGAGATCCGGTTAGGGTTAGGATTGGACCTAGGGTTAGGGTTATGTTGAAGGCTTGGGTTAGAGATCCGGTTAGGGATAGGATTGGACCTAGGGTTAGGGTTATGTTGAGGGCTAGGGTTAGAGATACGGTTAGGTTTACTGTTTGACTTGGGTTAGGGTTATGTTGAGGGCTAGGGTTAGATTTGCGGTAAGGGTTAGGATTGGAGCTAAGGTTAGGGTTATGTTGAGGGCTAGGGTTAGAGATACGGTTAGGGTTACGATTGGACCTAGGGTTAGGGTTATGTTGAGGGCTAGGGTGAGAGACCCGGTTAGGGTTAGGATTGGACCTAGGGTTAGGGTTATGTTGAGGGCTAGGGTTAGAGAGACGGTGAGGGTTAGTATTTGACATAGGGTTAGGGTTATGTTGAGGGCTAGGGTTAGATATCCAGTTAGGGTTAGGATTGGACCTAGGGTTAGCGTTCTGTTGAGGGCTAGGGTTAGAGATCCGGTTAGGGTTACGATTGTACCTAGGGTTAGGGTTATGTTGAGGGCTAGGTTTAGAGATTCTGTTAGGGTTAGAGATCCGGTTAGAGATACGGTTAGGGTTACTATTTACCCTAGGGTTAGGGTTATGTTGAGGGCTAGGGTTAGAGATCCGGTTAGGGTTATGATTGGACCTAGGGTTAGGGTTATGTTGAGGGCTAGGGTTAGAGATCGGGTTAGGGATAGGATTGGACCTAGGGTTAGGGTTATGTTGAGGGCTAGGGTTAGATTTGCGGTAAGGGTTAGGATTGGACCTAAGGTCAGGGTTATGTTGAGGGCTAGGGTTAGAGATACGGTTAGGGTTACTGTTTGACCTAGGGTTAGGGTTATGTTGAGGGCCAGGGTTAGAGATCCGGTTAGGGTTACGATTGGACCTAGGGTTAGGGTTATGTTGAGGGCTAGGGTGAGAGACCCGGTTAGGGTTAGGATTAGACCTAGGGTTAGGGTTATGTTGAGGGCTAGGGTTAGAGAGACGGTGAGGGTTAGTATTTGACATAGGGTTAGGGTTATGTTGAGGGCTAGGGTTAGATATCCGGTTAGGGTTAGGATTGGACCTAGGGTTAGCGTTCTGTTGAGGGCTAGGGTTAGAGATCCGGTTAGGGTTACGATTGTACCTAGGGTTAGGGTTATGTTGAGGGCTAGGGTTAGAGATTCTGTTAGGGTTAGAGATCCGGTTAGAGATACGGTTAGGGTTACTATTTACCCTAGGGATAGGGTTATGTTGAGGGCTAGGGTTTGAGATCCGGTTAGGGTTATGATTGGACCTAGGGTTAGGGTTATGTTGAGGGCTAGGATTAGAGATCCAGTTATTGTTAGGATTGGACCTAGGGTTAGTGTTATGTTGAGGGCTAGGGTTAGAGAGACGGTTAGGGTTACTATTTGACCTAGGGTTAGGGTTATGTTGAGGGCTGGGGTTAGAGATCCGGGTAGGGTTAGGATTGGACCTAGGGTGAGGGTTATGTTGAGGGCTATGGTTAGAGATTCAGTTAGGGTTACGATTGGACCTACGGATAGGGTTATGTTGAGGGCTAGGGTTAGAGATACGGTAAGGATAAGAATTGGACCTAGGGTTAGGGTTATGTTGAGGGCTAGGGTTAGAGAGACGGTTAGGGTTTGGACTGGACCTAGGGTTAGGTTGAGTGCTAGGGTTAGAGAGACAGTTCTTGTTAGGATTGGACCTCGGGTTAGGGTTTTGTTGAGGGCTAGGGTTAGACAGACTGTTAGGGTTAGGATTGGAGCTAGGGTTAGCGTTATGTTGAGGGCTAGGGCTAGGTAGAAAATTAGGGTTTATGAATGGACCTAGGGTTATGGTTATGTTTAGGGCTAGGGTTAGAGAGAAGGTTCGGGTTAGGATTGGACCGAGGGTTAGTGTTATGTTGAGGGCTAGGGTTAGATAGACCTTTAGAGTTAGGATTGGACCTCGGGTTAGGGTTATGTTGATGGCTAGGGTTATATAGAATATTAGAGTTAGGATTGGACCTAGGGTTAGGGTTATGTTGAGGGCTAGGGTCAGAGATCCGGTTAGGGTTAGGATTGGACCTAGGGTTAGGGTTATGTTGAGGGCTAGGGTTAGAGATCCGGTTAGGGTTAGGATTGGACCTAGGGTTAGGGTAATGTTGAGGGCTAGGGTTAGAATTGTTACCTAGGGTTAGGGTTATGTTGAGGGCTAGGGTTAGAGAGACCGTTCGGGTTAGGATTGCACCTAGGTTTAGGGTTATGTTGAGGGCTTGGGTTAGAGATCCGGTTAGGGTTAGGATTGGACCTAGGGTTAGTGTTATGTTGAGGGCTAGGGTTAGAGATCCGGTTAGGGTTACGATTGGACCTAGGGTTAGGGTTATGTTGAGGGCTAGGGTTAGAGATCCGGTTAGGTTTAGGATTGGACATAGGGTTAGGGTTATGTTGAGGGCTAGGGTTAGAGAGACGGTTAGGGCAAGGACTGGACGTAGGGTTAGGGTTATGCTGAGGGCTACGGTTAGAGATCCGTTTAGGGTTAGGATTGAACCTAGGGTTAGGGTTATTTTGAGGGCTACGGTTTGACATCCGTTTAGGGATAGTATTGGACCTAGGGTTAGGGTTATGTTGAGGGCTAGGGTTAGAGATCCGGTTAGGGTTATTATTTGACCTAGGGTTATGGTTATGTTGAGGGCTAGGGTTAGAGATCCGGTTAGGGTTAGGATTGGACCTAGGGTTAGGGTTATGTTGAGGGCTAGGGTTAGAGATCCGGTTAGGGTTAGGATTGGAACTACGGTTAGGGTTATGTTGAGGGCTAGGGTTAGAGAGTCGGTTAGGGTTACTATTTGACCTAGGGTTAGGGTTATGTTGAGGACAAGGGTTAGAGTTCCGGTTAGGGTTAGGATTGGACCTAGGGTTAGGGTTATGTTGAGGGCTAGGGTTAGGTAGACGATTAGGGTTAGGATTGGACCAAGGGTTAGGATTATGTTGCGGGCTAGGGTTAGAGAGACGATTAGGGTTATTATTGGACCTAGGGTTAGGGTTATGTTTAGGGCTAGGGTTAGATAGAAGATTAGGGTTAGGATTGAACCTAGGGTTAGGGTTAGGGTAAGGTTGACGTCTAGGGTTAGAGAGACAGTTTGGGTTAGGATTGGACCTAGGGTTAGGGTTATGTTGAGGGCTAGGGTTAGGTAGACGATTAGGGTTAGGATTGGACCTAGGGTTAGGGTTATGTTGAGGACTAGGGTTAGGTAGACCATTAGGGTTAGTATTGGACGTAGGATTAGGGTTATGTTGACGGCTAGGGTTAGAGAGACGATTCGGGTTAGGATTGGACCTAGGGTTAGGGTTATGTTGAGTGCTAGGGTTAGAGAGACGGTTCGGGTTAGGATTGGACCTAGGGTTAGGGTTATGTTGAGTCCTAGGGTTAGAGAGACGGTTCGGGTTAGGATTGGACATAGGGTTAGGGTTATGTTTAGGGCTAGTGTTAGATACACGATTAGGGTTAGACAGGACCTAGGGATAGGGTTATGTTGAGGGTTAGGGTTAGAGAGACGGTTCGGGTTATGATTGGACCTAGGGTTATGGTTATGTTGAGGGCTAGGGTTAGAGAGACGAATAGGGTTAGGATTGCACCTAGGGTTAAGGTTATGTTGAGGGTTAGTGTTAGGGAGACGATTAGGGTTAGGATTGGAGCTAGGTTTAGCGTTATTTTGAGCGCTAGGGTTCGGTTGACGATTACGGATAGGATTGGAGCTAGGGTTAGGGTTATGTTGAGGGCTAGGGTTAGAGAGACGGTTCGGGTTAGGATTGGACCTAGAGTTAGGGTTAGATACACGATTAGGGTTAGGATTAGAGCTAGGGTTAGGGTTATGTTGAGGGCTAGGGTTAGGTAGACGATTAGGATTAGGATTTGTCCTAGGGTTAGGGTTATGGTGAGGGCTAGGGTTAGAGAGACGATTAGGGTTAAGATTGGAGCTAGGGTTAGGGTTATGTTGACGGCTAGGTTTAGGTAGACGATTAGGGTTAGGATTGGACCTGGTTTAGGGTTATGTTGAAGGCTAGGGTTAGAGAGACGTTTAGGGTTAGAATTGGAGCTAAGGTTAAGGTTATGTTGAGGGCTAGGGTTAGATAGACGGTTCGAGTTAGGATTGGACCTAGGGTTAGGGTTATGTTTAGGGCTAGGGTTAGATAGACGATTAGGGTTAGGATTGGACCTAGGGTTAGGGTTATGTTGAGGGCTAGGGTTAGAGAGACGATTAGGGTTAGGATTGGAGCTAGGGTTAGGGTTATGTTGAGAGCTAGGGTTAGGTAGATGATTAAGGTTAGGATTAGATCTAGGGTTAGGGTTATGTTGAGGGCTAAGGTTAGAGAGAAGTTTCAGGTTAGGAATGGACCTAGGGTTAGTATCATGTTGAGGGCTAGGGTTAGAGAGACAGTTCGGGTAAGGATTGGACCGAGGGTTAGGGTTATGTAGAGAGGTAGGGTTAGAGAGATGGATTTGGTTTGGATTGGACCTAGGATAAGGTTCTATTGAGGGCTATGATTAGAGAGACGATAGGGTTAGGATTGGAGCCAAGGTTAGGGTTATGTTGAGGGCTAACGTTAGAGGGAATATTAGGGTTAGGATTGGTGCTAGGGTTAGGGTTATGTTGAGGCCTAGGGTTAGGTAGACGGTAAGGGATAGGATTGGACCTAGGGTTAGAGTTATGTTGAGGGCTAAGGTTAGAGAGACTGTTCCTGTAGTATTGTACCTAGGGTTAGTGTTATGGTTAGGGTTAGTTTTAGATAGACGATTAGGGATAGGATTGGACCTAGGGTTAGGGTTTTGTTGAAGGCTAGGGTTAGACATACTTTTAGGGTTAGGACTGGACCTAGGGTTAGGGTTATGTTGAGGGCTAGGGTTAGGTAGACGATTATGGTTAGGATTGGACGTAGGGTTAGGACTGGCGCTAGCGTTAGGTTTATGTTGACGGCTCCTGTTAGGTACACGATTAGGGTAAGGATTAGACCTAGGGTTAGGGTTATGTTGACGGCTAGACTTAGGGAGACGGTTCGGTTTAGGATTGGACCAAGGGTTAGGGTTATGTTTAGGGCTAGGGATAGAGAGATGGTTCGGGTTAAGATTGGACCTAGGGTTAGGGTTATGTTTAGGGCTAGGGTTAGATAGAAGATTAGGGTTAAGATTGAACCTAGGGTTAGGGTTAGGTTGACGTCTAGGGTTAGAGAGACAGTTCGGGTTAGGATTGGACCTAGGGTTAGGGTTATGGTTATGTTGAGGGCTAGGGTTAGAGAGACGATTACCGTTAGGATTTAATCTAGGGTTAGGGTTATGTTGAGGGCTAGGGTCAGGTAGACGATTAGGGTTAGGATTGGAGCTAGGGTTAGGGTTATGCTGAGGGGAGGGTTACATAGACGATTAAGGTTATGATTGGACCTAAGGTTAGGGTTATGTTTAGGGCTAGGGTTAGGTAGACGATTAGGGTTAGGATTGGACCTAGGGTTAGGGTTTTGTTGAGGGCTAGGGTTAGAGAGACGTTTCCGGGTTAGGATGGGACCTAGGGTTAGGGTTATGTTTAGGGCTATGGTTAGGTAGACGATTAGGGTTAGGATTGGACCTAGGGTTAGGGTTATGTTGAGGGCTAGGGTTAGAGAGACGGTTCGGGTTAGAATTGGACCTAGGGTTAGGGTTACGTTGAGGGATAGGGTTAGAGAGACGATTGGGTTAGGATTGGAGCTAGGGTTAGGGTTACATTGAGGTCTAGGGTTAGGTAGACGATTAGGGTTAGGATTTGAGCTAGGGTTAGGGTTATGTTGAGGGCTAGGATTAGGTAGACCATTTGGGTTAATATTGGACCTAGGGTTAGGGTTATGTTGAGGGCTAGGCTTAGAGAGACGATTCGGGTTAGGATTGGACCTAGGGTTAGGGTTATGTTGAGTGCTAGGGATAGAGAGACAGTTGGGGTTAGGATTAGACCTAGGGTTATGGTTATGTTGAGGGCTACGGTTAGATAGACGTATAGGGTTAGCATTGCACCTAGGGTTAGTATTATGTTGAGGGCTAGGGTTAAACGATTAGAGTTCGGATTGGACCTAGGGTTAGGGTTATGTTGAGGGCAAGGTTTGGAGAGTCGATTAGGGTTAGAATTGGACCTACGGTTAGGGTTATGTTGAGGGGTAGGGTTAGGGAAAGGATTGGACCTAGGGTTAGGGTTATGTTGAGGGTAAGGGTTAGAGAGACGATGAGGATTATTATTGGACCTAGTGTTAGGGTTATGTTTAGGGCTAGGGTTAGATACACGATTAGGGTTAGACCTGGACCTAGGGTTAGGGTTATGTTGAGGGCTAGGGTTAGGTAGACGATTACGGTTAGGATTGGACGTAGAGTTAAGTTTATGTTGAGGTCTAGGGTTAGGTAGACGGTTCAGGTTAGGATTGGAGCTACGGTAGGGTTATGTTGAGGGCTAGGGTTAGAGAGACGTTTCGGGTTAGGATTGGACCTAGGGTAAGAGTGATGTTTAGGGCAAGGGTTAGAGAGAGGATTAGGTTAGGATTGGACCTAGGGTTAGGGTTATGTTGAGTGCTAGGGTTAGAGAGACGGTTGGGGTTAGGATTAGACCTAGGGTTATGGTTATGTTGAGGGCTAGGGTTAGATAGACGTATAGGGTTAGCATTGCAACTAGGGTTAGGTTTATGTTGAGGGCTATGGTTAGATAGACGATTAGAGTTAGGATTGGACCTAGGGTTAGGGTTATGTTGAGGGCAAGGTTTAGAGAGACGATTAGGGTTAGAATTGGACCTATGGTTATGGTTATGTTGAGCGGTATGGTTAGGTAGACGATTAGGGATAGGATTGGACCTAGGGTTAGGGTTATGTTGAGGGCTAGGGTTAGGTAGACGATTAAGGTTAGGATTGGACGTAGGGTTAAGTTTATGTTGAGGGCTAGGGTTAGAGAGACGGTTCAGGTTAGGATTAGAGCTAGGGTTAGCCTTATGTTGAGGGCTAGGGTTAGAGAGACGTTTCGGGTTTGGATTGGACCTAGGGTTAGGGTTATGTTTAGGGCTAAGGTTAGATAGACCATTAGTGTTAGGATTGTACCTAGGGTTAGGGTTATGTTGAGGGTTAGGGTTAAAGAGATGATTCGGGTTAGCATTGATCTTAGGGTTAGGGTTATGTTGAGTGCTAGGGTTAGAGAGACGGATCGGGTTAGGATTGGACCTAGGGTTAGGGTTATGTTGAGGGCTAGGTTTAGAGAGACGGTTCGGGTTAGCATTGGACCTAGGGTTAGGGTTATATTGAGGGCTAGGTTTAGGTAGACCATTAGGGTTAGGATAAGACTTAGGGTTATGGTTATGTTGAGGGCTAGGGTTAAGGAGGCTATTAGGGTTAGGATTGGACCTAGGGTTAGTGTTATGTTGAGGGCTAGGATTATAGAGACGGTTCGGGTTAGGATTAGACCTAGGGTTAGGGTTGTGTTGAGCCCTAGGTTTAGAGACACTATTAGGGTTAGGATTGGAGCTATGGTTAGGGTTATATTGAGGGCTAGGGTTAGAGAGACGATTCGGTTTAGGATTGGACCTAGGGTTAAGGTTATGTTGAGGGCTAGGCTTAGAGAGACGGTTCGGTTAGGGTTATGTTTAGGGCTAGGGTTAGATAGACGATTAGTGTTAGGATTGTACCTAGGGTTAGGGTTATGTTGAGGGCTAGGGTTAGGTAGACGATTAGGGTTAGGATTTGACCTAGGGTTAAGGTTATGTTGAGGGCTAGGTTTAGATAGACGATTAGCATTAGGATTGGACCTAGGGTTAGGGTTATGATGAGGGCTAGGTTTAGAGAGACGGTTCGGGTTAGGATTTGACCTAGGGTTAGGGTTATGTTTAGGGCTAGGGTTAAATAGACGATTAGGGTTAGGATTGGAGCTAGGGTTAGTGTTATGTTGAGGGCTAGGGTTAGGTAGATGATTAGGGTTAGGATTGGATGTAGGGTTCAGTTTATGTTGAGGGCTAGGGTTAGAGAGACGGTTCAGGTTCGGATTGGAGCTAGGGTTAGGGTTATGTTGAGGGCTAGGGTTAGAGAGACGGTTCGGGTTAGGATTGTACCTAGGGTTAGGGTTATGTTGAGGGTTAGGGTTAGAGAGACGATTCGGGTTAGTATTGGTCCTAGGGTTAGGGTTATGTTGAGTGCTAGGGTTAGAGAGATGGTTCGGGATAGGACTGGAGCTAGGTTAGGGTTATGTTGAAAGCTAGGGTTAGGTGGACGATTAGGGTTAGGGTTGGAGCTAGGGTTAGGGTTATGTTGAGGGCTAGGGTTAGATAGACGATTAGGGTTAGGAGTGGTCCTAGGGTTAGGGATATGGTGAGGTCTAGGGTTAGATAGACGATTAGGGTTAGGATTGGACCTAGGGTTAGGGTTATGTTGAGGGCTACGGTTAGAGAGTCGATTAGGGTTAGGATTGGACCGAGGGTTAGGGTTGTGTTGAGGGCTAGGTTTAGGGAGACTATTAGTGTTAGGATTGGAGCTAGGGTTAGGGTTATGTTAAGGGCTAGGGTTAGAGAGACGATTAGGTTTAGGATTGGAGCTAGGGTTAGGGTTATGTTGAGGGCTAGGGTTAGGTAGACGATTAGGGATAGGATTGGACCTAGGGTTAGGTTTATGTTGAGGGCTAGGGTTAGGTAGACGATTAGGGTTATGATTGGCTCTAGGGTTAACGTTATGTTGAGGGCTAGGGTTAGGTACATGATTAGGGTTAGGATTGGACCTAGGGTTATAGTTAGGTTGAGGAGTAGGGTTAGAGAGACGATTAGGTTTAGGATTTTACCTGGGTTAGGTTTATGTTGAGGGCTAGGGTTAGAGAGACGATTAGGGTTAGGATTGGAGCTAGGGTTAGGGTTATGTAGAGGGCTAGGGTTAGGAAGACGATTAGGGTTAGGATTGGAGCTAGGGTTAGTGTTAATTTGAGGGATAGAGTTAGGAAGACGATTAGGGTTAGGATTGGATCTAGGGTTAGGGTTATGTTGAGGTCTAGGGTTAGGTAGAGGATTAGGGTTAGGATTTGAGCTAGGGTTAGGGTTATGTTGAGTGCTAGGGTTAGTGAGATGGTTCGCGTTAGGATTAGACCTAGGGTTATGTTTATGTTGAGGGCTGGGGTTAGATAGACGTAAAGGGTTAGGATTGCACCTAGGGATAGGTTTATGTGGAGGGCTAGGGTTAGAGAGACCGTTCGGGTTAGGATTGGACCTAGGGTTAGGGTTAGGTTGAGGGCTAGGAGTAGAGAGATGGTTCGGGTTAGGAATGGACCTAGGGTTAGGGTTATTTTGAGGGCTAGGGTTAGAGACGGTTCGGGTTAGGATTGGATCTAGGGTTAGGGTTATTTTGGGGACTAGGTTTAGAGAGACGGTTCGGGTTAGGATTGGATCTAGGGTTAGGGATTTGTTGAGGGCTAGGTTTAGAGAGACGGGTCGGTTTAGGATTGGACCTAGGATTAGGGTTATATTGAGGGCTAGGGTTAGGTAGACGATTAGGGTTAGGATAAGACTTAGGGTTATGGTTATGTTGAGGGCTAGGGTTAGAGAGAACGTTCGGGTTAGGATTGGACCTAGGGTTAGGGTTATGTTGAGGGCTAGGATTAAGAGACGGTTCAGTTTAGGATTGACCTAGGGTTAGGGTTGTGTTGAGGGCTAGGTTTAGAGAGACTATTAGGGTTAGGACTGGAGCTAGGGTTAGGGTTATGTTGAGGGCTAGGGTTAGAGAGACGATTAGGTTTAGGATTGGAGCTAGGGTTAGGGTTATGTTGAGGGCTAGGGTTAGGTAGACTATTAGGGATAGGTTGGACCTAGGGTTAGGTTTATGTTGAGGGCTAGGGTTCGAGAAACAATTAGGGATATTACTGGACCTAGGGTTATGGTTTTGTTTAGGGCTAGGGTTAGATAGACGATTAGTGTTAGGATTGGACCTCGGGTTACGGTTATGTTGAGGGCTAGGGTTAGGTAACGATTAGTGTAAGGATTGGAACTAGGGTTAGGGTTATGATGAGGGCTACGGTTAGAGAGTCGATTAAGGATAGGTTTGGACCTAGGGTTAGGGTTATGTTGAGGGCTAGGGTTAGGTAGAAAATTAGGGTTATTATTGGACCTAGGGTTAGGGTTATGTTTAGGGCTAGGGTTAGATAGAAGATTAGGGTTAAGATTGAACCTAGGGTTAGGGTTAGGTTGACGTCTAGGGTTAGAGAGACAGTTCGGGTTAGGATTGGACCTAGGGTTAGGGTTATGGTTATGCTGAGGGCTAGGGTTAGAGAGACGATTACCGTTAGGATTTAATCTAGGGTTAGGGTTATGTTGAGGGCTAGGGTCAGGTAGACGATTAGGGTTAGGATTGGAGCTAGGGTTAGGGTTATGCTGAGGGGAGGGTTACATAGACGATTAAGGTTATGATTGGACCTAAGGTTAGGGTTATGTTTAGGGCTAGGGTTAGGTAGACGATTAGGGTTAGGATTGGACCTAGGGTTAGGGTTTTGTTGAGGGCTAGGGTTAGAGAGACGTTTCCGGGTTAGGATGGGACCTAGGGTTAGGGTTATGTTTAGGGCTATGGTTAGGTAGACGATTAGGGTTAGGATTGGACCTAGGGTTAGGGTTATGTTGAGGGCTAGGGTTAGAGAGACGGTTCGGGTTAGAATTGGACCTAGGGTTAGGGTTACGTTGAGGGATAGGGTTAGAGAGACGATTGGGTTAGGATTGGAGCTAGGGTTAGGGTTACATTGAGGTCTAGGGTTAGGTAGACGATTAGGGTTAGGATTTGAGCTAGGGTTAGGGTTATGTTGAGGGCTAGGATTAGGTAGACCATTTGGGTTAATATTGGACCTAGGGTTAGGGTTATGTTGAGGGCTAGGCTTAGAGAGACGATTCGGGTTAGGATTGGACCTAGGGTTAGGGTTATGTTGAGTGCTAGGGTTAGAGAGACGGCTGGGGTTAGGATTAGACCTAGGGTTATGGTTATGTTGAGGGCTACGGTTAGATAGACGTATAGGGTTAGCATTGCACCTGGGGTTAGTATTATGTTGAGGGCTAGGGTTAAACGATTAGAGTTCGGATTGGACCTAGGGTTAGGGTTATGTTGAGGGCAAGGTTTGGAGAGTCGATTTGGGTTAGAATTGGACCTACGGTTAGGGTTATGTTGAGGGGTAGGGTTAGGGAAAGGATTGGACCTAGGGTTAGGGTTATGTTGAGGGTAAGGGTTAGAGAGACGATGAGGATTATTATTGGACCTAGTGTTAGGGTTATGTTTAGGGCTAGGGTTAGATACACGATTAGGGTTAGACCTGGACCTAGGGTTAGGGTTATGTTGAGGGCTAGGGTTAGGTAGACGATTACGGTTAGGATTGGACATAGAGTTAAGTTTATGTTGAGGTCTAGGGTTAGGTAGACGGTTCAGGTTAGGATTGGAGCTACGGTAGGGTTATGTTGAGGGCTAGGGTTAGAGAGACGTTTCGGGTTAGGATTGGACCTAGGGTAAGGGTGGTGTTTAGGGCACGGGTTAGAGAGAGGATTAGGTTAGGATTGGACCTAGGGTTAGGGTTATGTTGAGTGCTTGGGTTAGAGAGACGGTTGGGGTTAGGATTAGACCTAGGGTTATGGTTATGTTGAGGGCTAGGGTTAGATAGACGTATAGGGTTAGCATTGCAACTAGGGTTAGGTTTATGTTGAGGACTATGGTTAGATAGACGATTAGAGTTAGGATTGGACCTAGGGTTAGGGTTATGTTGAGGGCAAGGTTTAGAGAGACGATTAGGGTTAGAATTGGACCTATGGTTAGGGTTATGTTGAGGGGTATGGTTAGGTAGACGATTAGGGATAGGATTGGACCTAGGGTTAGGGTTATGTTGAGGGCTAGGGTTAGGTAGACGATTAAGGTTAGGATTGGACGTAGGGTTAAGTTTATGTTGAGGGCTAGGGTTAGAGAGACGGTTCAGGTTAGGATTAGAGCTAGGGTTAGCCTTATGTTGAGTGCTAGGGTTAGAGAGACGTTTCGGGTTTGGTTTGGACCTAGGGTTAGGGTTATGTTTAGGGCTAAGGTTAGATAGACCATTAGTGTTAGGATTGTACCTAGGGTTAGGGTTATGTTGACGGTTAGGGTTAAAGAGATGATTCGGGTTAGCATTGGTCTTAGGGTTAGGGTTAAGTTGAGTGCTAGGGTTAGAGAGACGGATCGGGTTAGGATTGGACCTAGGGTTAGGGTTATGTTGAGGGCTAGGTTTAGAGAGACGGTTCGGGTTAGCATTGGACCTAGGGTTAGTGTTATATTGAGGGCTAGGGTTAGGTAGACCATTAGGGTTAGGATAAGACTTAGGGTTATGGTTATGTTGAGGGCTAGGGTTAAGGAGGCTATTAGGGTTAGGATTGGACCTAGGGTTAGTGTTATGTTGAGGGCTAGGATTATAGAGACGGTTCGGGTTAGGATTAGACCTAGGGTTAGGGTTGTGTTGAGCCCTAGGTTTAGAGACACTATTAGGGTTAGGATTGGAGCTATGGTTAGGGTTATATTGAGGGCTAGGGTTAGAGAGACGATTCGGTTTAGGATTGGAGCTAGGGTTAAGGTTATGTTGAGGGCTAGGCTTAGAGAGACGGTTCGGTTAGGGTTATGTTTAGGGCTAGGGTTAGATAGACGATTAGTGTTAGGATTGTACCTAGGGTTAGGGTTATGTTGAGGGCTAGGGTTAGGTAGACGATTAGGGTTAGGATTTGACCTAGGGTTAAGGTTATGTTGAGGGCTAGGTTTAGATAGACGATTAGCATTAGGATTGGACCTAGCGTTAGGGTTATGATGAGGGCTAGGTTTAGAGAGACGGTTCGGGTTAGGATTTGACCTAGGGTTAGGGTTATGTTTAGGGCTAGGGTTAAATAGACGATTAGGGTTAGGATTGGAGCTAGGGTTAGTGTTATGTTGAGGGCTAGGGTTAGGTAGATGATTAGGGTTAGGATTGGATGTAGGGTTCAGTTTATGTTGAGGGCTAGGGTTAGAGAGACGGTTCAGGTTCGGATTGGAGCTAGGGTTAGGGTTATGTTGAGGGCTAGGGTTAGAGAGACGGTTCGGGTTAGGATTGGACCTAGGGTTAGGGTTATGTTGAGGGCTACGGTTAGATAGACCATTAGTGTTAGGATAGTACCTAGGGTTAGGGTTATGTTGAGGGTTAGGGTTAGAGAGACGATTCGGGTTAGTATTGGTCCTAGGGTTAGGGTTATGTTGAGTGCTAGGGTTAGAGAGATGGTTCGGGATAGGACTGGAGCTAGGTTAGGGTTATGTTGAAAGCTAGGGTTAGGTGGACGATTAGGGTTAGGGTTGGAGCTAGGGTTAGGGTTATGTTGAGGGCTAGGGTTAGATAGACGATTAGGGTTAGGAGTGGTCCTAGGGTTAGGGATATGGTGAGGTCTAGGGTTAGATAGACGATTAGGGTTAGGATTGGACCTAGGGTTAGGGTTATGTTGAGGGCTAGGGTTAG
Source organism: Miniopterus schreibersii (assembly GCF_964146895.1). Taxonomy (NCBI): domain Eukaryota; kingdom Metazoa; phylum Chordata; class Mammalia; order Chiroptera; family Miniopteridae; genus Miniopterus; species Miniopterus schreibersii. Next base: position 1,002,106 of record NC_138107.1, on the reverse strand, counting down.
GTAGACGATTAGGGTTAGGATTGGACCGAGGGTTAGGGTTGTGTTGAGGGCTAGGTTTAGAGAGACTATTAGGGTTAGGATTGGAGCTAGGGTTAGGGTTATGTTAAGGGCTAGGGTTAGAGAGACGATTAGGTTTAGGATTGGAGCTAGGGTTAGGGTTATGTTGAGGGCTAGGGTTAGGTAGACGATTAGGGATAGGATTGGACCTAGGGTTAGGTTTATGTTGAGGGCTAGGGTTAGGTAGACGATTAGGGTTATGATTGGCTCTAGGGTTAACGTTATGTTGAGGGCTAGGGTTAGGTACATGATTAGGGTTAGGATTGGACCTAGGGTTATAGTTAGGTTGAGGAGTAGGGTTAGAGAGACGATTAGGTTTAGGATTTTACCTGGGTTAGGTTTATGTTGAGGGCTAGGGTTAGAGAGACGATTAGGGTTAGGATTGGAGCTAGGGTTAGGGTTATGTAGAGGGCTAGGGTTAGGAAGACGATTAGGGTTAGGATTGGAGCTAGGGTTAGTGTTAATTTGAGGGATAGAGTTAGGAAGACGATTAGGGTTAGGATTGGATCTAGGGTTAGGGTTATGTTGAGGTCTAGGGTTAGGTAGAGGATTAGGGTTAAGATTTGAGCTAGGGTTAGGGTTATGTTGAGGGCTAGGGTTAGGTAGACCATTAGGGGTAGTATTGGACCTAGGGTTACGGTATGTTGAGTGCTAGGGTTAGTGAGATGGTTCGCGTTAGGATTAGACCTAGGGTTATGGTTATGTTGAGGGCTAGGGTTAGAGAGACGTAAAGGGTTAGGATTGCACCTAGGGATAGGTTTATGTGGAGGGCTAGGGTTAGAGAGACCGTTCGGGTTAGGATTGGACCTAGGGTTAGGGTTAGGTTGAGGGCTAGGAGTAGAGAGACGGTTCGGGTTAGGAATGGACCTAGGGTTAGGGTTATGTTGAGGGCTAGGGTTAGAGACGGTTCGGGTTAGGATTGGATCTAGGGTTAGGGTTATTTTGGGGGCTAGGTTTAGAGAGAAGGTTCGGGTTAGGATTGGATCTAGGGTTAGGGATTTGTTGAGGGCTAGGTTTAGAGAGACGGGTCGGTTTAGGATTGGACCTAGGATTAGGGTTATATTGAGGGCTAGGGTTAGGTAGACGATTAGGGTTAGGATAAGACTTAGGGTTATGGTTATGTTGAGGGCTAGGGTTAGAGAGAACGTTCGGGCTAGGATTGGACCTAGGGTTAGGGTTATGTTGAGGGCTAGGATTAAGAGACGGTTCAGTTTAGGATTGACCTAGGGTTAGGGTTGTGTTGAGGGCTAGGTTTAGAGAGACTATTAGGGTTAGGACTGGAGCTAGGGTTAGGGTTATGTTGAGGGCTAGGGTTAGAGAGACGATTAGGTTTAGGATTGGAGCTAGGGTTAGGGTTATGTTGAGGGCTAGGGTTAGGTAGACTATTAGGGATAGGTTGGACCTAGGGTTAGGTTTATGTTGAGGGCTAGGGTTCGAGAAACAATTAGGGATATTACTGGACCTAGGGTTATGGTTTTGTTTAGGGCTAGGGTTAGATAGACGATTAGTGTTAGGATTGGACCTCGGGTTAGGGTTATGTTCAGGGCTAGGGTTAGGTAACGATTAGTGTAAGGATTGGAACTAGGGTTAGGGTTATGATGAGGGCTACGGTTAGAGAGTCGATTAAGGATAGGTTTGGACCTAGGGTTAGGGTTATGTTGAGGGCTAGGGTTAGGTAGAAAATTAGGGTTATTATTGGACCTAGGGTTAGGGTTATGTTAAGGGCTAGGGTTAGAGAGACGATTCGGGTTAGGATTGAACCTAGGGTTAGGGTTATGTTGAGGGCTAGGTTTAGAGAGAGGGTTCGGATTAGGATTGGATCTAGGGTTAGGGTTATATTGAGGGCGAGGTCTAGAGAGACGGATCGTTTTAGGATTGGACCTAGGGTTCGGGTTATATTGAGGGCTAGGGTTAGGTGGACGATTAGGGTTAGGATTGGACATAGGGTTATGGTTATGTTGAGGGCTAGGGTTAGAGAGAAGTTGCGGGTGAGGATTGGACCTAGGGTTAGGGTTATGTTGAGGGCTAGGTTCAGAGAGACGGTTCGGGTTAGGATTGGACCTAGGGTTAGGGTTTTGTTGAGGGCTAGTTTTAGAGAGACTATTAGGGTTTGGATTGGAGCTAGGGTTAGGGTTATGTTGTCGGCTACGGTTAGAGCGTTGATTAAGGTTGGGATTGGACCTCGGGTTAGGGTTATGTTGAGGGGTAGGGTTAGGTAGACTATTTGGGATAGAATTGGACCTAGGGTTAGGGTTATGTTGAGGTCAAGGGTTAGAGAGATGATACGGGTTATTACTGTACCTAGGGTTAGGTTTATGTTTAGGGCTAGCTTAGATACACGATTAGGGTTAGGACTGGAGCTAGGGTTAGGGTTATGTTGAGGGCTAGGTGTAGGTAGACGATTGGGGTTAGCATTGGAGCTAGGGTTAGTGTTATGTTGAGGGCTAGGGTTAGGGAGATGATTAGGGTTAGGATTGGATGTAGGGTTCAGTTTATGTTGAGGGCTAGGGTTAGACAGACGGTTCAGGTTAGGATGGGAGCCAATGTTAGGGTTATGTTGAGGGCTAGGCTTAGAGAGACGGTTCGGTTAGGGTTATGTTTAGGGCTAGGGTTAGATAGACGATTAGTGTTAGGATTGTACCTAGGGTTAGGGTTATGTTGAGGGCTAGGGTTAGGTAGACGATTAAGGTTAGGATTGGACCTAGGGTTAAGGTTATGTTGAGGGCTAGGTTTAGATAGACGTTTAGCATTAGGATTGTACCTAGGGTTAGGGTTATGATGAGGGCTAGGTTTAGAGAGACGTTTCGGGTTAGGATTTGACCTAGGGTTAGGGTTATGTTTAGGCTAGGGTTAAATAGACGATTAGGGTTAGGATTGGAGATAGGGTTAGTGTTATGTTGAGGGCTAGGGTTAGGTAGATGATTAGGGTTAGGATTGGATGTAGGGTTCAGTTTATGTTGAGGGCTAGGGTTAGAGAGACGGTTCAGGTTCGGATTGGAGCTAGGGTTAGGGTTATGTTGAGGGCTAGGGTTAGGGAGACGGTTCGGGTTAGGATTGGACCTAGGGTTAGAGTTATGTTGAGGGCTAGGTTTAGATAGACGATTAGGGTTAGGAGTGGTCCTAGGGTTAGGGTTATGGTGAGGTCTAGGGTTAGATAGACGATTAGGGTTAGGTTTGGAGCTAGGGTTAGGGTTATGTTTAGGGATAAGATTAGATAGACGATTAGGGTTAGGATTGGACCTAGGGTTAGGGTTATGTTGAGGGCTACGGTTAGAGAGTCGATTGGGGTTAGGATTGGACCTAGGGTTAGGGTTATGTTGAGTGCTAGAGTTAGAGAGATGTTTCGGGATAGGACTGGACCTAGGGTCAGGGTTATGTTGAGGGCTAGGGTTAGAGAGACGGTTCGGGTTAGGATTGGACCTAGGGTTAGGGTTGTGTTGAGGGCTAGGTTTAGAGAGACTATTAGGGTTAGGATTGGAGCTAGGGTTACGGTTATGTTGAGGGCTAGGGTTAGGGAGACGATTAGGTTTAGGATTGGACTAGGGTTAGGGTTATGTTGAGGGCTAAGGTTAGGTAGACTATTAGGGATAAAATTGGACCTAGGGTTAGGTTTATGTTGAGTGCTAGGGTTCGAGAAACGATTAGAGTTATTACTGGGCCTAGGGTTAGGGTTTTGTTTAGGGCTCGGGTTAGATAGACGATTAGTGTTAGGATTGGACCTAGGGTTAGGGTAATGTTGAGGGCTAGGGTTAGGTAGACGATTAGGGTTAGGATTGGCTCTACGGTTAGGGTTATGTTGAGGGTTAGGGTTAGGTACATGATTAGGGTTAGGATTGGACCTAGGGTTAGGGTTATGTTGAGGGTTAGGGTTAGAGAGACGATTAGAGTAGGATCGGAGCTAGGGTTAGGGGTATGTTGAGGGCTAGGGTTAGGATGACGATTAGGGATTGGATTGGAGCTAGGGTTAGGGTTATTTTGAGGGCTAGGCTTAGATAGACGATTAGGGTTAGGATTGGACCTAGGGTTAGGGTTATATTTAGGTCTAGGGTTAGATACACGATTAGGGTTAGGACTGGACCTAGGGTTAGGGTTATGTTGAGGCCTGGGGTTAGAGAGAATGTTTGGGTTTGGAATGGACGTAGGGTTAGTGTCATGTTGAGGGCTAGGGTTAGAGAGACGGTTCGGGTTAAGATTGGACCGAGGGTTAGGGTTATGTTGAGAGCTAGGGTTAGAGAGACGGATTGGGTTTGGATTGGACCAAGGGTTAAGGTTGTATTGAGGGCTAGGATTAGAGAGACGACAGGGTTAGGATTGGAGCCAAGGTTAGGGTTATGTTGAGGGCTAGGGTTAGAGGGACGATTAGGGTTAGGATTGGACCTAGTGTTAGGGTTGTGTTGAGGGCTAGGGATAAAGAGACGATTAGGGTTAGGATTGAACCTAGGGTTAGTGTTAGGTTGAGGGCTAGGGTTAGAGAGACAGTTCTGGTTAGGATTGGACCCAGGGTTAGGGTTATGTTGAGTGCTAGGTTTAGGGAGACAATTACTGTTAGGATTTAAGCTAGGGTTAGGGTTATGTTGAGGGCTAGGGTTAGGTAGACGATTAGGGTTAGGATTGGGGCTAGGGTTAGGGTTATGTTGAGGGCTAGGGTTAGGTAGACGATTAGGGTTAGGATTGGACCTAGGGTTAGGGTAATGTTGAGGGTTAGGGTTAGAGAGTCGAGGAGGGTTAGGATTGGAGCTAGGGTTAGGGTTATGTTGAGGGCTAGGTTTCGGTTGTCGATTAGAGATAGGATTGGAGCTAGATTTAGGGTTATCTTGAGGGCTAGGGTTAGAGAGACGATTAGGGTTATTATTGGTGCTAGGGTTAGTGTTATGTTTAGGGCTAGGGTTAGATACATGATTAGTGTTAGGCGTGGACCTAGGGTTAGGGTTATGTTGGGGTTAGAGAGACGATTAGGGTTAGGATTGGTGCTAAGGTTAGGGTTATGTTGAGGCCTAGGGTTAGGTAGACGATTAGGGTTAGGATTGGACCGAGGGTTAGGGTTGTGTTGAGGGCTAGGTTTAGAGAGACTATTAGTGTTAGGATTGGAGCTAGGGTTAGGGTTATGTTAAGGGCTAGGGTTAGAGAGACGATTAGGTTTAGGATTGGAGCTAGGGTTAGGGTTATGTTGAGGGCTAGGGTTAGGTAGACGATTAGGGATAGGATTGGACCTAGGGTTAGGTTTATGTTGAGGGCTAGGGTTAGGTAGACGATTAGGGTTATGATTGGCTCTAGGGTTAACGTTATGTTGAGGGCTAGGGTTAGGTACATGATTAGGGTTAGGATTGGACCTAGGGTTATAGTTAGGTTGAGGAGTAGGGTTAGAGAGACGATTAGGTTTAGGATTTTACCTGGGTTAGGTTTATGTTGAGGGCTAGGGTTAGAGAGACGATTAGGGTTAGGATTGGAGCTAGGGTTAGGGTTATGTAGAGGGCTAGGGTTAGGAAGACGATTAGGGTTAGGATTGGAGCTAGGGTTAGTGTTAATTTGAGGGATAGAGTTAGGAAGACGATTAGGGTTAGGATTGGATCTAGGGTTAGGGTTATGTTGAGGTCTAGGGTTAGGTAGAGGATTAGGGTTAGGATTTGAGCTAGGGTTAGGGTTATGTTGAGTGCTAGGGTTAGTGAGATGGTTCGCGTTAGGATTAGACCTAGGGTTATGTTTATGTTGAGGGCTGGGGTTAGATAGACGTAAAGGGTTAGGATTGCACCTAGGGATAGGTTTATGTGGAGGGCTAGGGTTAGAGAGACCGTTCGGGTTAGGATTGGACCTAGGGTTAGGGTTAGGTTGAGGGCTAGGAGTACAGAGATGGTTCGGGTTAGGAATGGACCTAGGGTTAGGGTTATTTTGAGGGCTAGGGTTAGAGACGGTTCGGGTTAGGATTGGATCTAGGGTTAGGGTTATTTTGGGGGCTAGGTTTAGAGAGACGGTTCGGGTTAGGATTGGATCTAGGGTTAGGGATTTGTTGAGGGCTAGGTTTAGAGAGACGGGTCGGTTTAGGATTGGACCTAGGATTAGGGTTATATTGAGGGCTAGGGTTAGGTAGACGATTAGGGTTAGGATAAGACTTAGGGTTATGGTTATGTTGAGGGCTAGGGTTAGAGAGAACGTTCGGGTTAGGATTGGACCTAGGGTTAGGGTTATGTTGAGGGCTAGGATTAAGAGACGGTTCAGTTTAGGATTGACCTAGGGTTAGGGTTGTGTTGAGGGCTAGGTTTAGAGAGACTATTAGGGTTAGGACTGGAGCTAGGGTTAGGGTTATGTTGAGGGCTAGGGTTAGAGAGACGATTAGGTTTAGGATTGGAGCTAGGGTTAGGGTTATGTTGAGGGCTAGGGTTAGGTAGACTATTAGGGATAGGTTGGACCTAGGGTTAGGTTTATGTTGAGGGCTAGGGTTCGAGAAACAATTAGGGATATTACTGGACCTAGGGTTATGGTTTTGTTTAGGGCTAGGGTTAGATAGACGATTAGTGTTAGGATTGGACCTCGGGTTACGGTTATGTTGAGGGCTAGGGTTAGGTAACGATTAGTGTAAGGATTGGAACTAGGGTTAGGGTTATGATGAGGGCTACGGTTAGAGAGTCGATTAAGGATAGGTTTGGACCTAGGGTTAGGGTTATGTTGAGGGCTAGGGTTAGGTAGAAAATTAGGGTTATTATTGGACCTAGGGTTAGGGTTATGTTTAGGGCTAGGGTTAGATAGAAGATTAGGGTTAAGATTGAACCTAGGGTTAGGGTTAGGTTGACGTCTAGGGTTAGAGAGACAGTTCGGGTTAGGATTGGACCTAGGGTTAGGGTTATGGTTATGCTGAGGGCTAGGGTTAGAGAGACGATTACCGTTAGGATTTAATCTAGGGTTAGGGTTATGTTGAGGGCTAGGGTCAGGTAGACGATTAGGGTTAGGATTGGAGCTAGGGTTAGGGTTATGCTGAGGGGAGGGTTACATAGACGATTAAGGTTATGATTGGACCTAAGGTTAGGGTTATGTTTAGGGCTAGGGTTAGGTAGACGATTAGGGTTAGGATTGGACCTAGGGTTAGGGTTTTGTTGAGGGCTAGGGTTAGAGAGACGTTTCCGGGTTAGGATGGGACCTAGGGTTAGGGTTATGTTTAGGGCTATGGTTAGGTAGACGATTAGGGTTAGGATTGGACCTAGGGTTAGGGTTATGTTGAGGGCTAGGGTTAGAGAGACGGTTCGGGTTAGAATTGGACCTAGGGTTAGGGTTACGTTGAGGGATAGGGTTAGAGAGACGATTGGGTTAGGATTGGAGCTAGGGTTAGGGTTACATTGAGGTCTAGGGTTAGGTAGACGATTAGGGTTAGGATTTGAGCTAGGGTTAGGGTTATGTTGAGGGCTAGGATTAGGTAGACCATTTGGGTTAATATTGGACCTAGGGTTAGGGTTATGTTGAGGGCTAGGCTTAGAGAGACGATTCGGGTTAGGATTGGACCTAGGGTTAGGGTTATGTTGAGTGCTAGGGTTAGAGAGACGGCTGGGGTTAGGATTAGACCTAGGGTTATGGTTATGTTGAGGGCTACGGTTAGATAGACGTATAGGGTTAGCATTGCACCTGGGGTTAGTATTATGTTGAGGGCTAGGGTTAAACGATTAGAGTTCGGATTGGACCTAGGGTTAGGGTTATGTTGAGGGCAAGGTTTGGAGAGTCGATTTGGGTTAGAATTGGACCTACGGTTAGGGTTATGTTGAGGGGTAGGGTTAGGGAAAGGATTGGACCTAGGGTTAGGGTTATGTTGAGGGTAAGGGTTAGAGAGACGATGAGGATTATTATTGGACCTAGTGTTAGGGTTATGTTTAGGGCTAGGGTTAGATACACGATTAGGGTTAGACCTGGACCTAGGGTTAGGGTTATGTTGAGGGCTAGGGTTAGGTAGACGATTACGGTTAGGATTGGACATAGAGTTAAGTTTATGTTGAGGTCTAGGGTTAGGTAGACGGTTCAGGTTAGGATTGGAGCTACGGTAGGGTTATGTTGAGGGCTAGGGTTAGAGAGACGTTTCGGGTTAGGATTGGACCTAGGGTAAGGGTGGTGTTTAGGGCACGGGTTAGAGAGAGGATTAGGTTAGGATTGGACCTAGGGTTAGGGTTATGTTGAGTGCTTGGGTTAGAGAGACGGTTGGGGTTAGGATTAGACCTAGGGTTATGGTTATGTTGAGGGCTAGGGTTAGATAGACGTATAGGGTTAGCATTGCAACTAGGGTTAGGTTTATGTTGAGGACTATGGTTAGATAGACGATTAGAGTTAGGATTGGACCTAGGGTTAGGGTTATGTTGAGGGCAAGGTTTAGAGAGACGATTAGGGTTAGAATTGGACCTATGGTTAGGGTTATGTTGAGGGGTATGGTTAGGTAGACGATTAGGGATAGGATTGGACCTAGGGTTAGGGTTATGTTGAGGGCTAGGGTTAGGTAGACGATTAAGGTTAGGATTGGACGTAGGGTTAAGTTTATGTTGAGGGCTAGGGTTAGAGAGACGGTTCAGGTTAGGATTAGAGCTAGGGTTAGCCTTATGTTGAGTGCTAGGGTTAGAGAGACGTTTCGGGTTTGGTTTGGACCTAGGGTTAGGGTTATGTTTAGGGCTAAGGTTAGATAGACCATTAGTGTTAGGATTGTACCTAGGGTTAGGGTTATGTTGACGGTTAGGGTTAAAGAGATGATTCGGGTTAGCATTGGTCTTAGGGTTAGGGTTAAGTTGAGTGCTAGGGTTAGAGAGACGGATCGGGTTAGGATTGGACCTAGGGTTAGGGTTATGTTGAGGGCTAGGTTTAGAGAGACGGTTCGGGTTAGCATTGGACCTAGGGTTAGTGTTATATTGAGGGCTAGGGTTAGGTAGACCATTAGGGTTAGGATAAGACTTAGGGTTATGGTTATGTTGAGGGCTAGGGTTAAGGAGGCTATTAGGGTTAGGATTGGACCTAGGGTTAGTGTTATGTTGAGGGCTAGGATTATAGAGACGGTTCGGGTTAGGATTAGACCTAGGGTTAGGGTTGTGTTGAGTCCTAGGTTTAGAGACACTATTAGGGTTAGGATTGGAGCTATGGTTAGGGTTATATTGAGGGCTAGGGTTAGAGAGACGATTCGGTTTAGGATTGGAGCTAGGGTTAAGGTTATGTTGAGGGCTAGGCTTAGAGAGACGGTTCGGTTAGGGTTATGTTTAGGGCTAGGGTTAGATAGACGATTAGTGTTAGGATTGTACCTAGGGTTAGGGTTATGTTGAGGGCTAGGGTTAGGTAGACGATTAGGGTTAGGATTTGACCTAGGGTTAAGGTTATGTTGAGGGCTAGGTTTAGATAGACGATTAGCATTAGGATTGGACCTAGCGTTAGGGTTATGATGAGGGCTAGGTTTAGAGAGACGGTTCGGGTTAGGATTTGACCTAGGGTTAGGGTTATGTTTAGGGCTAGGGTTAAATAGACGATTAGGGTTAGGATTGGAGCTAGGGTTAGTGTTATGTTGAGGGCTAGGGTTAGGTAGATGATTAGGGTTAGGATTGGATGTAGGGTTCAGTTTATGTTGAGGGCTAGGGTTAGAGAGACGGTTCAGGTTCGGATTGGAGCTAGGGTTAGGGTTATGTTGAGGGCTAGGGTTAGAGAGACGGTTCGGGTTAGGATTGGACCTAGGGTTAGGGTTATGTTGAGGGCTACGGTTAGATAGACCATTAGTGTTAGGATAGTACCTAGGGTTAGGGTTATGTTGAGGGTTAGGGTTAGAGAGACGATTCGGGTTAGTATTGGTCCTAGGGTTAGGGTTATGTTGAGTGCTAGGGTTAGAGAGATGGTTCGGGATAGGACTGGAGCTAGGTTAGGGTTATGTTGAAAGCTAGGGTTAGGTGGACGATTAGGGTTAGGGTTGGAGCTAGGGTTAGGGTTATGTTGAGGGCTAGGGTTAGATAGACGATTAGGGTTAGGAGTGGTCCTAGGGTTAGGGATATGGTGAGGTCTAGGGTTAGATAGACGATTAGGGTTAGGATTGGACCTAGGGTTAGGGTTATGTTGAGGGCTAGGGTTAGGTAGACGATTAGGGTTAGGATTGGACCGAGGGTTAGGGTTGTGTTGAGGGCTAGGTTTAGAGAGACTATTAGGGTTAGGATTGGAGCTAGGGTTAGGGTTATGTTAAGGGCTAGGGTTAGAGAGACGATTAGGTTTAGGATTGGAGCTAGGGTTAGGGTTATGTTGAGGGCTAGGGTTAGGTAGACGATTAGGGATAGGATTGGACCTAGGGTTAGGTTTATGTTGAGGGCTAGGGTTAGGTAGACGATTAGGGTTATGATTGGCTCTAGGGTTAACGTTATGTTGAGGGCTAGGGTTAGGTACATGATTAGGGTTAGGATTGGACCTAGGGTTATAGTTAGGTTGAGGAGTAGGGTTAGAGAGACGATTAGGTTTAGGATTTTACCTGGGTTAGGTTTATGTTGAGGGCTAGGGTTAGAGAGACGATTAGGGTTAGGATTGGAGCTAGGGTTAGGGTTATGTAGAGGGCTAGGGTTAGGAAGACGATTAGGGTTAGGATTGGAGCTAGGGTTAGTGTTAATTTGAGGGATAGAGTTAGGAAGACGATTAGGGTTAGGATTGGATCTAGGGTTAGGGTTATGTTGAGGTCTAGGGTTAGGTAGAGGATTAGGGTTAAGATTTGAGCTAGGGTTAGGGTTATGTTGAGGGCTAGGGTTAGGTAGACCATTAGGGGTAGTATTGGACCTAGGGTTACGGTATGTTGAGTGCTAGGGTTAGTGAGATGGTTCGCGTTAGGATTAGACCTAGGGTTATGGTTATGTTGAGGGCTAGGGTTAGAGAGACGTAAAGGGTTAGGATTGCACCTAGGGATAGGTTTATGTGGAGGGCTAGGGTTAGAGAGACCGTTCGGGTTAGGATTGGACCTAGGGTTAGGGTTAGGTTGAGGGCTAGGAGTAGAGAGACGGTTCGGGTTAGGAATGGACCTAGGGTTAGGGTTATGTTGAGGGCTAGGGTTAGAGACGGTTCGGGTTAGGATTGGATCTAGGGTTAGGGTTATTTTGGGGGCTAGGTTTAGAGAGAAGGTTCGGGTTAGGATTGGATCTAGGGTTAGGGATTTGTTGAGGGCTAGGTTTAGAGAGACGGGTCGGTTTAGGATTGGACCTAGGATTAGGGTTATATTGAGGGCTAGGGTTAGGTAGACGATTAGGGTTAGGATAAGACTTAGGGTTATGGTTATGTTGAGGGCTAGGGTTAGAGAGAACGTTCGGGCTAGGATTGGACCTAGGGTTAGGGTTATGTTGAGGGCTAGGATTAAGAGACGGTTCAGTTTAGGATTGACCTAGGGTTAGGGTTGTGTTGAGGGCTAGGTTTAGAGAGACTATTAGGGTTAGGACTGGAGCTAGGGTTAGGGTTATGTTGAGGGCTAGGGTTAGAGAGACGATTAGGTTTAGGATTGGAGCTAGGGTTAGGGTTATGTTGAGGGCTAGGGTTAGGTAGACTATTAGGGATAGGTTGGACCTAGGGTTAGGTTTATGTTGAGGGCTAGGGTTCGAGAAACAATTAGGGATATTACTGGACCTAGGGTTATGGTTTTGTTTAGGGCTAGGGTTAGATAGACGATTAGTGTTAGGATTGGACCTCGGGTTAGGGTTATGTTCAGGGCTAGGGTTAGGTAACGATTAGTGTAAGGATTGGAACTAGGGTTAGGGTTATGATGAGGGCTACGGTTAGAGAGTCGATTAAGGATAGGTTTGGACCTAGGGTTAGGGTTATGTTGAGGGCTAGGGTTAGGTAGAAAATTAGGGTTATTATTGGACCTAGGGTTAGGGTTATGTTAAGGGCTAGGGTTAGAGAGACGATTCGGGTTAGGATTGAACCTAGGGTTAGGGTTATGTTGAGGGCTAGGTTTAGAGAGAGGGTTCGGATTAGGATTGGATCTAGGGTTAGGGTTATATTGAGGGCGAGGTCTAGAGAGACGGATCGTTTTAGGATTGGACCTAGGGTTCGGGTTATATTGAGGGCTAGGGTTAGGTGGACGATTAGGGTTAGGATTGGACATAGGGTTATGGTTATGTTGAGGGCTAGGGTTAGAGAGAAGTTGCGGGTGAGGATTGGACCTAGGGTTAGGGTTATGTTGAGGGCTAGGTTCAGAGAGACGGTTCGGGTTAGGATTGGACCTAGGGTTAGGGTTTTGTTGAGGGCTAGTTTTAGAGAGACTATTAGGGTTTGGATTGGAGCTAGGGTTAGGGTTATGTTGTCGGCTACGGTTAGAGCGTTGATTAAGGTTGGGATTGGACCTCGGGTTAGGGTTATGTTGAGGGGTAGGGTTAGGTAGACTATTTGGGATAGAATTGGACCTAGGGTTAGGGTTATGTTGAGGTCAAGGGTTAGAGAGATGATACGGGTTATTACTGTACCTAGGGTTAGGTTTATGTTTAGGGCTAGCTTAGATACACGATTAGGGTTAGGACTGGAGCTAGGGTTAGGGTTATGTTGAGGGCTAGGTGTAGGTAGACGATTGGGGTTAGCATTGGAGCTAGGGTTAGTGTTATGTTGAGGGCTAGGGTTAGGGAGATGATTAGGGTTAGGATTGGATGTAGGGTTCAGTTTATGTTGAGGGCTAGGGTTAGACAGACGGTTCAGGTTAGGATGGGAGCCAATGTTAGGGTTATGTTGAGGGCTAGGCTTAGAGAGACGGTTCGGTTAGGGTTATGTTTAGGGCTAGGGTTAGATAGACGATTAGTGTTAGGATTGTACCTAGGGTTAGGGTTATGTTGAGGGCTAGGGTTAGGTAGACGATTAAGGTTAGGATTGGACCTAGGGTTAAGGTTATGTTGAGGGCTAGGTTTAGATAGACGTTTAGCATTAGGATTGTACCTAGGGTTAGGGTTATGATGAGGGCTAGGTTTAGAGAGACGTTTCGGGTTAGGATTTGACCTAGGGTTAGGGTTATGTTTAGGCTAGGGTTAAATAGACGATTAGGGTTAGGATTGGAGATAGGGTTAGTGTTATGTTGAGGGCTAGGGTTAGGTAGATGATTAGGGTTAGGATTGGATGTAGGGTTCAGTTTATGTTGAGGGCTAGGGTTAGAGAGACGGTTCAGGTTCGGATTGGAGCTAGGGTTAGGGTTATGTTGAGGGCTAGGGTTAGGGAGACGGTTCGGGTTAGGATTGGACCTAGGGTTAGAGTTATGTTGAGGGCTAGGTTTAGATAGACGATTAGGGTTAGGAGTGGTCCTAGGGTTAGGGTTATGGTGAGGTCTAGGGTTAGATAGACGATTAGGGTTAGGTTTGGAGCTAGGGTTAGGGTTATGTTTAGGGATAAGATTAGATAGACGATTAGGGTTAGGATTGGACCTAGGGTTAGGGTTATGTTGAGGGCTACGGTTAGAGAGTCGATTGGGGTTAGGATTGGACCTAGGGTTAGGGTTATGTTGAGTGCTAGAGTTAGAGAGATGTTTCGGGATAGGACTGGACCTAGGGTCAGGGTTATGTTGAGGGCTAGGGTTAGAGAGACGGTTCGGGTTAGGATTGGACCTAGGGTTAGGGTTGTGTTGAGGGCTAGGTTTAGAGAGACTATTAGGGTTAGGATTGGAGCTAGGGTTACGGTTATGTTGAGGGCTAGGGTTAGGGAGACGATTAGGTTTAGGATTGGACTAGGGTTAGGGTTATGTTGAGGGCTAAGGTTAGGTAGACTATTAGGGATAAAATTGGACCTAGGGTTAGGTTTATGTTGAGTGCTAGGGTTCGAGAAACGATTAGAGTTATTACTGGGCCTAGGGTTAGGGTTTTGTTTAGGGCTCGGGTTAGATAGACGATTAGTGTTAGGATTGGACCTAGGGTTAGGGTAATGTTGAGGGCTAGGGTTAGGTAGACGATTAGGGTTAGGATTGGCTCTACGGTTAGGGTTATGTTGAGGGTTAGGGTTAGGTACATGATTAGGGTTAGGATTGGACCTAGGGTTAGGGTTATGTTGAGGGTTAGGGTTAGAGAGACGATTAGAGTAGGATCGGAGCTAGGGTTAGGGGTATGTTGAGGGCTAGGGTTAGGATGACGATTAGGGATTGGATTGGAGCTAGGGTTAGGGTTATTTTGAGGGCTAGGCTTAGATAGACGATTAGGGTTAGGATTGGACCTAGGGTTAGGGTTATATTTAGGTCTAGGGTTAGATACACGATTAGGGTTAGGACTGGACCTAGGGTTAGGGTTATGTTGAGGCCTGGGGTTAGAGAGAATGTTTGGGTTTGGAATGGACGTAGGGTTAGTGTCATGTTGAGGGCTAGGGTTAGAGAGACGGTTCGGGTTAAGATTGGACCGAGGGTTAGGGTTATGTTGAGAGCTAGGGTTAGAGAGACGGATTGGGTTTGGATTGGACCAAGGGTTAAGGTTGTATTGAGGGCTAGGATTAGAGAGACGACAGGGTTAGGATTGGAGCCAAGGTTAGGGTTATGTTGAGGGCTAGGGTTAGAGGGACGATTAGGGTTAGGATTGGACCTAGTGTTAGGGTTGTGTTGAGGGCTAGGGATAAAGAGACGATTAGGGTTAGGATTGAACCTAGGGTTAGTGTTAGGTTGAGGGCTAGGGTTAGAGAGACAGTTCTGGTTAGGATTGGACCCAGGGTTAGGGTTATGTTGAGTGCTAGGTTTAGGGAGACAATTACTGTTAGGATTTAAGCTAGGGTTAGGGTTATGTTGAGGGCTAGGGTTAGGTAGACGATTAGGGTTAGGATTGGGGCTAGGGTTAGGGTTATGTTGAGGGCTAGGGTTAGGTAGACGATTAGGGTTAGGATTGGACCTAGGGTTAGGGTAATGTTGAGGGTTAGGGTTAGAGAGTCGAGGAGGGTTAGGATTGGAGCTAGGGTTAGGGTTATGTTGAGGGCTAGGTTTCGGTTGTCGATTAGAGATAGGATTGGAGCTAGATTTAGGGTTATCTTGAGGGCTAGGGTTAGAGAGACGATTAGGGTTATTATTGGTGCTAGGGTTAGTGTTATGTTTAGGGCTAGGGTTAGATACATGATTAGTGTTAGGCGTGGACCTAGGGTTAGGGTTATGTTGGGGTTAGAGAGACGATTAGGGTTAGGATTGGTGCTAAGGTTAGGGTTATGTTGAGGCCTAGGGTTAGGTAGACGGTTAGGGATAGTATTGGACCTAGGGTTAGGGTTATGTTGACGGCTAGGGTTAGGTAGACTATTAGGGTTAGGATTGGAGCTAGGGTTAGGGTTCGGTTGAGGGCTAGGGTTAGGTAGAAGATTAGGGTTAGGATTGGACCTAGGGTTAGGGTTATGATGAGGGCTAGGTTTTGAGAGACCGTTCGGGTTAGGATTTGACCTAGGGTTAGGGTTATGTTTAGGGCTAGGGTTAAATAGACGATTAGGGTTAGGATTGGGCCTAGGATTAGGGTAATGTTGATGGCTAGGGTTACAGAGACGATTAGGGTTAGGGTTGGAGCTAGGTTTAGGGTTATGTTGAGGGCTAGGTGTAGGTAGACGATTAGGGTTAGGATTGGAGCTACGGTTAATGTTATGTTTAGGGCTAGGGTTAGGTAGATGATTAGGGTTAGGATTGGATGTAGGGTTCAGTTTATGTTGAGGGCTAGGGTTAGAGAGACGGTTCAGGTTCGGATTGGAGCTAGGGTTAGGGTTATGTTGAGGGCTAGGGTTAGAGAGACGGTTCGGGTTAGGATTGGACCTAGGGTTAGGGTTATGTTGAGGGCTAGGGTTAGACAGACCATTAGTGTTAGGATTGTACCTAGGGTTAGGGTTATGTTGAGGGTTAGGGTTAGAGAGACGATTCGGGTTAGTATTGGTCCTAGGGTTAGGGTTATGTTGAGTGCTAGAGTTAGAGAGATGATTCGGGATAGGACTGGACCTAGGGTTAGGGTTATGTTGAGGGCTAGGGTTAGAGAGACGGTTCGGGTTAGGATTGGACCTAGGGTTAGGGTTATGTTGAGGGCTAAGTTTAGAGAGACGGTTCGGGTTAGGATTGGACCTAGGGTTAGGGTTAGGTCGAGGGCTAGGTTTAGAGAGACGGTTCGGGTTAGGACTGGACCTAGGGTTAGGGTTATGTTGAGGGCTAGGGTTAGAGAGACGATTAGGGTTAGGATTGAACCTAGGGTTAGGGTTATATTGAGGGCTAGGGTTAGGTAGACGATTAGGGTTTGGAATGGACCTTGGGTTAGGGTTGTGTTGAGGGCTAGGATTAGAGAGACTATAGGGTTAGGATTGGAGCTAGGGTTAGGGTTATGTTGAGGGCTGGGGTTAGAGAGACGATTAGGGTTAGGATTGGACCTACGGTTAGGGTTATGTTGAGGGGTAGGGTTAGGTAGACTATTAGGGATAGGATTGGACCTAGGGTTAGGGTTATGTTTAGGGCTAGGGTTAGATACACGATTAGGGTTAGGACTGGACCTAGGGTTAGGGTTATATTGAGGGCTAGGGTTAGGTAGACCATTAGGGTTAGGATAAGACTTAGGGTTATGGTTATGTTGAGGGCTAGGGTTAGAGAGATGTTTCGGGTTAGGATTGGACCTAGGGATAGGCTTATGTTTAAGGCTAGGGTTAGAGAGAGGATTAGGTTAGGTTTGGACCTAGGGTTAGGGTTATGTTGAGTTCTAGGGTTAGAGAGACGGTTGGGGTTAGTATTAGACCTAGGGTTATGGTTATGTTGAGGGCTAGGTTTAGATAGACGTTTAGGGTGAGCATTGCACCTTGGGTTAGGTTTATGTTGAGGGCTATGGTTAGATAGACGATTAGAGTTAGGATTGGACCTAGGGTTAGGGTTATGTTGAGTGCTACGGTTAGAGAGTCGATTAGGGTTAGGATTGGACCTAGGGTTAGGGTTATGTTGAGGGCCAGGGTTATGTAGACAATTAGGGTTACTATTGGATCTAGGGTTATGGTTATGTTAAGGGCTAGGGTTAGAGAGTCAATTCGGTTTAGGATTGAACCTAGGGTTAGGGTTATGTTGAGGACTAGGTTTAGAGAGACGGTTCGGGTTAGGATTGGACCTAGGGTTAGGGTTATATTGAGGGCTAGCGTTAGGTAGACCATTCGGGTTAAGATAAGACTTAGGGTTATGGTTATGTTGAGGGCTAGGGTTAGAGAGGCTATTAGGGTTAGGATTGGACCTAGGGTTAGGGTTATGTTGAGGGCTAGGTTTAGAGAGACTATTAGCGTTAGGATTGGAGCTAGGGTTAGGGTTATGTTGAGGGCTAGGGTTAGAGAGACGATTAGGTTTAGGATTGGACTAAGGTTAGGGTTATGTTGAGGGCTAGGGTTAGGTAGACGATTAGGGATAGGATTTGACCTAGGGTTAGGTTTATGATGAGGGCTAGGGTTCGAGAAACGATTAGGGTTATTACTGGACCTAGGGTTAGGGTTTTGTTTAGGGCTAGGGTTAGATAGACGATTAGTGTTAGTATTGGACCTAGGGTTAGGGTAATGTTGAGGCCTGGGGTTAGAGAGAATGTTCGGGTATGGAATGGACCTATGGTTAGTGTCATGTTGAGGGCTAGGGTTAGAGAGACGTTTCGGGTTAAGTTTGGACCGAGGGTTTGGGTTATGTTGAGAGCTAGGGTTAGAGAGACGGATTGGGTTTGGATTGGACCAAGGGTTAAGGTTGTATTGAGGGCTAGGATTAGAGAGAAGATAGGGTTAGGATTGGAGCCAAGGTTAGGGTTATGTTGAGGGCTAGGGTTAGAGGGACGATTAGGGTTAGGATTGGACCTAGACTTAGGGTTGTGTTGAGGGCTAGGAATAGAGAGACTAATAGGGTTAGGATTGGAGCTAGGGTTAGGGTTATGTTGAGGGCTACGGTTAGAGAGTGGATTAGGGTTAGGATTGGACCTAGGGTTAGGGTTATGTGTAGGGCTAGGGTTAGATAGACGATTAGGGTTAGGATTGAACCTAGGGTTAGTGTTAGGTTGAGGGCTAGGGTTAGAGAGACAGTTCTGGTTAGGATTGGACCCAGGGTTAGGGTTATGTTGAGTGCTAGGGTTAGGTAGACGATTAGGGTTAGGATTGGGGCTAGGGTTAGGGTTATGTTGAAGGCTAGGGTTAGGTAGACGATTAGGGTTAGGATTGGGGCTAGGGTTAGGGTTATGTTGAGGGCTAGGGTTAGGTAGACGATTAGGGTTAGGATTGGAGCTAGGGTTAGGGTTATGTTGAGGGCTGGGTTTCGATTGTCGATTAGAGATAGGATTGGAGCTAGATTTAGGGTTATGTTGAGGGCTAGAGTTAGAGAGACGATTAGGGTTATTATTGGTGCTAGGGTTAGTGTTATGTTTAGGGCTAGGGTTAGATACACGATTAGTGTTAGGCGTGGACCTAGGGTTAGGGTTATGTTGGGGTTAGAGCGACGATTAGGGTTAGGATTTGTGCTAGGGTTAGGGTTATGTTGAGGCCTAGGTTTAGGTAGACGGTTAGGGATAGTATTGGACCTAGGGTTAGGGTTATGTTTAGGGATAGGGTTAGATAGACGATTATTGTTAGGATTATACCTAAGGTTAGTGTTATGTTTTGGGCTAGGGTTGGAGAGACGATTAGGGTGAGGAGAGGACCTAGGGTTAGGGTTATGTTGAGGGCTAGGGTTAGAGAGACGGGTCATGTTAGGATTGGACCTAGGTTTAGGGTTATGTTGAGGGCTACGGTTAGAGAGTCGATTAGGGTTACGATTGGACCTAAGGTTAGGGTTCTGTTGAGGGCTAGGGTTAGGTAGACGATTAGGGTTAGGATTGGAGCTATGGGTAGGGTTATGTTGAGGGCTAGGGTTAGATAGACGATTAGGGTTAGGATTGGAACTAGGGTTAGGGTTATGTTGAGGGCTAGGGTTAGGTCGACAATTAGGGTTAGGATTGGACCTAGGGTTAGGGTTATGTTAAGGGCTAAGGTTAGAGAGACGGTTTGGGTTAGGATTGTACCTAGGGTTAGTGTTATGTTTAGGGATAGTTTTAGATAGACGATTAGGTTTAGGATTGGACCTAGGGTTAGTGTTGTTTGAGGTGTAGGGTTAGAGATACTATTAGGGTTAGGACTGCACCTAGGGTTAGGTTTATGTTGAGAGCTAGGGTTAGGTAGACGATTAGGGTTAGGATTGGAGCTAGGGTTAGGGTTATGTTGAGGGTTAGGGTTAGAGAGACGATTAGGGTAGGATTGGAGCTAGGGTTAGGGTTATGTTGAGGGCTCGGGTTCGGATGACGATTAGGGATATGATTGGAGCTGGGGTTAGGGTTACGTTGAGGGCTAGGCTTATATAGACGATTAGGGTTAGGATTGGTCCAAGGGTTAGGGTTATGTTTAGGGCTAGGGTTAGATACACGATTAGGGTCAGGACTGGACCTAGGGTTAGGGTTATGTTGACGGCTACGGTTAGGTACACGAATAGGGTTTGGATTGGACCTAGGGTTAGGGTTATGGTGAGGGCTAGGGTTAGAGAGACGGTTCGGGTTAGGATTGGACCAAGGGTTAGGGTTATGTTTAGGGCTAGGTTTATATAGACGATTAGGGTTAGGATTGGTCCAAGGGTTAGGGTTATGTTGTGGGCTAGGGTTAGAGAGACAGTTCGGGTTAGAATTGGACGTAGGGTTAGGTTTATGTTGAGGGCTAGGGTTAGAGAGACAGTTCTGGTTAGGATTGGACCTAGGGTTAGGGTTATGTTGAGGGTTAGGGTTAGGTAGACGATTAGGGTTAGGATTGGGGCTAGGGTTAGGGTTGTGTTGAGGGCTACGTTTAGGTGGACGATTAGGGTTAGGATTGGTCCTAGGGTTACTGTTATGGTGAGGGCTAGGCTTAGATAGATGATTAGGGTTAGGATTGTACCTAGGGTCATTGTTATATTGACTGCTAGGGTTAGAGAGAGGATTAGGGTTAGGACTGGAGCTAGGGTTAGGGTTATGATGACGGCTAGGGTTAGGTAGACGATAAGGGTTGCGTTTGGACCTAGGGTTAGGGTTATGTTGAGGGCTAGGGTTAGAGCGAAGGTTCCGGTTAGGATTGGACCCAGTGTTAGGGTCATGTTGAGGGCTAGGGTTAGAGAGACGGTTCGGGTTAAAATTGGACAGAAGGTTATTGTTATGTTGAGAGCTAGGGTTGGAGAGACGGATTGGATTTGGATTGGACCTAGGGTTAAGGTTATATTGAGGGCTAGGATTAGAGAGACGATTAGGGTTAGGCTTGGAGCTAGGGATAGCGTAATGTTGAGGGCTAGGGTTACAGAGACGATTAGGGTTAGGATTTGAGCTAGGGTTAGGGTTATGTTGAGGGCTAGGTTTCGGATCACGATTAGGGATAGGATTGGAGCTAGGGTTAGGGTTATGTTGAGGGCTAGGCTTAGATAGACGATTAGGGTTAGGATTGGACCTAGGGTTAGGGTTATGTTTTGGGCTAGGGTTAGATACACGTTTAGGGTTAGGACTGGACCTAGGGTTAGGGTTATGTTGACGGCTACGGTTAGGTACAGGATTAGGGTTAGGATTGGACCTAGGGTTAGGGTTATGTTGAGGGCTAGGGTTAGAGAGACGGTTCGGGTTAGGAATGGACCAAGGGTTAGGGTTATGTTTAGAGCTAGGGTTATATAGACGATTAGGGTTAGGATTGGATATAGGGTTAGAGTTATGTTGTGGGCTAGGGTTAGAGAGACCGTTCGGGTGAGAATTGGACCTAGGGTTAGGGTTATGTTGAGTGCTAGGGTTCGAGAGACGATTACGGTTAGGATTTAATCTAGGGTTAGTGTTATGTTTAGGTCTAGGGTTAGGTAGACTATTAGGGTTAGGATTGGACCTAGTGGTAGGTTTATGTTGAGGGCTAGGGTTAGATAGACGATTAGGGTTAGGATTGGACCTAAGGTTAGGGTTATGTTTAGGGCTAGGGTTAGGTAGACGATTAGGATTAGCATTGGACCTAGGGTTAGGGTTGTGTTGAGGGCTAGGGTAGAGAGACTATTAGGGTTAGGACTGGACCTAGGGTTATGGTTATGTTGAGGGCTTGGTTTAGGTGGACGATTAGCGTTAGGATTCGAGCTAGGGTTAGGGTTATGTTGAAGGCTAGTGTTAGATAGAGGATTAGGGTTAGGGTTGATCCTAGGGTTAGGGTTATGGTGAGGGCTAGGTTTAGATAGATGATTAGGGTTAGTATTGGACCTAGGGTCATTGTTATATTGACGGCTAGGTTTAGAGAGACGATTTGGGTTAGGATTGGAGCTAGGGTTAGGTTTATGTTGACGGCTAGGGTTAGAGAGAAGGTTCTGGTTAGGATTGAACCCAGTGTTAGGGTCATGTTGAGGGCTAGGTATAGAGAGACGGTTCGGGTTAGAATTGGATCTAGGGTTAGGGTTATGTTGAGGGCTAGGTTTAGAGAGACGATTAGGGTTATAATTGGACCTAGGGTTAGGGTTATGTTGAGGGTTAGGGTTAGAGAGAAGATAAGGTTTAGGATTCTACCTGAGTTAGGGTTATGTTGAGGGCTAGGGTTACAGAGACGATTAGGGTTAGGATTGGACTTAGGGTTAGGGTTATGTTGAGGACTAAGGTTAGAGAGTGGATTAAGGTTAGAATTGGACCTAGGGTTAGGGTTCTGTTGAGGGCTAGGGTTAGATAGACGATTAGGGTTAGGATTGGACCTAGGGTTAGGGTTATGTTAAGGGCTAGGGTTAGAGAGACGATTCGGGTTAGGATTGGAGCTAGGGTTAGGGTTATGTTGAGGGCTAGGCTTAGAGAGAAGGTTCGGGTTACGATTGGACCTAGGGTTAAGGTTATGTTGAGGGCTAGGTTTAGAGAGAAGGTTCGGGTTAGGATTGGACCTAGGGTTAGGTTTATATTGAAGGCTAGGGTTAGGTAGACGATTAGGTTTAGGAGTGGACCTAGGGTTAGGGTTATGTTGAGTGCTAGGGTTAGTTAGACGATTAGGGTTAGGATTGGAACTAGGGTTAGGGTTATGTTCAGGGCTAGGTTTAGAGAGAAGGTTCGGGTTAGGATTGGACCTAGGGTTAGGGTTGTGTTGAGGGCTACGGTTAGAGAGTCGATAAGGGTTAGGATTCGACCTAGGGTTAGGGTTATGTTGGGGGCTAGGGATAGGGAGACAATTAGGGTTAGGATTGGAACTAGGATTAGGGTCATGTTGAGGGCTAGGGTTAGATAGATGATTTGGGCAAGGTTTGGACCTAGAGTTAGGGTTATTTTGACGGCTCGGGTTAGGTCGACGATTAGGGTTGGGATTGGACCTAGGGATAGGGTTATGTTTAGCGCTAGGTTTAGAGAGTCGATTGGCTTTAGGATTGTACCTAGGGTTACGGTTATGTTGAGGGCTAGGATTAGAGAGACGATTAGCATTAGGATTGGAGCTAGGGTTAGGGTTAATTTGAGGGCTAGGGTTAGGTAGACGATTAGGGTTAGGATTGGATCTAGGGTTAGGGTTATGTTCAGGGCTAGGGTTAGAGATACGGTTCGGGTTATGAATTTACCTGGGGTTAGGGTTATGTTTAGGGCTAGGGTTAAGTAGACGATTAGGGTTAGGATTGGACCTAGGGTTAGGTTAATGTTGAGGACTAGGGTTACAGAGACGAGTAGGGTTAGTATTGGAGCTAGGTTTAGGTTTATGTTGAGGGCTAGGTTTAGGTAGAAGATTACGGTTAGGATTGGGGCTAGGGTTAGTGTTATGTTGAGGCCTAGGGTTAGGTAGACGATTAGGGTTAAGAATGGACGTAGGGTTAAGTTTATGTTGAGGGCTAGGGTTAGAGAGACGGTTCAGGTTAGGAGTGGAGCTAGGGTTAGGGTTATCTTGAGGGCTAGGGTTAGATAGATGATTAGTGTTACGATTGCACCTAGGGTTAGGGTTATGTTGAGGGTTAGGGTTAGAGAGACGATTCGGGTTATGATTGGACCTAGGGTTAGGGTTATGAGGAATGCTAGAGTTAGAGAGACTGTTCAGGTTAGGATTGGACCTAGGGTTAATGTTATGTTGAGGGCTAGGGGTAGAGAGATGGTTCAGGTTATAATTGGACCTAGGGTTTGGGTTAGGTTGAGGGCTAGGGTTAGAAAGACGGTTCGGGTTAGGATTGGACCTAGGGTTTGGGTTATGTTGAGGGCTAGGGTTAGAGAGACGATTAGGGTTAGGATTTGAGCTAGGGTTAGGGTTATGTTGAGGGCTAGGGTTAGAGAGAAGGTTCGGGTTAGAAATGAACCTAGAGTTAGAGTTATATTTAGGGCTAGGGTTAGAGAGTCTATTAGGGTTAGGATTGGACCTAGGGTTAGGGTTGTGTTGAGGGCTACAGTTAGAGAGACTATTAGGGTTAGGATTGGAGCGAGGGTTAAGGTTATGTTGAGGTCTAGGGTTAGGTGGACCATTAGGGTTAGGATTGGAGCTAGGGTTAGGGTTATGTTGAGGGCTACGCTTAGAGAGTCGATTATGGTTAGGATTGGACCTAGGTTTAGGGTTATGTTGAGGGCTAGGGTTAGATAGGCGATTAGGGTTAGGACTGGACCTAGGGTTAGGGTTATGTTGAGGGCTAGGGTTAGAGAGTCGATTAGGGTTGGATTGGACCTAGGGTTAGGGTTATGTTGAGGGCTAGGGTTAGGTAGACGATTAGGGTTAGGATTGGACCTAGGGTTAAGTTTATGTTGAGGGCTAGGGTTAGAGAGTCGCTTCAGGTTAGGATTGGACCTAGGGTTAGGGTTATTTTGAGGGCTAGGCATAGAGAGACTGTTAGGTTAGGATTGGACCTAGGGTTAGGGTTATGTTGAGGGCTAGGGTTAGGTAGACGATTAGTGTTAGGAGTGTACCTAGGGTTAGGGTTATGTTGAGGGCTAGGGTTAGGTAGACGATTAGGGTTAGGATTGGAGCTAGGGTTAGGGTTACGTTGAGGGCTAGGGTTAGGTAGATGAATAGGGTTAGGATTGGACCTAGGGTTAGGGTTATGTTGAGGGCTAGGGTTAGAGAGACGGTTCGGGTTAGGATTTGACCTAGGGTTAGGGTTATGTTCAGAGCTAGGGTTAAATAGACCATTAGGGTTAGGATTGGATCTAGGGTTAGGGTAATGTTGAGGGCTAGGGTTACATAGAGGATTAGGGTTAGGATTGGAGCTAGGTTTAGGGTTATGTTGAGGGCTAGGTTTAGGTAGACGATTAGGGTTACATTGGACCTAGGGTTAAGTTTATGTTGAGGGCTAGGGTTAAAGAGTCGCTTCAGGTTAGGATTGGACCTAGGGTTAGGGCTATGTTGACTGCTAAGGTTAGGTAGACGACTAGGGTTAGGATTGGAGCTAGGGTTAGGGATATGTTGAGGGCTAGGGTTAGAGAGACGATTAGGGTTAGGATTGAAGCTAGGGTTAGGGTTATGTTGAGGGCTAAGGTTAGAGAGACGATTAGGGTTAGGATTGGACCTAGGGTTAAGGTTATGTTGAGGGTTAGGGTTAGTCAGACGATTAGGGTTAGGAATGGAGCTAGGGTTAGGGATATTTTGAGCGCTAGGGTTCGGTTGACGATTAGGGATAGGATTGGAGCTAGGGTTAGGGTTATGTTGAGGGCTATGGTTAGATAGACGATTATGGTTAGAATAGGACCTAGGGATAGGGTTATGTTTAGGGCTAGGGTTAGATACACGATTAGGGTTAGGACTGGACCTAGGGTTAGGGTTATGTTGAGGGCTAGGGTTAGGTAGACCATTAGGGTTAGGATTGGTCCGAGGGTTAGGGTTATGGTGAGGGCTAGGGTTACATAAATGATTATGGTTAGGATTGGACCTACGATTAGGGTTATGTTGACGGCTAGCGTTACCGAGACGATTAGGGTTAAGATTGGAGCTAGGGTTAGGGTTATGTTGACGGCTAGGTTTAGGTAGACGTTTAGGGTTAGGATTGGACCTACGTTTAGGGTTATGTTGAGGGCTAGGGTTAGAGAGACGGTTAGGTTTAGGATTGGAGCTAGGGTTAATGTTATGTTGAGGGCTAGGGCTAGGTAGACAATTAGGGTTTATGAATGGAGCTAGGGTTATGGTTATGTTTAGGGCTAGGGTTAGAGAGAAGGTTCGGGTTAGGATTGGACCGAGGGTTATGGTTATGTTGAGGGCTAAGTTTAGAGAGACGTATAGGGTTAGGATTGCACCTAGGGTTAGGGTTGTGTTGAGGCCTAAGGTTAGGTAAACGACTAGGGTTAGGATTGGAGCTAGGGTTCGGGTTATGTTGAGGGCTAGGGTTAGACAGACGATTAGGTTTAGGATTGGAGCTAGGGTTCGGGTTATGTTGAGGGCTAGGGTTAGAGAGATGATTAGGGTTAGGATTGGAGCTAGGGTTGGGTTATGTTGAGGGCTAGGGTTAGAGAGACATTTAGGGTTAGGATTGGACCCAGGGTTAGGGTTGTGTTGAGGGCTAGGGTTAGAGAGACTATTAGGGTTAGGATTGGAGCTCCGGTTAGGGTTATGTTGAGGGCTAGGGTTCGGTGGACGATTAGGGTTAGGATTGTACCTAGGGTTAGGGTTATGTTGAGGGCTAGGGTTAGGTAGACCATAAGGGTTAGTATTGGACCTAGGGTTAGGGTAATGTTGAAGGCTAGGGTTACATACACGATTATGGTTAGGATTGGAGCTAGGTTTAGGGTTATGTTGAGGGCTACGTTTAGGTAGACGATTAGGGTTAGGATTGGACCTAGAGTTAAGTTTATGTTGAGGGCTAGGTTTAAAGAGTAGCTTCAGGTTAGGATTGGAACTAGGGTTAGGGCTATGTTGACTGCTAAGTTTAGGTAGACGACTAGGGTTACGATTGGAGCTAGGGTTAGGGATATGTTGAGGGCTAGGGTTAGAGAGACGATTAGGGTTAGGATTGAAGCTAGGGTTAGGGTTATGTTGAGGGCTAGGTTTAGAGAGACGATTAGGGGTAGTATTGGACCTAGGGTTAGGGTTATGTTGAGGGCAAGGTTTAGAGAGACGATTAGGGTTAGAATTGGACCTACAGTTATGGTTATGTTGAGGGGTAGGGTTAGGTAGACGATTAGGGATAGGATTGGACCTAGGGTCAGGGTTATGTTGAGGGCTAGGGTTAGAGAGACGATTAGGATTATTATTGGACCTAGTGTTAGGGTTTTGTTTATGGCTAGGGTTAGATACACGATTAGGGTTAGGACCGGACCAGGGTTAGAGTTATGTTGAGGGCTATGGTTAGGTAGACGATTATGGTTAGGATTGGACGTAGGGTTAAGTTTATGTTGAGGGCTAGGGTTAGAGAGACGGTTCAGGTTAGGATTGGAGCTAGGGTTAGGGTTATGTTGAGGGTTAGGGTTAGAGAGAAGTTTCGGGTTAGGATTGGACCTAGGGTTAGGTTTATGTTTAGGGCTAGGGTTAGATAGACCATTAGTGTTAGGATTGTACCTAGGGTTAGGGTTATGTTGAGGGTTAGGGTTAGAGAGACGATTCGGGTTAGTATTGGTCCTAGGGTTAGGGTTATGTTGAGTGCTAGGCTGAGAGAGATGGTTCGGGTTAGGATTGGACCTAGGGTTAGGGTTATGTTGAGGACTGGGGTTAGAGAGACCGTTCGGGTTAGGATTGGACCTAGGGTTAGGGTTATGTTGAGGGCTAGGGTTAGAGAGACGGTTCGGTTTGCGATTGAACCTAGGGTTAGGGTTAGGTTGAGGGCTAAGGTTAGAGAGACTGTTCGGGTTAGGATTGGACCTAGGGTTAGGGTTAGGTTGAGGGCTAGGGTTAGAGAGACTGTTCGGGTGAGGATTGGACCTAAGGTTAGGGTTATGTTGAAGGCTAAGGTTAGGTAGACGATTAGGGTTTGGTTGGACCTAGGGTTAGGGTTTTGTTGAGGGCTAGTGTTAGAGAGACGATTAGGGTTAGGATTGGACCTAGGGTTAGGGTTGTGTTGAGGGCTAGGATTAGAGAGAGTATTAGGGATAGGATTGGAGCTAGTGTTAGGGTTATGTTGAGGGCTAGGGTTAGGTGGACGATTAGGGTTAGGATTAGAGCTAGGGTTAGGGTTATGTTTAGGGCTAGGATTAGATAGACGATTAAGGTTAGGATTGGACCTAGGGTTAGGGTTATCTTGAGGGATACGGTTAGAGAGTCGATTAGGGTTATGATTGGACCTAGGGTTAGGGTTATGTTGAGGGCTAGGGTTAGGTAGACGATTAGGGTTATTTTTGGCCCTAGGTTTAGGGTTATGTTGAGGGCTAGGGTTAGGTAGACGATTAGGGTTAGGAGTGGACCTAGGGTTAGGGTTATGTTGAGGGCTAGGGTTAGGTAGACGATTAGGGTTAGGATTGGCTCTAGGGTTAGCGTTTTGCGAGGGCTAGGGTTAGGTACATGATTAGGGTTAGGATTGGACCTAGGGATAGGGTTATGTTGAAGGCTAGGGTTAGATAGACGATTAGGGTTAGGATTGGACCTAGGGTTATGGTTATGTTGAGGACTAGGGTTAGAGAGACGATTAGGTTTAGGATTGTACCTGGGTTAGGGTTATTTTGAGGGCTAGGGTTAGAGACACGATTAGGGTTAGGATTGGAGCTAGGGTTAGGGTTATGTTGAGGACTAGGGTTAGAGAGAATATGAGGTTTAGGATTGTACCTGAGTTAGGGTTATGTTGAGGGCTAGTGTTAGAGAGACGATTAGGGTTAGGATTGGAGCTAGGGTTAGGGTTAATTTGACGGCTAGAGTTAGGGATACGATTAGGGTTAGGATTGGACCTAAGGTTAGGGTTATGTTGAGGCCTAGGTTTAGGTAGACCATTAGGGTTAGTATTGGACCTAGGGTTAGAGACTTTCGGGTTAGGATTGGACCTAGGGTTAGGTTTAGGTTGAGGGCTAGGGTTAGAGAGACTGTTCGGGTAAGGATTGGACCTAAGGTTAGGGTTATGTTGAAGGCTAAGGTTATGTAGACGATTAGGGTTAGGTTGGACCTAGGGTTAGGGTTTTGTTGAGGGCTAGTGTTAGAGAGACGATTAGGGTTAGGATTGGACCTAGGGTTAGGGTTGTGTTGAGGGCTAGGATTACAGAGAGTATTAGGGATAGGATTGGAGCTAGTGTTAGGGTTATGTTGAGGGCTAGGGTTAGGTGGAAGATTAGGGTTAGGATTGGAGCTAGGGTTAGGGTTATGTTGATGGCTAGGGTTAGAGAGACGATTAGGGTTAGGATTGGAGCTAGGGTTAGGGTTATGTTTAGGGCTAGGATAGATAGACGATTAGGGTGAGGATTGGACCTAGGGTTAGGGTTATGTTGAGGGCTACGCTTAGAGAGTCGATTAGGGTTAGGATTGGACTTAGGGTTAGGATTATGTTGAGGGCTAGGGTTAGGTGGAAGATTAGGGTTAGGATTGGAGCTAGGGTTAGGGTTATGTTGATGGCTAGGGTTAGAGAGACGATTAGGGTTAGGATTGGAGCTAGGGTTAGGGTTATGTTGAGGGCTACGCTTAGAGAGTCGATTAGGGTTAGGATTGGACCTAGGGTTAGGATTATGTTGAGGGCTAGGGTTAGGTGGAAGATTAGGGTTAGGATTGGAGCTAGGGTTAGGGTTATGTTGATGGCTAGGGTTAGAGAGACGATTAGGGTTAGGATTGGAGCTAGGGTTAGGGTTATGTTTAGGGCTAGGATAGATAGACGATTAGGGTTAGGATTGGACCTAGGGTTAGGGTTATGTTGAGGGCTAGGGTTAGAGGGACGGTTAGGGTTAGGATTGGAACTAGGGTTAGGGTTTTGTTGAGGGCTAGGGAGGGAGAGTCGGTTAGGGTTAGGATTGGAGCTAGGGTTAGGGTTATGTTGAGGGCTAGGGTTAGAGAGACGGTCAAATTTAGGTTGGACCTAGGGTTAGTGTTATGTTGAGGGCTAGGGTTAGAGAGACGGTCAGGTTTAGGATTGGACCTAGGGTTAGGGTTCTGTTGAGGGCTAAGTTTAGAGAGACGGTTAGGGTTAGGAGTGGACGTAGGGTTAGGGTTATGTTGAGTGCTAGGGTTAGAGAGACGGTTAGGGTTAGGATTGGACCTAGGGTTAGGGTTATGTTGAGGGCTAGGGTTAGAGAGACGGTTAGGGTTAGGATTGGACCTAGGGTTAGGGTTATGTTGAGGGCTAGGGAGGGAGAGTCGGTTAGGGTTAGGATTGGAGCTAGGGTTAGGATTATGTTGAGGGCTAGGGTTAGGTAGACGATTAGGGTTATTATTGGACCTAGGTTTAGGGTTATGTTGAGGGCTAGGTTTAGGTAGACTATTAGGGTTAGGAGTGGACCTAGGGTAGGGTTATTTTGAGGGCTAGGGTTAGGTAGACGATTAGGGTTAGGATTGGCTCTAGGGTTAGCGTTATGCGAGGGCTAGGGTTAGGTACATGATTAGGGTTAGGATTGGACCTAGGGATAGGTTTATATTGAAGGCTAGGGTTAGATAGACGATTAGGGTTAGGATTGGACCTAGGGTTATGGTTATGTTGAGGACTAGAGTTAGAGACACGATTAGGGTTAGGATTGGAGCTAGGGTTAGGGTTAATTTGAGGGCTAGAGTTAGGAAGACGATTAGGGTTAGGATTGGACCTAGGGTTAGGGTTTTGTTTAGGGCTAAGTTAGATAGACGATTATTGTTAGGATTGGACCTAGCGTTAGGGTTATGTTAAGGGCTTTGGTTAGAGAGACGATTCGGGTTAGGATTTGACCTAGCGTTAGGGTTATATTGAGGGCTAGGGTTTGAGGACGATTAGGGTTAGGATTGGACTTAGGGTTATGGTTATGTTGAGGGCTAGGGTTAGAGGGAAGTTGCGGGTTAGGATTGGACCTAGGGTTAGGGTTATGTTGAGGGCTACGTTCAGAGAGACGGTTCAGGTTAGAATTGGACCTAGGGTTAGGGTTGTGTTGAGGGCTAGTGTTAGAGAGACTATTAGGGTTTGGATTGGAGCTAGGGTTAGGGTTATGTTGTCGGCTACGGTTAGAGCGTTAATTAGGGTTAGAATTGGACCTAGGGTTAGGGTTATGTTGAGGGGTAGGGTTAGGTAGACTATTTGGGATAGGATTGCACCTAGCGTTAAGGTTATGTTGAGGTCTAGGGTTAGAGAGACGATACGGGTTATTATTGTACCTAGGGTTAGGGTTATGTTTAGCTCTAGGGTTATATACACGATTAGGGTTAGGAGTGGACCTAGGGTTAGGGTTATGTTGAGGGCTAGGGTTAGGTAGACGATTAGGGTTAGGATTGGAGCTAGGGTTAGGGTTATGTTGAGGGCTAGGTTTAGGTAGACGATTAGGGTTAGGATTGGACCTAGGATTAGGGTAATGTTGATGGCTAGGGTTACAGAGACGATTAGGGTTAGGATTGGAGCTAGGTTTAGGGTTATGTTGAGGGCTAGGTGTAGGTAGACGATTAAGGTTAGGATTGGAGCTAGGGTTAGTGTTATGTTGAGGGCTAGGGTTAGGTTGACGATTAGGGTTAGATTTGGTAGTAAGGATCAGTTTATGTTAAGGGCTAGGGTTAGAGAGACGGTTCAGGTTAGGATTGGAGCTAGGGTTAGGGTTATGTTGAGGGCTCGGGTTAGATAGACCATTAGTGTTAGGATTGTACGTAGGGTTAGGGTTATGTTGAGGGTTAGGTTTAGAGAGACGATTCGGGTTAGTATTGGTCCTAGTGTTAGGGTTATGTTGAGGGTTAAGTTTAGAGAGACGGTTCGGGTTAGGATTGGAGCTAGGGTTAGGGTTAGGTTGAGGGCTAGGTTTAGAGAGACGGTTCGGGTTAGGACTGGACCTAGGGTTAGGGTTATGTTGAGTGCTAGGCTTAGAGAGACGATTCGGGTTAGGATTGAAACTAGGGTTAGGGTTATATTGAGGGCTAGGGTTAGGTAGACGATTAGGTTTTGGAATGGACCTTGGGTTAGGGTTGTGTTGAGGGCTAGGATTAGAGAGACTTTGAGGGTGAGATTGGAGCTAGGGTTAGGGTTATGTTGAGGGCTAGGGTTAGAGAGACGGTTCGGTTTCGGATTGGACCTAAGGTTAGGGTTATGTTTAGGGCTAGAGTTAAGTAGACGATTAGGTTTAGGATTGTACCTAGGGTTAAGGTTGTTGAGGGCTAGGGTTAGAGATACTATTAGGGTTAGGACTGGAGCTAGGGTTAGGGTTATGTTGAGGGCTAGGGTTAGGTAGACGATTAGGGTTATTATTGGACCTAGGTTTAGGGTTATGTTGAGGGCTAGGGTTAGGTAGACGATTAGGGTTAGGAGTGGACCTAGGGTTAGGGTTATGTTGAGGGCTAGGGTTAGGTAGACGATTAGGGTTAGGATTGGCTCTAGGGTTAGCGTTATGCGAGGGCTAGGGTTAGGTACATGATTAGGGTTAGGATTGGACCTAGGGATAGGGTTATGTTGAAGGCTAGGGTTAGATAGACGATTAGGGTTAGGATTGGACCTAGGGTTATGGTTATGTTGAGGACTAGGGTTAGAGAGACGATTAGGTTTAGGATTGTACCTGGGTTAGGGTTATGTTGAGGGCTAGGGTTAGAGACACGATTAGGGTTAGGATTGGAGCTAGGGTTAGGGTTAGGTTGAGGGCTAGGTTTAGAGAGAATGTTCGGGTAAGGATTGGACCTAAGGTTAGGGTTATGTTGAAGGCTAAGGTTATGTAGACGATTAGGGTTAGGTTGGACCTAGGGTTAGGGTTTTGTTGAGGGCTAGTGTTAGAGAGACGATTAGGGTTAGGATTGGACCTAGGGTTAGGGTTGTGTTGAGGGCTAGGATTAGAGAGAGTATTAGGGATAGGATTGGAGCTAGTGTTAGGGTTATGTTGAGGGCTAGGTTTAGGTGGAAGATTAGGGTTAGGATTGGAGCTAGGGTTAGGGTTATGTTGATGGCTAGGTTTAGAGAGACGATTAGGGTTAGGATTGGACCTAGTGTTATGGTTATGTTGAGGACTAGAGTTAGAGACACGATTAGGGTTAGGATTGGAGCTAGGGTTAGGGTTATGTTGAGGGCTAGGGTTAGAGAAGATGAGGTTTAGGATTGTACCTGAGTTAGGGTTATGTTGAGGGCTAGGGTTAGAGAGACGATTAGGGTTAGGATTGGAGCTAGGGTTAGGGTTAATTTGAGGGCTAGAGTTAGGAAGACGATTAGGGTTAGGATTGGACCTAAGGTTAGGGTTATGTTGAGGTCTAGGGTTAGGTAGAATATTAGGGTTAGGATTTGAGCTAGGGTTAGAGTTATGTTGAGGGCTAGGGTTAGGTAGACCATTAGGGTTAGTATTGGACCTAGGGTTAGGGTTATGTTGACTGCTAGGGTTAGTGAGAAGGTTCGCGTTAGGATTAGACCTAGGGTTATGGTTATGTTGAGGGCTAGGGTTATAGACGTATAGGGTTAGGATTGCACCTAGGGTTAAGTTTATGTGGAGGGCTAGGGTTAGAGAGATGGTTCGGGTTAGGATTATACCTAGGGTTAGGGTTAGGTTGAGGGCCAGGGTTAGAGAGATGGTTCGGGTTAGGATTGGACCTAGGGTTAGGGTTGTGTTGAGGGCTAGGTTTAGAGAGACTATTAGGATTAGGATTGGAGCTAGGGTTAATGTTATGTTGAGGGCTAGGGTTACAGAGAAGATTAGGTTTAGGATTGGAGCTAGGGTTAGGGTTATGTTGAGGGCTAGGGTTAGGTAGACAATTAGGGATAGGATTAGACCTAGGGTTAGGTTTATGTTGACGGCTAGGGTTCGAGAAACGATTAGGGTTATTACTGGACCTAGGGTTAGGGTTTTGTTTAGGGCTAAGGTTAGATAGACGATTATTGTTAGGATTGGACCTAGCGTTAGGGTAATGTTAAGGGCTATGGTTAGAGAGACGATTCGGGTTAGGATTTGACCTAGCGTTAGGGTTATATTGAGGGCTAGGGTTTGAGGACGATTAGGGTTAGGATTGGACTTAGGGTTATGGTTATGTTGAGGGCTAGGGTTAGAGAGAAGTTGCGGGTTAGGATTGGACCTAAGGTTAGGGTTATGTTGAGGGCTACGTTCAGAGAGACGGTTCAGGTTAGAATTGGACCTAGGGTTAGGGTTGTGTTGTCGGCTACGGTTAGAGCGTTAATTAGGGTTAGAATTGGACCTAGGGTTAGGGTTATGTTGTGGGGTAGGGTTAGGTAGACTATTTGGGATAGGATTGCACCTAGGGTTAAGGTTATGTTGAGGTCTAGGGTTAGAGAGACGATACGGGTTATTATTGTACCTAGGGTTAGGGTTATGTTTAGGGCTAGGGTTAGATACACGATTAGGGTTAGGAGTGGACCTAGGGTTAGGGTTATGTTGAGGGCTAGGGTTAGGTAGACGATTAGGGTTAGGATTGGAGCTAGGGTTAGGGTTATGTTGAGGGCTAGGGTTAGGTAGACGATTAGGGTTAGGATTGGACCTAGGATTAGGGTAATGTTGATGGCTAGGGTTACAGAGACGATTAGGGTTAGGATTGGAGCTAGGTTTAGGGTTATGTTGAGGGCTAGGTGTAGGTAGACGATTAAGGTTAGGATTGGAGCTAGGGTTAGTGTTATGTTGAGGGTTAGGGTTAGGTTGACGATTAGGGTTAGATTTGGTAGTAAGGTTCAGTTTATGTTGAGGGCTAGGGTTAGAGAGACGGTTCAGGTTAGGATTGGAGCTAGGGTTAGGGTTATGTTGAGGGCTGGGGTTAGATAGACCATTAGTGTTAGGATTGTACGTCGGGTTAGGGTTCTGTTGAGGGTTAGGTTTAGAGAGGCGATTCGGGTTAGTATTGGTCCTAGTGTTAGGGTTATGTTGAGGGTTAAGTTTAGAGAGACGGTTCGGGTTAGGATTGGACCTAGGGTTAGGGTTAGGTTGAGGGCTAGGTTTAGAGAGACGGTTCGGGTTAGGACTGGACCTAGGGTTAGGGTTATGTTGAGGGCTATGCTTAGAGAGACGATTAGTGTTAGGATTGAACCTAGGGTTAGGGTTATATTGAGGGCTAGGGTTAGGTAGACGATTAGGTTTTGGAATGGACCTTGGGTTAGGGTTGTGTTGAGGGCTAGGATTAGAGAGACTTTGAGGGTCAGATTGGAGCTAGGGTTAGGGTTATGTTGAGGGCTAGGGTTAGAGAGACGGTTCGGTTTCGGATTGGACCTAAGGTTAGGGTTATGTTTAGGGCTAGAGTTAAGTAGACGATTAGGGTTAGGATTGTACCTAGGGTTAAGGTTGTGTGAGGGCTAGGGTTAGAGATACTATTAGGGTTAGGACTGGAGCTAGGGTTAGGGTTATGTTGAGGGCTAGTGTTAGGTAGACGATTAGGGTTAGAATTGGAGCTAGTGTTAGAGTTATGTTGAGGGCTACGGTTAGAGAGTCGATTAGGCTTAGGTTTGGACCTAGGGTTATCGTTTTGTTGAGGGCTAGGGTTAGGTAGACGATTAGGGTTAGGATTGGACCTAGGCTTAGGGTTATGTTGAGGGCTAGGGTTAGAGAGACGGTTCGGGTTAGAATTGGACCTAGGGTTAGGGTTACGTTGAGGGCTAGGGTTAGAGAGACGATTGGGTTAGGGTTGGAACTAGGGTTAGGGTTATGTTGAAGTCTAGGGTTAGGTAGACGATTAGGGTTAGGATTTGATCTAGGGTTAGGTTTATGTTGAGGGCTAGGGTTAGAGAGAGGATTAGGTTAGGATTGGAGCTAGGGTTAGGGTTACGTTGAGGTCTAGGGTTAGGTAGACGATTAGGTTTAGGATTTGAGCTAGGGTTAGGGTTATGTTGAGGGCTAGGGTTAGGTAGACCATTAGGGTTAGTATTGGACCTAGAGTTAAGGTTATGTTGAGGGTAAGGGTTAGGTAGACTATTTGGGATAGGATTAGACCTAGGGTTAGGGTTATGTTGAGGGCTAGGGTTAGAGAGACGATACGGGTTACTATTGGACCTAGGGTTAGGGTTATGTTTAGGGCTAGGGTTAGATACACGATAAGGGTTAGGACTGGACTTGGGTTAGGGTTATGTTGAGGGCTAGGATTAGGTAGACGATTAGGGTTAATAGTGGACCTAGGGTTAGGGTTATGTTGAGGGCTAGGGTTAGGTAGAAGATTAGGGTTAGGATTGGAGCTAAGGTTATGGTTATGTTAAGGACTAGGGTTAGAGAGACGATTAGGTTTAGGATTGTACCTGGGTTAGGGTTATGTTGAGGGTAGGGTTAGAGACACGATTAGGGTTAGGATTGGAGCTAGGGTTAGGGTTATGTTGAGGGCTAGGGTTAGAGAGAAGATGAGGTTTAGGATTGTACCTGAGTTAGGGTTATGTTGAGGGCTACGGTTAGAGAGACGATTAGGGTTAGGATTGGAGCTAGGGTTAGGGTTAATTTGAGGGCTAGAGTTAGGAAGACGATTAGGGTTACGATTGGAACTAGGGTTATGATTATGTTGAGGGCTAGGGTTAGAGAGAAGTTTAGGGTTAGGATTGGACCCAGTGTTAGGGTTATGTTGAGGGCTAGGTTTAGAGTGACGAATAGGGTTAGGATTGGACCTAGGGTTAGTGTTGTGTTGAGCGTTAAGGTTAGGTAGACGACTAGGGTTAGGATTGGAGCTAGGGTTAGGGTTATGTTGAGGGCTAGGGTTAGAGAGACGATTAGGGTTAGGATTGAAGCTAGTGTTAGGGTTATGTTTAGGGCTAGGGTTAGATACACTATTAGGGTTGGGACTGGACCATAGGGTTAGGGTTATGTTGAGTGGTAGGTTTAGGTAGACGATTAGGGTTAGGATTGGCCCTAGGGTTAAGTTTAGGTTGAGGGCTAGTGTTAGAGAGACGGTTCAGTTAAGATTGGAGCTAGGGTTAGGGTTAATGTTGAGGGCTAGGTTTAGTTATACGATTAGGGTTAGGATTGGAGCTAGGGTTAGGGTTATGTTGAGGGCTTCGGTTAGAGAGTCGATTAGGGTTAGGATTTGACCTAGGGTTAGGGTTATGTTGAGGGCTAGGAGAAGGTAGACCATTAGGGTTAGTATTGGACCTAGGGTTAGGGTTATGTTTAGGGCGAGGGTTACATACACTATTAGGGTTAGGAATGGACCATAGGGTTAGGGTTTTGTTGAGGGCTAGGGTTACATAGACGATTAGGGTTAGGATTGGCCCTAGGGTTAAGTTTATGTTGAGGGTTATGGTTATGTTGAGGGCTAGGGTTAGAGAGAAGGTTCGGGTTAGATTTGCACGTAGGGTTAGGGTTATGTTGAGGGCTAGGGTTAGAGAGACAGTTCGGGTTAGGATTGGATCTAGGGTTAGGGTTATGTTGAGGGCTAGGGTTCGAGAGACGATTAGGGTTAGGATTGGACATAGGGTTAGTGTTAGGTTGAGGGCTAGGGTTAGAGAGACAGTTCGGGTTAGGATTGGACCTAGGGTTAGGGTTATATTGAGGGCTAGGGTTAGAGACGGTTAGGGTTAGGATTGGAGCTAGGGTTAGGCTTATGCTTACGGCAAGGGCTAGGTAGACAATTAGGGTTTATGAATGGACCTAGGGTTATGGTTATGATTAGGGCTGGGGTTAGAGAGAAGGTTAGGGTTAGGATTGGACCGAGGGTTAGGGTTATGTTGAGGGCTAGGTTTAGAGAGACGAATACGGTTAGTATTGCACTTGGGGTTAGGGTTGTGGTGAAGGCTAAGGTTAGGTAGACGACTAGGGTTAGGATTGGAGCTAGGGTTAGGTTTATGTTGAGGGTTAGGGTTAGAGAGACGATTAGGGTTAGGATTGGAACTAGGGTTAGGGTTATTTTGAGGGCTAGGGTTCGGTTGACGATTAGAGATAGGATTGGAGCTAGGTTTAGGGTTATGTTGAGGGCTAGGGTTAGAGAGACGATTCGGGTTAGGATTGAACCTAGGGTTAGGGTTATATTGAGGGCTAGGGTTAGGTAAACGATTAGGTTTTGGAATGGACCTTGGGTTAAGGTTGTGTTGAGGGCTAGGATTAGAGAGACTTTGAGGGTGAGATTGGAGCTAGGGTTAGGGTTATGTTGAGGGCTAGGGTTAGAGAGACGGTTCGGTTTCGGATTGGACCTAAGGTTAGGGTTATGTTTAGGGCTAGAGTTAAGTAAACGATTAGGGTTAGGATTGGACCTAGGGTTAAGGTTGTGTGAGGGCTAGGGTTAGAGATACTATTAGGGTTAGGACTGGAGCTAGGGTTAGGGTTATGCTGAGGGCTAGTGTTAGGTAGACGATTAGGGTTAGAATTGGAGCTAGTGTTAGAGTTATGTTGAGGGCTACGGTTAGAGAGTCGATTAGGCTTAGGTTTGGACCTAGGGTTAGGGTTATGTTGAGGGATAGGGTTAGAGAGAGGATTAGGGTTAGAATTGGACCTAGGGTTATCGTTTTGTTGAGGGCTAGGGATAGGTAGACGATTAGGGTTAGGATTGGACCTAGGCTTAGGGTTATGTTGAGGGCTAGGGTTAGAGAGACGGTTCGGGTTAGAATTGGACCTAGGGTTAGGGTTACGTTGAGGGCTAGGGTTAGAGAGAGGATTAGGTTAGGATTGGAGCTAGGGTTAGGGTTACGTTGATTGCTAGGGTTAGGTAGACGATTAGGTTTAGGATTTGAGCTAGGGTTAGGGTTATGTTGAGGGCTAGGGTTAGAGAGAGGATTAGGTTAGGATTGGACCTAGGGTTGAGGTTATGTTGAGGGTTAGGGTTAGAGAGACGATTAGGGTTAGGATTGGAGCTAGGGTTAGGGTTATTTTGAGGGCTAGGGTTCGGTTGACGATTAGAGATAGGGTGGAGCTAGGTTTAGGGTTATGTTGAGGGCTAGGGTTAGAGAGACGATTCGGGTTAGTATAGGTCCTAGGGTTAGGGTTATGTTGAGTGCTAGGCTGAAAGAGATGGTTTGGGTTAGGATTGGACCTAGGGTTAGGGTTATGTTGAGGACTAGGGTTAGAGAGACGGTTCGGGTTAGGATTGGACCTAGGGTTAGGGTTATGTTAGGGCTAGGGTTAGAGAGACGGTTCGGTTTGCGATTGGACCTAGAGTTAGGGTTAGGTTGAGGGCTAGGGTTAGAGAGACTTTCGGGTTAGGATTGGACCTAGGGTTAGGGTTAGGTTGAGGGCTAGGGTTAGAGAGACTGTTCGGGTAAGGATTGGACCTAAGGTTAGGGTTATGTTGAAGGCTAAGGTTATGTAGACGATTATGGTTAGGTTGGACCTAGGGTTAGGGTTTTGTTGAGAGCTAGTTTTAGAGAGACGATTAGGGTTAGGATTGGACCTAGGGTTAGGGTTGTGTTGAGGGCTAGGAGTAGAGAGAGTATTAGGGATAGGATTGGAGCTAGTGTTAGGGTTATGTTGAGGGCTAGGGTTAGGTGGAAGATTAGGGTTAGGATTGGAGCTAGGGTTAGGGTTATGTTGATGGCTAGGGTTAGAGAGACGATTAGGGTTAGGATTGGAGCTAGGGTTAGGGTTATGTTTAGGGCTAGGATTAGATAGACGATTAGGGTTAGGATTGGACCTAGGTTTAGGATTATGTTGAGGGCTAGGGTTAGGTAGACGATTAGGGTTATTATTGGACCTATGTTTAGGGTTATGTTGAGTGCTAGGGTTAGGTAGACGATTAGGGTTAGGAGTGGACCTAGGGTTAGGGTTATTTTGAGCGCTAGGGTTAGGTAGACGATTAGGGTTAGGATTGGCTCTAGGGTTAGCGTTATGCGAGGGCTAGGGTTAGGTACATGATTAGGGTTAGGATTGGACCTAGGGATAGGGTTATATTGAAGGCTAGGGTTAGATAGACGATTAGGGTTAGAATTGGACCTAGGGTTATGGTTATGTTGAGGACTAGGGTTAGAGACACGATTAGGGTGAGGATTGGACCTAGGGTTAGGGTCATGTTGAGGGCTAGGGTTAGAGAGACGGTTAGGGTGAGGATTGGACCTAGGGTTAGGGTTATGTTGAGGGCTAGGGTTAGAGAGACGGTTAGGGTTAGGATTTTACCTAGGGTTAGGGTTATGTTGAGGGCTAGGGTTAGAGAGACGGTTTGGGTGAGGATTGGACCTAGGGTTAGGGATATGTTGAGGGCTAGGGTTAGAGAGACGGTTAGGGTTAGGATTGGACCTAGGGTTAGGGTTATGTTGAGGGCTAGGGTTAGACAGACGGTTAGGGTTAGGATTGGACCTAGGGTTAGGGTTAGGTTGAGGGCTAGGGTTAGAGAGACGGTTAGTGTTAGGATTGGACCTAGGGTTAGAGTTAGGTAGAGGGCTAGGTTTAGAGAGACGGTTATGGTTAAGACTGGACCTAGGGTTAGGGTTATGTTGAGGGCTAGGGTTAGAGAGACGGTTAGGGTGAAGATTGGACCTAGGGTTAGTGTTATGTTGACGGCTAGGGTTAGAGAGACGGTTAGGGTGAGGATTGGACCTAGGGTTAGCGTTATGTTGAGGGCTAAGGTTAGAGAGACGGTTAGTGTTAGGATTGGACCTAGGGTTAGGGTTATGTTGAGGGCTAGGGTTAGAGAGACGGTTAGTGTTAGGTTTGGACCTAGGGTTAGGGTTATGTTGAGGGCTAGGGTTAGAGAGACGGTTAGGGTGAGGATTGGACCTAGGGTTAGGGTTATGTTGAGGGCTAGGGTTAGAGAGACGGTTAGGGTGAGGATTGGACCTAGGGTTAGGGTTATGTTGAGGGCTAGGGTTAGAGAGACGGTTTGGGTTAGGATTGGACCTAGGGTTAGGGTTATGTTGAGGGCTAGGTTTAGAGAGACGGTTAGGGTGAGGATTGGACCTAGGGTTAGGGTTATGTTGAGGGCTAGGGTTAGAGAGACGGTTAGGGTGAGGATTGGAGCTAGGGTTAAGGTTATGTTGAGGTCTAGGGTTAGGTAGAATATTAGGGTTACGATTTGATCTAGGGTTAGAGTTATGTTCAGGGCTAGGGTTAGGTAGACCATTAGGGTTAGTATTTTACCTAGGGTTAGGGTTATGTTGAGTGCTAGGGTTAGTGAGAAGGTTCGCGTTAGGATTAGACCTAGGGTTATGGTTATGTTGAGGGCTAGGGTTATAGACATATAGGGTTAGGATTGCACCTAGGGTTAGGTTTATGTGGAGGGCTAGGGTTAGAGAGATGGTTCGGGTTAGGATTGGACCTAGGGTTAGGGTTAGGTTGAGGGCCAGGGTTAGAGAGATGGTTCGGGTTAGGATTGGATCTAGGGTTAGGGTTTTGTTGAGGGCTAGGTTTAGAGAGACGGGTCGGTTTAGGATTTGACCTAGGGTTAGGGTTATATTGAGGGCTAGGGTAAGGTAGACGATTAGGGTTAGGATAAGACTTAGGGTTATGGTTATGTTGAGGACTAGGGTTAGAGAGAACGTTCGGGTTAGGATTGGACCTAGGGTTAGGGTTGTGTTGAGGGCTAGGTTTAGAGACTATTAGGGTTAGGATTGGAGCTAGGGTTAATGTTATGTTGAGGGCTAGGGTTACAGAGAAGATTAGGTTTAGGATTGGAGCTAGGGTTAGGGTTATGTTGAGGGCTAGGGTTAGGTAGACAATTAGGGATAGGATTGGACCTAGGGTTAGGTTTATGTTGACGGCTAGGGTTCGAGAAACGATTAGGGTTATTACTGGACCTAGGGTTAGGGTTTTGTTTAGGGCTAAGGTTAGATAGACGATTATTGTTAGGATTGGACCTAGGGTTAGGGTTATGTTGAGGGCTAGGGTTAGGTAGACGACTAGGGTTAGGATTGGACCTAGCGTTAGGGTTATGTTAAGGGCTATGGTTAGAGAGACGATTCGGGTTAGGATTTGACCTAGCGTTAGGGTTATATTGAGGGCAAGGGTTAGGAGGACGATTAGGGTTAGGATTGGACTTAGGGTTATGGTTATGTTGAGGGCTAGGGTTAGAGAGAAGTTGCGGGTTAGGATTGGACCTAGGGTTAGGGTTATGTTGAGGGCTACGTTCAGAGAGACGGTTCAGGTTAGAATTGCACCTAGGGTTAGGGTTGTGTTGACGGCTAGTGTTAGAGAGACTATTAGGGTTTGGATTGGAGCTAGGGTTAGGGTTATGTTGTCGGCTACGGTTAGAGCGTTAATTAGGGTTAGAATTGGACCTAGGGTTAGGGTTATGTTGAGGGGTAGGGTTAGGTAGACTATTTGGGATAGGATTGCACCTAGGGTTAAGGTTATGTTGAGGTCTAGGGTTAGAGAGACGAAACGGGTTATTATTGTACCTAGGGTTAGGGTTATGTTTAGGGCTAGGGTTAGATACACGATTAGGGTTAGGACTGGACCTAGGGTTAGGGTTATGTTGAGGGCTAGGGTTAGGTAGACGATTAGGGTTAGGATTGGACCTAGGATTAGGGTAATGTTGATGGCTAGGGTTACAGAGACGATTAGGGTTAGGATTGGAGCTAGGTTTAGGGTTATGTTGAGGGCTAGGTGTAGGTAGACGATTAGGGTTAGGATTGAAGCTACTGTTAGTGTTATGTTGAGGGCTAGGGTTAGGTAGACGATTAGGGTTAGATTTGGTAGTAAGGTTCAGTTTATGTTGAGGGCTAGGGTTAGAGAGACGGTTCAGGTTAGGATTGGAGCTAGGGTTAGGGTTATGTTGAGGGCTCGGGTTAGAGAGACGGTTCCGGATAGGATTGGACCTAGTGTTAGGGTTATGTTTAGGGCTAGGGTTAGATCGACCATTAGTGTTAGGATTTTACGTAGGGTTAGGGTTATGTTGAGGGTTAGGTTTAGAGAGACGATTCGGGTTAGTATTGGTCCTAGTGTTAGGGTTATGTTGAGGGTTAAGTTTAGAGAGACGGTTCGGGTTAGGATTGGACCTAGGGTTAGGGTTAGGTTGAGGGCTAGGTTTAGAGAGACGGTTCGGGTTAGGACTGGACCTAGGGTTAGGGTTATGTTGAGGGCTAGGCTTA
Organism: Miniopterus schreibersii; assembly: GCF_964146895.1. Lineage (NCBI taxonomy): Eukaryota > Metazoa > Chordata > Mammalia > Chiroptera > Miniopteridae > Miniopterus > Miniopterus schreibersii. Next base: position 960,297 of record NC_138107.1, on the reverse strand, counting down.
GAGAGACGATTAGGGTTAGGATTGAACCTAAGGTTAGGGTTATATTGAGGGCTAGGGTTAGGTAGACGATTAGGTTTTGGAATGGACCTTGGGTTAGGGTTGTGTTGAGGGCTAGGATTAGAGAGACTTTGAGGGTGAGATTGGAGCTAGGGTTAGGGTTATGTTGAGGGCTAGGGTTAGAGAGACGGTTCGGGTTCGGATTGGACCTAAGGTTAGGGTTATGTTTAGGGCTAAAGTTAAGTAGACGATTAGGGTTAGGATTGGACCTAGGGTTAAGGTTGTGTGAGGGCTAGGGTTAGAGATACTATTAGGGTTAGGACTGGAGCTAGGGTTAGGGTTATGTTGAGGGCTAGTGATAGGTAGACGATTAGGGTTAGAATTGGAGCTAGTGTTAGAGTTATGTTGAGGGCTACGGTTAGAGAGTCGATTAGGCTTAGGTTTGGACCTAGGGTTAGGGTTATGTTGAGGGATAGGGTTAGAGAGAGGATTAGGGTTAGAATTGGACCTAGGGTTATCGTTTTGTTGAGGGCTAGGGTTAGGTAGACGATTAGGGTTAGGATTGGACCTAGGCTTAGGGTTATGTTGAGGGCTAGGGTTAGAGAGACGGTTCGGGTTAAAATTGGACCTAGGGTTAGGGTTACGTTGAGGGCTAGGGTTAGATAGACGATTGGGTTAGGGTTGGAACTAGGGTTAGGGTTATGTTGAAGTCTCGGGTTAGGTAGACGATTAGGGTTAGGATTTGATCTAGGGTTAGGTTTATGTTGAGGGCTAGGGTTAGAGAGAGGATTAGTTTAGGATTGGAGCTAGGGTTAGGGTTACGTTGAGGTCTAGGGTTAGGTAGACGATTAGGTTTAGGATTTGAGCTAGGGTTAGGTTTATGTTGAGGGCTAGGGTTAGGTAGACCATTAGGGTTAGTATTGGACCTAGAGTTAGGGTTATGTTGAGGGTAAGGGTTAGGTAGACTATTTGGGATAGGATTAGACCTAGGGTTAGGGTTATGTTGAGGGCTAGGGTTAGAGAGACGATACGGGTTACTATTGGACCTAGGGTTAGGGTTATGTTTAGGGCTAGGGTTAGATACACGATAAGGGTTAGGACTGGACTTGGGTTAGGGTTATGTTGAGGGCTAGGATTAGGTAGACGATTAGGGTTAATAGTGGACCTACGGTTAGGGTTATGTTGAGGGCTAGGGTTAGGTAGAAGATTAGGGTTAGGATTGGAGCTAAGGTTATGGTTATGTTGAGGACTAGGGTTAGAGAGACGATTAGGTTTAGGATTGTACCTGGGTTAGGGTTATGTTGAGGGTAGGGTTAGAGACACGATTAGGGTTAGGATTGGAGCTAGGGTTAGGGTTATGTTGAGGGCTAGGGTTAGAGAGAAGATGAGGTTTAGGATTGTACCTGAGTTAGGGTTATGTTGAGGGCTACGGTTAGAGAGACGATTAGGGTTAGGATTGGAGCTAGGGTTAGGGTTAATTTGAGGGCTAGAGTAGGAAGACGATTAGGGTTACGATTGGAACTAGGGTTATGATTATGTTGAGGGCTAGGGTTAGAGAGAAGGTTAGGGTTAGGATTGGACCCAGTGTTAGGGTTATGTTGAGGGCTATGTTTAGAGAGACGAATAGGGTTAGGATTGGACCCAGGGTTAGTGTTGTGTTGAGCGCTAAGGTTAGGTAGACGACTAGTGTTAGGATTGGAGCTAGGGTTAGGGTTATGTTGAGGGCTAGGGTTAGAGAGACGATTAGGGTTAGGATTGAAGCTAGTGTTAGGGTTATGTTTAGGGCTAGGGTTAGATACACTATTAGGGTTGGGACTGTACCATAGGGTTAGGGTTATGTTGAGTGGTAGGTTTAGGTAGACGATTAGGGTAGGATTGGCCCTAGGGTTAAGTTTAGGTTGAGGGCTAGTGTTAGAGAGACGGTTCAGTTAGGATTGGAGCTAGGGTTAGGGTTAATGTTGAGGGCTAGGTTTAGTTAGACGATTAGGGTTAGGATTGGAGCTAGGGTTAGGGTTATGTTGAGAGCTTCGGTTAGAGAGTCGATTAGGGTTAGGATTTGACCTAGGGTTAGGGTTATGTTGAGGGCTAGGAGAAGGTAGACCATTAGGGTTAGTATTAGACCTAGGGTTAGGGTTATGTTTAGTGCGAGGATTACATACACTATTAGGGTTAGGACTGGACCATAGGGTTAGGGTTTTGTTGAGGGCTAGGGTTACATAGACGATTAGGGTTAGGATTGGCCCTAGGGTTAAGTTTATGTTGAGGGTTATGGTTATGTTGAGGGCTAGGGTTAGAGAGAAGGTTCGGGTTAGATTTGCACGTAGGGTTAAGGTTATGTTGAGGGCTAGGGTTAGAGAGACGATTAGGGTTAGGATTGGACCTGGGTTAGTGTTAGGTTGAGGGCTAGGGATAGAGAGACAGTTCGGGTTAGGATTGGACCTAGGGTTAGGGTTATATTGAGGGCTAGGGTTAGAGACGGTTAGGGTTAGGATTGGAGCTAGGGTTAGGCTTATGTTTACGGCAAGGGCTAGGAAGACAATTAGGGTTTATGAATGGAATTAGGGTTATGGTTATGATTAGGGTTGGGGTTAGAGAGAAGGTTAGGGAAGGATTGGACCAAGGGTTAGGGTTATGTTGAGGGCTAGGTTTAGAGAGACGAATACGGTTAGTATTGCACTTTGGGTTAGGGTTGTGGTGAGGGCTAAGGTTAGATAGACGACTAGGGTTAGGATTGGAGCTAGGGTTAGGGTTATGTTGAGGGTTAGGGTTAGAGAGACGATTAGGGTTAGGATTGAAGCTAGGGTTAGGGTTATGTTGAGGCCTAGTTTAGAGAGACGAATAGGGTTAGGATTGCACCTAGGGTTATGGTTAGGTTGAGGGCTAGGGTTAGAGAGATGGTTCGGGTTAGGATTGGACCTAGGGTTAGGGTTATGTTGAGGGCTAGGGTTAGGTAGACGATTAGGGTTAGGATTGGAGCTAGGGTTAGGGTTATGTTGAGGGCTAGGGTAAGATAGACGATTACGGTTAGGATTGGACCTAAGGTTAGGATTATTTTTAGGGCTAGGGTTCGGTAGACGATTAGGGTTAGGGTTGGACCTAGGGTTAGGGTTGTGTTGAGGGCTAGGGTAGAGAGACTATTAGGGTTAGGATTGGAGCTAGGGTTAGGGTTATGTTGAAGGCTAGGGTTGTTGGATAATTAGGGTTAGGATTGGAGCTAGGGTTAGGGTTATGTTTAGGGCTAGTGTTAGATACACGATTAGGGTTAGGACTGGACCTAGGGATAGGATTATGTTGAGGGCTAGGGTGAGAGAGACGGTTCGGGTTAGGATTGGACCTAGGGTTAAGGTTAGGTTGAGGGCTAGGGTTAGAGAGACAGTTCAGGTTAGGATTGGACCTAGGGTTAGGGTTATGTTGAGTGCTAGGGTTAGAGAGACGTTTAGGGTTAGGATTGGATTGAGGGTTAGGGTTATGTTGAGGGATAGGTTTAGAGAGACGAATAGGGTTAGGATTGGACCTAGGGTTAGGGTTTTGTTATAGTTAAGGATAGGTAGAAGACTAGGGTTATAATTGGAGCTAGGGTTAGGGTTATGTTGAGGGCTACGGTTAGAGAGATGATTAGGGTTAGGATTGAAGCTACGGTTAGGGTTATGTTGAGGGGTAGGTTTCGGTTGACGATTCGGGATAGTATTGGAGCAAGTGTTAGTGTTATGTTGAGGGCTAGGGTTAGATAGACGATTATGGTTAGAATTGGACCTAGGGTTAAGGTTATGTTTAGGGTAGGGTTAGATAAACGATTAGGGTTAGGATTGGACCTAGGGTTTAGGGTTATGTTGAGGGCTAGAGTTAGAGAGACGGTTCGGGTTAGGATTTGACCTAGGGTTAGGGATATGTTGAGGCCTAGGGTTAGAAAGACGGTTCGGGTTAGGATTTGACCTAGGGTTAGGGTTATGTTTAAGGCTAGGGTTAGATAGACGATTAGGGTTAGGATTGGACCTAGGGTTATGGTTAGGTTGAGGGCTATTTTTAGAGTGACGGTTAGGGTTAGGATTGGACCTAGGGTTAGGGTTATGTTGAGGGCTAGGGTTAGAGAGACGATTACGATTAGGATTTAAGCTAGGGTTAGAGTTATGTTGAGGGCTAGGGTTAGGTAGACTATTAGGATTAGGATTGGAGCTAGGGTTAGGGTTATGTTGAGGTCTAGGACTAGGTATACTATTAGGGTTTATGAAAGGACCTAGGGTTATGGTTATGTTTAGGGCTAGGGTTAGGGAGAAGGTTAGGGTTAGGATTGGACCGAGGGTTAGGGTTATGTTGAGGGATAGGTTTAGAGAGACGAATAGGGTTAGGATTGCACCTAGAGTTAGGGTTGTGTTGAGGGCTAGGGTAGAGAGACTATTAGGCCTAGGAATGGAGCTGGGTTAGGGTTATGTTGAGGGCTAGGGTTAGATAGATGATTAGGGTTAGGATTGGTCCTAGGGTCAGGATTATGTTGAAGGCTAGGATTAGAGAGACGATTAGGGTTAGGATTGGAGCTAGGGTTAGGGTTATGTTGACGCCTAGGGTTAGGTTGACGATTAGGGTTACGATTGGAACTAGGGTTATGGTTATGTTGAGGGCTAGGGTTAGAGAGAAAGTTCTGGTTAGGATGGGACCCAGTGTTAGGGTTATGTTGAGGGCTAGGTTTATAGAGACGAATAGGGTTAGGATTGGACCTAGGGTTAGTGTTGTGTTGAGCGCTAAGGTTAGGTAGACGACTAGGGTTAGGATTGGAGCTAGGGTTAGGGTTATGTTGAGGGCTAGGGTTAGAGAGACGATTAGGGTTAGGATTGAAGCTAGGGTTAGGGTTATGTTGAGGGCTAGTTTAGAGAGACGAATAGGGTTAGGATTGCACCTACGGTTGAGGTTATGTTGAGTGTTAGGGTTAGAGAGACGATTAGGGTTAGGATTGGAGCTCGGGTTAGGGTTATGTTGAGGGCTAGGGTTAGAGAGACTATTAGGGTTAGGATTGGACCTAGGGTTGAGGTTATGTTGAGGGTTAAGGTTAGAGAGACGATTAGGGTTAGTATTGGAGCTAGGGTTAGGCTTATTTTGAGGGCTAGGGTTCGGATGACGATTAGGGATAGGATTGGAGCTAGGTTTAGGGTTATGTTGAGGGCTAGGGTTAGATAGACGATTATGGTTAGAATTGGACATAGGGTTAGTGTTATGTTTAGGGCTAGGGTTAGATACACGATTAGGGTTAGGATTGGACCTAGGGTTAGGGTTATGTTGTGGGCTGGGGTTAGAGAGACGGTTCGGGTTAGAATTGGACCTACGGTTAGGGTTATGTTGAGGGCTAGGGTTAGAGAGGCGGTTCGGGTTAGGATTGGACCTCAGGTTAGGAATATGTTAAGGGCTAGGTTTAGAGAGACGGTTCGGGTTAGGATTTGACCTAGGGTTAGGGTTATGTTTAAGGCTAGGGTTAGATAGACGATTAGGGTTAGGATTGGACCTAGGGTTATGGTTAGGTTGAGGGCTAGGGTTAGAGAGACGGTTCAGGTTAGGATTGGACGTAGGGTTAGGGTTATGTAGAGGGCTAGGGTTAGAGAGACGATTACGATTAGGATTTAAGCTAGGGTTAGGGTTATGTTGAGGGCTAGGGTTAGGTAGACGATTAGGGTTAGGATTAGAGCTAGGGTTAGGGTTATGTTGAGGGCTAGGTTTAGATAGACGATTACGGTTAGGATTGGACCTAAGGTTAGGGTTATGTTTAGGGCTAGGGTTAGGTACCCGAGTAGGGTTAGGATTGGACCTAGGGTTAGGGTTGTGTTGAGGTCTAGGGTAGAGAGATTATTAGGGTTAGGATTGGAGCTAGGGTTAGGGTTATGTTGATGCCTAGGGTTAGGTAGACGATTAGGGTTACGATTGGAACCAGGGTTAGGGTTATGTTGAGGGCTAGGGTTAGAGAGAAGGTTCTGGTTAGGATTGGACCCAGTGTAAGGGTTATGTTGAGGGCTAGGTTTAGAGATAAGAATAGGGTTAGGATTGGACCTAGGGTTAGGGTTGTGTTGAGGGCTAATGTTAGGTAGACGACTAGGGTTAGGATTGGAGCTAGGGTTAGGGTTATGTTGAGGGCTAGGGTTAGAGAGACGATTAGGGTTAGGATTGGAGCTAGGGTTAGGGTTATGTTGACGCCTAGGGTTAGGTAGACGATTAGGGTTACGACTGGAACCAGGGTTAGGGTTATGTTGAGGGCTAGGGTTAGAGAGAAGGTTCTGGTAAGATTGGACCCAGTGTTAGGGTTATGTTGAGGGCTAGGTTTAGAGAGACGAATAGGGTTAGGATTGGACCTAAGGTTAGGGTTGTGTTGAGGGCTAAGGTTAGGTAGACGACTAGGGTTATGATTGGAGCTAGGGCTGGGGTCATGTTGAGGGCTAGGGTTAGAGAGACGATTAGGGTTAGGATTGAAGCTAGGGTTAGGGTTATGTTTAGGGCTAGGGTTAGATACACTATTAGGGTTAGGACTGGACCATAGGGTTAGGGATATGTTGAGTGGTAGGTTTAGGTAGACGATTAGGGTTAGGATTGGCCCTAGGGTTAAGTTTATGTTGAGGGCTAGGGTTAGAGAGACGGTTCAAGTTAGGATTGGACTTAGCGTTAGGGTTATGTTGAGGGCTAGGGTTAGATAGACGATTACTGTTAAGAGTGGACCTAGGGTTAGGGTTTTGTTGAGGGCTAGGGTTAGAGAGACGGTTCGGGTTAGGATTGGACCTAGGGTAGGGTTATGTTGAGGGCTAGGGTTAGAGAGATGATTAGGGTTAGGAGTGGACCGAGGGTTAGGGTTATGTTTTATGGCTAGATTTAGACAGATGATTAGGGTAAGGACTGGACCTAGGGTTAAGTTTATGTTGAGGGCTAGGTTTAAAGAGACTATTCGGGTTAGGATTGGACCTAGGGTTAGGGTTATGTTGAGAGATAGGGATAGAGAGACGGTTAGGTTAGGATTGGAGCTAGGGTTATGTTAATGTTGAGAGGTAGGGTTAGGTAGACGATTGGGGTTAGGATTGGACCTAGGGTTAGGGTTATGTTGAGGGCTAGGAGTATGTAGACCATTAGGGTTAGTATTGGACGTAGGGTTAGGTTTATGTTGAGGGCTAGGGTTAGAGAGACGATTCGGGTAGGGATTGGAACTAGGATTAGGGTTATGTTGAGTGCTAGGGTTAGAGAGACGGTTTGGGTTAGGATGGACATAGGGTTAGGGTTATTTTGAGGGCTAGGGTTAGAGAGACGATTAGGCTTAGGATTGGACCTAGGGTTAGGGTTAGGTTGAGGGCTATGGTTAGAGAGACAGGTCGGGTTAGGATTGGACCTAGGGTTAGAGTTATGTTGAGGGCTAGGGTTAGAGAGACGGTTAGGGTTAGGATTGGAGCTAGGGTTAAGGTTATGTTAAGGGCTAGGGCTAGGTAGACAATTAGGGTTTATGAATGAACCTAGGGTTATGGTTATGTTTAGGGCTAGTGTTAGAGACAAGGTTCGGGTTAGGATTGGACCGAGGGTTAGGGTTATGTTGAGGGCTAGGTTTAGAGAGACGAATAGGGTTAGGATTGCACCTAGTGTTAGGGTTGTGTTGAGGGCTAAGGTTAGGTAGACGACTAGGGTTAGGATTGGAGCTAGGGTTAGGCTTATTTTGAGGGCTAGGGTTCGGATGACGATTAGGGATAGGATTGGAGCTAGGTTTAGGTTTATGTTGAGGGCTAGGGTTAGATAGACGATTATGGTTAGAATTGGACATAGGGTTAGTGTTATGTTTAGGGCTAGGGTTAGATACACGATTAGGGTTAGGATTGGACCTAGGGTTAGGGTTATGTTGTGGGCTGGGGTTAGAGAGACGGTTCCGGTTAGAATTGGACCTAGGGTTAGGGTTATGTTGAGGCTAGGGTTTGAGAGGCGGTTCGGGTTAGGATTGAACCTCGGGTTAGGGTTGTGTTGAGGGCTAAGGTTAGGTAGACGACTAGGGTTAGGATTGGAGCTAGGGTTAGGGTTATGTTGAGGGCTAGGGTTAGAGAGACGATTAGGGTTAGGATTGGACGTAGGGTTAGGGTTATTTTGAGCGCTAGGGTTAGAGAGACGATTAGGGTTAGGATTGGACCTAGGGTTAAGGTTATGTTGAGGGTTAGGGTTAGAGAGACGATTAGGGTTAGGATTGGAGCTAGGGTTAGGGTTATGTTGACGCCTAGGGTTAGGTAGACGACTAGGGTTAGGATTGGAGCTAGGGTTAGGGTTATGTTGACGGCTAGGTTTAGGTAGACGATTAGGGTTACGATTGGACCTAGGTTTAGGGTTATGTTGAGGGCTAGGGTTAGAGAGAATGTTCGGGTTAGGATTGTACCTAGGGTTAGTGTCATGTTGAGGGCTAGGATTACAGAGACGGTTCGGGTTAGGATTGGACCGAGTGTTAGGGTTATGTTGAGAGCGAGGGTTAGAGAGACAGATTCGGTTTGGATTGGTCCTAGGGTTAAGGTTATATTGAGGGCTAGGATTAGAGAGACGATTAGGGTTAGGATTGGAGCTAGGGTTAGGGTTATGTTGAGGGCTAGGGTTAGAGAGACGATTAGGGTTAGGATATGACCTAGGGTTAGGGTTATGTTTAGGGCTAGTGTTAGATACACGATTAGGGTTTGGACTGGACCTAGGGATAGGAATTTGTTGAGGGCTAGGGTTAGATAGACGGTTCGGGTTAGGATTGGACCTAGGGTTAGTGTTATGTTCAGGGCTAGTTTTAGATAGACTATTAGGCCTAAGATTGGACCTAGGGTTACGGTTAGGTTGACTGCTAGGTTTAGGGAGACGGTTCGGGTTAGGATTAGACGTATCGTTAGGGTTATGTTGAGGGCTAGGTTTAGGTAGACGATTAGGGTTAGGATTGGACCTAGGGTTAGGGTTATGTTGAGGGCTAGGGTTAGAGAGACGGTTCGGGTTAGGATTGTACCTAGGGTTAGTGTTATGTTTAGGGCTAGTTTTAGATAGACTATTAGGTTTAGGATTGGACCTACGGTTAGGGTTAGGTTCAGTGCTAGGGTTAGGGAGACGGTTCGGGTTAGGATTGGATCTATGGTTAGTGTTATGTTGAGGGCAAGGGTTAGAGAGACCATTAGGTTAGGATTGGAACTAGGGTTAGGGTCATGTTGAGGGCTAGGCTTAGATAGACGATTAGGGTTAGGATTGGACCTATGGTTAGGGTTATGTTGAGGGCTAGTGTTAGGTAGACCATTAGGGTTAGTATTGGACCTAGGGTTAGGGTGATGTTGAGGACTATGGTTAGAGATACGATTCGGATTAGGAGTGGACCTAGGGTTAAGATTATATTGAGTGCTAGGGTTAGAGAGACTGTTCTGGTTAGGATTAGACCTAGGGATATGGTTGTGTTGAGGTCTAGGGTTAGAGAGACGATTAGGTTAGGATTGGAGCTAGGGTTAGGGTTATGTTGAGGTCTAGGGTTAGGTAGACGATTAGGGTTAGGATTGGAGCTAGGGTTAGGGTTAAGTTTAGGGCTAGGGTTAGACGGACGATTAGGGTTAGGATTGGACCTAAGGTAAAGGTTATGTTTAGGGCTAGGGTTAGGTAGACGATTAGGGTTAGGATTGGACCTAGGGTTAGGGTTGTGTTGAGGACTAGGGTAGGGAGACTATTAGGGTTAGGATTGGAGCTAGGGTTAGGGTTATGTTGAGGGCTAGTGTTAGAGAGACGGTCAGGGTTAGGATTGGTCCTAGAGTTAGGGTTATGGTTAGGGCTAGGGTTAGATAGATGATTAGGGTTAGGATTGGACCTAGGGTCATTGTTATATTGACTGCTAGGGTTAGAGAGACGATTAGGGTTAGGATTCGAGCTAGGGTTAGGGTTATGTTGACGGGTAGGGTTAGAGAGAAGGTTCTGGTTAGGATTGGACTCACTTTAGGGTCATGTTGAGGGCTAGGGTTAGAGAGACGGTTCGGGTTAGGATTGGACCGGGGTTAGGGTTATGTTGAGAGCTAGGATTAGAGAGACGATTAGGGTTAGACTTCGAGCTAGGGTTAGGGTAATGTTGAGGGCTAGGGTTACAGAGACGATTAGGGTTAAAATTGGTTTATAGGGTTAGGATTATGATGAGGGCTAGGGTTAGGTAGACTATTAGGTTTAGGATTGGACCTAGGGTTAGGGTTAAGTTGAGTGCTAGGGTTAGGGAGACGCTTCGGGTTGGGATGGGACCTAGGGTTAGGGTTATGTTTTGGGCTAGGGTTAGGTAGACGATTAGGGTTAGGATTGGACCTAGGGTTAGGTTTATGTTGAGGGCTAGGGTTAGAGAGACGGTTCGGGTTAGAATTGGACCTAGGGTTAAGGTTACGTTGAGGGCTAGGATTACAGAGACCATTAGGTTAGGATTGTGGCTAGGGTTAGGGTTATGTTGAGGGCTAGGGTTAGGTATATGATTAGGGTTAGGATTTGAGCTAGGGTTAGGGTTATGTTGAAGGCTACGGTTAGGTAGACCATTAGGGTTAGTATTGGACCTAGGGATAGGGTTATGTTGAGGGCAATGCTTAGAGAGACAGTTTAGGTAAGGATTAGACCTAGGGTTATGGTTATGTTTAGGGCTAGGGTTAGATAGACGTATAGGGTTAGGATTGCTCCTAGGGTTTGGTTTATGTTGAGGGCTAGGGTTAGATAGACGATTAGAGTTCGGAATGGATCTAGGGTTAGGGTTATGTTGAGGGCTAGGTTTAGACAGACGATTAGGGTTATTATTGGACCTAGGGATAGGGTTATGTTTAGGGTTAGTGTTAGAGAGACGATTCGGGTTAGTATTGGTCCTAGGGTTAGGGTTATGTTGAGTGCTAGGGTTAGAAAGATGGTTCGGGTTAGGACTGGACCTAGGGTTAGGGTTATGTTGAGGTCTAGGGTTAGAGAGACGATTAGGTTTAGGATTGTACCTGGGTTAAGGTTATGTTGAGAGCTAGGGTTAGAGAGACGATTAGGGTTAGGATTGGAGCTAGGGTTAGGGTTATGTTGAGGGCTAGGGTTAGGAAGACAATTAGAGTTAGGACTGGACTTAGGGTTAGGGTTACGTTGAGGGATAGGGTTAGAGAGACGTTTAGGTTAGGATTGTACCTGAGTTAGGGTTATGCTGAGGGCTAGGGTTAGAGAGACTATTAGGGTTAGGATTGGAGCCAGGGTTAGGGTTAATTTGAGTGCTAGGGTTAGGAAGACTATTAGGGTTATGATTGGACCTAGGGTTAGAGTTATGTTGAGGTATTGGGTTAGAGAGACGGTTCGGGTTAGGATTAGTCCTAGGGTTATGGTTATGTTGAGGGCTAGGGTTAGATAGACGTATAGGGTTAGGATTGCACATAGGTTTAGGGTTATGTTGAGGGGTAGGGTTAGGTAGATGCCTAGGGATAGGATTGGACCTAGGGATAGGGTTATGTTGAGGGCTAGGGTTCGAGATACGATTAGGGTTATTATTGGACCTAGGGTTAGGGTTATGTTTAGGGCTAGGGTTAGATACACGATTAGGGTTAGGACTGGACCTAGGGTTACGTTATGTTGAGAGCTAGGGTTAGGTAGACGATTAGGGTTAGGATTGGACGTAGGGTTAAGTTTATGTTGAGAGCTAGGGTTAGAAAGACGGTTCAGGTTAGGATTGGAGCTAGGGTTAGGTTTATGTTGAGGGGTAGCGTTAGAGAAACGGTTCCGGTTAGGATTGGACCTAGGGTTAGGGGTATGTTTAGGGCTAGGGTTAGATAGACCATTAAGGTTAGGATTGGACCTAGGGTTAGGGTTGTGTTGAGGGCTAGGTTTAGAGAGACGATTAGGTTAGGATTGGAGCTAGGGTTAGGGTTATGTTGAAGTCTAGGGTTAGGTAGACGATTAGGGTTAGGATTTGAGCTAGGGTTAGGGTTATGTTGAGGGCTACGCTTAGAGAGACGATTCGGGTTAGGATTGGACCTAGGGTTAGGGTTATGTTGAGGGCTAGGTTCAGAGAGACGGTTCGGGTTTGGATTGTTTCTAGGGTTAGTGTTGTGTTGAGGGTAGTGTTAGAGAGACTATTAGGTTTTGGATTGGTGCTACGGTTAGGGTTATGTTGTGGGCTAAGGTTAGAGAGTTGATTAGGGTTAGGATTGGACCTAGGGTTAGGGTTATGTTGAGGGGAAGGGTTAGAGAAACGATACGGGTTACTATTGGACCTAGGGTTAGGGTTATGTTTAGGGCTAGGGTTAGATACACGATTAGGGTTAGGACTGGACCTAGGATTAGGGTTATGTTGAGGGCTAAGGTTAGGTAGACGATTAGGGTTAATATTGGACCTAGGGTTAGGGTTATGTTGAGGGCTAGGGTTAGGTAGACAATTAAGGTTAGGATTGGAGCTAGGGTTAGGGTTATGTTGAGGGCTAGGGTTAGGTAGACGATTAGGGTTAGGATTGGACCTAAGGTTAAGGTTATTTTGAGGGCTAGGGTTAGATAGACGATTAGCGTTAGGATTGGACCTAGGGTAAGTGTTATGATGAGGGCTAGGTTTAGAGAGACGGTTCTGGTTAGGATTTGACCTAGGGTTAGGGTTATGTTTAGGGCTAGGGTTAAATAGACGATTAGGGTTAGGATTGGACCTAGGATTAGGGTAATGTTGATGGCTAGAGTTACAGAGACGATTAGGGTTAGGGTTGGAGCTAGGTTTAGGGTTATGTTGAGGGCTAGGTGTAGGTAGACGATTAGGGTTAGGATTGGAGCTAGGGTTAGTGTTATATTGAGGGCTAGGGTTAGGTAGACGATTAGGGTTAGGATTGGATGTAGGGTTCAGTTTATGTTTAGGGCTAGGTTTAGATAGACGGTTCAGGTTAGGATTGAAGCTAGTGTTAGGGTTATGTTGAGGGCTAGGGTTAGAGAGATGGTTCGGTTAGGGTTATGTTTAGGGCTAGGGTTAGATAGACGATTAGTGTTAGGATTGTACCTAGGGTTAGGGTTATGTTGAGGGTTAGCGTTAGAGAGACGATTCGGGTTAGTATTGGAGCTAAGGTTAGGGTTATGTTCAGTGCCAGGGTTAGAGAGACGATTAGGGTTAGGATCGGACCTAGGGTTAGGGTTATGTTGAAGGCTAGGGTTAGGTAGACGATTAGGGTTAGGATTGGACCCAGGGTTAGTGTTTTGTTGAGGGCTAGGGTTAGAGAGACGGTTCGGGTTAGGATTGGACCTAGGGTTAGGGTTACGTTGAGGGCTATGTTTAGAGAGACGGTTCGGGTTAGGATTGGACCTAGGGTTAGGGTTACGTTGAGGGCTAGGGATAGAGAGACGGTTCGGGTTAGGATTAGACCTAGGGTTAGGGTTATGTTGAGGGCTAGGGTTACAGAGACGATTAGGGTTAGGATTGGATCTAGCGTTAGGGTTATGTTGAAGGCTAGGGTTAGGTAGACGATTAGGGTTAGGATTGGACCTAGGGTTAGGGTTGTGTTGAGGGCTAGGATTAGAGAGAATATTAGGGTTAAGTTTGGAGATAGGGTTAGGGTTCTGTTGAGCGCGAGGGTTAGGTGGACGATTAGGGTTAGGATTGGAGCTAGGTTTAGGGTTATGTTGAGGGCTAGGGTTAGATAGACGATTAGGGTTAGGATTGGTCCTAGGGTTAGGGTTATGGTGAGGGCTAAGGTTAGATAGACGGTTAGGGTTAGGATTAGTCTTAGAGTTTAGTTTATGTTGAGGGCTAGGGTTAGAGAGACGATTACGGTTAGGATTGGAGCTAGGGTTATGGTTATGTTTAGGGCTAGTGTTAGATACACGATTAGGGTAAGGACTGGACCTAGGGATAGGGTTATGTTGAGGGCTAGGGTTAGAGAGACGGTTAGGGTTAGGATTGGAGCCAGGGGCAGCGTTATGTTGAGGGCTAGGTTTAGAGAGACGAATCGGGTTAGGATTGCACCTAGGGTTAGGGTTGTGTTGAGGGCTAAGATTAGGTAGACGACTAGGGTTAGGATTGCAACTAGGGTTCGGGTTATGTTGAGGGCTAGGGTTAGAGAGACGATTAGGGTTAGGATTGAAGCTAGGGTTAGGGTTATGTTGAGGGCTAGGGATAGAGAGACGATTAGGGTTAGGATTTAAGCTAGGGTTAGGGTTATGTTGAGGGCTAGGGTTAGAGACGATTAGGGTTAGCATTGGACCTAGGGTTAACGTTATGTTGAGGGTTAGGGTTAGAGAGACGATTAGGGTTAGGATTGGACTTGGGTTAGGGTTATGTTGAGCGCTAGGGTTCGGTGGACGATTACGGATAGGATTGGAGCTATGGTTAGGGTTATATTGAGGGCTAGGGTTAGGTAGACGATTAGGGTTAGGATGGACCTAGGGTTAGGATTATGTTGAGGGCTAGGATTAGGTAAACCATTAGGGTTAGTATTGGATGTAGGGTTAGGTTTATGTTGACGGCTAGGGTTAGAGAGACGATTCGGGTTAGGATTGGTCCTAGGGTTAGGATTATGTTGAGTGCTAGGGTTAGAGAGACGGTTGGGGTTAGGATTGGACGTAGGGTTAGGGTTATGTTGAGAGCCAGGGTTAGATAGACGATTACGGTTAGGATTGGACCTAGGGTTAGGGTTATGTTTAGGGCTAGTGTTAGATACACGATTAGGGTTAGGACTGGACCTAGGGATAGGCATATGTTGAGGGCTAGGGTTAGAGAGACGGTTCGGGTTAGGATTGGACCAAGGATTATGGTTATGTTGAGGGCTAGGGTTAGAGAGACGATTAGGTTTAGGATTGGACCTAGATTAGGGTTAGGTTGAGGGCTAGGGTTAGAAAGACAGTTCGGGTTAGGATTGGACCTGGGGTTAGGGTTATGTTGAGGGCTAGGGTTAGAGAGACGGTTAGGGTTAGTATTGGAGCTAGGGTTAGCGTTATGTTGAGGGCTAGGGCTAGGTAGACAATTAGGGTTTATGAATGGACCTATCGTTATGGTTATGTTTAGGGCTAGGGTTAGAGAGAAGTTTCGGGTTAGGATTGGACCGAGGGTTAGGGTTATGTTGAGGGCTAGGGTTAGATAGACGATTAGAGTTAGGATTGGACCTAGGGTTAGGGTTATGTTGAGGGCTAGGGTTAGATAGACGATTAGAATTAGGATTGGACATAGTGTTAGGATTATGTTGAGGGCTAGGGTTAGAGAGACGATTAGAGTTAGGATTGGACCTAGGGTTAGGGTTATGTTGAGGGCTAGGGTCAGAGAGACGATTAGGTTTATTATTGGACCTAGGTTTATGGTTATGTTTAGGGCTAGGGTTAGAGAGAAGGTTCGGGTTAGGATTGGACCGAGGGTTAGGGTTATGTTGAGGGCTAGTGTTAGATACACGATTAGGGTTGGGGCTGGACCTAGGGATAGGGTTATGTTGAGGGCTAGGGTTAGAGACAGTTCGGGTTAGGATTGGACCTAGGGTTATGGTTATGTTGAGCGCTATGGTTAGAGAGACGATTAGGGTTAGGATTGGACCTAGGGTTAGGGTTAGGTTGAGGGCTAGGGTTAGAAAGACAGTTCGGGTTAGGATTGGACCTGGGGTTAGGGTTATATTGAGGACTAGGGTTAGAGAGACGGTTAGGGTTAGGATTGGAGCTAGGGTTAGCGTTATCTTGAGCGCTAGGGCTAGGTAGACAATTAGGGTTTATGAATGGACGTAGGGTTATGGTTATGTTTAGGGCTAGGGTTAGAGAGAAGGTTCGGGTTAGGATTGGACCGACGGTTAGTGTTATATTGAGGTCTAGGGTTAGATAGACGATTAGAGTTAGGATTGGACCTAGGGTTAGGGTTATGTTGAGGGCTCGGGTTAGATAGACGATTAGAGTTAGGATTGCACGTAGTGTTAGGATTATGTTGAGGGCTAGGGTTAGAGAGACGATTAGAGTTAGGATTGGACCTAGGGTTAGGGTTATGTTGAGGGCTAGGTTTAGAGAGACGATTAGGGTTAGGATTGGACCTAGGGTTAGGGTTATGTTGAGGGGTAGGGTCAGAGAGACAATTAGGGTTATTATTGGACCTAGGGTTAAGGTTATGTTTAGGGCTAGGGTTAGAGAGACGGTTCTGGTTAGGATTGTTAACTAGGTTTAGGGTTATGTTGAGGGCTAGAGTTAGAGAGACCGTTCAGGTTAGGATTGCACCTAGGGTTAGGGTTATGTTGAGGGCTAGGGTTAGAGAGACGGTTCTGGTTAGGATTGTTAACTAGGTTTAGGGTTATGTTGAGGGCTAGAGTTAGAGAGACCGTTCAGGTTAGGATTGCACCTAGGGTTAGGGTTATGTTTAGGGGTATGGTTAGATAGACGATAAGGGTTAGGATTGGACCTAGGGTTAGGGTTATGTTGAGGGCTAGTGTTAGGTACAACATTAGGGTTAGTATTGGACCTAGGGTTAGAGTTATGTTGAGGACTACGGTTAGAGATTCGATTAGGGTTACGATTGGACCTAGCGTTAGGGTTACGTTGAGGGCTAGGTTTAGAGGGACGAATAGGTTAGGATTGGACCTAGGGTTAGGGTTATGTTGAGGGCTCGGGTTAGATAGACGATTAGAGTTAGGATTGCACGTAGTCTTAGGATTATGTTGAGGGCTAGGGTTAGAGAGACGATTAGAGTTAGGATTGGACCTAGGGTTAAGGGTTATGTTGAGGGCTAGGTTTAGAGAGACGATTAGGGTTAGGATTGGACCTAGGGTTAGGGTTATGTTGAGGGGTAGGGTCAGAGAGACCATTAGGGTTATTATTGGACCTAGGGTTAAGGTTATGTTTAGGGCTAGGGTTAGAGAGACGGTTTTGGTTAGGATTGTTAACTAGGTTTAGGGTTATGTTGAGGGCTAGAGTTAGAGAGACCGTTCAGGTTAGGATTGCACCTAGGGTTAGGGTTATGTTGAGGGCTAGGGTTAGAGAGACGGTTCTGGTTAGGATTGTTAACTAGGTTTAGGGTTATGTTGAGGGCCAGAGTTAGAGAGACCGTTCAGGTTAGGATTGCACCTAGGGTTAGGGTTCTGTTTAGGGGTATGGTTAGATAGACGATAAGGGTTAGGATTGGACCTAGGGTTAGGGTTATGTTGAGGGCTAGTGTTAGGTACAACATTAGGGTTAGTATTGGTCCTAGGGTTAGAGTTATGTTGAGGACTACGGTTAGAGATTCGATTAGGGTTACGATTGGACCTAGCGTTAGGGTTACGTTGAGGGCTAGGTTTAGAGGGACGAATAGGTTAGGATTGGAGCTAGGGTTAGGGTTATGTTGAGTGCTTGGGTTAGAGAGACCTTTCGGATTAGGATTGGACGTAGGGTTATGGTTATGATGAGGGCTAGGGTTAGATAGACGATTAGGGTTAGGATTGGGCCTAAGGTTAGGGTTATGTTTAGGGCTAGGGTTAGATAGACGATTAGGGTTTGGATTGGAACTAGGGCTAGGGTTATGTTGAGGGCTACGGTTAAAGAGTCGATTAAGGTTAGGATTGGACCTAGGGTTAGGGTAATGTTGAGGGTTAGGGTTAGAGAGACGATTAGGGTTAGGATTGGAGCTAGGGTTAGTGTTAATTTAAGGGCTAGGGTTAGGTAGACGATTAGGTTAGGATTGGACCTAGGGTTAGGGTTATGTAGAGGGCTAGGGTAGAGAGACGGTTCAGCTTAGGATTGGACCTAGGGTTAGGGTTATGTTTAGGGCTAGGGTTAGATAGACGATTAGGTTTAGGATTGGAACTAGGGTTAGGGTTATGTTTAGGGCTAGGGTTAGATAGACGATTAGGTATAGGATTGGACCTAGGGTTAGGGTTATGTTGAGGGCTAGGTATAGAGAGACGATTAGGTTAGGATTGGACCTAGGGTTAGGGTTATGTTGAGGGCTAGGGTTAGGTAGACGATTAGGGTTAGGATTGGACCAAGGGTTAGGATTATATTGCGGGCTCGGGCTAGAGAGACGATTAGGGTTATTATTGGACTTAGGGTTAGGGTTATGTTTAGGGATAGGGTTAGATAGACGTTTAGTGTTAGGAGTGTACCTAGGGTAAGGGTTATGTTGAGGGCTAGGGTTAGAGAGATGATTAGGGTTAGGATTGGAGGTAGGGTTAGGGTTAATTTGAGGGCTAGGGTTAGGTAGACGATTAGGGTTAGGATTGGACCTAGGGTTAGGGTTATGTTGAGGGCTAGGGTTAGAGAGACGATTAGGGTTAGGATTGGACCTAGGGTTAGGGTTAGGTTGAGGGCTAGGGTTAGAGAGACAGTTCGGGTTAGGATTGGACCTGGTGTTAGGGTTATATTGAGGGCTAGGTTTAGAGAGACAGTTAGGGTTGGGATTGGAGCTAGGGGTAGCGTTATGTTGAGCGCTAGGGCTAGGTAGACAATTAGGATTTATGAATGGACCTAGGGTTATGGTTATGTTTAGGCCTGGGGTTAGAGAGAAGTTTCGTGTTAAGACTGGACCGAGGGTTATGGTTAAGTTGAGGGCTAGGTTTAGAGAGACGAATAGGGTTAGGACTGGACCTAGGGTTAGCGTTATGTTGATGGCTAGGGTTAGGTAGACCATTAGGGTTAGGATTGGTCCTAGGTTTAGGGTTATCGTGAGGGCTAGGGTTACATAGAAGATTATGTTTAGGATTGGTCCTACGGTTATGGTTATGTTGATGGCTAGGGTTACCGAGACAATTAGGGTTAAGATTGGAGCTAGGGTTAGGCTTATGTTGACGGCAAAGTTTAGGTAGACGATTAGGGTTAGGATTGGACCTAGGTTTAGGGTTATGTTGAGGGCTAGGTTTAGAGAGACGAATAGGGTTAGGATTGCACCTAGGGTTAGGGTTGTGTTGAGGGCTAAGGTTAGGTAGACGACTAGGGTTAGGATTGGAGCTAGGGTTCGGGTTATGTTGAGGGCTAGGGTTAGAGAGACGATTAGGGTTAGGATTGAAGCTAGGGTTAGGGTTATGTTGAGGGCTAGTGTTAGAGAGGCTATTAGGGTTAGCATTGGACCTAGGGTTAAGGTTATGTTGAGGGTTAGGGTTAGAGAGACGATTAGGGTTAGGATTGGAGCTAGGGTTAGGGTTATTTTGAGGGCTAGGGTTCGGTTGAAGATTACGGATAGGATTGGAGCTAGGGTTAGGGTTATGTTGAGGGCTAGGGTTAGATAGATGATTATGGTTAGAATTGGACCTAGGTTTAGGGTTATGTTTAGAGCTAGGGTTAGATACACGATTAGGGTTAGGACTGGACCTAGGGTTAGGGACATGTTGAGAGCGAGGGTTAGAGAGACAGATTGGGTTTGGATTGGTCCTAGGGTTAAGGTTATATTTAGGGCTAGGATTAGAGAGAAGATTAGGGTTAGGATTGGAGCTAGGGTTAGGGTTATGTTGAGGGCTAGGGATAGGTAGACCATAAGGGTTAGTATTGGACCTAGGGTTAGGGTTATGTTGAACGCTAGGGTTAGGTAGGCGATTAGGGTTAGGATTGGAGCTAGGGTTAGGGTTATGTTGAGGGCTAGGGTTAGGTAGACGATTAGGGTTAGGATTGGACCTAGGGTTAGGATTATGTTGAGGGCTAGGATTACGTAGACCATTAGGGTTAGTATTGGATGTAGGTTTAGGGTTATGTTGACGGCTAGGGTTACAGAGACGATTCTGGTTAGGATTGGTCCTAGGGTTAGGGTTATGTTGAGTGCTAGAGTTAGAGATACAGTTCGGGTTAGGATTGGACGTAGGGTTAGGGTTATGTTGAGGGCTAGGGTTAGATAGACGATTAGGGTTAGGATTGGACTAGGGTTAGGGTTATGTTTAGGGCTAGTGTTAGATACACGATTATTCTTAGGACTGGACCTAGGTATAGGGTTATGTTGAGGGCTAGGGTTAGAGAGATGGTTCGGGTTAGGATTGGACCTAGGGTTATGGTTATGTTGAGCGCTAGGGTTAGAGAGACGATTAGTGTTAGGATTGTACCTAGGGTTAGGGATAGGTTGAGGGTTAGGGTTAGAAAGACAGTGCGGGGTAGGATTGGACCTGGGGTTAGGGTTATGTTGAGGGCTAGGATTATAGAGACGGTTAGGGTTAGGATTGGAGCTAGGGTTAGCGTTATGTTGAGGGCTAGGGCTAGGTAGACAATTAGGGTTTATGAATGGACCTAGGGTTATGGTTATGTTTAGGGCTAGGGTTAGAGAGAAGGTTCGGGTTAGGAACGGACCGAGGGTTAGTGTTATGTTGAGAGCTAGGGTTAGATAGACGATTAGAGTTAGGATTGGACCTAGGGTTAGGGTTATGTTGAGGGCTAGGGTTAGATAGACGATTAGATTTAGGATTGGACGTAGTGTTAGGATTATGTTGAGGGCTAGGGTTAGAGAGACGATTAGAGTTAGGATTTGACCTAGGGTTAGGGTTATGTTGAGAGCTAGGTTTAGAGAGACGATTAGGGTTATTATTGGACCTAGGGTTATGGTTATGTTTAGGGCTAGGGTTAGAGAGAAGGTTCTGGTTAGGAATGGACGGAGGGTTAGGGTTATGTTGAGGGCTAGTGTTTGATACACGATTAGGGTTAGGACTGGACCTAGGGATAGGGTTATGTTGAGGGCTAGGGTTAGAGAGACTGTTCGGGTTAGGATTGGAACTAGGGTTATGGTTATGTAAAGGGCGAGGGTTAGAGAGACGATTAGGGTTAGGATTGGATGTAGGGTTAGGTTTAGGTTGAGGGCTAGGGTTAGAAAGACAGTTCGGGTTAGGATTGGACCTGGGGTTAGGGTTATGTTGAGGGCCAGGGTTAGAGACACGGTTAGGGTTAGGTTTGGAGCTAGGGTTAGCGTTATGTTGAGGGCTAGGACTAGGTAGACAATTAGGGTTTATGAATGGACCTAGGGTTATAGTTATGTTTAGGGCTAGGGGTAGAGAGAAGGTTCGGGTTAGGATTGGACCGAGGGTTAGGGTTATGTTGAGGGCTAGGGTTAGATAGACGATTAGAGTTAGGATTGGACGTAGTGTTAGGATTATGTTGAGGGCTAGGTTTAGAGAGACGATTAGAGTTAGGATTGGACGTAGGGTTAGGGTTATGTTGAGGCTAGGTTTAGAGAGACGATTAGAGTTAGGATTGGACCTAGGGTTAGGTTATGTTGAGGGCTAGGGTCAGAGAGTCGATTAGGGTTATTATTGGACCTAGGTTTAAGGTTATGTTTAGGGCTAGGGTTGATAGACGATTAGTGTTTGGATTGTACCTAGGGTTAGGGTTATGTTGAGGGCTAGGGTTAGAGACGGTTCTGGTTAGGATTGGACCTAGGGGTAGGGTTATGTTTAGGGCTACGGTTAGATAGACGATTAGGGTAGGATTGGACCTAGGGTTAGGCTAATGTTGATGGGTAGGGTTACAGAGACGATTAGGGTTAGGATTGGAGCTAGGGTTAGGGTTATGTTGAGGGCTAGGGTTAGAGAGATGATTCGGGTTAGGAGTGGACCTAGGGTTAGGGTTATGTTGAGGGCTAGGGTTAGAGAGACGGTTCGTGTTAGGATTGGACCTAGGTTTAGGGTTATGTTGAGGGCTACGGTTAGAGAATCGATTAGGGTTACTATTGGACCTAGGGTTATGGTTGTGTTGAGGGCTAGGGTTAGAAAGACGATTAGGGTTAGGATTGGAGCTAGGGGTAGGGTTATGTTGAGGGCTAGGGTTACATAGACAATTAGGGTTATGATTGGACCTAGGTTTAGGGTTATGTTTAGGGCTAGGGTTAGATAGACGATTAGGTTTAGGATTGGGCCTAGGGTTAGGGTTATGTTGAGGGCTAGGGTTACGTCGACAATTAGGGTTAGGATTGGACCTAGGGTTAGGGTTATGTTGAGGGCTAAGGCTAGAGAGACGGTTCGGGTTAGGATTGTACCTAGGGTTAGTGTTGTTTAGGGCTAGTTTTAGATAAACGATTAGGGATAGGATTGGACCTAGGGTTAGGGTTTTTTTGAGGGCTAGGGTTAGAGATACTATTAGGGTTAGGACTGGACCTAGGGTTAGGGTTATGTTGAGGGCTAGTGTTAGGTAGACGATTAGGCTTAGGATTGGAGCGAGGGTTAGGGTTATGCTGAGGGCTAGGGTTCGGATGATGATCTGGGATATGATTGGAGCTACGGTTAGGGTTATGTTGAGGGATAGGGTTAGATAGACGATTAGGGTTAGGATTGGACCTAAGGTTAGGGTTATGTTTAGGGCTAAGGTTAGATACACGATTAGGGTTAGGACTGGACCTAGGGTTAGGGTTATGTTGACAGCTATGGTTAGGTACACGATTAGGGTTAGGATTGGACCTAGAGTTAGGGTTATGTTGAGGGCTAGGTTTAGGGAGACGGTTCGGTTTAGGATTGGACCAAGGTTAGGGCCCTTCTTTTCTGCTTTCTTGAATGTTCTCAATGCATTAGGTGAAAAGCGTGTTTGAGCAAGACTGATGCAGGGTGCGTTTTCCTGGATTTCAAGTGGTTTGGGAAACATAATCCGCGTTTTTCCACATTGTGTAAGAAAGAACATGAGGTTTGCAAGAGATTGAAACAATGCATCCCAAAACGTATTCCAGCAGTGAAAACACACGTTTCTAAAAAGACTTTGAAGGAGCAAGCAAAAGAATAGTGGCTGAGTGTTCTTTCAGAGAGAAACACACGCATTTCTTCCTTCTGGAGTGAGTTTCCAGCCAGGAATTCATTTGCATTTTGTACTGTGCATAATGTAGCTACCTGCTCGGGGTTTGTGTCATAGAAGCACCTTTCCTGCAGGAGCTTATTGCAACGTTCATTGTTTGGCTAAGTCCTTTAGGGTTGGTTTTGGAAGGTCTTTCAACTTTGGCTAAATCCCGCTTCCTACGAAATTTTTTCACACTGTTGCTTTCAAGTGTCCACAAAGAGCTGCTGCTTGAAACTGCCCACAGGGACATCTCCCATACTGGTATGCTCGTTTCACTACCTGGAATTCGGTTTCCTCTTTTTTCTTTGAAAAAACAAGCCTTCATTCAGCATGCTACACACATCTTGTACTAGTTTCAATTTTAAGCGTGTTGGTGCTTTAAGGACGCTGTCCAACCTGTGTAGGGTGTGTCACTCTCCAGCACTGAATACACAACTTAGAGCTCCTTTCGCCACAGACACGCAAACACATGATTTGGGAAAGTCCTACTTCAGGACACTTGGAAATGTAAGGGTTTCATAGAGAACATGAAATCAATCATGCTTTTGCACTCTGCAAGAGAAATAAATGGCTTTTCTACATACCAGTCTGAAATTCACTGCAAAAGGCCCTTCTTTTCTGCTTTCTTGAATGTTCTCAACGCATTAGGTGAAAGAGCGTGTTTGAGCAAGAGTGATGCAGGTTGCGATTTCCTGGATTTCAAGTGATTTGGGAAACATAATCCGCGTTTTTCCACATTGTGTAAGAAAGAACATGAGGCCTGCAAGAGATTAAAACAATCCATCCCACAACGCATTCCAGCAGTGAAAACACACGTTTCTACAAAGACCTTGAAGGAGCAAGCAAAAGAGTAGTGGCTGAGTGTTCTTTCAGAGAGAAACACACGCATTTCTTCCTTCTGGAGTGAGTTTCCAGCCAGGAATTCATATGTATTTTGTACTGTGCATAATGTAGCTACCTGCTCGGGAGTTGTGTCATTGAAGCACCTTTCCTACAGGAGCTTATTGCAACATTCATTGTTTGGCTAAGTCCTTTAGGTTTGGTTTTGGAAAGTCTTTCAACTTTGGACAAATCCCGCTTCGTACGAAATATTTTCAGAGTGCTGTTTCCAAGTGTCCACAAAGAGCTGCTGCTTGAAACTGTCCACATGCACATCTCCCATACTGGTGGGCTCGTTTCACTTCCTGGAATTTGGTTTCCTCTTCTTTGCTTGAAATGAGAAGCCTTCATTCAGCATGCTACGCACATCTTGTAGCAGTTTCAATTTTAAGCATGTTGGTGCTCTAAGAACGTTTTTTAACCTATGTAGAGTGTGTCACTCTCCAGCATTGAATACACAACTTAGAGCTCCTTTCGCCACAGACACGCAAACATCTTTTTGGGAAAGTCCTAATTGTGGTCACTTGGAAAAGTAAGGGTTTCATCGAGAACATGAAGACCATCATACTTTTACACCCTGCAACCGAAAGAAATGGCTTTTTGTACATGCCAGTCTGAATTTCACTACCAAATGCTCTTCCTTTCTGCTTTCTTGAATGTTCTCAACACATTAGGAGAAAGAGCATGTTTGGGCAAGAGCGATGCAGTGTGTGTTTTTCTGGATTGCAAGTGATTTGGGAAACATACTCCTTGTTTTTCCACATCGTCTAAGAAAGAACATGAGGCTTGCAAGAGACTGAAACAATGCATCCCATAACGTATTCCAGCAGTGAAAACACACGTTTCTACAAAACTTTGAAGGAGCAAGCAAAAGCGTAGTGGTTGAGTGTTCTTTCAGAGAGAAACACACGCATTTCTTCCTTCTGGAGTGAGTTTCCAGCCAAGAATTCATATGCATTTTGTACTGTGCAGAATGTAGCTACCTGCTCGGGTGTTGTGTCATAGAAGCCCCTTTCTTGCAGGAGCTTATTGCAACATTCATTGCTTGGCTAAGTCCTTTAGGGTTGCTTTTGGAAGGTCTTTCAACTTTGGCCAAATCCCGCTTCCTACGAAATTTTTTCGCAGCGCTGCTTCCAAGTGTCCACAAAGAGCTGCTCCTAGAAACTGTCCACATGCACATCTCCCATACTGGCATGCTCGTTTCACTACCTGGAATTTGGTTTCCTCTTCTTTCTTTGAAATGACAAGCCTTCATTCAGCATGCTACACACATCTTGTAGCAGTTTCTATTTTAAGCATGTTGGTGCTCTAAGGACGCTGTCTAACCTGTGTAGAGTGTGTCACTCTCCAGCACTGAATACACAACTTAGAGCTCCTTTCGCCACAGACACGCAAACACATGTTTTTGTGAAAGTCCTACTTCAGGTCACTTGGAAATGTAAGGGTTTCATAGAGAACATGAAATCAATCATGCTTTTGCACTCTGCAAGAGAAATAAATGGCTTTTCTACAAACCAGTCTGAAATTCACTGCAAAAGGCCCTTCTCTTCTGCTTTCTTGAATGTTCTCAACGCATTAGGTGAAAGAGCGTGTTTGAGCAAGAGTGATGCAGGTTGCGATTTCCTGGATTTCAAGTGATTTGGGAAACATAATCCGCGTTTTTCCACATTGTGTAAGAAAGAACATGAGGCCTGCAAGAGATTAAAACAATCCATCCCACAACGCATTCCAGCAGTGAAAACACACGTTTCTACAAAGACCTTGAAGGAGCAAGCAAAAGAGTAGTGGCTGAGTGTTCTTTCAGAGAGAAACACACGCATTTCTTCCTTCTGGAGTGAGTTTCCAGCCAGGAATTCATATGTATTTTGTACTGTGCATAATGTAGCTACCTGCTCGGGAGTTGTGTCATTGAAGCACCTTTCCTACAGGAGCTTATTGCAACATTCATTGTTTGGCTAAGTCCTTTAGGTTTGGTTTTGGAAAGTCTTTCAACTTTGGACAAATCCCGCTTCGTACGAAATATTTTCAGAGTGCTGTTTCCAAGTGTCCACAAAGAGCTGCTGCTTGAAACTGTCCACATGCACATCTCCCATACTGGTGGGCTCGTTTCACTTCCTGGAATTTGGTTTCCTCTTCTTTGCTTGAAATGAGAAGCCTTCATTCAGCATGCTACGCACATCTTGTAGCAGTTTCAATTTTAAGCATGTTGGTGCTCTAAGAACGTTTTTTAACCTATGTAGAGTGTGTCACTCTCCAGCATTGAATACACAACTTAGAGCTCCTTTCGCCACAGACACGCAAACATCTTTTTGGGAAAGTCCTAATTGTGGTCACTTGGAAAAGTAAGGGTTTCATCGAGAACATGAAGACCATCATACTTTGACACCCTGCAACCGAAAGAAATGGCTTTTTGTACATGCCAGTCTCAATTTCACTACCAAATGCTCTTCCTGTCTGCTTTCTTGAATGTTCTCAACACATTAGGAGAAAGAGCATGTTTGGGCAAGAGCGATGCAGTGTGTGTTTTTCTGGATTGCAAGTGATTTGGGAAACATACTCCTTGTTTTTCCACATCGTCTAAGAAAGAACATGAGGCTTGCAAGAGACTGAAACAATGCATCCCATAACGTATTCCAGCAGTGAAAACACACGTTTCTACAAAGACTTTGAAGGAGCAAGCAAAAGCCTAGTGGTTGAGTGTTCTTTCAGAGAGAAACACACGCATTTCTTCCTTCTGGAGTGAGTTTCCAGCCAAGAATTCATATGCATTTTGTACTGTGCAGAATGTAGCTACCTGCTCGGGTGTTGTGTCATAGAAGCCCCTTTCTTGCAGGAGCTTATTGCAACATTCATTGCTTGGCTAAGTCCTTTAGGGTTGCTTTTGGAAGGTCTTTCAACTTTGGCCAAATCCCGCTTCCTACGAAATTTTTTCGCAGCGCTGCTTCCAAGTGTCCACAAAGAGCTGCTCCTAGAAACTGTCCACATGCACATCTCCCATACTGGCATGCTCGTTTCACTACCTGGAATTTGGTTTCCTCTTCTTTCTTTGAAATGACAAGCCTTCATTCAGCATGCTACACACATCTTGTAGCAGTTTCTATTTTAAGCATGTTGGTGCTCTAAGGACGCTGTCTAACCTGTGTAGAGTGTGTCACTCTCCAGCACTGAATACACAACTTAGAGCTCCTTTCGCCACAGACACGCAAACACATGTTTTTGTGAAAGTCCTACTTCAGGTCACTTGGAAATGTAAGGGTTTCATAGAGAACATGAAATCAATCATGCTTTTGCACTCTGCAAGAGAAATAAATGGCTTTTCTACAAACCAGTCTGAAATTCACTGCAAAAGGCCCTTCTCTTCTGCTTTCTTGAATGTTCTCAACGCATTAGGTGAAAGAGCGTGTTTGAGCAAGAGTGATGCAGGTTGCGATTTCCTGGATTTCAAGTGATTTGGGAAACATAATCCGCGTTTTTCCACATTGTGTAAGAAAGAACATGAGGCCTGCAAGAGATTAAAACAATCCATCCCACAACGCATTCCAGCAGTGAAAACACACGTTTCTACAAAGACCTTGAAGGAGCAAGCAAAAGAGTAGTGGCTGAGTGTTGTTTCAGAGAGAAACACACGCATTTCTTCCTTCTGGAGTGAGTTTCCAGCCAGGAATTCATATGTATTTTGTACTGTGCATAATGTAGCTACCTGCTCGGGAGTTGTGTCATTGAAGCACCTTTCCTACAGGAGCTTATTGCAACATTCATTGTTTGGCTAAGTCCTTTAGGTTTGGTTTTGGAAAGTCTTTCAACTTTGGACAAATCCCGCTTCGTACGAAATATTTTCAGAGTGCTGTTTCCAAGTGTCCACAAAGAGCTGCTGCTTGAAACTGTCCACATGCACATCTCCCATACTGGTGGGCTCGTTTCACTTCCTGGAATTTGGTTTCCTCTTCTTTGCTTGAAATGAGAAGCCTTCATTCAGCATGCTACGCACATCTTGTAGCAGTTTCAATTTTAAGCATGTTGGTGCTCTAAGAACGTTTTTTAACCTATGTAGAGTGTGTCACTCTCCAGCATTGAATACACAACTTAGAGCTCCTTTCGCCACAGACACGCAAACATCTTTTTGGGAAAGTCCTAATTGTGGTCACTTGGAAAAGTAAGGGTTTCATCGAGAACATGAAGACCATCATACTTTTACACCCTGCAACCGAAAGAAATGGCTTTTTGTACATGCCAGTCTGAATTTCACTACCAAATGCTCTTCCTTTCTGCTTTCTTGAATGTTCTCAACACATTAGGAGAAAGAGCATGTTTGGGCAAGAGCGATGCAGTGTGTGTTTTTCTGGATTGCAAGTGATTTGGGAAACATACTCCTTGTTTTTCCACATCGTCTAAGAAAGAACATGAGGCTTGCAAGAGACTGAAACAATGCATCCCATAACGTATTCCAGCAGTGAAAACACACGTTTCTACAAAGACTTTGAAGGAGCAAGCAAAAGCCTAGTGGTTGAGTGTTCTTTCAGAGAGAAACACACGCATTTCTTCCTTCTGGAGTGAGTTTCCAGCCTGGAATTCATATGCATTTTGTACTGTGCAGAATGTAGCTACCTGCTCGGGTGTTGTGTCATAGAAGCCCCTTTCTTGCAGGAGCTTATTGCAACATTCATTGCTTGGCTAAGTCCTTTAGGGTTGCTTTTGGAAGGTCTTTCAACTTTGGCCAAATCCCGCTTCCTACGAAATTTTTTCGCAGCGCTGCTTCCAAGTGTCCACAAAGAGCTGCTCCTAGAAACTGTCCACATGCACATCTCCCATACTGGCATGCTCGTTTCACTACCTGGAATTTGGTTTCCTCTTCTTTCTTTGAAATGACAAGCCTTCATTCAGCATGCTACACACATCTTGTAGCAGTTTCTATTTTAAGCATGTTGGTGCTCTAAGGACGCTGTCTAACCTGTGTAGAGTGTGTCACTCTCCAGCACTGAATACACAACTTAGAGCTCCTTTCGCCACAGACACGCAAACACATGTTTTTGTGAAAGTCCTACTTCAGGTCACTTGGAAATGTAAGGGTTTCATAGAGAACATGAAATCAATCATGCTTTTGCACTCTGCAAGAGAAATAAATGGCTTTTCTACAAACCAGTCTGAAATTCACTGCAAAAGGCCCTTCTCTTCTGCTTTCTTGAATGTTCTCAACGCATTAGGTGAAAGAGCGTGTTTGAGCAAGAGTGATGCAGGTTGCGATTTCCTGGATTTCAAGTGATTTGGGAAACATAATCCGCGTTTTTCCACATTGTGTAAGAAAGAACATGAGGCCTGCAAGAGATTAAAACAATCCATCCCACAACGCATTCCAGCAGTGAAAACACACGTTTCTACAAAGACCTTGAAGGAGCAAGCAAAAGAGTAGTGGCTGAGTGTTCTTTCAGAGAGAAACACACGCATTTCTTCCTTCTGGAGTGAGTTTCCAGCCAGGAATTCATATGTATTTTGTACTGTGCATAATGTAGCTACCTGCTCGGGAGTTGTGTCATTGAAGCACCTTTCCTACAGGAGCTTATTGCAACATTCATTGTTTGGCTAAGTCCTTTAGGTTTGGTTTTGGAAAGTCTTTCAACTTTGGACAAATCCCGCTTCGTACGAAATATTTTCAGAGTGCTGTTTCCAAGTGTCCACAAAGAGCTGCTGCTTGAAACTGTCCACATGCACATCTCCCATACTGGTGGGCTCGTTTCACTTCCTGGAATTTGGTTTCCTCTTCTTTGCTTGAAATGAGAAGCCTTCATTCAGCATGCTACGCACATCTTGTAGCAGTTTCAATTTTAAGCATGTTGGTGCTCTAAGAACGTTTTTTAACCTATGTAGAGTGTGTCACTCTCCAGCATTGAATACACAACTTAGAGCTCCTTTCGCCACAGACACGCAAACATCTTTTTGGGAAAGTCCTAATTGTGGTCACTTGGAAAAGTAAGGGTTTCATCGAGAACATGAAGACCATCATACTTTTACACCCTGCAACCGAAAGAAATGGCTTTTTGTACATGCCAGTCTGAATTTCACTACCAAATGCTCTTCCTGTCTGCTTTCTTGAATGTTCTCAACACATTAGGAGAAAGAGCATGTTTGGGCAAGAGCGATGCAGTGTGTGTTTTTCTGGATTGCAAGTGATTTGGGAAACATACTCCTTGTTTTTCCACATCGTCTAAGAAAGAACATGAGGCTTGCAAGAGACTGAAACAATGCATCCCATAACGTATTCCAGCAGTGAAAACACACGTTTCTACAAAGACTTTGAAGGAGCAAGCAAAAGCCTAGTGGTTGAGTGTTCTTTCAGAGAGAAACACCCGCATTTCTTCCTTCTGGAGTGAGTTTCCAGCCAGGAATTCATATGCATTTTGTACTGTGCATAATGTAGCTACCTGCTCGGGAGTTGTGTCATTGAAGCACCTTTCCTACAGGAGCTTATTGCAACATTCATTGTTTGGCTAAGTCCTTTAGGTTTGGTTTTGGAAAGTCTTTCAACTTTGGACAAATCCCGCTTCGTACGAAATATTTTCAGAGTGCTGTTTCCAAGTGTCCACAAAGAGCTGCTGCTTGAAACTGTCCACATGCACATCTCCCATACTGGTGGGCTCGTTTCACTTCCTGGAATTTGGTTTCCTCTTCTTTGCTTGAAATGAGAAGCCTTCATTCAGCATGCTACGCACATCTTGTAGCAGTTTCAATTTTAAGCATGTTGGTGCTCTAAGAACGTTTTTTAACCTATGTAGAGTGTGTCACTCTCCAGCATTGAATACACAACTTAGAGCTCCTTTCGCCACAGACACGCAAACATCTTTTTGGGAAAGTCCTAATTGTGGTCACTTGGAAAAGTAAGGGTTTCATCGAGAACATGAAGACCATCATACTTTTACACCCTGCAACCGAAAGAAATGGCTTTTTGTACATGCCAGTCTCAATTTCACTACCAAATGCTCTTCCTTTCTGCTTTCTTGAATGTTCTCAACACATTAGGAGAAAGAGCATGTTTGGGCAAGAGCGATGCAGTGTGTGTTTTTCTGGATTGCAAGTGATTTGGGAAACATACTCCTTGTTTTTCCACATCGTCTAAGAAAGAACATGAGGCTTGCAAGAGACTGAAACAATGCATCCCATAACGTATTCCAGCAGTGAAAACACACGTTTCTACAAAGACTTTGAAGGAGCAAGCAAAAGCCTAGTGGTTGAGTGTTCTTTCAGAGAGAAACACACGCATTTCTTCCTTCTGGAGTGAGTTTCCAGCCTGGAATTCATATGCATTTTGTACTGTGCAGAATGTAGCTACCTGCTCGGGTGTTGTGTCATAGAAGCCCCTTTCTTGCAGGAGCTTATTGCAACATTCATTGCTTGGCTAAGTCCTTTAGGGTTGCTTTTGGAAGGTCTTTCAACTTTGGCCAAATCCCGCTTCCTACGAAATTTTTTCGCAGCGCTGCTTCCAAGTGTCCACAAAGAGCTGCTCCTAGAAACTGTCCACATGCACATCTCCCATACTGGCATGCTCGTTTCACTACCTGGAATTTGGTTTCCTCTTCTTTCTTTGAAATGACAAGCCTTCATTCAGCATGCTACACACATCTTGTAGCAGTTTCTATTTTAAGCATGTTGGTGCTCTAAGGACGCTGTCTAACCTGTGTAGAGTGTGTCACTCTCCAGCACTGAATACACAACTTAGAGCTCCTTTCGCCACAGACACGCAAACACATGTTTTTGTGAAAGTCCTACTTCAGGTCACTTGGAAATGTAAGGGTTTCATAGAGAACATGAAATCAATCATGCTTTTGCACTCTGCAAGAGAAATAAATGGCTTTTCTACAAACCAGTCTGAAATTCACTGCAAAAGGCCCTTCTCTTCTGCTTTCTTGAATGTTCTCAACGCATTAGGTGAAAGAGCGTGTTTGAGCAAGAGTGATGCAGGTTGCGATTTCCTGGATTTCAAGTGATTTGGGAAACATAATCCGCGTTTTTCCACATTGTGTAAGAAAGAACATGAGGCCTGCAAGAGATTAAAACAATCCATCCCACAACGCATTCCAGCAGTGAAAACACACGTTTCTACAAAGACCTTGAAGGAGCAAGCAAAAGAGTAGTGGCTGAGTGTTCTTTCAGAGAGAAACACACGCATTTCTTCCTTCTGGAGTGAGTTTCCAGCCAGGAATTCATATGTATTTTGTACTGTGCATAATGTAGCTACCTGCTCGGGAGTTGTGTCATTGAAGCACCTTTCCTACAGGAGCTTATTGCAACATTCATTGTTTGGCTAAGTCCTTTAGGTTTGGTTTTGGAAAGTCTTTCAACTTTGGACAAATCCCGCTTCGTACGAAATATTTTCAGAGTGCTGTTTCCAAGTGTCCACAAAGAGCTGCTGCTTGAAACTGTCCACATGCACATCTCCCATACTGGTGGGCTCGTTTCACTTCCTGGAATTTGGTTTCCTCTTCTTTGCTTGAAATGAGAAGCCTTCATTCAGCATGCTACGCACATCTTGTAGCAGTTTCAATTTTAAGCATGTTGGTGCTCTAAGAACGTTTTTTAACCTATGTAGAGTGTGTCACTCTCCAGCATTGAATACACAACTTAGAGCTCCTTTCGCCACAGACACGCAAACATCTCTTTGGGAAAGTCCTAATTGTGGTCACTTGGAAAAGTAAGGGTTTCATCGAGAACATGAAGACCATCATACTTTTACACCCTGCAACCGAAAGAAATGGCTTTTTGTACATGCCAGTCTGAATTTCACTACCAAATGCTCTTCCTTTCTGCTTTCTTGAATGTTCTCAACACATTAGGAGAAAGAGCATGTTTGGGCAAGAGCGATGCAGTGTGTGTTTTTCTGGATTGCAAGTGATTTGGGAAACATACTCCTTGTTTTTCCACATCGTCTAAGAAAGAACATGAGGCTTGCAAGAGACTGAAACAATGCATCCCATAACGTATTCCAGCAGTGAAAACACACGTTTCTACAAAGACTTTGAAGGAGCAAGCAAAAGCCTAGTGGTTGAGTGTTCTTTCAGAGAGAAACACACGCATTTCTTCCTTCTGGAGTGAGTTTCCAGCCTGGAATTCATATGCATTTTGTACTGTGCAGAATGTAGCTACCTGCTCGGGTGTTGTGTCATAGAAGCCCCTTTCTTGCAGGAGCTTATTGCAACATTCATTGCTTGGCTAAGTCCTTTAGGGTTGCTTTTGGAAGGTCTTTCAACTTTGGCCAAATCCCGCTTCCTACGAAATTTTTTCGCAGCGCTGCTTCCAAGTGTCCACAAAGAGCTGCTCCTAGAAACTGTCCACATGCACATCTCCCATACTGGCATGCTCGTTTCACTACCTGGAATTTGGTTTCCTCTTCTTTCTTTGAAATGACAAGCCTTCATTCAGCATGCTACACACATCTTGTAGCAGTTTCTATTTTAAGCATGTTGGTGCTCTAAGGACGCTGTCTAACCTGTGTAGAGTGTGTCACTCTCCAGCACTGAATACACAACTTAGAGCTCCTTTCGCCACAGACACGCAAACACATGTTTTTGTGAAAGTCCTACTTCAGGTCACTTGGAAATGTAAGGGTTTCATAGAGAACATGAAATCAATCATGCTTTTGCACTCTGCAAGAGAAATAAATGGCTTTTCTACAAACCAGTCTGAAATTCACTGCAAAAGGCCCTTCTCTTCTGCTTTCTTGAATGTTCTCAACGCATTAGGTGAAAGAGCGTGTTTGAGCAAGAGTGATGCAGGTTGCGATTTCCTGGATTTCAAGTGATTTGGGAAACATAATCCGCGTTTTTCCACATTGTGTAAGAAAGAACATGAGGCCTGCAAGAGATTAAAACAATCCATCCCACAACGCATTCCAGCAGTGAAAACACACGTTTCTACAAAGACCTTGAAGGAGCAAGCAAAAGAGTAGTGGCTGAGTGTTGTTTCAGAGAGAAACACACGCATTTCTTCCTTCTGGAGTGAGTTTCCAGCCAGGAATTCATATGTATTTTGTACTGTGCATAATGTAGCTACCTGCTCGGGAGTTGTGTCATTGAAGCACCTTTCCTACAGGAGCTTATTGCAACATTCATTGTTTGGCTAAGTCCTTTAGGTTTGGTTTTGGAAAGTCTTTCAACTTTGGACAAATCCCGCTTCGTACGAAATATTTTCAGAGTGCTGTTTCCAAGTGTCCACAAAGAGCTGCTGCTTGAAACTGTCCACATGCACATCTCCCATACTGGTGGGCTCGTTTCACTTCCTGGAATTTGGTTTCCTCTTCTTTGCTTGAAATGAGAAGCCTTCATTCAGCATGCTACGCACATCTTGTAGCAGTTTCAATTTTAAGCATGTTGGTGCTCTAAGAACGTTTTTTAACCTATGTAGAGTGTGTCACTCTCCAGCATTGAATACACAACTTAGAGCTCCTTTCGCCACAGACACGCAAACATCTTTTTGGGAAAGTCCTAATTGTGGTCACTTGGAAAAGTAAGGGTTTCATCGAGAACATGAAGACCATCATACTTTTACACCCTGCAACCGAAAGAAATGGCTTTTTGTACATGCCAGTCTGAATTTCACTACCAAATGCTCTTCCTTTCTGCTTTCTTGAATGTTCTCAACACATTAGGAGAAAGAGCATGTTTGGGCAAGAGCGATGCAGTGTGTGTTTTTCTGGATTGCAAGTGATTTGGGAAACATACTCCTTGTTTTTCCACATCGTCTAAGAAAGAACATGAGGCTTGCAAGAGACTGAAACAATGCATCCCATAACGTATTCCAGCAGTGAAAACACACGTTTCTACAAAGACTTTGAAGGAGCAAGCAAAAGCCTAGTGGTTGAGTGTTCTTTCAGAGAGAAACACCCGCATTTCTTCCTTCTGGAGTGAGTTTCCAGCCAGGAATTCATATGCATTTTGTACTGTGCATAATGTAGCTACCTGCTCGGGAGTTGTGTCATTGAAGCACCTTTCCTACAGGAGCTTATTGCAACATTCATTGTTTGGCTAAGTCCTTTAGGTTTGGTTTTGGAAAGTCTTTCAACTTTGGACAAATCCCGCTTCGTACGAAATATTTTCAGAGTGCTGTTTCCAAGTGTCCACAAAGAGCTGCTGCTTGAAACTGTCCACATGCACATCTCCCATACTGGTGGGCTCGTTTCACTTCCTGGAATTTGGTTTCCTCTTCTTTGCTTGAAATGAGAAGCCTTCATTCAGCATGCTACGCACATCTTGTAGCAGTTTCAATTTTAAGCATGTTGGTGCTCTAAGAACGTTTTTTAACCTATGTAGAGTGTGTCACTCTCCAGCATTGAATACACAACTTAGAGCTCCTTTCGCCACAGACACGCAAACATCTTTTTGGGAAAGTCCTAATTGTGGTCACTTGGAAAAGTAAGGGTTTCATCGAGAACATGAAGACCATCATACTTTTACACCCTGCAACCGAAAGAAATGGCTTTTTGTACATGCCAGTCTGAATTTCACTACCAAATGCTCTTCCTTTCTGCTTTCTTGAATGTTCTCAACACATTAGGAGAAAGAGCATGTTTGGGCAAGAGCGATGCAGTGTGTGTTTTTCTGGATTGCAAGTGATTTGGGAAACATACTCCTTGTTTTTCCACATCGTCTAAGAAAGAACATGAGGCTTGCAAGAGACTGAAACAATGCATCCCATAACGTATTCCAGCAGTGAAAACACACGTTTCTACAAAGACTTTGAAGGAGCAAGCAAAAGCCTAGTGGTTGAGTGTTCTTTCAGAGAGAAACACACGCATTTCTTCCTTCTGGAGTGAGTTTCCAGCCTGGAATTCATATGCATTTTGTACTGTGCAGAATGTAGCTACCTGCTCGGGTGTTGTGTCATAGAAGCCCCTTTCTTGCAGGAGCTTATTGCAACATTCATTGCTTGGCTAAGTCCTTTAGGGTTGCTTTTGGAAGGTCTTTCAACTTTGGCCAAATCCCGCTTCCTACGAAATTTTTTCGCAGCGCTGCTTCCAAGTGTCCACAAAGAGCTGCTCCTAGAAACTGTCCACATGCACATCTCCCATACTGGCATGCTCGTTTCACTACCTGGAATTTGGTTTCCTCTTCTTTCTTTGAAATGACAAGCCTTCATTCAGCATGCTACACACATCTTGTAGCAGTTTCTATTTTAAGCATGTTGGTGCTCTAAGGACGCTGTCTAACCTGTGTAGAGTGTGTCACTCTCCAGCACTGAATACACAACTTAGAGCTCCTTTCGCCACAGACACGCAAACACATGTTTTTGTGAAAGTCCTACTTCAGGTCACTTGGAAATGTAAGGGTTTCATAGAGAACATGAAATCAATCATGCTTTTGCACTCTGCAAGAGAAATAAATGGCTTTTCTACAAACCAGTCTGAAATTCACTGCAAAAGGCCCTTCTCTTCTGCTTTCTTGAATGTTCTCAACGCATTAGGTGAAAGAGCGTGTTTGAGCAAGAGTGATGCAGGTTGCGATTTCCTGGATTTCAAGTGATTTGGGAAACATAATCCGCGTTTTTCCACATTGTGTAAGAAAGAACATGAGGCCTGCAAGAGATTAAAACAATCCATCCCACAACGCATTCCAGCAGTGAAAACACACGTTTCTACAAAGACCTTGAAGGAGCAAGCAAAAGAGTAGTGGCTGAGTGTTGTTTCAGAGAGAAACACACGCATTTCTTCCTTCTGGAGTGAGTTTCCAGCCAGGAATTCATATGTATTTTGTACTGTGCATAATGTAGCTACCTGCTCGGGAGTTGTGTCATTGAAGCACCTTTCCTACAGGAGCTTATTGCAACATTCATTGTTTGGCTAAGTCCTTTAGGTTTGGTTTTGGAAAGTCTTTCAACTTTGGACAAATCCCGCTTCGTACGAAATATTTTCAGAGTGCTGTTTCCAAGTGTCCACAAAGAGCTGCTGCTTGAAACTGTCCACATGCACATCTCCCATACTGGTGGGCTCGTTTCACTTCCTGGAATTTGGTTTCCTCTTCTTTGCTTGAAATGAGAAGCCTTCATTCAGCATGCTACGCACATCTTGTAGCAGTTTCAATTTTAAGCATGTTGGTGCTCTAAGAACGTTTTTTAACCTATGTAGAGTGTGTCACTCTCCAGCATTGAATACACAACTTAGAGCTCCTTTCGCCACAGACACGCAAACATCTTTTTGGGAAAGTCCTAATTGTGGTCACTTGGAAAAGTAAGGGTTTCATCGAGAACATGAAGACCATCATACTTTTACACCCTGCAACCGAAAGAAATGGCTTTTTGTACATGCCAGTCTGAATTTCACTACCAAATGCTCTTCCTTTCTGCTTTCTTGAATGTTCTCAACACATTAGGAGAAAGAGCATGTTTGGGCAAGAGCGATGCAGTGTGTGTTTTTCTGGATTGCAAGTGATTTGGGAAACATACTCCTTGTTTTTCCACATCGTCTAAGAAAGAACATGAGGCTTGCAAGAGA
This sequence comes from Miniopterus schreibersii, assembly GCF_964146895.1. Classification (NCBI taxonomy): domain Eukaryota; kingdom Metazoa; phylum Chordata; class Mammalia; order Chiroptera; family Miniopteridae; genus Miniopterus; species Miniopterus schreibersii. The sequence goes on along the minus strand of NC_138107.1, from coordinate 923,336 downwards.
CTGAAACAATGCATCCCATAACGTATTCCAGCAGTGAAAACACACGTTTCTACAAAGACTTTGAAGGAGCAAGCAAAAGCCTAGTGGTTGAGTGTTCTTTCAGAGAGAAACACCCGCATTTCTTCCTTCTGGAGTGAGTTTCCAGCCAGGAATTCATATGCATTTTGTACTGTGCATAATGTAGCTACCTGCTCGGGAGTTGTGTCATTGAAGCACCTTTCCTACAGGAGCTTATTGCAACATTCATTGTTTGGCTAAGTCCTTTAGGTTTGGTTTTGGAAAGTCTTTCAACTTTGGACAAATCCCGCTTCGTACGAAATATTTTCAGAGTGCTGTTTCCAAGTGTCCACAAAGAGCTGCTGCTTGAAACTGTCCACATGCACATCTCCCATACTGGTGGGCTCGTTTCACTTCCTGGAATTTGGTTTCCTCTTCTTTGCTTGAAATGAGAAGCCTTCATTCAGCATGCTACGCACATCTTGTAGCAGTTTCAATTTTAAGCATGTTGGTGCTCTAAGAACGTTTTTTAACCTATGTAGAGTGTGTCACTCTCCAGCATTGAATACACAACTTAGAGCTCCTTTCGCACAGACACGCAAACATCTCTTTGGGAAAGTCCTAATTGTGGTCACTTGGAAAAGTAAGGGTTTCATCGAGAACATGAAGACCATCATACTTTTACACCCTGCAACCGAAAGAAATGGCTTTTTGTACATGCCAGTCTGAATTTCACTACCAAATGCTCTTCCTGTCTGCTTTCTTGAATGTTCTCAACACATTAGGAGAAAGAGCATGTTTGGGCAAGAGCGATGCAGTGTGTGTTTTTCTGGATTGCAAGTGATTTGGGAAACATACTCCTTGTTTTTCCACATCGTCTAAGAAAGAACATGAGGCTTGCAAGAGACTGAAACAATGCATCCCATAACGTATTCCAGCAGTGAAAACACACGTTTCTACAAAGACTTTGAAGGAGCAAGCAAAAGCCTAGTGGTTGAGTGTTCTTTCAGAGAGAAACACACGCATTTCTTCCTTCTGGAGTGAGTTTCCAGCCTGGAATTCATATGCATTTTGTACTGTGCAGAATGTAGCTACCTGCTCGGGTGTTGTGTCATAGAAGCCCCTTTCTTGCAGGAGCTTATTGCAACATTCATTGCTTGGCTAAGTCCTTTAGGGTTGCTTTTGGAAGGTCTTTCAACTTTGGCCAAATCCCGCTTCCTACGAAATTTTTTCGCAGCGCTGCTTCCAAGTGTCCACAAAGAGCTGCTCCTAGAAACTGTCCACATGCACATCTCCCATACTGGCATGCTCGTTTCACTACCTGGAATTTGGTTTCCTCTTCTTTCTTTGAAATGACAAGCCTTCATTCAGCATGCTACACACATCTTGTAGCAGTTTCTATTTTAAGCATGTTGGTGCTCTAAGGACGCTGTCTAACCTGTGTAGAGTGTGTCACTCTCCAGCACTGAATACACAACTTAGAGCTCCTTTCGCCACAGACACGCAAACACATGTTTTTGTGAAAGTCCTACTTCAGGTCACTTGGAAATGTAAGGGTTTCATAGAGAACATGAAATCAATCATGCTTTTGCACTCTGCAAGAGAAATAAATGGCTTTTCTACAAACCAGTCTGAAATTCACTGCAAAAGGCCCTTCTCTTCTGCTTTCTTGAATGTTCTCAACGCATTAGGTGAAAGAGCGTGTTTGAGCAAGAGTGATGCAGGTTGCGATTTCCTGGATTTCAAGTGATTTGGGAAACATAATCCGCGTTTTTCCACATTGTGTAAGAAAGAACATGAGGCCTGCAAGAGATTAAAACAATCCATCCCACAACGCATTCCAGCAGTGAAAACACACGTTTCTACAAAGACCTTGAAGGAGCAAGCAAAAGAGTAGTGGCTGAGTGTTCTTTCAGAGAGAAACACACGCATTTCTTCCTTCTGGAGTGAGTTTCCAGCCAGGAATTCATATGTATTTTGTACTGTGCATAATGTAGCTACCTGCTCGGGAGTTGTGTCATTGAAGCACCTTTCCTACAGGAGCTTATTGCAACATTCATTGTTTGGCTAAGTCCTTTAGGTTTGGTTTTGGAAAGTCTTTCAACTTTGGACAAATCCCGCTTCGTACGAAATATTTTCAGAGTGCTGTTTCCAAGTGTCCACGAAGAGCTGCTGCTTGAAACTGTCCACATGCACATCTCCCATACTGGTGGGCTCGTTTCACTTCCTGGAATTTGGTTTCCTCTTCTTTGCTTGAAATGAGAAGCCTTCATTCAGCATGCTACGCACATCTTGTAGCAGTTTAAATTTTAAGCATGTTGGTGCTCTAAGAACGTTTTTTAACCTATGTAGAGTGTGTCACTCTCCAGCATTGAATACACAACTTAGAGCTCCTTTCGCACAGACACGCAAACATCTCTTTGGGAAAGTCCTAATTGTGGTCACTTGGAAAAGTAAGGGTTTCATCGAGAACATGAAGACCATCATACTTTTACACCCTGCAACCGAAAGAAATGGCTTTTTGTACATGCCAGTCTCAATTTCACTACCAAATGCTCTTCCTGTCTGCTTTCTTGAATGTTCTCAACACATTAGGAGAAAGAGCATGTTTGGGCAAGAGCGATGCAGTGTGTGTTTTTCCGGATTGCAAGTGATTTGGGAAACATACTCCTTGTTTTTCCACATCGTCTAAGAAAGAACATGAGGCTTGCAAGAGACTGAAACAATGCATCCCATAACGTATTCCAGCAGTGAAAACACACGTTTCTACAAAGACTTTGAAGGAGCAAGCAAAAGCCTAGTGGTTGAGTGTTCTTTCAGAGAGAAACACACGCATTTCTTCCTTCTGGAGTGAGTTTCCAGCCTGGAATTCATATGCATTTTGTACTGTGCAGAATGTAGCTACCTGCTCGGGTGTTGTGTCATAGAAGCCCCTTTCTTGCAGGAGCTTATTGCAACATTCATTGCTTGGCTAAGTCCTTTAGGGTTGCTTTTGGAAGGTCTTTCAACTTTGGCCAAATCCCGCTTCCTACGAAATTTTTTCGCAGCGCTGCTTCCAAGTGTCCACAAAGAGCTGCTCCTAGAAACTGTCCATATGCACATCTCCCATACTGGCATGCTCGTTTCACTACCTGGAATTTGGTTTCCTCTTCTTTCTTTGAAATGACAAGCCTTCATTCAGCATGCTACACACATCTTGTAGCAGTTTCTATTTTAAGCATGTTGGTGCTCTAAGGACGCTGTCTAACCTGTGTAGAGTGTGTCACTCTCCAGCACTGAATACACAACTTAGAGCTCCTTTCGCCACAGACACGCAAACACATGTTTTTGTGAAAGTCCTACTTCAGGTCACTTGGAAATGTAAGGGTTTCATAGAGAACATGAAATCAATCATGCTTTTGCACTCTGCAAGAGAAATAAATGGCTTTTCTACAAACCAGTCTGAAATTCACTGCAAAAGGCCCTTCTCTTCTGCTTTCTTGAATGTTCTCAACGCATTAGGTGAAAGAGCGTGTTTGAGCAAGAGTGATGCAGGTTGCGATTTCCTGGATTTCAAGTGATTTGGGAAACATAATCCGCGTTTTTCCACATTGTGTAAGAAAGAACATGAGGCCTGCAAGAGATTAAAACAATCCATCCCACAACGCATTCCAGCAGTGAAAACACACGTTTCTACAAAGACCTTGAAGGAGCAAGCAAAAGAGTAGTGGCTGAGTGTTCTTTCAGAGAGAAACACACGCATTTCTTCCTTCTGGAGTGAGTTTCCAGCCAGGAATTCATATGTATTTTGTACTGTGCATAATGTAGCTACCTGCTCGGGAGTTGTGTCATTGAAGCACCTTTCCTACAGGAGCTTATTGCAACATTCATTGTTTGGCTAAGTCCTTTAGGTTTGGTTTTGGAAAGTCTTTCAACTTTGGACAAATCCCGCTTCGTACGAAATATTTTCAGAGTGCTGTTTCCAAGTGTCCACAAAGAGCTGCTGCTTGAAACTGTCCACATGCACATCTCCCATACTGGTGGGCTCGTTTCACTTCCTGGAATTTGGTTTCCTCTTCTTTGCTTGAAATGAGAAGCCTTCATTCAGCATGCTACGCACATCTTGTAGCAGTTTCAATTTTAAGCATGTTGGTGCTCTAAGAACGTTTTTTAACCTATGTAGAGTGTGTCACTCTCCAGCATTGAATACACAACTTAGAGCTCCTTTCGCCACAGACACGCAAACATCTTTTTGGGAAAGTCCTAATTGTGGTCACTTGGAAAAGTAAGGGTTTCATCGAGAACATGAAGACCATCATACTTTTACACCCTGCAACCGAAAGAAATGGCTTTTTGTACATGCCAGTCTCAATTTCACTACCAAATGCTCTTCCTGTCTGCTTTCTTGAATGTTCTCAACACATTAGGAGAAAGAGCATGTTTGGGCAAGAACGATGCAGTGTGTGTTTTTCTGGATTGCAAGTGATTTGGGAAACATACTCCTTGTTTTTCCACATCGTCTAAGAAAGAACATGAGGCTTGCAAGAGACTGAAACAATGCATCCCATAACGTATTCCAGCAGTGAAAACACACGTTTCTACAAAGACTTTGAAGGAGCAAGCAAAAGCCTAGTGGTTGAGTGTTCTTTCAGAGAGAAACACACGCATTTCTTCCTTCTGGAGTGAGTTTCCAGCCAGGAATTCATATGTATTTTGTACTGTGCATAATGTAGCTACCTGCTCGGGAGTTGTGTCATTGAAGCACCTTTCCTACAGGAGCTTATTGCAACATTCATTGTTTGGCTAAGTCCTTTAGGTTTGGTTTTGGAAAGTCTTTCAACTTTGGACAAATCCCGCTTCGTACGAAATATTTTCAGAGTGCTGTTTCCAAGTGTCCACAAAGAGCTGCTGCTTGAAACTGTCCACATGCACATCTCCCATACTGGTGGGCTCGTTTCACTTCCTGGAATTTGGTTTCCTCTTCTTTGCTTGAAATGAGAAGCCTTCATTCAGCATGCTACGCACATCTTGTAGCAGTTTCAATTTTAAGCATGTTGGTGCTCTAAGAACGTTTTTTAACCTATGTAGAGTGTGTCACTCTCCAGCATTGAATACACAACTTAGAGCTCCTTTCGCACAGACACGCAAACATCTCTTTGGGAAAGTCCTAATTGTGGTCACTTGGAAAAGTAAGGGTTTCATCGAGAACATGAAGACCATCATACTTTTACACCCTGCAACCGAAAGAAATGGCTTTTTGTACATGCCAGTCTCAATTTCACTACCAAATGCTCTTCCTGTCTGCTTTCTTGAATGTTCTCAACACATTAGGAGAAAGAGCATGTTTGGGCAAGAGCGATGCAGTGTGTGTTTTTCCGGATTGCAAGTGATTTGGGAAACATACTCCTTGTTTTTCCACATCGTCTAAGAAAGAACATGAGGCTTGCAAGAGACTGAAACAATGCATCCCATAACGTATTCCAGCAGTGAAAACACACGTTTCTACAAAGACTTTGAAGGAGCAAGCAAAAGCCTAGTGGTTGAGTGTTCTTTCAGAGAGAAACACACGCATTTCTTCCTTCTGGAGTGAGTTTCCAGCCTGGAATTCATATGCATTTTGTACTGTGCAGAATGTAGCTACCTGCTCGGGTGTTGTGTCATAGAAGCCCCTTTCTTGCAGGAGCTTATTGCAACATTCATTGCTTGGCTAAGTCCTTTAGGGTTGCTTTTGGAAGGTCTTTCAACTTTGGCCAAATCCCGCTTCCTACGAAATTTTTTCGCAGCGCTGCTTCCAAGTGTCCACAAAGAGCTGCTCCTAGAAACTGTCCACATGCACATCTCCCATACTGGCATGCTCGTTTCACTACCTGGAATTTGGTTTCCTCTTCTTTCTTTGAAATGACAAGCCTTCATTCAGCATGCTACACACATCTTGTAGCAGTTTCTATTTTAAGCATGTTGGTGCTCTAAGGACGCTGTCTAACCTGTGTAGAGTGTGTCACTCTCCAGCACTGAATACACAACTTAGAGCTCCTTTCGCCACAGACACGCAAACACATGTTTTTGTGAAAGTCCTACTTCAGGTCACTTGGAAATGTAAGGGTTTCATAGAGAACATGAAATCAATCATGCTTTTGCACTCTGCAAGAGAAATAAATGGCTTTTCTACAAACCAGTCTGAAATTCACTGCAAAAGGCCCTTCTCTTCTGCTTTCTTGAATGTTCTCAACGCATTAGGTGAAAGAGCGTGTTTGAGCAAGAGTGATGCAGGTTGCGATTTCCTGGATTTCAAGTGATTTGGGAAACATAATCCGCGTTTTTCCACATTGTGTAAGAAAGAACATGAGGCCTGCAAGAGATTAAAACAATCCATCCCACAACGCATTCCAGCAGTGAAAACACACGTTTCTACAAAGACCTTGAAGGAGCAAGCAAAAGAGTAGTGGCTGAGTGTTCTTTCAGAGAGAAACACACGCATTTCTTCCTTCTGGAGTGAGTTTCCAGCCAGGAATTCATATGTATTTTGTACTGTGCATAATGTAGCTACCTGCTCGGGAGTTGTGTCATTGAAGCACCTTTCCTACAGGAGCTTATTGCAACATTCATTGTTTGGCTAAGTCCTTTAGGTTTGGTTTTGGAAAGTCTTTCAACTTTGGACAAATCCCGCTTCGTACGAAATATTTTCAGAGTGCTGTTTCCAAGTGTCCACAAAGAGCTGCTGCTTGAAACTGTCCACATGCACATCTCCCATACTGGTGGGCTCGTTTCACTTCCTGGAATTTGGTTTCCTCTTCTTTGCTTGAAATGAGAAGCCTTCATTCAGCATGCTACGCACATCTTGTAGCAGTTTCAATTTTAAGCATGTTGGTGCTCTAAGAACGTTTTTTAACCTATGTAGAGTGTGTCACTCTCCAGCATTGAATACACAACTTAGAGCTCCTTTCGCCACAGACACGCAAACATCTTTTTGGGAAAGTCCTAATTGTGGTCACTTGGAAAAGTAAGGGTTTCATCGAGAACATGAAGACCATCATACTTTTACACCCTGCAACCGAAAGAAATGGCTTTTTGTACATGCCAGTCTCAATTTCACTACCAAATGCTCTTCCTGTCTGCTTTCTTGAATGTTCTCAACACATTAGGAGAAAGAGCATGTTTGGGCAAGAACGATGCAGTGTGTGTTTTTCTGGATTGCAAGTGATTTGGGAAACATACTCCTTGTTTTTCCACATCGTCTAAGAAAGAACATGAGGCTTGCAAGAGACTGAAACAATGCATCCCATAACGTATTCCAGCAGTGAAAACACACGTTTCTACAAAGACTTTGAAGGAGCAAGCAAAAGCCTAGTGGTTGAGTGTTCTTTCAGAGAGAAACACACGCATTTCTTCCTTCTGGAGTGAGTTTCCAGCCAGGAATTCATATGTATTTTGTACTGTGCATAATGTAGCTACCTGCTCGGGAGTTGTGTCATTGAAGCACCTTTCCTACAGGAGCTTATTGCAACATTCATTGTTTGGCTAAGTCCTTTAGGTTTGGTTTTGGAAAGTCTTTCAACTTTGGACAAATCCCGCTTCGTACGAAATATTTTCAGAGTGCTGTTTCCAAGTGTCCACAAAGAGCTGCTGCTTGAAACTGTCCACATGCACATCTCCCATACTGGTGGGCTCGTTTCACTTCCTGGAATTTGGTTTCCTCTTCTTTGCTTGAAATGAGAAGCCTTCATTCAGCATGCTACGCACATCTTGTAGCAGTTTAAATTTTAAGCATGTTGGTGCTCTAAGAACGTTTTTTAACCTATGTAGAGTGTGTCACTCTCCAGCATTGAATACACAACTTAGAGCTCCTTTCGCACAGACACGCAAACATCTCTTTGGGAAAGTCCTAATTGTGGTCACTTGGAAAAGTAAGGGTTTCATCGAGAACATGAAGACCATCATACTTTTACACCCTGCAACCGAAAGAAATGGCTTTTTGTACATGCCAGTCTCAATTTCACTACCAAATGCTCTTCCTGTCTGCTTTCTTGAATGTTCTCAACACATTAGGAGAAAGAGCATGTTTGGGCAAGAGCGATGCAGTGTGTGTTTTTCCGGATTGCAAGTGATTTGGGAAACATACTCCTTGTTTTTCCACATCGTCTAAGAAAGAACATGAGGCTTGCAAGAGACTGAAACAATGCATCCCATAACGTATTCCAGCAGTGAAAACACACGTTTCTACAAAGACTTTGAAGGAGCAAGCAAAAGCCTAGTGGTTGAGTGTTCTTTCAGAGAGAAACACACGCATTTCTTCCTTCTGGAGTGAGTTTCCAGCCTGGAATTCATATGCATTTTGTACTGTGCAGAATGTAGCTACCTGCTCGGGTGTTGTGTCATAGAAGCCCCTTTCTTGCAGGAGCTTATTGCAACATTCATTGCTTGGCTAAGTCCTTTAGGGTTGCTTTTGGAAGGTCTTTCAACTTTGGCCAAATCCCGCTTCCTACGAAATTTTTTCGCAGCGCTGCTTCCAAGTGTCCACAAAGAGCTGCTCCTAGAAACTGTCCACATGCACATCTCCCATACTGGCATGCTCGTTTCACTACCTGGAATTTGGTTTCCTCTTCTTTCTTTGAAATGACAAGCCTTCATTCAGCATGCTACACACATCTTGTAGCAGTTTCTATTTTAAGCATGTTGGTGCTCTAAGGACGCTGTCTAACCTGTGTAGAGTGTGTCACTCTCCAGCACTGAATACACAACTTAGAGCTCCTTTCGCCACAGACACGCAAACACATGTTTTTGTGAAAGTCCTACTTCAGGTCACTTGGAAATGTAAGGGTTTCATAGAGAACATGAAATCAATCATGCTTTTGCACTCTGCAAGAGAAATAAATGGCTTTTCTACAAACCAGTCTGAAATTCACTGCAAAAGGCCCTTCTCTTCTGCTTTCTTGAATGTTCTCAACGCATTAGGTGAAAGAGCGTGTTTGAGCAAGAGTGATGCAGGTTGCGATTTCCTGGATTTCAAGTGATTTGGGAAACATAATCCGCGTTTTTCCACATTGTGTAAGAAAGAACATGAGGCCTGCAAGAGATTAAAACAATCCATCCCACAACGCATTCCAGCAGTGAAAACACACGTTTCTACAAAGACCTTGAAGGAGCAAGCAAAAGAGTAGTGGCTGAGTGTTCTTTCAGAGAGAAACACACGCATTTCTTCCTTCTGGAGTGAGTTTCCAGCCAGGAATTCATATGTATTTTGTACTGTGCATAATGTAGCTACCTGCTCGGGAGTTGTGTCATTGAAGCACCTTTCCTACAGGAGCTTATTGCAACATTCATTGTTTGGCTAAGTCCTTTAGGTTTGGTTTTGGAAAGTCTTTCAACTTTGGACAAATCCCGCTTCGTACGAAATATTTTCAGAGTGCTGTTTCCAAGTGTCCACAAAGAGCTGCTGCTTGAAACTGTCCACATGCACATCTCCCATACTGGTGGGCTCGTTTCACTTCCTGGAATTTGGTTTCCTCTTCTTTGCTTGAAATGAGAAGCCTTCATTCAGCATGCTACGCACATCTTGTAGCAGTTTCAATTTTAAGCATGTTGGTGCTCTAAGAACGTTTTTTAACCTATGTAGAGTGTGTCACTCTCCAGCATTGAATACACAACTTAGAGCTCCTTTCGCCACAGACACGCAAACATCTTTTTGGGAAAGTCCTAATTGTGGTCACTTGGAAAAGTAAGGGTTTCATCGAGAACATGAAGACCATCATACTTTTACACCCTGCAACCGAAAGAAATGGCTTTTTGTACATGCCAGTCTCAATTTCACTACCAAATGCTCTTCCTGTCTGCTTTCTTGAATGTTCTCAACACATTAGGAGAAAGAGCATGTTTGGGCAAGAACGATGCAGTGTGTGTTTTTCTGGATTGCAAGTGATTTGGGAAACATACTCCTTGTTTTTCCACATCGTCTAAGAAAGAACATGAGGCTTGCAAGAGACTGAAACAATGCATCCCATAACGTATTCCAGCAGTGAAAACACACGTTTCTACAAAGACTTTGAAGGAGCAAGCAAAAGCCTAGTGGTTGAGTGTTCTTTCAGAGAGAAACACACGCATTTCTTCCTTCTGGAGTGAGTTTCCAGCCAGGAATTCATATGTATTTTGTACTGTGCATAATGTAGCTACCTGCTCGGGAGTTGTGTCATTGAAGCACCTTTCCTACAGGAGCTTATTGCAACATTCATTGTTTGGCTAAGTCCTTTAGGTTTGGTTTTGGAAAGTCTTTCAACTTTGGACAAATCCCGCTTCGTACGAAATATTTTCAGAGTGCTGTTTCCAAGTGTCCACAAAGAGCTGCTGCTTGAAACTGTCCACATGCACATCTCCCATACTGGTGGGCTCGTTTCACTTCCTGGAATTTGGTTTCCTCTTCTTTGCTTGAAATGAGAAGCCTTCATTCAGCATGCTACGCACATCTTGTAGCAGTTTCAATTTTAAGCATGTTGGTGCTCTAAGAACGTTTTTTAACCTATGTAGAGTGTGTCACTCTCCAGCATTGAATACACAACTTAGAGCTCCTTTCGCCACAGACACGCAAACATCTTTTTGGGAAAGTCCTAATTGTGGTCACTTGGAAAAGTAAGGGTTTCATCGAGAACATGAAGACCATCATACTTTTACACCCTGCAACCGAAAGAAATGGCTTTTTGTACATGCCAGTCTCAATTTCACTACCAAATGCTCTTCCTGTCTGCTTTCTTGAATGTTCTCAACACATTAGGAGAAAGAGCATGTTTGGGCAAGAACGATGCAGTGTGTGTTTTTCTGGATTGCAAGTGATTTGGGAAACATACTCCTTGTTTTTCCACATCGTCTAAGAAAGAACATGAGGCTTGCAAGAGACTGAAACAATGCATCCCATAACGTATTCCAGCAGTGAAAACACACGTTTCTACAAAGACTTTGAAGGAGCAAGCAAAAGCCTAGTGGTTGAGTGTTCTTTCAGAGAGAAACACACGCATTTCTTCCTTCTGGAGTGAGTTTCCAGCCAGGAATTCATATGTATTTTGTACTGTGCATAATGTAGCTACCTGCTCGGGAGTTGTGTCATTGAAGCACCTTTCCTACAGGAGCTTATTGCAACATTCATTGTTTGGCTAAGTCCTTTAGGTTTGGTTTTGGAAAGTCTTTCAACTTTGGACAAATCCCGCTTCGTACGAAATATTTTCAGAGTGCTGTTTCCAAGTGTCCACAAAGAGCTGCTGCTTGAAACTGTCCACATGCACATCTCCCATACTGGTGGGCTCGTTTCACTTCCTGGAATTTGGTTTCCTCTTCTTTGCTTGAAATGAGAAGCCTTCATTCAGCATGCTACGCACATCTTGTAGCAGTTTCAATTTTAAGCATGTTGGTGCTCTAAGAACGTTTTTTAACCTATGTAGAGTGTGTCACTCTCCAGCATTGAATACACAACTTAGAGCTCCTTTCGCACAGACACGCAAACATCTCTTTGGGAAAGTCCTAATTGTGGTCACTTGGAAAAGTAAGGGTTTCATCGAGAACATGAAGACCATCATACTTTTACACCCTGCAACCGAAAGAAATGGCTTTTTGTACATGCCAGTCTCAATTTCACTACCAAATGCTCTTCCTGTCTGCTTTCTTGAATGTTCTCAACACATTAGGAGAAAGAGCATGTTTGGGCAAGAGCGATGCAGTGTGTGTTTTTCCGGATTGCAAGTGATTTGGGAAACATACTCCTTGTTTTTCCACATCGTCTAAGAAAGAACATGAGGCTTGCAAGAGACTGAAACAATGCATCCCATAACGTATTCCAGCAGTGAAAACACACGTTTCTACAAAGACTTTGAAGGAGCAAGCAAAAGCCTAGTGGTTGAGTGTTCTTTCAGAGAGAAACACACGCATTTCTTCCTTCTGGAGTGAGTTTCCAGCCAGGAATTCATATGTATTTTGTACTGTGCAGAATGTAGCTACCTGCTCGGGAGTTGTGTCATTGAAGCACCTTTCCTACAGGAGCTTATTGCAACATTCATTGTTTGGCTAAGTCCTTTAGGTTTGGTTTTGGAAAGTCTTTCAACTTTGGACAAATCCCGCTTCGTACGAAATATTTTCAGAGTGCTGTTTCCAAGTGTCCACAAAGAGCTGCTGCTTGAAACTGTCCACATGCACATCTCCCATACTGGTGGGCTCGTTTCACTTCCTGGAATTTGGTTTCCTCTTCTTTGCTTGAAATGAGAAGCCTTCATTCAGCATGCTACGCACATCTTGTAGCAGTTTAAATTTTAAGCATGTTGGTGCTCTAAGAACGTTTTTTAACCTATGTAGAGTGTGTCACTCTCCAGCATTGAATACACAACTTAGAGCTCCTTTCGCACAGACACGCAAACATCTCTTTGGGAAAGTCCTAATTGTGGTCACTTGGAAAAGTAAGGGTTTCATCGAGAACATGAAGACCATCATACTTTTACACCCTGCAACCGAAAGAAATGGCTTTTTGTACATGCCAGTCTCAATTTCACTACCAAATGCTCTTCCTGTCTGCTTTCTTGAATGTTCTCAACACATTAGGAGAAAGAGCATGTTTGGGCAAGAGCGATGCAGTGTGTGTTTTTCCGGATTGCAAGTGATTTGGGAAACATACTCCTTGTTTTTCCACATCGTCTAAGAAAGAACATGAGGCTTGCAAGAGACTGAAACAATGCATCCCATAACGTATTCCAGCAGTGAAAACACACGTTTCTACAAAGACTTTGAAGGAGCAAGCAAAAGCCTAGTGGTTGAGTGTTCTTTCAGAGAGAAACACACGCATTTCTTCCTTCTGGAGTGAGTTTCCAGCCTGGAATTCATATGCATTTTGTACTGTGCAGAATGTAGCTACCTGCTCGGGTGTTGTGTCATAGAAGCCCCTTTCTTGCAGGAGCTTATTGCAACATTCATTGCTTGGCTAAGTCCTTTAGGGTTGCTTTTGGAAGGTCTTTCAACTTTGGCCAAATCCCGCTTCCTACGAAATTTTTTCGCAGCGCTGCTTCCAAGTGTCCACAAAGAGCTGCTCCTAGAAACTGTCCACATGCACATCTCCCATACTGGCATGCTCGTTTCACTACCTGGAATTTGGTTTCCTCTTCTTTCTTTGAAATGACAAGCCTTCATTCAGCATGCTACACACATCTTGTAGCAGTTTCTATTTTAAGCATGTTGGTGCTCTAAGGACGCTGTCTAACCTGTGTAGAGTGTGTCACTCTCCAGCACTGAATACACAACTTAGAGCTCCTTTCGCCACAGACACGCAAACACATGTTTTTGTGAAAGTCCTACTTCAGGTCACTTGGAAATGTAAGGGTTTCATAGAGAACATGAAATCAATCATGCTTTTGCACTCTGCAAGAGAAATAAATGGCTTTTCTACAAACCAGTCTGAAATTCACTGCAAAAGGCCCTTCTCTTCTGCTTTCTTGAATGTTCTCAACGCATTAGGTGAAAGAGCGTGTTTGAGCAAGAGTGATGCAGGTTGCGATTTCCTGGATTTCAAGTGATTTGGGAAACATAATCCGCGTTTTTCCACATTGTGTAAGAAAGAACATGAGGCCTGCAAGAGATTAAAACAATCCATCCCACAACGCATTCCAGCAGTGAAAACACACGTTTCTACAAAGACCTTGAAGGAGCAAGCAAAAGAGTAGTGGCTGAGTGTTCTTTCAGAGAGAAACACACGCATTTCTTCCTTCTGGAGTGAGTTTCCAGCCAGGAATTCATATGTATTTTGTACTGTGCATAATGTAGCTACCTGCTCGGGAGTTGTGTCATTGAAGCACCTTTCCTACAGGAGCTTATTGCAACATTCATTGTTTGGCTAAGTCCTTTAGGTTTGGTTTTGGAAAGTCTTTCAACTTTGGACAAATCCCGCTTCGTACGAAATATTTTCAGAGTGCTGTTTCCAAGTGTCCACAAAGAGCTGCTGCTTGAAACTGTCCACATGCACATCTCCCATACTGGTGGGCTCGTTTCACTTCCTGGAATTTGGTTTCCTCTTCTTTGCTTGAAATGAGAAGCCTTCATTCAGCATGCTACGCACATCTTGTAGCAGTTTCAATTTTAAGCATGTTGGTGCTCTAAGAACGTTTTTTAACCTATGTAGAGTGTGTCACTCTCCAGCATTGAATACACAACTTAGAGCTCCTTTCGCCACAGACACGCAAACATCTTTTTGGGAAAGTCCTAATTGTGGTCACTTGGAAAAGTAAGGGTTTCATCGAGAACATGAAGACCATCATACTTTTACACCCTGCAACCGAAAGAAATGGCTTTTTGTACATGCCAGTCTCAATTTCACTACCAAATGCTCTTCCTGTCTGCTTTCTTGAATGTTCTCAACACATTAGGAGAAAGAGCATGTTTGGGCAAGAACGATGCAGTGTGTGTTTTTCTGGATTGCAAGTTATTTGGGAAACATACTCCTTGTTTTTCCACATCGTCTAAGAAAGAACATGAGGCTTGCAAGAGACTGAAACAATGCATCCCATAACGTATTCCAGCAGTGAAAACACACGTTTCTACAAAGACTTTGAAGGAGCAAGCAAAAGCCTAGTGGTTGAGTGTTCTTTCAGAGAGAAACACACGCATTTCTTCCTTCTGGAGTGAGTTTCCAGCCAGGAATTCATATGTATTTTGTACTGTGCATAATGTAGCTACCTGCTCGGGAGTTGTGTCATTGAAGCACCTTTCCTACAGGAGCTTATTGCAACATTCATTGTTTGGCTAAGTCCTTTAGGTTTGGTTTTGGAAAGTCTTTCAACTTTGGACAAATCCCGCTTCGTACGAAATATTTTCAGAGTGCTGTTTCCAAGTGTCCACAAAGAGCTGCTGCTTGAAACTGTCCACATGCACATCTCCCATACTGGTGGGCTCGTTTCACTTCCTGGAATTTGGTTTCCTCTTCTTTGCTTGAAATGAGAAGCCTTCATTCAGCATGCTACGCACATCTTGTAGCAGTTTCAATTTTAAGCATGTTGGTGCTCTAAGAACGTTTTTTAACCTATGTAGAGTGTGTCACTCTCCAGCATTGAATACACAACTTAGAGCTCCTTTCGCACAGACACGCAAACATCTCTTTGGGAAAGTCCTAATTGTGGTCACTTGGAAAAGTAAGGGTTTCATCGAGAACATGAAGACCATCATACTTTTACACCCTGCAACCGAAAGAAATGGCTTTTTGTACATGCCAGTCTCAATTTCACTACCAAATGCTCTTCCTGTCTGCTTTCTTGAATGTTCTCAACACATTAGGAGAAAGAGCATGTTTGGGCAAGAGCGATGCAGTGTGTGTTTTTCCGGATTGCAAGTGATTTGGGAAACATACTCCTTGTTTTTCCACATCGTCTAAGAAAGAACATGAGGCTTGCAAGAGACTGAAACAATGCATCCCATAACGTATTCCAGCAGTGAAAACACACGTTTCTACAAAGACTTTGAAGGAGCAAGCAAAAGCCTAGTGGTTGAGTGTTCTTTCAGAGAGAAACACACGCATTTCTTCCTTCTGGAGTGAGTTTCCAGCCAGGAATTCATATGTATTTTGTACTGTGCAGAATGTAGCTACCTGCTCGGGAGTTGTGTCATTGAAGCACCTTTCCTACAGGAGCTTATTGCAACATTCATTGTTTGGCTAAGTCCTTTAGGTTTGGTTTTGGAAAGTCTTTCAACTTTGGACAAATCCCGCTTCGTACGAAATATTTTCAGAGTGCTGTTTCCAAGTGTCCACAAAGAGCTGCTGCTTGAAACTGTCCACATGCACATCTCCCATACTGGTGGGCTCGTTTCACTTCCTGGAATTTGGTTTCCTCTTCTTTGCTTGAAATGAGAAGCCTTCATTCAGCATGCTACGCACATCTTGTAGCAGTTTAAATTTTAAGCATGTTGGTGCTCTAAGAACGTTTTTTAACCTATGTAGAGTGTGTCACTCTCCAGCATTGAATACACAACTTAGAGCTCCTTTCGCACAGACACGCAAACATCTCTTTGGGAAAGTCCTAATTGTGGTCACTTGGAAAAGTAAGGGTTTCATCGAGAACATGAAGACCATCATACTTTTACACCCTGCAACCGAAAGAAATGGCTTTTTGTACATGCCAGTCTCAATTTCACTACCAAATGCTCTTCCTGTCTGCTTTCTTGAATGTTCTCAACACATTAGGAGAAAGAGCATGTTTGGGCAAGAGCGATGCAGTGTGTGTTTTTCCGGATTGCAAGTGATTTGGGAAACATACTCCTTGTTTTTCCACATCGTCTAAGAAAGAACATGAGGCTTGCAAGAGACTGAAACAATGCATCCCATAACGTATTCCAGCAGTGAAAACACACGTTTCTACAAAGACTTTGAAGGAGCAAGCAAAAGCCTAGTGGTTGAGTGTTCTTTCAGAGAGAAACACACGCATTTCTTCCTTCTGGAGTGAGTTTCCAGCCTGGAATTCATATGCATTTTGTACTGTGCAGAATGTAGCTACCTGCTCGGGTGTTGTGTCATAGAAGCCCCTTTCTTGCAGGAGCTTATTGCAACATTCATTGCTTGGCTAAGTCCTTTAGGGTTGCTTTTGGAAGGTCTTTCAACTTTGGCCAAATCCCGCTTCCTACGAAATTTTTTCGCAGCGCTGCTTCCAAGTGTCCACAAAGAGCTGCTCCTAGAAACTGTCCACATGCACATCTCCCATACTGGCATGCTCGTTTCACTACCTGGAATTTGGTTTCCTCTTCTTTCTTTGAAATGACAAGCCTTCATTCAGCATGCTACACACATCTTGTAGCAGTTTCTATTTTAAGCATGTTGGTGCTCTAAGGACGCTGTCTAACCTGTGTAGAGTGTGTCACTCTCCAGCACTGAATACACAACTTAGAGCTCCTTTCGCCACAGACACGCAAACACATGTTTTTGTGAAAGTCCTACTTCAGGTCACTTGGAAATGTAAGGGTTTCATAGAGAACATGAAATCAATCATGCTTTTGCACTCTGCAAGAGAAATAAATGGCTTTTCTACAAACCAGTCTGAAATTCACTGCAAAAGGCCCTTCTCTTCTGCTTTCTTGAATGTTCTCAACGCATTAGGTGAAAGAGCGTGTTTGAGCAAGAGTGATGCAGGTTGCGATTTCCTGGATTTCAAGTGATTTGGGAAACATAATCCGCGTTTTTCCACATTGTGTAAGAAAGAACATGAGGCCTGCAAGAGATTAAAACAATCCATCCCACAACGCATTCCAGCAGTGAAAACACACGTTTCTACAAAGACCTTGAAGGAGCAAGCAAAAGAGTAGTGGCTGAGTGTTCTTTCAGAGAGAAACACACGCATTTCTTCCTTCTGGAGTGAGTTTCCAGCCAGGAATTCATATGTATTTTGTACTGTGCATAATGTAGCTACCTGCTCGGGAGTTGTGTCATTGAAGCACCTTTCCTACAGGAGCTTATTGCAACATTCATTGTTTGGCTAAGTCCTTTAGGTTTGGTTTTGGAAAGTCTTTCAACTTTGGACAAATCCCGCTTCGTACGAAATATTTTCAGAGTGCTGTTTCCAAGTGTCCACAAAGAGCTGCTGCTTGAAACTGTCCACATGCACATCTCCCATACTGGTGGGCTCGTTTCACTTCCTGGAATTTGGTTTCCTCTTCTTTGCTTGAAATGAGAAGCCTTCATTCAGCATGCTACGCACATCTTGTAGCAGTTTCAATTTTAAGCATGTTGGTGCTCTAAGAACGTTTTTTAACCTATGTAGAGTGTGTCACTCTCCAGCATTGAATACACAACTTAGAGCTCCTTTCGCCACAGACACGCAAACATCTTTTTGGGAAAGTCCTAATTGTGGTCACTTGGAAAAGTAAGGGTTTCATCGAGAACATGAAGACCATCATACTTTTACACCCTGCAACCGAAAGAAATGGCTTTTTGTACATGCCAGTCTCAATTTCACTACCAAATGCTCTTCCTGTCTGCTTTCTTGAATGTTCTCAACACATTAGGAGAAAGAGCATGTTTGGGCAAGAACGATGCAGTGTGTGTTTTTCTGGATTGCAAGTGATTTGGGAAACATACTCCTTGTTTTTCCACATCGTCTAAGAAAGAACATGAGGCTTGCAAGAGACTGAAACAATGCATCCCATAACGTATTCCAGCAGTGAAAACACACGTTTCTACAAAGACTTTGAAGGAGCAAGCAAAAGCCTAGTGGTTGAGTGTTCTTTCAGAGAGAAACACACGCATTTCTTCCTTCTGGAGTGAGTTTCCAGCCAGGAATTCATATGTATTTTGTACTGTGCATAATGTAGCTACCTGCTCGGGAGTTGTGTCATTGAAGCACCTTTCCTACAGGAGCTTATTGCAACATTCATTGTTTGGCTAAGTCCTTTAGGTTTGGTTTTGGAAAGTCTTTCAACTTTGGACAAATCCCGCTTCGTACGAAATATTTTCAGAGTGCTGTTTCCAAGTGTCCACAAAGAGCTGCTGCTTGAAACTGTCCACATGCACATCTCCCATACTGGTGGGCTCGTTTCACTTCCTGGAATTTGGTTTCCTCTTCTTTGCTTGAAATGAGAAGCCTTCATTCAGCATGCTACGCACATCTTGTAGCAGTTTAAATTTTAAGCATGTTGGTGCTCTAAGAACGTTTTTTAACCTATGTAGAGTGTGTCACTCTCCAGCATTGAATACACAACTTAGAGCTCCTTTCGCCACAGACACGCAAACATCTTTTTGGGAAAGTCCTAATTGTGGTCACTTGGAAAAGTAAGGGTTTCATCGAGAACATGAAGACCATCATACTTTTACACCCTGCAACCGAAAGAAATGGCTTTTTGTACATGCCAGTCTCAATTTCACTACCAAATGCTCTTCCTGTCTGCTTTCTTGAATGTTCTCAACACATTAGGAGAAAGAGCATGTTTGGGCAAGAACGATGCAGTGTGTGTTTTTCTGGATTGCAAGTGATTTGGGAAACATACTCCTTGTTTTTCCACATCGTCTAAGAAAGAACATGAGGCTTGCAAGAGACTGAAACAATGCATCCCATAACGTATTCCAGCAGTGAAAACACACGTTTCTACAAAGACTTTGAAGGAGCAAGCAAAAGCCTAGTGGTTGAGTGTTCTTTCAGAGAGAAACACACGCATTTCTTCCTTCTGGAGTGAGTTTCCAGCCAGGAATTCATATGTATTTTGTACTGTGCATAATGTAGCTACCTGCTCGGGAGTTGTGTCATTGAAGCACCTTTCCTACAGGAGCTTATTGCAACATTCATTGTTTGGCTAAGTCCTTTAGGTTTGGTTTTGGAAAGTCTTTCAACTTTGGACAAATCCCGCTTCGTACGAAATATTTTCAGAGTGCTGTTTCCAAGTGTCCACAAAGAGCTGCTGCTTGAAACTGTCCACATGCACATCTCCCATACTGGTGGGCTCGTTTCACTTCCTGGAATTTGGTTTCCTCTTCTTTGCTTGAAATGAGAAGCCTTCATTCAGCATGCTACGCACATCTTGTAGCAGTTTCAATTTTAAGCATGTTGGTGCTCTAAGAACGTTTTTTAACCTATGTAGAGTGTGTCACTCTCCAGCATTGAATACACAACTTAGAGCTCCTTTCGCACAGACACGCAAACATCTCTTTGGGAAAGTCCTAATTGTGGTCACTTGGAAAAGTAAGGGTTTCATCGAGAACATGAAGACCATCATACTTTTACACCCTGCAACCGAAAGAAATGGCTTTTTGTACATGCCAGTCTCAATTTCACTACCAAATGCTCTTCCTGTCTGCTTTCTTGAATGTTCTCAACACATTAGGAGAAAGAGCATGTTTGGGCAAGAGCGATGCAGTGTGTGTTTTTCCGGATTGCAAGTGATTTGGGAAACATACTCCTTGTTTTTCCACATCGTCTAAGAAAGAACATGAGGCTTGCAAGAGACTGAAACAATGCATCCCATAACGTATTCCAGCAGTGAAAACACACGTTTCTACAAAGACTTTGAAGGAGCAAGCAAAAGCCTAGTGGTTGAGTGTTCTTTCAGAGAGAAACACACGCATTTCTTCCTTCTGGAGTGAGTTTCCAGCCTGGAATTCATATGCATTTTGTACTGTGCAGAATGTAGCTACCTGCTCGGGTGTTGTGTCATAGAAGCCCCTTTCTTGCAGGAGCTTATTGCAACATTCATTGCTTGGCTAAGTCCTTTAGGGTTGCTTTTGGAAGGTCTTTCAACTTTGGCCAAATCCCGCTTCCTACGAAATTTTTTCGCAGCGCTGCTTCCAAGTGTCCACAAAGAGCTGCTCCTAGAAACTGTCCACATGCACATCTCCCATACTGGCATGCTCGTTTCACTACCTGGAATTTGGTTTCCTCTTCTTTCTTTGAAATGACAAGCCTTCATTCAGCATGCTACACACATCTTGTAGCAGTTTCTATTTTAAGCATGTTGGTGCTCTAAGGACGCTGTCTAACCTGTGTAGAGTGTGTCACTCTCCAGCACTGAATACACAACTTAGAGCTCCTTTCGCCACAGACACGCAAACACATGTTTTTGTGAAAGTCCTACTTCAGGTCACTTGGAAATGTAAGGGTTTCATAGAGAACATGAAATCAATCATGCTTTTGCACTCTGCAAGAGAAATAAATGGCTGTTCTACAAACCAGTCTGAAATTCACTGCAAAAGGCCCTTCTCTTCTGCTTTCTTGAATGTTCTCAACGCATTAGGTGAAAGAGCGTGTTTGAGCAAGAGTGATGCAGGTTGCGATTTCCTGGATTTCAAGTGATTTGGGAAACATAATCCGCGTTTTTCCACATTGTGTAAGAAAGAACATGAGGCCTGCAAGAGATTAAAACAATCCATCCCACAACGCATTCCAGCAGTGAAAACACACGTTTCTACAAAGACCTTGAAGGAGCAAGCAAAAGAGTAGTGGCTGAGTGTTCTTTCAGAGAGAAACACACGCATTTCTTCCTTCTGGAGTGAGTTTCCAGCCAGGAATTCATATGTATTTTGTACTGTGCATAATGTAGCTACCTGCTCGGGAGTTGTGTCATTGAAGCACCTTTCCTACAGGAGCTTATTGCAACATTCATTGTTTGGCTAAGTCCTTTAGGTTTGGTTTTGGAAAGTCTTTCAACTTTGGACAAATCCCGCTTCGTACGAAATATTTTCAGAGTGCTGTTTCCAAGTGTCCACAAAGAGCTGCTGCTTGAAACTGTCCACATGCACATCTCCCATACTGGTGGGCTCGTTTCACTTCCTGGAATTTGGTTTCCTCTTCTTTGCTTGAAATGAGAAGCCTTCATTCAGCATGCTACGCACATCTTGTAGCAGTTTCAATTTTAAGCATGTTGGTGCTCTAAGAACGTTTTTTAACCTATGTAGAGTGTGTCACTCTCCAGCATTGAATACACAACTTAGAGCTCCTTTCGCCACAGACACGCAAACATCTTTTTGGGAAAGTCCTAATTGTGGTCACTTGGAAAAGTAAGGGTTTCATCGAGAACATGAAGACCATCATACTTTTACACCCTGCAACCGAAAGAAATGGCTTTTTGTACATGCCAGTCTCAATTTCACTACCAAATGCTCTTCCTGTCTGCTTTCTTGAATGTTCTCAACACATTAGGAGAAAGAGCATGTTTGGGCAAGAACGATGCAGTGTGTGTTTTTCTGGATTGCAAGTGATTTGGGAAACATACTCCTTGTTTTTCCACATCGTCTAAGAAAGAACATGAGGCTTGCAAGAGACTGAAACAATGCATCCCATAACGTATTCCAGCAGTGAAAACACACGTTTC
Source organism: Miniopterus schreibersii (assembly GCF_964146895.1). Lineage (NCBI taxonomy): Eukaryota > Metazoa > Chordata > Mammalia > Chiroptera > Miniopteridae > Miniopterus > Miniopterus schreibersii. Next base: position 901,568 of record NC_138107.1, on the reverse strand, counting down.
TACAAAGACTTTGAAGGAGCAAGCAAAAGCCTAGTGGTTGAGTGTTCTTTCAGAGAGAAACACACGCATTTCTTCCTTCTGGAGTGAGTTTCCAGCCAGGAATTCATATGTATTTTGTACTGTGCATAATGTAGCTACCTGCTCGGGAGTTGTGTCATTGAAGCACCTTTCCTACAGGAGCTTATTGCAACATTCATTGTTTGGCTAAGTCCTTTAGGTTTGGTTTTGGAAAGTCTTTCAACTTTGGACAAATCCCGCTTCGTACGAAATATTTTCAGAGTGCTGTTTCCAAGTGTCCACAAAGAGCTGCTGCTTGAAACTGTCCACATGCACATCTCCCATACTGGTGGGCTCGTTTCACTTCCTGGAATTTGGTTTCCTCTTCTTTGCTTGAAATGAGAAGCCTTCATTCAGCATGCTACGCACATCTTGTAGCAGTTTAAATTTTAAGCATGTTGGTGCTCTAAGAACGTTTTTTAACCTATGTAGAGTGTGTCACTCTCCAGCATTGAATACACAACTTAGAGCTCCTTTCGCCACAGACACGCAAACATCTTTTTGGGAAAGTCCTAATTGTGGTCACTTGGAAAAGTAAGGGTTTCATCGAGAACATGAAGACCATCATACTTTTACACCCTGCAACCGAAAGAAATGGCTTTTTGTACATGCCAGTCTCAATTTCACTACCAAATGCTCTTCCTGTCTGCTTTCTTGAATGTTCTCAACACATTAGGAGAAAGAGCATGTTTGGGCAAGAACGATGCAGTGTGTGTTTTTCTGGATTGCAAGTGATTTGGGAAACATACTCCTTGTTTTTCCACATCGTCTAAGAAAGAACATGAGGCTTGCAAGAGACTGAAACAATGCATCCCATAACGTATTCCAGCAGTGAAAACACACGTTTCTACAAAGACTTTGAAGGAGCAAGCAAAAGCCTAGTGGTTGAGTGTTCTTTCAGAGAGAAACACACGCATTTCTTCCTTCTGGAGTGAGTTTCCAGCCAGGAATTCATATGTATTTTGTACTGTGCATAATGTAGCTACCTGCTCGGGAGTTGTGTCATTGAAGCACCTTTCCTACAGGAGCTTATTGCAACATTCATTGTTTGGCTAAGTCCTTTAGGTTTGGTTTTGGAAAGTCTTTCAACTTTGGACAAATCCCGCTTCGTACGAAATATTTTCAGAGTGCTGTTTCCAAGTGTCCACAAAGAGCTGCTGCTTGAAACTGTCCACATGCACATCTCCCATACTGGTGGGCTCGTTTCACTTCCTGGAATTTGGTTTCCTCTTCTTTGCTTGAAATGAGAAGCCTTCATTCAGCATGCTACGCACATCTTGTAGCAGTTTCAATTTTAAGCATGTTGGTGCTCTAAGAACGTTTTTTAACCTATGTAGAGTGTGTCACTCTCCAGCATTGAATACACAACTTAGAGCTCCTTTCGCACAGACACGCAAACATCTCTTTGGGAAAGTCCTAATTGTGGTCACTTGGAAAAGTAAGGGTTTCATCGAGAACATGAAGACCATCATACTTTTACACCCTGCAACCGAAAGAAATGGCTTTTTGTACATGCCAGTCTCAATTTCACTACCAAATGCTCTTCCTGTCTGCTTTCTTGAATGTTCTCAACACATTAGGAGAAAGAGCATGTTTGGGCAAGAGCGATGCAGTGTGTGTTTTTCCGGATTGCAAGTGATTTGGGAAACATACTCCTTGTTTTTCCACATCGTCTAAGAAAGAACATGAGGCTTGCAAGAGACTGAAACAATGCATCCCATAACGTATTCCAGCAGTGAAAACACACGTTTCTACAAAGACTTTGAAGGAGCAAGCAAAAGCCTAGTGGTTGAGTGTTCTTTCAGAGAGAAACACACGCATTTCTTCCTTCTGGAGTGAGTTTCCAGCCTGGAATTCATATGCATTTTGTACTGTGCAGAATGTAGCTACCTGCTCGGGTGTTGTGTCATAGAAGCCCCTTTCTTGCAGGAGCTTATTGCAACATTCATTGCTTGGCTAAGTCCTTTAGGGTTGCTTTTGGAAGGTCTTTCAACTTTGGCCAAATCCCGCTTCCTACGAAATTTTTTCGCAGCGCTGCTTCCAAGTGTCCACAAAGAGCTGCTCCTAGAAACTGTCCACATGCACATCTCCCATACTGGCATGCTCGTTTCACTACCTGGAATTTGGTTTCCTCTTCTTTCTTTGAAATGACAAGCCTTCATTCAGCATGCTACACACATCTTGTAGCAGTTTCTATTTTAAGCATGTTGGTGCTCTAAGGACGCTGTCTAACCTGTGTAGAGTGTGTCACTCTCCAGCACTGAATACACAACTTAGAGCTCCTTTCGCCACAGACACGCAAACACATGTTTTTGTGAAAGTCCTACTTCAGGTCACTTGGAAATGTAAGGGTTTCATAGAGAACATGAAATCAATCATGCTTTTGCACTCTGCAAGAGAAATAAATGGCTTTTCTACAAACCAGTCTGAAATTCACTGCAAAAGGCCCTTCTCTTCTGCTTTCTTGAATGTTCTCAACGCATTAGGTGAAAGAGCGTGTTTGAGCAAGAGTGATGCAGGTTGCGATTTCCTGGATTTCAAGTGATTTGGGAAACATAATCCGCGTTTTTCCACATTGTGTAAGAAAGAACATGAGGCCTGCAAGAGATTAAAACAATCCATCCCACAACGCATTCCAGCAGTGAAAACACACGTTTCTACAAAGACCTTGAAGGAGCAAGCAAAAGAGTAGTGGCTGAGTGTTCTTTCAGAGAGAAACACACGCATTTCTTCCTTCTGGAGTGAGTTTCCAGCCAGGAATTCATATGTATTTTGTACTGTGCATAATGTAGCTACCTGCTCGGGAGTTGTGTCATTGAAGCACCTTTCCTACAGGAGCTTATTGCAACATTCATTGTTTGGCTAAGTCCTTTAGGTTTGGTTTTGGAAAGTCTTTCAACTTTGGACAAATCCCGCTTCGTACGAAATATTTTCAGAGTGCTGTTTCCAAGTGTCCACAAAGAGCTGCTGCTTGAAACTGTCCACATGCACATCTCCCATACTGGTGGGCTCGTTTCACTTCCTGGAATTTGGTTTCCTCTTCTTTGCTTGAAATGAGAAGCCTTCATTCAGCATGCTACGCACATCTTGTAGCAGTTTCAATTTTAAGCATGTTGGTGCTCTAAGAACGTTTTTTAACCTATGTAGAGTGTGTCACTCTCCAGCATTGAATACACAACTTAGAGCTCCTTTCGCCACAGACACGCAAACATCTTTTTGGGAAAGTCCTAATTGTGGTCACTTGGAAAAGTAAGGGTTTCATCGAGAACATGAAGACCATCATACTTTTACACCCTGCAACCGAAAGAAATGGCTTTTTGTACATGCCAGTCTCAATTTCACTACCAAATGCTCTTCCTGTCTGCTTTCTTGAATGTTCTCAACACATTAGGAGAAAGAGCATGTTTGGGCAAGAACGATGCAGTGTGTGTTTTTCTGGATTGCAAGTGATTTGGGAAACATACTCCTTGTTTTTCCACATCGTCTAAGAAAGAACATGAGGCTTGCAAGAGACTGAAACAATGCATCCCATAACGTATTCCAGCAGTGAAAACACACGTTTCTACAAAGACTTTGAAGGAGCAAGCAAAAGCCTAGTGGTTGAGTGTTCTTTCAGAGAGAAACACACGCATTTCTTCCTTCTGGAGTGAGTTTCCAGCCAGGAATTCATATGTATTTTGTACTGTGCATAATGTAGCTACCTGCTCGGGAGTTGTGTCATTGAAGCACCTTTCCTACAGGAGCTTATTGCAACATTCATTGTTTGGCTAAGTCCTTTAGGTTTGGTTTTGGAAAGTCTTTCAACTTTGGACAAATCCCGCTTCGTACGAAATATTTTCAGAGTGCTGTTTCCAAGTGTCCACAAAGAGCTGCTGCTTGAAACTGTCCACATGCACATCTCCCATACTGGTGGGCTCGTTTCACTTCCTGGAATTTGGTTTCCTCTTCTTTGCTTGAAATGAGAAGCCTTCATTCAGCATGCTACGCACATCTTGTAGCAGTTTCAATTTTAAGCATGTTGGTGCTCTAAGAACGTTTTTTAACCTATGTAGAGTGTGTCACTCTCCAGCATTGAATACACAACTTAGAGCTCCTTTCGCCACAGACACGCAAACATCTTTTTGGGAAAGTCCTAATTGTGGTCACTTGGAAAAGTAAGGGTTTCATCGAGAACATGAAGACCATCATACTTTTACACCCTGCAACCGAAAGAAATGGCTTTTTGTACATGCCAGTCTCAATTTCACTACCAAATGCTCTTCCTGTCTGCTTTCTTGAATGTTCTCAACACATTAGGAGAAAGAGCATGTTTGGGCAAGAACGATGCAGTGTGTGTTTTTCTGGATTGCAAGTGATTTGGGAAACATACTCCTTGTTTTTCCACATCGTCTAAGAAAGAACATGAGGCTTGCAAGAGACTGAAACAATGCATCCCATAACGTATTCCAGCAGTGAAAACACACGTTTCTACAAAGACTTTGAAGGAGCAAGCAAAAGCCTAGTGGTTGAGTGTTCTTTCAGAGAGAAACACACGCATTTCTTCCTTCTGGAGTGAGTTTCCAGCCAGGAATTCATATGTATTTTGTACTGTGCATAATGTAGCTACCTGCTCGGGAGTTGTGTCATTGAAGCACCTTTCCTACAGGAGCTTATTGCAACATTCATTGTTTGGCTAAGTCCTTTAGGTTTGGTTTTGGAAAGTCTTTCAACTTTGGACAAATCCCGCTTCGTACGAAATATTTTCAGAGTGCTGTTTCCAAGTGTCCACAAAGAGCTGCTGCTTGAAACTGTCCACATGCACATCTCCCATACTGGTGGGCTCGTTTCACTTCCTGGAATTTGGTTTCCTCTTCTTTGCTTGAAATGAGAAGCCTTCATTCAGCATGCTACGCACATCTTGTAGCAGTTTCAATTTTAAGCATGTTGGTGCTCTAAGAACGTTTTTTAACCTATGTAGAGTGTGTCACTCTCCAGCATTGAATACACAACTTAGAGCTCCTTTCGCACAGACACGCAAACATCTCTTTGGGAAAGTCCTAATTGTGGTCACTTGGAAAAGTAAGGGTTTCATCGAGAACATGAAGACCATCATACTTTTACACCCTGCAACCGAAAGAAATGGCTTTTTGTACATGCCAGTCTCAATTTCACTACCAAATGCTCTTCCTGTCTGCTTTCTTGAATGTTCTCAACACATTAGGAGAAAGAGCATGTTTGGGCAAGAGCGATGCAGTGTGTGTTTTTCCGGATTGCAAGTGATTTGGGAAACATACTCCTTGTTTTTCCACATCGTCTAAGAAAGAACATGAGGCTTGCAAGAGACTGAAACAATGCATCCCATAACGTATTCCAGCAGTGAAAACACACGTTTCTACAAAGACTTTGAAGGAGCAAGCAAAAGCCTAGTGGTTGAGTGTTCTTTCAGAGAGAAACACACGCATTTCTTCCTTCTGGAGTGAGTTTCCAGCCTGGAATTCATATGCATTTTGTACTGTGCAGAATGTAGCTACCTGCTCGGGTGTTGTGTCATAGAAGCCCCTTTCTTGCAGGAGCTTATTGCAACATTCATTGCTTGGCTAAGTCCTTTAGGGTTGCTTTTGGAAGGTCTTTCAACTTTGGCCAAATCCCGCTTCCTACGAAATTTTTTCGCAGCGCTGCTTCCAAGTGTCCACAAAGAGCTGCTCCTAGAAACTGTCCACATGCACATCTCCCATACTGGCATGCTCGTTTCACTACCTGGAATTTGGTTTCCTCTTCTTTCTTTGAAATGACAAGCCTTCATTCAGCATGCTACACACATCTTGTAGCAGTTTCTATTTTAAGCATGTTGGTGCTCTAAGGACGCTGTCTAACCTGTGTAGAGTGTGTCACTCTCCAGCACTGAATACACAACTTAGAGCTCCTTTCGCCACAGACACGCAAACACATGTTTTTGTGAAAGTCCTACTTCAGGTCACTTGGAAATGTAAGGGTTTCATAGAGAACATGAAATCAATCATGCTTTTGCACTCTGCAAGAGAAATAAATGGCTGTTCTACAAACCAGTCTGAAATTCACTGCAAAAGGCCCTTCTCTTCTGCTTTCTTGAATGTTCTCAACGCATTAGGTGAAAGAGCGTGTTTGAGCAAGAGTGATGCAGGTTGCGATTTCCTGGATTTCAAGTGATTTGGGAAACATAATCCGCGTTTTTCCACATTGTGTAAGAAAGAACATGAGGCCTGCAAGAGATTAAAACAATCCATCCCACAACGCATTCCAGCAGTGAAAACACACGTTTCTACAAAGACCTTGAAGGAGCAAGCAAAAGAGTAGTGGCTGAGTGTTCTTTCAGAGAGAAACACACGCATTTCTTCCTTCTGGAGTGAGTTTCCAGCCAGGAATTCATATGTATTTTGTACTGTGCATAATGTAGCTACCTGCTCGGGAGTTGTGTCATTGAAGCACCTTTCCTACAGGAGCTTATTGCAACATTCATTGTTTGGCTAAGTCCTTTAGGTTTGGTTTTGGAAAGTCTTTCAACTTTGGACAAATCCCGCTTCGTACGAAATATTTTCAGAGTGCTGTTTCCAAGTGTCCACAAAGAGCTGCTGCTTGAAACTGTCCACATGCACATCTCCCATACTGGTGGGCTCGTTTCACTTCCTGGAATTTGGTTTCCTCTTCTTTGCTTGAAATGAGAAGCCTTCATTCAGCATGCTACGCACATCTTGTAGCAGTTTCAATTTTAAGCATGTTGGTGCTCTAAGAACGTTTTTTAACCTATGTAGAGTGTGTCACTCTCCAGCATTGAATACACAACTTAGAGCTCCTTTCGCCACAGACACGCAAACATCTTTTTGGGAAAGTCCTAATTGTGGTCACTTGGAAAAGTAAGGGTTTCATCGAGAACATGAAGACCATCATACTTTTACACCCTGCAACCGAAAGAAATGGCTTTTTGTACATGCCAGTCTCAATTTCACTACCAAATGCTCTTCCTGTCTGCTTTCTTGAATGTTCTCAACACATTAGGAGAAAGAGCATGTTTGGGCAAGAACGATGCAGTGTGTGTTTTTCTGGATTGCAAGTGATTTGGGAAACATACTCCTTGTTTTTCCACATCGTCTAAGAAAGAACATGAGGCTTGCAAGAGACTGAAACAATGCATCCCATAACGTATTCCAGCAGTGAAAACACACGTTTCTACAAAGACTTTGAAGGAGCAAGCAAAAGCCTAGTGGTTGAGTGTTCTTTCAGAGAGAAACACACGCATTTCTTCCTTCTGGAGTGAGTTTCCAGCCAGGAATTCATATGTATTTTGTACTGTGCATAATGTAGCTACCTGCTCGGGAGTTGTGTCATTGAAGCACCTTTCCTACAGGAGCTTATTGCAACATTCATTGTTTGGCTAAGTCCTTTAGGTTTGGTTTTGGAAAGTCTTTCAACTTTGGACAAATCCCGCTTCGTACGAAATATTTTCAGAGTGCTGTTTCCAAGTGTCCACAAAGAGCTGCTGCTTGAAACTGTCCACATGCACATCTCCCATACTGGTGGGCTCGTTTCACTTCCTGGAATTTGGTTTCCTCTTCTTTGCTTGAAATGAGAAGCCTTCATTCAGCATGCTACGCACATCTTGTAGCAGTTTAAATTTTAAGCATGTTGGTGCTCTAAGAACGTTTTTTAACCTATGTAGAGTGTGTCACTCTCCAGCATTGAATACACAACTTAGAGCTCCTTTCGCCACAGACACGCAAACATCTTTTTGGGAAAGTCCTAATTGTGGTCACTTGGAAAAGTAAGGGTTTCATCGAGAACATGAAGACCATCATACTTTTACACCCTGCAACCGAAAGAAATGGCTTTTTGTACATGCCAGTCTCAATTTCACTACCAAATGCTCTTCCTGTCTGCTTTCTTGAATGTTCTCAACACATTAGGAGAAAGAGCATGTTTGGGCAAGAACGATGCAGTGTGTGTTTTTCTGGATTGCAAGTGATTTGGGAAACATACTCCTTGTTTTTCCACATCGTCTAAGAAAGAACATGAGGCTTGCAAGAGACTGAAACAATGCATCCCATAACGTATTCCAGCAGTGAAAACACACGTTTCTACAAAGACTTTGAAGGAGCAAGCAAAAGCCTAGTGGTTGAGTGTTCTTTCAGAGAGAAACACACGCATTTCTTCCTTCTGGAGTGAGTTTCCAGCCAGGAATTCATATGTATTTTGTACTGTGCATAATGTAGCTACCTGCTCGGGAGTTGTGTCATTGAAGCACCTTTCCTACAGGAGCTTATTGCAACATTCATTGTTTGGCTAAGTCCTTTAGGTTTGGTTTTGGAAAGTCTTTCAACTTTGGACAAATCCCGCTTCGTACGAAATATTTTCAGAGTGCTGTTTCCAAGTGTCCACAAAGAGCTGCTGCTTGAAACTGTCCACATGCACATCTCCCATACTGGTGGGCTCGTTTCACTTCCTGGAATTTGGTTTCCTCTTCTTTGCTTGAAATGAGAAGCCTTCATTCAGCATGCTACGCACATCTTGTAGCAGTTTCAATTTTAAGCATGTTGGTGCTCTAAGAACGTTTTTTAACCTATGTAGAGTGTGTCACTCTCCAGCATTGAATACACAACTTAGAGCTCCTTTCGCACAGACACGCAAACATCTCTTTGGGAAAGTCCTAATTGTGGTCACTTGGAAAAGTAAGGGTTTCATCGAGAACATGAAGACCATCATACTTTTACACCCTGCAACCGAAAGAAATGGCTTTTTGTACATGCCAGTCTCAATTTCACTACCAAATGCTCTTCCTGTCTGCTTTCTTGAATGTTCTCAACACATTAGGAGAAAGAGCATGTTTGGGCAAGAGCGATGCAGTGTGTGTTTTTCCGGATTGCAAGTGATTTGGGAAACATACTCCTTGTTTTTCCACATCGTCTAAGAAAGAACATGAGGCTTGCAAGAGACTGAAACAATGCATCCCATAACGTATTCCAGCAGTGAAAACACACGTTTCTACAAAGACTTTGAAGGAGCAAGCAAAAGCCTAGTGGTTGAGTGTTCTTTCAGAGAGAAACACACGCATTTCTTCCTTCTGGAGTGAGTTTCCAGCCTGGAATTCATATGCATTTTGTACTGTGCAGAATGTAGCTACCTGCTCGGGTGTTGTGTCATAGAAGCCCCTTTCTTGCAGGAGCTTATTGCAACATTCATTGCTTGGCTAAGTCCTTTAGGGTTGCTTTTGGAAGGTCTTTCAACTTTGGCCAAATCCCGCTTCCTACGAAATTTTTTCGCAGCGCTGCTTCCAAGTGTCCACAAAGAGCTGCTCCTAGAAACTGTCCACATGCACATCTCCCATACTGGCATGCTCGTTTCACTACCTGGAATTTGGTTTCCTCTTCTTTCTTTGAAATGACAAGCCTTCATTCAGCATGCTACACACATCTTGTAGCAGTTTCTATTTTAAGCATGTTGGTGCTCTAAGGACGCTGTCTAACCTGTGTAGAGTGTGTCACTCTCCAGCACTGAATACACAACTTAGAGCTCCTTTCGCCACAGACACGCAAACACATGTTTTTGTGAAAGTCCTACTTCAGGTCACTTGGAAATGTAAGGGTTTCATAGAGAACATGAAATCAATCATGCTTTTGCACTCTGCAAGAGAAATAAATGGCTTTTCTACAAACCAGTCTGAAATTCACTGCAAAAGGCCCTTCTCTTCTGCTTTCTTGAATGTTCTCAACGCATTAGGTGAAAGAGCGTGTTTGAGCAAGAGTGATGCAGGTTGCGATTTCCTGGATTTCAAGTGATTTGGGAAACATAATCCGCGTTTTTCCACATTGTGTAAGAAAGAACATGAGGCCTGCAAGAGATTAAAACAATCCATCCCACAACGCATTCCAGCAGTGAAAACACACGTTTCTACAAAGACCTTGAAGGAGCAAGCAAAAGAGTAGTGGCTGAGTGTTCTTTCAGAGAGAAACACACGCATTTCTTCCTTCTGGAGTGAGTTTCCAGCCAGGAATTCATATGTATTTTGTACTGTGCATAATGTAGCTACCTGCTCGGGAGTTGTGTCATTGAAGCACCTTTCCTACAGGAGCTTATTGCAACATTCATTGTTTGGCTAAGTCCTTTAGGTTTGGTTTTGGAAAGTCTTTCAACTTTGGACAAATCCCGCTTCGTACGAAATATTTTCAGAGTGCTGTTTCCAAGTGTCCACAAAGAGCTGCTGCTTGAAACTGTCCACATGCACATCTCCCATACTGGTGGGCTCGTTTCACTTCCTGGAATTTGGTTTCCTCTTCTTTGCTTGAAATGAGAAGCCTTCATTCAGCATGCTACGCACATCTTGTAGCAGTTTCAATTTTAAGCATGTTGGTGCTCTAAGAACGTTTTTTAACCTATGTAGAGTGTGTCACTCTCCAGCATTGAATACACAACTTAGAGCTCCTTTCGCCACAGACACGCAAACATCTTTTTGGGAAAGTCCTAATTGTGGTCACTTGGAAAAGTAAGGGTTTCATCGAGAACATGAAGACCATCATACTTTTACACCCTGCAACCGAAAGAAATGGCTTTTTGTACATGCCAGTCTGAATTTCACTACCAAATGCTCTTCCTGTCTGCTTTCTTGAATGTTCTCAACACATTAGGAGAAAGAGCATGTTTGGGCAAGAGCGATGCAGTGTGTGTTTTTCTGGATTGCAAGTGATTTGGGAAACATACTCCTTGTTTTTCCACATCGTCTAAGAAAGAACATGAGGCTTGCAAGAGACTGAAACAATGCATCCCATAACGTATTCCAGCAGTGAAAACACACGTTTCTACAAAGACTTTGAAGGAGCAAGCAAAAGCCTAGTGGTTGAGTGTTCTTTCAGAGAGAAACACACGCATTTCTTCCTTCTGGAGTGAGTTTCCAGCCTGGAATTCATATGCATTTTGTACTGTGCAGAATGTAGCTACCTGCTCGGGTGTTGTGTCATAGAAGCCCCTTTCTTGCAGGAGCTTATTGCAACATTCATTGCTTGGCTAAGTCCTTTAGGGTTGCTTTTGGAAGGTCTTTCAACTTTGGCCAAATCCCGCTTCCTACGAAATTTTTTCGCAGCGCTGCTTCCAAGTGTCCACAAAGAGCTGCTCCTAGAAACTGTCCACATGCACATCTCCCATACTGGCATGCTCGTTTCACTACCTGGAATTTGGTTTCCTCTTCTTTCTTTGAAATGACAAGCCTTCATTCAGCATGCTACACACATCTTGTAGCAGTTTCTATTTTAAGCATGTTGGTGCTCTAAGGACGCTGTCTAACCTGTGTAGAGTGTGTCACTCTCCAGCACTGAATACACAACTTAGAGCTCCTTTCGCCACAGACACGCAAACACATGTTTTTGTGAAAGTCCTACTTCAGGTCACTTGGAAATGTAAGGGTTTCATAGAGAACATGAAATCAATCATGCTTTTGCACTCTGCAAGAGAAATAAATGGCTTTTCTACAAACCAGTCTGAAATTCACTGCAAAACTCCCTTCTCTTCTGCTTTCTTGAATGTTCTCAACGCATTAGGTGAAAGAGCGTGTTTGAGCAAGAGTGATGCAGGTTGCGATTTCCTGGATTTCAAGTGATTTGGGAAACATAATCCGCGTTTTTCCACATTGTGTAAGAAAGAACATGAGGCCTGCAAGAGATTAAAACAATCCATCCCACAACGCATTCCAGCAGTGAAAACACACGTTTCTACAAAGACCTTGAAGGAGCAAGCAAAAGAGTAGTGGCTGAGTGTTCTTTCAGAGAGAAACACACGCATTTCTTCCTTCTGGAGTGAGTTTCCAGCCAGGAATTCATATGTATTTTGTACTGTGCATAATGTAGCTACCTGCTCGGGAGTTGTGTCATTGAAGCACCTTTCCTACAGGAGCTTATTGCAACATTCATTGTTTGGCTAAGTCCTTTAGGTTTGGTTTTGGAAAGTCTTTCAACTTTGGACAAATCCCGCTTCGTACGAAATATTTTCAGAGTGCTGTTTCCAAGTGTCCACAAAGAGCTGCTGCTTGAAACTGTCCACATGCACATCTCCCATACTGGTGGGCTCGTTTCACTTCCTGGAATTTGGTTTCCTCTTCTTTGCTTGAAATGAGAAGCCTTCATTCAGCATGCTACGCACATCTTGTAGCAGTTTCAATTTTAAGCATGTTGGTGCTCTAAGAACGTTTTTTAACCTATGTAGAGTGTGTCACTCTCCAGCATTGAATACACAACTTAGAGCTCCTTTCGCCACAGACACGCAAACATCTTTTTGGGAAAGTCCTAATTGTGGTCACTTGGAAAAGTAAGGGTTTCATCGAGAACATGAAGACCATCATACTTTTACACCCTGCAACCGAAAGAAATGGCTTTTTGTACATGCCAGTCTGAATTTCACTACCAAATGCTCTTCCTGTCTGCTTTCTTGAATGTTCTCAACACATTAGGAGAAAGAGCATGTTTGGGCAAGAGCGATGCAGTGTGTGTTTTTCTGGATTGCAAGTGATTTGGGAAACATACTCCTTGTTTTTCCACATCGTCTAAGAAAGAACATGAGGCTTGCAAGAGACTGAAACAATGCATCCCATAACGTATTCCAGCAGTGAAAACACACGTTTCTACAAAGACTTTGAAGGAGCAAGCAAAAGCCTAGTGGTTGAGTGTTCTTTCAGAGAGAAACACACGCATTTCTTCCTTCTGGAGTGAGTTTCCAGCCTGGAATTCATATGCATTTTGTACTGTGCAGAATGTAGCTACCTGCTCGGGTGTTGTGTCATAGAAGCCCCTTTCTTGCAGGAGCTTATTGCAACATTCATTGCTTGGCTAAGTCCTTTAGGGTTGCTTTTGGAAGGTCTTTCAACTTTGGCCAAATCCCGCTTCCTACGAAATTTTTTCGCAGCGCTGCTTCCAAGTGTCCACAAAGAGCTGCTCCTAGAAACTGTCCACATGCACATCTCCCATACTGGCATGCTCGTTTCACTACCTGGAATTTGGTTTCCTCTTCTTTCTTTGAAATGACAAGCCTTCATTCAGCATGCTACACACATCTTGTAGCAGTTTCTATTTTAAGCATGTTGGTGCTCTAAGGACGCTGTCTAACCTGTGTAGAGTGTGTCACTCTCCAGCACTGAATACACAACTTAGAGCTCCTTTCGCCACAGACACGCAAACACATGTTTTTGTGAAAGTCCTACTTCAGGTCACTTGGAAATGTAAGGGTTTCATAGAGAACATGAAATCAATCATGCTTTTGCACTCTGCAAGAGAAATAAATGGCTTTTCTACAAACCAGTCTGAAATTCACTGCAAAACTCCCTTCTCTTCTGCTTTCTTGAATGTTCTCAACGCATTAGGTGAAAGAGCGTGTTTGAGCAAGAGTGATGCAGGTTGCGATTTCCTGGATTTCAAGTGATTTGGGAAACATAATCCGCGTTTTTCCACATTGTGTAAGAAAGAACATGAGGCCTGCAAGAGATTAAAACAATCCATCCCACAACGCATTCCAGCAGTGAAAACACACGTTTCTACAAAGACCTTGAAGGAGCAAGCAAAAGAGTAGTGGCTGAGTGTTCTTTCAGAGAGAAACACACGCATTTCTTCCTTCTGGAGTGAGTTTCCAGCCAGGAATTCATATGTATTTTGTACTGTGCATAATGTAGCTACCTGCTCGGGAGTTGTGTCATTGAAGCACCTTTCCTACAGGAGCTTATTGCAACATTCATTGTTTGGCTAAGTCCTTTAGGTTTGGTTTTGGAAAGTCTTTCAACTTTGGACAAATCCCGCTTCGTACGAAATATTTTCAGAGTGCTGTTTCCAAGTGTCCACAAAGAGCTGCTGCTTGAAACTGTCCACATGCACATCTCCCATACTGGTGGGCTCGTTTCACTTCCTGGAATTTGGTTTCCTCTTCTTTGCTTGAAATGAGAAGCCTTCATTCAGCATGCTACGCACATCTTGTAGCAGTTTCAATTTTAAGCATGTTGGTGCTCTAAGAACGTTTTTTAACCTATGTAGAGTGTGTCACTCTCCAGCATTGAATACACAACTTAGAGCTCCTTTCGCCACAGACACGCAAACATCTTTTTGGGAAAGTCCTAATTGTGGTCACTTGGAAAAGTAAGGGTTTCATCGAGAACATGAAGACCATCATACTTTTACACCCTGCAACCGAAAGAAATGGCTTTTTGTACATGCCAGTCTGAATTTCACTACCAAATGCTCTTCCTGTCTGCTTTCTTGAATGTTCTCAACACATTAGGAGAAAGAGCATGTTTGGGCAAGAGCGATGCAGTGTGTGTTTTTCTGGATTGCAAGTGATTTGGGAAACATACTCCTTGTTTTTCCACATCGTCTAAGAAAGAACATGAGGCTTGCAAGAGACTGAAACAATGCATCCCATAACGTATTCCAGCAGTGAAAACACACGTTTCTACAAAGACTTTGAAGGAGCAAGCAAAAGCCTAGTGGTTGAGTGTTCTTTCAGAGAGAAACACACGCATTTCTTCCTTCTGGAGTGAGTTTCCAGCCTGGAATTCATATGCATTTTGTACTGTGCAGAATGTAGCTACCTGCTCGGGTGTTGTGTCATAGAAGCCCCTTTCTTGCAGGAGCTTATTGCAACATTCATTGCTTGGCTAAGTCCTTTAGGGTTGCTTTTGGAAGGTCTTTCAACTTTGGCCAAATCCCGCTTCCTACGAAATTTTTTCGCAGCGCTGCTTCCAAGTGTCCACAAAGAGCTGCTCCTAGAAACTGTCCACATGCACATCTCCCATACTGGCATGCTCGTTTCACTACCTGGAATTTGGTTTCCTCTTCTTTCTTTGAAATGACAAGCCTTCATTCAGCATGCTACACACATCTTGTAGCAGTTTCTATTTTAAGCATGTTGGTGCTCTAAGGACGCTGTCTAACCTGTGTAGAGTGTGTCACTCTCCAGCACTGAATACACAACTTAGAGCTCCTTTCGCCACAGACACGCAAACACATGTTTTTGTGAAAGTCCTACTTCAGGTCACTTGGAAATGTAAGGGTTTCATAGAGAACATGAAATCAATCATGCTTTTGCACTCTGCAAGAGAAATAAATGGCTTTTCTACAAACCAGTCTGAAATTCACTGCAAAACTCCCTTCTCTTCTGCTTTCTTGAATGTTCTCAACGCATTAGGTGAAAGAGCGTGTTTGAGCAAGAGTGATGCAGGTTGCGATTTCCTGGATTTCAAGTGATTTGGGAAACATAATCCGCGTTTTTCCACATTGTGTAAGAAAGAACATGAGGCCTGCAAGAGATTAAAACAATCCATCCCACAACGCATTCCAGCAGTGAAAACACACGTTTCTACAAAGACCTTGAAGGAGCAAGCAAAAGAGTAGTGGCTGAGTGTTCTTTCAGAGAGAAACACACGCATTTCTTCCTTCTGGAGTGAGTTTCCAGCCAGGAATTCATATGTATTTTGTACTGTGCATAATGTAGCTACCTGCTCGGGAGTTGTGTCATTGAAGCACCTTTCCTACAGGAGCTTATTGCAACATTCATTGTTTGGCTAAGTCCTTTAGGTTTGGTTTTGGAAAGTCTTTCAACTTTGGACAAATCCCGCTTCGTACGAAATATTTTCAGAGTGCTGTTTCCAAGTGTCCACAAAGAGCTGCTGCTTGAAACTGTCCACATGCACATCTCCCATACTGGTGGGCTCGTTTCACTTCCTGGAATTTGGTTTCCTCTTCTTTGCTTGAAATGAGAAGCCTTCATTCAGCATGCTATGCACATCTTGTAGCAGTTTCAATTTTAAGCATGTTGGTGCTCTAAGAACGTTTTTTAACCTATGTAGAGTGTGTCACTCTCCAGCATTGAATACACAACTTAGAGCTCCTTTCGCCACAGACACGCAAACATCTTTTTGGGAAAGTCCTAATTGTGGTCACTTGGAAAAGTAAGGGTTTCATCGAGAACATGAAGACCATCATACTTTTACACCCTGCAACCGAAAGAAATGGCTTTTTGTACATGCCAGTCTGAATTTCACTACCAAATGCTCTTCCTGTCTGCTTTCTTGAATGTTCTCAACACATTAGGAGAAAGAGCATGTTTGGGCAAGAGCGATGCAGTGTGTGTTTTTCTGGATTGCAAGTGATTTGGGAAACATACTCCTTGTTTTTCCACATCGTCTAAGAAAGAACATGAGGCTTGCAAGAGACTGAAACAATGCATCCCATAACGTATTCCAGCAGTGAAAACACACGTTTCTACAAAGACTTTGAAGGAGCAAGCAAAAGCCTAGTGGTTGAGTGTTCTTTCAGAGAGAAACACACGCATTTCTTCCTTCTGGAGTGAGTTTCCAGCCTGGAATTCATATGCATTTTGTACTGTGCAGAATGTAGCTACCTGCTCGGGTGTTGTGTCATAGAAGCCCCTTTCTTGCAGGAGCTTATTGCAACATTCATTGCTTGGCTAAGTCCTTTAGGGTTGCTTTTGGAAGGTCTTTCAACTTTGGCCAAATCCCGCTTCCTACGAAATTTTTTCGCAGCGCTGCTTCCAAGTGTCCACAAAGAGCTGCTCCTAGAAACTGTCCACATGCACATCTCCCATACTGGCATGCTCGTTTCACTACCTGGAATTTGGTTTCCTCTTCTTTCTTTGAAATGACAAGCCTTCATTCAGCATGCTACACACATCTTGTAGCAGTTTCTATTTTAAGCATGTTGGTGCTCTAAGGACGCTGTCTAACCTGTGTAGAGTGTGTCACTCTCCAGCACTGAATACACAACTTAGAGCTCCTTTCGCCACAGACACGCAAACACATGTTTTTGTGAAAGTCCTACTTCAGGTCACTTGGAAATGTAAGGGTTTCATAGAGAACATGAAATCAATCATGCTTTTGCACTCTGCAAGAGAAATAAATGGCTTTTCTACAAACCAGTCTGAAATTCACTGCAAAACTCCCTTCTCTTCTGCTTTCTTGAATGTTCTCAACGCATTAGGTGAAAGAGCGTGTTTGAGCAAGAGTGATGCAGGTTGCGATTTCCTGGATTTCAAGTGATTTGGGAAACATAATCCGCGTTTTTCCACATTGTGTAAGAAAGAACATGAGGCCTGCAAGAGATTAAAACAATCCATCCCACAACGCATTCCAGCAGTGAAAACACACGTTTCTACAAAGACCTTGAAGGAGCAAGCAAAAGAGTAGTGGCTGAGTGTTCTTTCAGAGAGAAACACACGCATTTCTTCCTTCTGGAGTGAGTTTCCAGCCAGGAATTCATATGTATTTTGTACTGTGCATAATGTAGCTACCTGCTCGGGAGTTGTGTCATTGAAGCACCTTTCCTACAGGAGCTTATTGCAACATTCATTGTTTGGCTAAGTCCTTTAGGTTTGGTTTTGGAAAGTCTTTCAACTTTGGACAAATCCCGCTTCGTACGAAATATTTTCAGAGTGCTGTTTCCAAGTGTCCACAAAGAGCTGCTGCTTGAAACTGTCCACATGCACATCTCCCATACTGGTGGGCTCGTTTCACTTCCTGGAATTTGGTTTCCTCTTCTTTGCTTGAAATGAGAAGCCTTCATTCAGCATGCTACGCACATCTTGTAGCAGTTTCAATTTTAAGCATGTTGGTGCTCTAAGAACGTTTTTTAACCTATGTAGAGTGTGTCACTCTCCAGCATTGAATACACAACTTAGAGCTCCTTTCGCCACAGACACGCAAACATCTTTTTGGGAAAGTCCTAATTGTGGTCACTTGGAAAAGTAAGGGTTTCATCGAGAACATGAAGACCATCATACTTTTACACCCTGCAACCGAAAGAAATGGCTTTTTGTACATGCCAGTCTCAATTTCACTACCAAATGCTCTTCCTGTCTGCTTTCTTGAATGTTCTCAACACATTAGGAGAAAGAGCATGTTTGGGCAAGAGCGATGCAGTGTGTGTTTTTCTGGATTGCAAGTGATTTGGGAAACATACTCCTTGTTTTTCCACATCGTCTAAGAAAGAACATGAGGCTTGCAAGAGACTGAAACAATGCATCCCATAACGTATTCCAGCAGTGAAAACACACGTTTCTACAAAGACTTTGAAGGAGCAAGCAAAAGCCTAGTGGTTGAGTGTTCTTTCAGAGAGAAACACACGCATTTCTTCCTTCTGGAGTGAGTTTCCAGCCTGGAATTCATATGCATTTTGTACTGTGCAGAATGTAGCTACCTGCTCGGGTGTTGTGTCATAGAAGCCCCTTTCTTGCAGGAGCTTATTGCAACATTCATTGCTTGGCTAAGTCCTTTAGGGTTGCTTTTGGAAGGTCTTTCAACTTTGGCCAAATCCCGCTTCCTACGAAATTTTTTCGCAGCGCTGCTTCCAAGTGTCCACAAAGAGCTGCTCCTAGAAACTGTCCACATGCACATCTCCCATACTGGCATGCTCGTTTCACTACCTGGAATTTGGTTTCCTCTTCTTTCTTTGAAATGACAAGCCTTCATTCAGCATGCTACACACATCTTGTAGCAGTTTCTATTTTAAGCATGTTGGTGCTCTAAGGACGCTGTCTAACCTGTGTAGAGTGTGTCACTCTCCAGCACTGAATACACAACTTAGAGCTCCTTTCGCCACAGACACGCAAACACATGTTTTTGTGAAAGTCCTACTTCAGGTCACTTGGAAATGTAAGGGTTTCATAGAGAACATGAAATCAATCATGCTTTTGCACTCTGCAAGAGAAATAAATGGCTTTTCTACAAACCAGTCTGAAATTCACTGCAAAACTCCCTTCTCTTCTGCTTTCTTGAATGTTCTCAACGCATTAGGTGAAAGAGCGTGTTTGAGCAAGAGTGATGCAGGTTGCGATTTCCTGGATTTCAAGTGATTTGGGAAACATAATCCGCGTTTTTCCACATTGTGTAAGAAAGAACATGAGGCCTGCAAGAGATTAAAACAATCCATCCCACAACGCATTCCAGCAGTGAAAACACACGTTTCTACAAAGACCTTGAAGGAGCAAGCAAAAGAGTAGTGGCTGAGTGTTCTTTCAGAGAGAAACACACGCATTTCTTCCTTCTGGAGTGAGTTTCCAGCCAGGAATTCATATGTATTTTGTACTGTGCATAATGTAGCTACCTGCTCGGGAGTTGTGTCATTGAAGCACCTTTCCTACAGGAGCTTATTGCAACATTCATTGTTTGGCTAAGTCCTTTAGGTTTGGTTTTGGAAAGTCTTTCAACTTTGGACAAATCCCGCTTCGTACGAAATATTTTCAGAGTGCTGTTTCCAAGTGTCCACAAAGAGCTGCTGCTTGAAACTGTCCACATGCACATCTCCCATACTGGTGGGCTCGTTTCACTTCCTGGAATTTGGTTTCCTCTTCTTTGCTTGAAATGAGAAGCCTTCATTCAGCATGCTACGCACATCTTGTAGCAGTTTCAATTTTAAGCATGTTGGTGCTCTAAGAACGTTTTTTAACCTATGTAGAGTGTGTCACTCTCCAGCATTGAATACACAACTTAGAGCTCCTTTCGCCACAGACACGCAAACATCTTTTTGGGAAAGTCCTAATTGTGGTCACTTGGAAAAGTAAGGGTTTCATCGAGAACATGAAGACCATCATACTTTTACACCCTGCAACCGAAAGAAATGGCTTTTTGTACATGCCAGTCTGAATTTCACTACCAAATGCTCTTCCTGTCTGCTTTCTTGAATGTTCTCAACACATTAGGAGAAAGAGCATGTTTGGGCAAGAGCGATGCAGTGTGTGTTTTTCTGGATTGCAAGTGATTTGGGAAACATACTCCTTGTTTTTCCACATCGTCTAAGAAAGAACATGAGGCTTGCAAGAGACTGAAACAATGCATCCCATAACGTATTCCAGCAGTGAAAACACACGTTTCTACAAAGACTTTGAAGGAGCAAGCAAAAGCCTAGTGGTTGAGTGTTCTTTCAGAGAGAAACACACGCATTTCTTCCTTCTGGAGTGAGTTTCCAGCCTGGAATTCATATGCATTTTGTACTGTGCAGAATGTAGCTACCTGCTCGGGTGTTGTGTCATAGAAGCCCCTTTCTTGCAGGAGCTTATTGCAACATTCATTGCTTGGCTAAGTCCTTTAGGGTTGCTTTTGGAAGGTCTTTCAACTTTGGCCAAATCCCGCTTCCTACGAAATTTTTTCGCAGCGCTGCTTCCAAGTGTCCACAAAGAGCTGCTCCTAGAAACTGTCCACATGCACATCTCCCATACTGGCATGCTCGTTTCACTACCTGGAATTTGGTTTCCTCTTCTTTCTTTGAAATGACAAGCCTTCATTCAGCATGCTACACACATCTTGTAGCAGTTTCTATTTTAAGCATGTTGGTGCTCTAAGGACGCTGTCTAACCTGTGTAGAGTGTGTCACTCTCCAGCACTGAATACACAACTTAGAGCTCCTTTCGCCACAGACACGCAAACACATGTTTTTGTGAAAGTCCTACTTCAGGTCACTTGGAAATGTAAGGGTTTCATAGAGAACATGAAATCAATCATGCTTTTGCACTCTGCAAGAGAAATAAATGGCTTTTCTACAAACCAGTCTGAAATTCACTGCAAAACTCCCTTCTCTTCTGCTTTCTTGAATGTTCTCAACGCATTAGGTGAAAGAGCGTGTTTGAGCAAGAGTGATGCAGGTTGCGATTTCCTGGATTTCAAGTGATTTGGGAAACATAATCCGCGTTTTTCCACATTGTGTAAGAAAGAACATGAGGCCTGCAAGAGATTAAAACAATCCATCCCACAACGCATTCCAGCAGTGAAAACACACGTTTCTACAAAGACCTTGAAGGAGCAAGCAAAAGAGTAGTGGCTGAGTGTTCTTTCAGAGAGAAACACACGCATTTCTTCCTTCTGGAGTGAGTTTCCAGCCAGGAATTCATATGTATTTTGTACTGTGCATAATGTAGCTACCTGCTCGGGAGTTGTGTCATTGAAGCACCTTTCCTACAGGAGCTTATTGCAACATTCATTGTTTGGCTAAGTCCTTTAGGTTTGGTTTTGGAAAGTCTTTCAACTTTGGACAAATCCCGCTTCGTACGAAATATTTTCAGAGTGCTGTTTCCAAGTGTCCACAAAGAGCTGCTGCTTGAAACTGTCCACATGCACATCTCCCATACTGGTGGGCTCGTTTCACTTCCTGGAATTTGGTTTCCTCTTCTTTGCTTGAAATGAGAAGCCTTCATTCAGCATGCTACGCACATCTTGTAGCAGTTTCAATTTTAAGCATGTTGGTGCTCTAAGAACGTTTTTTAACCTATGTAGAGTGTGTCACTCTCCAGCATTGAATACACAACTTAGAGCTCCTTTCGCCACAGACACGCAAACATCTTTTTGGGAAAGTCCTAATTGTGGTCACTTGGAAAAGTAAGGGTTTCATCGAGAACATGAAGACCATCATACTTTTACACCCTGCAACCGAAAGAAATGGCTTTTTGTACATGCCAGTCTGAATTTCACTACCAAATGCTCTTCCTGTCTGCTTTCTTGAATGTTCTCAACACATTAGGAGAAAGAGCATGTTTGGGCAAGAGCGATGCAGTGTGTGTTTTTCTGGATTGCAAGTGATTTGGGAAACATACTCCTTGTTTTTCCACATCGTCTAAGAAAGAACATGAGGCTTGCAAGAGACTGAAACAATGCATCCCATAACGTATTCCAGCAGTGAAAACACACGTTTCTACAAAGACTTTGAAGGAGCAAGCAAAAGCCTAGTGGTTGAGTGTTCTTTCAGAGAGAAACACACGCATTTCTTCCTTCTGGAGTGAGTTTCCAGCCTGGAATTCATATGCATTTTGTACTGTGCAGAATGTAGCTACCTGCTCGGGTGTTGTGTCATAGAAGCCCCTTTCTTGCAGGAGCTTATTGCAACATTCATTGCTTGGCTAAGTCCTTTAGGGTTGCTTTTGGAAGGTCTTTCAACTTTGGCCAAATCCCGCTTCCTACGAAATTTTTTCGCAGCGCTGCTTCCAAGTGTCCACAAAGAGCTGCTCCTAGAAACTGTCCACATGCACATCTCCCATACTGGCATGCTCGTTTCACTACCTGGAATTTGGTTTCCTCTTCTTTCTTTGAAATGACAAGCCTTCATTCAGCATGCTACACACATCTTGTAGCAGTTTCTATTTTAAGCATGTTGGTGCTCTAAGGACGCTGTCTAACCTGTGTAGAGTGTGTCACTCTCCAGCACTGAATACACAACTTAGAGCTCCTTTCGCCACAGACACGCAAACACATGTTTTTGTGAAAGTCCTACTTCAGGTCACTTGGAAATGTAAGGGTTTCATAGAGAACATGAAATCAATCATGCTTTTGCACTCTGCAAGAGAAATAAATGGCTTTTCTACAAACCAGTCTGAAATTCACTGCAAAACTCCCTTCTCTTCTGCTTTCTTGAATGTTCTCAACGCATTAGGTGAAAGAGCGTGTTTGAGCAAGAGTGATGCAGGTTGCGATTTCCTGGATTTCAAGTGATTTGGGAAACATAATCCGCGTTTTTCCACATTGTGTAAGAAAGAACATGAGGCCTGCAAGAGATTAAAACAATCCATCCCACAACGCATTCCAGCAGTGAAAACACACGTTTCTACAAAGACCTTGAAGGAGCAAGCAAAAGAGTAGTGGCTGAGTGTTCTTTCAGAGAGAAACACACGCATTTCTTCCTTCTGGAGTGAGTTTCCAGCCAGGAATTCATATGTATTTTGTACTGTGCATAATGTAGCTACCTGCTCGGGAGTTGTGTCATTGAAGCACCTTTCCTACAGGAGCTTATTGCAACATTCATTGTTTGGCTAAGTCCTTTAGGTTTGGTTTTGGAAAGTCTTTCAACTTTGGACAAATCCCGCTTCGTACGAAATATTTTCAGAGTGCTGTTTCCAAGTGTCCACAAAGAGCTGCTGCTTGAAACTGTCCACATGCACATCTCCCATACTGGTGGGCTCGTTTCACTTCCTGGAATTTGGTTTCCTCTTCTTTGCTTGAAATGAGAAGCCTTCATTCAGCATGCTACGCACATCTTGTAGCAGTTTCAATTTTAAGCATGTTGGTGCTCTAAGAACGTTTTTTAACCTATGTAGAGTGTGTCACTCTCCAGCATTGAATACACAACTTAGAGCTCCTTTCGCCACAGACACGCAAACATCTTTTTGGGAAAGTCCTAATTGTGGTCACTTGGAAAAGTAAGGGTTTCATCGAGAACATGAAGACCATCATACTTTTACACCCTGCAACCGAAAGAAATGGCTTTTTGTACATGCCAGTCTGAATTTCACTACCAAATGCTCTTCCTGTCTGCTTTCTTGAATGTTCTCAACACATTAGGAGAAAGAGCATGTTTGGGCAAGAGCGATGCAGTGTGTGTTTTTCTGGATTGCAAGTGATTTGGGAAACATACTCCTTGTTTTTCCACATCGTCTAAGAAAGAACATGAGGCTTGCAAGAGACTGAAACAATGCATCCCATAACGTATTCCAGCAGTGAAAACACACGTTTCTACAAAGACTTTGAAGGAGCAAGCAAAAGCCTAGTGGTTGAGTGTTCTTTCAGAGAGAAACACACGCATTTCTTCCTTCTGGAGTGAGTTTCCAGCCTGGAATTCATATGCATTTTGTACTGTGCAGAATGTAGCTACCTGCTCGGGTGTTGTGTCATAGAAGCCCCTTTCTTGCAGGAGCTTATTGCAACATTCATTGCTTGGCTAAGTCCTTTAGGGTTGCTTTTGGAAGGTCTTTCAACTTTGGCCAAATCCCGCTTCCTACGAAATTTTTTCGCAGCGCTGCTTCCAAGTGTCCACAAAGAGCTGCTCCTAGAAACTGTCCACATGCACATCTCCCATACTGGCATGCTCGTTTCACTACCTGGAATTTGGTTTCCTCTTCTTTCTTTGAAATGACAAGCCTTCATTCAGCATGCTACACACATCTTGTAGCAGTTTCTATTTTAAGCATGTTGGTGCTCTAAGGACGCTGTCTAACCTGTGTAGAGTGTGTCACTCTCCAGCACTGAATACACAACTTAGAGCTCCTTTCGCCACAGACACGCAAACACATGTTTTTGTGAAAGTCCTACTTCAGGTCACTTGGAAATGTAAGGGTTTCATAGAGAACATGAAATCAATCATGCTTTTGCACTCTGCAAGAGAAATAAATGGCTTTTCTACAAACCAGTCTGAAATTCACTGCAAAACTCCCTTCTCTTCTGCTTTCTTGAATGTTCTCAACGCATTAGGTGAAAGAGCGTGTTTGAGCAAGAGTGATGCAGGTTGCGATTTCCTGGATTTCAAGTGATTTGGGAAACATAATCCGCGTTTTTCCACATTGTGTAAGAAAGAACATGAGGCCTGCAAGAGATTAAAACAATCCATCCCACAACGCATTCCAGCAGTGAAAACACACGTTTCTACAAAGACCTTGAAGGAGCAAGCAAAAGAGTAGTGGCTGAGTGTTCTTTCAGAGAGAAACACACGCATTTCTTCCTTCTGGAGTGAGTTTCCAGCCAGGAATTCATATGTATTTTGTACTGTGCATAATGTAGCTACCTGCTCGGGAGTTGTGTCATTGAAGCACCTTTCCTACAGGAGCTTATTGCAACATTCATTGTTTGGCTAAGTCCTTTAGGTTTGGTTTTGGAAAGTCTTTCAACTTTGGACAAATCCCGCTTCGTACGAAATATTTTCAGAGTGCTGTTTCCAAGTGTCCACAAAGAGCTGCTGCTTGAAACTGTCCACATGCACATCTCCCATACTGGTGGGCTCGTTTCACTTCCTGGAATTTGGTTTCCTCTTCTTTGCTTGAAATGAGAAGCCTTCATTCAGCATGCTACGCACATCTTGTAGCAGTTTCAATTTTAAGCATGTTGGTGCTCTAAGAACGTTTTTTAACCTATGTAGAGTGTGTCACTCTCCAGCATTGAATACACAACTTAGAGCTCCTTTCGCCACAGACACGCAAACATCTTTTTGGGAAAGTCCTAATTGTGGTCACTTGGAAAAGTAAGGGTTTCATCGAGAACATGAAGACCATCATACTTTTACACCCTGCAACCGAAAGAAATGGCTTTTTGTACATGCCAGTCTGAATTTCACTACCAAATGCTCTTCCTTTCTGCTTTCTTGAATGTTCTCAACACATTAGGAGAAAGAGCATGTTTGGGCAAGAGCGATGCAGTGTGTGTTTTTCTGGATTGCAAGTGATTTGGGAAACATACTCCTTGTTTTTCCACATCGTCTAAGAAAGAACATGAGGCTTGCAAGAGACTGAAACAATGCATCCCATAACGTATTCCAGCAGTGAAAACACACGTTTCTACAAAGACTTTGAAGGAGCAAGCAAAAGCCTAGTGGTTGAGTGTTCTTTCAGAGAGAAACACACGCATTTCTTCCTTCTGGAGTGAGTTTCCAGCCTGGAATTCATATGCATTTTGTACTGTGCAGAATGTAGCTACCTGCTCGGGTGTTGTGTCATAGAAGCCCCTTTCTTGCAGGAGCTTATTGCAACATTCATTGCTTGGCTAAGTCCTTTAGGGTTGCTTTTGGAAGGTCTTTCAACTTTGGCCAAATCCCGCTTCCTACGAAATTTTTTCGCAGCGCTGCTTCCAAGTGTCCACAAAGAGCTGCTCCTAGAAACTGTCCACATGCACATCTCCCATACTGGCATGCTCGTTTCACTACCTGGAATTTGGTTTCCTCTTCTTTCTTTGAAATGACAAGCCTTCATTCAGCATGCTACACACATCTTGTAGCAGTTTCTATTTTAAGCATGTTGGTGCTCTAAGGACGCTGTCTAACCTGTGTAGAGTGTGTCACTCTCCAGCACTGAATACACAACTTAGAGCTCCTTTCGCCACAGACACGCAAACACATGTTTTTGTGAAAGTCCTACTTCAGGTCACTTGGAAATGTAAGGGTTTCATAGAGAACATGAAATCAATCATGCTTTTGCACTCTGCAAGAGAAATAAATGGCTTTTCTACAAACCAGTCTGAAATTCACTGCAAAACTCCCTTCTCTTCTGCTTTCTTGAATGTTCTCAACGCATTAGGTGAAAGAGCGTGTTTGAGCAAGAGTGATGCAGGTTGCGATTTCCTGGATTTCAAGTGATTTGGGAAACATAATCCGCGTTTTTCCACATTGTGTAAGAAAGAACATGAGGCCTGCAAGAGATTAAAACAATCCATCCCACAACGCATTCCAGCAGTGAAAACACACGTTTCTACAAAGACCTTGAAGGAGCAAGCAAAAGAGTAGTGGCTGAGTGTTCTTTCAGAGAGAAACACACGCATTTCTTCCTTCTGGAGTGAGTTTCCAGCCAGGAATTCATATGTATTTTGTACTGTGCATAATGTAGCTACCTGCTCGGGAGTTGTGTCATTGAAGCACCTTTCCTACAGGAGCTTATTGCAACATTCATTGTTTGGCTAAGTCCTTTAGGTTTGGTTTTGGAAAGTCTTTCAACTTTGGACAAATCCCGCTTCGTACGAAATATTTTCAGAGTGCTGTTTCCAAGTGTCCACAAAGAGCTGCTGCTTGAAACTGTCCACATGCACATCTCCCATACTGGTGGGCTCGTTTCACTTCCTGGAATTTGGTTTCCTCTTCTTTGCTTGAAATGAGAAGCCTTCATTCAGCATGCTACGCACATCTTGTAGCAGTTTCAATTTTAAGCATGTTGGTGCTCTAAGAACGTTTTTTAACCTATGTAGAGTGTGTCACTCTCCAGCATTGAATACACAACTTAGAGCTCCTTTCGCCACAGACACGCAAACATCTTTTTGGGAAAGTCCTAATTGTGGTCACTTGGAAAAGTAAGGGTTTCATCGAGAACATGAAGACCATCATACTTTTACACCCTGCAACCGAAAGAAATGGCTTTTTGTACATGCCAGTCTGAATTTCACTACCAAATGCTCTTCCTGTCTGCTTTCTTGAATGTTCTCAACACATTAGGAGAAAGAGCATGTTTGGGCAAGAGCGATGCAGTGTGTGTTTTTCTGGATTGCAAGTGATTTGGGAAACATACTCCTTGTTTTTCCACATCGTCTAAGAAAGAACATGAGGCTTGCAAGAGACTGAAACAATGCATCCCATAACGTATTCCAGCAGTGAAAACACACGTTTCTACAAAGACTTTGAAGGAGCAAGCAAAAGCCTAGTGGTTGAGTGTTCTTTCAGAGAGAAACACACGCATTTCTTCCTTCTGGAGTGAGTTTCCAGCCTGGAATTCATATGCATTTTGTACTGTGCAGAATGTAGCTACCTGCTCGGGTGTTGTGTCATAGAAGCCCCTTTCTTGCAGGAGCTTATTGCAACATTCATTGCTTGGCTAAGTCCTTTAGGGTTGCTTTTGGAAGGTCTTTCAACTTTGGCCAAATCCCGCTTCCTACGAAATTTTTTCGCAGCGCTGCTTCCAAGTGTCCACAAAGAGCTGCTCCTAGAAACTGTCCACATGCACATCTCCCATACTGGCATGCTCGTTTCACTACCTGGAATTTGGTTTCCTCTTCTTTCTTTGAAATGACAAGCCTTCATTCAGCATGCTACACACATCTTGTAGCAGTTTCTATTTTAAGCATGTTGGTGCTCTAAGGACGCTGTCTAACCTGTGTAGAGTGTGTCACTCTCCAGCACTGAATACACAACTTAGAGCTCCTTTCGCCACAGACACGCAAACACATGTTTTTGTGAAAGTCCTACTTCAGGTCACTTGGAAATGTAAGGGTTTCATAGAGAACATGAAATCAATCATGCTTTTGCACTCTGCAAGAGAAATAAATGGCTTTTCTACAAACCAGTCTGAAATTCACTGCAAAACTCCCTTCTCTTCTGCTTTCTTGAATGTTCTCAACGCATTAGGTGAAAGAGCGTGTTTGAGCAAGAGTGATGCAGGTTGCGATTTCCTGGATTTCAAGTGATTTGGGAAACATAATCCGCGTTTTTCCACATTGTGTAAGAAAGAACATGAGGCCTGCAAGAGATTAAAACAATCCATCCCACAACGCATTCCAGCAGTGAAAACACACGTTTCTACAAAGACCTTGAAGGAGCAAGCAAAAGAGTAGTGGCTGAGTGTTCTTTCAGAGAGAAACACACGCATTTCTTCCTTCTGGAGTGAGTTTCCAGCCAGGAATTCATATGTATTTTGTACTGTGCATAATGTAGCTACCTGCTCGGGAGTTGTGTCATTGAAGCACCTTTCCTACAGGAGCTTATTGCAACATTCATTGTTTGGCTAAGTCCTTTAGGTTTGGTTTTGGAAAGTCTTTCAACTTTGGACAAATCCCGCTTCGTACGAAATATTTTCAGAGTGCTGTTTCCAAGTGTCCACAAAGAGCTGCTGCTTGAAACTGTCCACATGCACATCTCCCATACTGGTGGGCTCGTTTCACTTCCTGGAATTTGGTTTCCTCTTCTTTGCTTGAAATG
Source organism: Miniopterus schreibersii (assembly GCF_964146895.1). Taxonomy (NCBI): domain Eukaryota; kingdom Metazoa; phylum Chordata; class Mammalia; order Chiroptera; family Miniopteridae; genus Miniopterus; species Miniopterus schreibersii. The sequence continues at coordinate 873,105 of NC_138107.1, read as the reverse complement.
AGAAGCCTTCATTCAGCATGCTACGCACATCTTGTAGCAGTTTCAATTTTAAGCATGTTGGTGCTCTAAGAACGTTTTTTAACCTATGTAGAGTGTGTCACTCTCCAGCATTGAATACACAACTTAGAGCTCCTTTCGCCACAGACACGCAAACATCTTTTTGGGAAAGTCCTAATTGTGGTCACTTGGAAAAGTAAGGGTTTCATCGAGAACATGAAGACCATCATACTTTTACACCCTGCAACCGAAAGAAATGGCTTTTTGTACATGCCAGTCTGAATTTCACTACCAAATGCTCTTCCTGTCTGCTTTCTTGAATGTTCTCAACACATTAGGAGAAAGAGCATGTTTGGGCAAGAGCGATGCAGTGTGTGTTTTTCTGGATTGCAAGTGATTTGGGAAACATACTCCTTGTTTTTCCACATCGTCTAAGAAAGAACATGAGGCTTGCAAGAGACTGAAACAATGCATCCCATAACGTATTCCAGCAGTGAAAACACACGTTTCTACAAAGACTTTGAAGGAGCAAGCAAAAGCCTAGTGGTTGAGTGTTCTTTCAGAGAGAAACACACGCATTTCTTCCTTCTGGAGTGAGTTTCCAGCCTGGAATTCATATGCATTTTGTACTGTGCAGAATGTAGCTACCTGCTCGGGTGTTGTGTCATAGAAGCCCCTTTCTTGCAGGAGCTTATTGCAACATTCATTGCTTGGCTAAGTCCTTTAGGGTTGCTTTTGGAAGGTCTTTCAACTTTGGCCAAATCCCGCTTCCTACGAAATTTTTTCGCAGCGCTGCTTCCAAGTGTCCACAAAGAGCTGCTCCTAGAAACTGTCCACATGCACATCTCCCATACTGGCATGCTCGTTTCACTACCTGGAATTTGGTTTCCTCTTCTTTCTTTGAAATGACAAGCCTTCATTCAGCATGCTACACACATCTTGTAGCAGTTTCTATTTTAAGCATGTTGGTGCTCTAAGGACGCTGTCTAACCTGTGTAGAGTGTGTCACTCTCCAGCACTGAATACACAACTTAGAGCTCCTTTCGCCACAGACACGCAAACACATGTTTTTGTGAAAGTCCTACTTCAGGTCACTTGGAAATGTAAGGGTTTCATAGAGAACATGAAATCAATCATGCTTTTGCACTCTGCAAGAGAAATAAATGGCTTTTCTACAAACCAGTCTGAAATTCACTGCAAAACTCCCTTCTCTTCTGCTTTCTTGAATGTTCTCAACGCATTAGGTGAAAGAGCGTGTTTGAGCAAGAGTGATGCAGGTTGCGATTTCCTGGATTTCAAGTGATTTGGGAAACATAATCCGCGTTTTTCCACATTGTGTAAGAAAGAACATGAGGCCTGCAAGAGATTAAAACAATCCATCCCACAACGCATTCCAGCAGTGAAAACACACGTTTCTACAAAGACCTTGAAGGAGCAAGCAAAAGAGTAGTGGCTGAGTGTTCTTTCAGAGAGAAACACACGCATTTCTTCCTTCTGGAGTGAGTTTCCAGCCAGGAATTCATATGTATTTTGTACTGTGCATAATGTAGCTACCTGCTCGGGAGTTGTGTCATTGAAGCACCTTTCCTACAGGAGCTTATTGCAACATTCATTGTTTGGCTAAGTCCTTTAGGTTTGGTTTTGGAAAGTCTTTCAACTTTGGACAAATCCCGCTTCGTACGAAATATTTTCAGAGTGCTGTTTCCAAGTGTCCACAAAGAGCTGCTGCTTGAAACTGTCCACATGCACATCTCCCATACTGGTGGGCTCGTTTCACTTCCTGGAATTTGGTTTCCTCTTCTTTGCTTGAAATGAGAAGCCTTCATTCAGCATGCTACGCACATCTTGTAGCAGTTTCAATTTTAAGCATGTTGGTGCTCTAAGAACGTTTTTTAACCTATGTAGAGTGTGTCACTCTCCAGCATTGAATACACAACTTAGAGCTCCTTTCGCCACAGACACGCAAACATCTTTTTGGGAAAGTCCTAATTGTGGTCACTTGGAAAAGTAAGGGTTTCATCGAGAACATGAAGACCATCATACTTTTACACCCTGCAACCGAAAGAAATGGCTTTTTGTACATGCCAGTCTGAATTTCACTACCAAATGCTCTTCCTTTCTGCTTTCTTGAATGTTCTCAACACATTAGGAGAAAGAGCATGTTTGGGCAAGAGCGATGCAGTGTGTGTTTTTCTGGATTGCAAGTGATTTGGGAAACATACTCCTTGTTTTTCCACATCGTCTAAGAAAGAACATGAGGCTTGCAAGAGACTGAAACAATGCATCCCATAACGTATTCCAGCAGTGAAAACACACGTTTCTACAAAGACTTTGAAGGAGCAAGCAAAAGCCTAGTGGTTGAGTGTTCTTTCAGAGAGAAACACACGCATTTCTTCCTTCTGGAGTGAGTTTCCAGCCTGGAATTCATATGCATTTTGTACTGTGCAGAATGTAGCTACCTGCTCGGGTGTTGTGTCATAGAAGCCCCTTTCTTGCAGGAGCTTATTGCAACATTCATTGCTTGGCTAAGTCCTTTAGGGTTGCTTTTGGAAGGTCTTTCAACTTTGGCCAAATCCCGCTTCCTACGAAATTTTTTCGCAGCGCTGCTTCCAAGTGTCCACAAAGAGCTGCTCCTAGAAACTGTCCACATGCACATCTCCCATACTGGCATGCTCGTTTCACTACCTGGAATTTGGTTTCCTCTTCTTTCTTTGAAATGACAAGCCTTCATTCAGCATGCTACACACATCTTGTAGCAGTTTCTATTTTAAGCATGTTGGTGCTCTAAGGACGCTGTCTAACCTGTGTAGAGTGTGTCACTCTCCAGCACTGAATACACAACTTAGAGCTCCTTTCGCCACAGACACGCAAACACATGTTTTTGTGAAAGTCCTACTTCAGGTCACTTGGAAATGTAAGGGTTTCATAGAGAACATGAAATCAATCATGCTTTTGCACTCTGCAAGAGAAATAAATGGCTTTTCTACAAACCAGTCTGAAATTCACTGCAAAAGGCCCTTCTCTTCTGCTTTCTTGAATGTTCTCAACGCATTAGGTGAAAGAGCGTGTTTGAGCAAGAGTGATGCAGGTTGCGATTTCCTGGATTTCAAGTGATTTGGGAAACATAATCCGCGTTTTTCCACATTGTGTAAGAAAGAACATGAGGCCTGCAAGAGATTAAAACAATCCATCCCACAACGCATTCCAGCAGTGAAAACACACGTTTCTACAAAGACCTTGAAGGAGCAAGCAAAAGAGTAGTGGCTGAGTGTTCTTTCAGAGAGAAACACACGCATTTCTTCCTTCTGGAGTGAGTTTCCAGCCAGGAATTCATATGTATTTTGTACTGTGCATAATGTAGCTACCTGCTCGGGAGTTGTGTCATTGAAGCACCTTTCCTACAGGAGCTTATTGCAACATTCATTGTTTGGCTAAGTCCTTTAGGTTTGGTTTTGGAAAGTCTTTCAACTTTGGACAAATCCCGCTTCGTACGAAATATTTTCAGAGTGCTGTTTCCAAGTGTCCACAAAGAGCTGCTGCTTGAAACTGTCCACATGCACATCTCCCATACTGGTGGGCTCGTTTCACTTCCTGGAATTTGGTTTCCTCTTCTTTGCTTGAAATGAGAAGCCTTCATTCAGCATGCTACGCACATCTTGTAGCAGTTTCAATTTTAAGCATGTTGGTGCTCTAAGAACGTTTTTTAACCTATGTAGAGTGTGTCACTCTCCAGCATTGAATACACAACTTAGAGCTCCTTTCGCCACAGACACGCAAACATCTTTTTGGGAAAGTCCTAATTGTGGTCACTTGGAAAAGTAAGGGTTTCATCGAGAACATGAAGACCATCATACTTTTACACCCTGCAACCGAAAGAAATGGCTTTTTGTACATGCCAGTCTCAATTTCACTACCAAATGCTCTTCCTGTCTGCTTTCTTGAATGTTCTCAACACATTAGGAGAAAGAGCATGTTTGGGCAAGAGCGATGCAGTGTGTGTTTTTCTGGATTGCAAGTGATTTGGGAAACATACTCCTTGTTTTTCCACATCGTCTAAGAAAGAACATGAGGCTTGCAAGAGACTGAAACAATGCATCCCATAACGTATTCCAGCAGTGAAAACACACGTTTCTACAAAGACTTTGAAGGAGCAAGCAAAAGCCTAGTGGTTGAGTGTTCTTTCAGAGAGAAACACACGCATTTCTTCCTTCTGGAGTGAGTTTCCAGCCAAGAATTCATATGCATTTTGTACTGTGCAGAATGTAGCTACCTGCTCGGGTGTTGTGTCATAGAAGCCCCTTTCTTGCAGGAGCTTATTGCAACATTCATTGCTTGGCTAAGTCCTTTAGGGTTGCTTTTGGAAGGTCTTTCAACTTTGGCCAAATCCCGCTTCCTACGAAATTTTTTCGCAGCGCTGCTTCCAAGTGTCCACAAAGAGCTGCTCCTAGAAACTGTCCACATGCACATCTCCCATACTGGCATGCTCGTTTCACTACCTGGAATTTGGTTTCCTCTTCTTTCTTTGAAATGACAAGCCTTCATTCAGCATGCTACACACATCTTGTAGCAGTTTCTATTTTAAGCATGTTGGTGCTCTAAGGACGCTGTCTAACCTGTGTAGAGTGTGTCACTCTCCAGCACTGAATACACAACTTAGAGCTCCTTTCGCCACAGACACGCAAACACATGTTTTTGTGAAAGTCCTACTTCAGGTCACTTGGAAATGTAAGGGTTTCATAGAGAACATGAAATCAATCATGCTTTTGCACTCTGCAAGAGAAATAAATGGCTTTTCTACAAACCAGTCTGAAATTCACTGCAAAAGGCCCTTCTCTTCTGCTTTCTTGAATGTTCTCAACGCATTAGGTGAAAGAGCGTGTTTGAGCAAGAGTGATGCAGGTTGCGATTTCCTGGATTTCAAGTGATTTGGGAAACATAATCCGCGTTTTTCCACATTGTGTAAGAAAGAACATGAGGCCTGCAAGAGATTAAAACAATCCATCCCACAACGCATTCCAGCAGTGAAAACACACGTTTCTACAAAGACCTTGAAGGAGCAAGCAAAAGAGTAGTGGCTGAGTGTTGTTTCAGAGAGAAACACACGCATTTCTTCCTTCTGGAGTGAGTTTCCAGCCAGGAATTCATATGTATTTTGTACTGTGCATAATGTAGCTACCTGCTCGGGAGTTGTGTCATTGAAGCACCTTTCCTACAGGAGCTTATTGCAACATTCATTGTTTGGCTAAGTCCTTTAGGTTTGGTTTTGGAAAGTCTTTCAACTTTGGACAAATCCCGCTTCGTACGAAATATTTTCAGAGTGCTGTTTCCAAGTGTCCACGAAGAGCTGCTGCTTGAAACTGTCCACATGCACATCTCCCATACTGGTGGGCTCGTTTCACTTCCTGGAATTTGGTTTCCTCTTCTTTGCTTGAAATGAGAAGCCTTCATTCAGCATGCTACGCACATCTTGTAGCAGTTTCAATTTTAAGCATGTTGGTGCTCTAAGAACGTTTTTTAACCTATGTAGAGTGTGTCACTCTCCAGCATTGAATACACAACTTAGAGCTCCTTTCGCCACAGACACGCAAACATCTTTTTGGGAAAGTCCTAATTGTGGTCACTTGGAAAAGTAAGGGTTTCATCGAGAACATGAAGACCATCATACTTTTACACCCTGCAACCGAAAGAAATGGCTTTTTGTACATGCCAGTCTCAATTTCACTACCAAATGCTCTTCCTTTCTGCTTTCTTGAATATTCTCAACACATTAGGAGAAAGAGCATGTTTGGGCAAGAGCGATGCAGTGTGTGTTTTTCTGGATTGCAAGTGATTTGGGAAACATACTCCTTGTTTTTCCACATCGTCTAAGAAAGAACATGAGGCTTGCAAGAGACTGAAACAATGCATCCCATAACGTATTCCAGCAGTGAAAACACACGTTTCTACAAAGACTTTGAAGGAGCAAGCAAAAGCCTAGTGGTTGAGTGTTCTTTCAGAGAGAAACACACGCATTTCTTCCTTCTGGAGTGAGTTTCCAGCCAAGAATTCATATGCATTTTGTACTGTGCAGAATGTAGCTACCTGCTCGGGTGTTGTGTCATAGAAGCCCCTTTCTTGCAGGAGCTTATTGCAACATTCATTGCTTGGCTAAGTCCTTTAGGGTTGCTTTTGGAAGGTCTTTCAACTTTGGCCAAATCCCGCTTCCTACGAAATTTTTTCGCAGCGCTGCTTCCAAGTGTCCACAAAGAGCTGCTCCTAGAAACTGTCCACATGCACATCTCCCATACTGGCATGCTCGTTTCACTACCTGGAATTTGGTTTCCTCTTCTTTCTTTGAAATGACAAGCCTTCATTCAGCATGCTACACACATCTTGTAGCAGTTTCTATTTTAAGCATGTTGGTGCTCTAAGGACGCTGTCTAACCTGTGTAGAGTGTGTCACTCTCCAGCACTGAATACACAACTTAGAGCTCCTTTCGCCACAGACACGCAAACACATGTTTTTGTGAAAGTCCTACTTCAGGTCACTTGGAAATGTAAGGGTTTCATAGAGAACATGAAATCAATCATGCTTTTGCACTCTGCAAGAGAAATAAATGGCTTTTCTACAAACCAGTCTGAAATTCACTGCAAAACTCCCTTCTCTTCTGCTTTCTTGAATGTTCTCAACGCATTAGGTGAAAGAGCGTGTTTGAGCAAGAGTGATGCAGGTTGCGATTTCCTGGATTTCAAGTGATTTGGGAAACATAATCCGCGTTTTTCCACATTGTGTAAGAAAGAACATGAGGCCTGCAAGAGATTAAAACAATCCATCCCACAACGCATTCCAGCAGTGAAAACACACGTTTCTACAAAGACCTTGAAGGAGCAAGCAAAAGAGTAGTGGCTGAGTGTTCTTTCAGAGAGAAACACACGCATTTCTTCCTTCTGGAGTGAGTTTCCAGCCAGGAATTCATATGTATTTTGTACTGTGCATAATGTAGCTACCTGCTCGGGAGTTGTGTCATTGAAGCACCTTTCCTACAGGAGCTTATTGCAACATTCATTGTTTGGCTAAGTCCTTTAGGTTTGGTTTTGGAAAGTCTTTCAACTTTGGACAAATCCCGCTTCGTACGAAATATTTTCAGAGTGCTGTTTCCAAGTGTCCACAAAGAGCTGCTGCTTGAAACTGTCCACATGCACATCTCCCATACTGGTGGGCTCGTTTCACTTCCTGGAATTTGGTTTCCTCTTCTTTGCTTGAAATGAGAAGCCTTCATTCAGCATGCTACGCACATCTTGTAGCAGTTTCAATTTTAAGCATGTTGGTGCTCTAAGAACGTTTTTTAACCTATGTAGAGTGTGTCACTCTCCAGCATTGAATACACAACTTAGAGCTCCTTTCGCCACAGACACGCAAACATCTTTTTGGGAAAGTCCTAATTGTGGTCACTTGGAAAAGTAAGGGTTTCATCGAGAACATGAAGACCATCATACTTTTACACCCTGCAACCGAAAGAAATGGCTTTGTGTACATGCCAGTCTGAATTTCACTACCAAATGCTCTTCCTGTCTGCTTTCTTGAATGTTCTCAACACATTAGGAGAAAGAGCATGTTTGGGCAAGAGCGATGCAGTGTGTGTTTTTCTGGATTGCAAGTGATTTGGGAAACATACTCCTTGTTTTTCCACATCGTCTAAGAAAGAACATGAGGCTTGCAAGAGACTGAAACAATGCATCCCATAACGTATTCCAGCAGTGAAAACACACGTTTCTACAAAGACTTTGAAGGAGCAAGCAAAAGCCTAGTGGTTGAGTGTTCTTTCAGAGAGAAACACCCGCATTTCTTCCTTCTGGAGTGAGTTTCCAGCCAGGAATTCATATGCATTTTGTACTGTGCATAATGTAGCTACCTGCTCGGGAGTTGTGTCATTGAAGCACCTTTCCTACAGGAGCTTATTGCAACATTCATTGTTTGGCTAAGTCCTTTAGGTTTGGTTTTGGAAAGTCTTTCAACTTTGGACAAATCCCGCTTCGTACGAAATATTTTCAGAGTGCTGTTTCCAAGTGTCCACAAAGAGCTGCTGCTTGAAACTGTCCACATGCACATCTCCCATACTGGTGGGCTCGTTTCACTTCCTGGAATTTGGTTTCCTCTTCTTTGCTTGAAATGAGAAGCCTTCATTCAGCATGCTACGCACATCTTGTAGCAGTTTCAATTTTAAGCATGTTGGTGCTCTAAGAACGTTTTTTAACCTATGTAGAGTGTGTCACTCTCCAGCATTGAATACACAACTTAGAGCTCCTTTCGCCACAGACACGCAAACATCTTTTTGGGAAAGTCCTAATTGTGGTCACTTGGAAAAGTAAGGGTTTCATCGAGAACATGAAGACCATCATACTTTTACACCCTGCAACCGAAAGAAATGGCTTTTTGTACATGCCAGTCTCAATTTCACTACCAAATGCTCTTCCTTTCTGCTTTCTTGAATGTTCTCAACACATTAGGAGAAAGAGCATGTTTGGGCAAGAGCGATGCAGTGTGTGTTTTTCTGGATTGCAAGTGATTTGGGAAACATACTCCTTGTTTTTCCACATCGTCTAAGAAAGAACATGAGGCTTGCAAGAGACTGAAACAATGCATCCCATAACGTATTCCAGCAGTGAAAACACACGTTTCTACAAAGACTTTGAAGGAGCAAGCAAAAGCCTAGTGGTTGAGTGTTCTTTCAGAGAGAAACACACGCATTTCTTCCTTCTGGAGTGAGTTTCCAGCCTGGAATTCATATGCATTTTGTACTGTGCAGAATGTAGCTACCTGCTCGGGTGTTGTGTCATAGAAGCCCCTTTCTTGCAGGAGCTTATTGCAACATTCATTGCTTGGCTAAGTCCTTTAGGGTTGCTTTTGGAAGGTCTTTCAACTTTGGCCAAATCCCGCTTCCTACGAAATTTTTTCGCAGCGCTGCTTCCAAGTGTCCACAAAGAGCTGCTCCTAGAAACTGTCCACATGCACATCTCCCATACTGGCATGCTCGTTTCACTACCTGGAATTTGGTTTCCTCTTCTTTCTTTGAAATGACAAGCCTTCATTCAGCATGCTACACACATCTTGTAGCAGTTTCTATTTTAAGCATGTTGGTGCTCTAAGGACGCTGTCTAACCTGTGTAGAGTGTGTCACTCTCCAGCACTGAATACACAACTTAGAGCTCCTTTCGCCACAGACACGCAAACACATGTTTTTGTGAAAGTCCTACTTCAGGTCACTTGGAAATGTAAGGGTTTCATAGAGAACATGAAATCAATCATGCTTTTGCACTCTGCAAGAGAAATAAATGGCTTTTCTACAAACCAGTCTGAAATTCACTGCAAAAGGCCCTTCTCTTCTGCTTTCTTGAATGTTCTCAACGCATTAGGTGAAAGAGCGTGTTTGAGCAAGAGTGATGCAGGTTGCGATTTCCTGGATTTCAAGTGATTTGGGAAACATAATCCGCGTTTTTCCACATTGTGTAAGAAAGAACATGAGGCCTGCAAGAGATTAAAACAATCCATCCCACAACGCATTCCAGCAGTGAAAACACACGTTTCTACAAAGACCTTGAAGGAGCAAGCAAAAGAGTAGTGGCTGAGTGTTCTTTCAGAGAGAAACACACGCATTTCTTCCTTCTGGAGTGAGTTTCCAGCCAGGAATTCATATGTATTTTGTACTGTGCATAATGTAGCTACCTGCTCGGGAGTTGTGTCATTGAAGCACCTTTCCTACAGGAGCTTATTGCAACATTCATTGTTTGGCTAAGTCCTTTAGGTTTGGTTTTGGAAAGTCTTTCAACTTTGGACAAATCCCGCTTCGTACGAAATATTTTCAGAGTGCTGTTTCCAAGTGTCCACAAAGAGCTGCTGCTTGAAACTGTCCACATGCACATCTCCCATACTGGTGGGCTCGTTTCACTTCCTGGAATTTGGTTTCCTCTTCTTTGCTTGAAATGAGAAGCCTTCATTCAGCATGCTACGCACATCTTGTAGCAGTTTCAATTTTAAGCATGTTGGTGCTCTAAGAACGTTTTTTAACCTATGTAGAGTGTGTCACTCTCCAGCATTGAATACACAACTTAGAGCTCCTTTCGCCACAGACACGCAAACATCTCTTTGGGAAAGTCCTAATTGTGGTCACTTGGAAAAGTAAGGGTTTCATCGAGAACATGAAGACCATCATACTTTTACACCCTGCAACCGAAAGAAATGGCTTTTTGTACATGCCAGTCTCAATTTCACTACCAAATGCTCTTCCTGTCTGCTTTCTTGAATGTTCTCAACACATTAGGAGAAAGAGCATGTTTGGGCAAGAGCGATGCAGTGTGTGTTTTTCCGGATTGCAAGTGATTTGGGAAACATACTCCTTGTTTTTCCACATCGTCTAAGAAAGAACATGAGGCTTGCAAGAGACTGAAACAATGCATCCCATAACGTATTCCAGCAGTGAAAACACACGTTTCTACAAAGACTTTGAAGGAGCAAGCAAAAGCCTAGTGGTTGAGTGTTCTTTCAGAGAGAAACACACGCATTTCTTCCTTCTGGAGTGAGTTTCCAGCCTGGAATTCATATGCATTTTGTACTGTGCAGAATGTAGCTACCTGCTCGGGTGTTGTGTCATAGAAGCCCCTTTCTTGCAGGAGCTTATTGCAACATTCATTGCTTGGCTAAGTCCTTTAGGGTTGCTTTTGGAAGGTCTTTCAACTTTGGCCAAATCCCGCTTCCTACGAAATTTTTTCGCAGCGCTGCTTCCAAGTGTCCACAAAGAGCTGCTCCTAGAAACTGTCCACATGCACATCTCCCATACTGGCATGCTCGTTTCACTACCTGGAATTTGGTTTCCTCTTCTTTCTTTGAAATGACAAGCCTTCATTCAGCATGCTACACACATCTTGTAGCAGTTTCTATTTTAAGCATGTTGGTGCTCTAAGGACGCTGTCTAACCTGTGTAGAGTGTGTCACTCTCCAGCACTGAATACACAACTTAGAGCTCCTTTCGCCACAGACACGCAAACACATGTTTTTGTGAAAGTCCTACTTCAGGTCACTTGGAAATGTAAGGGTTTCATAGAGAACATGAAATCAATCATGCTTTTGCACTCTGCAAGAGAAATAAATGGCTTTTCTACAAACCAGTCTGAAATTCACTGCAAAAGGCCCTTCTCTTCTGCTTTCTTGAATGTTCTCAACGCATTAGGTGAAAGAGCGTGTTTGAGCAAGAGTGATGCAGGTTGCGATTTCCTGGATTTCAAGTGATTTGGGAAACATAATCCGCGTTTTTCCACATTGTGTAAGAAAGAACATGAGGCCTGCAAGAGATTAAAACAATCCATCCCACAACGCATTCCAGCAGTGAAAACACACGTTTCTACAAAGACCTTGAAGGAGCAAGCAAAAGAGTAGTGGCTGAGTGTTCTTTCAGAGAGAAACACACGCATTTCTTCCTTCTGGAGTGAGTTTCCAGCCAGGAATTCATATGTATTTTGTACTGTGCATAATGTAGCTACCTGCTCGGGAGTTGTGTCATTGAAGCACCTTTCCTACAGGAGCTTATTGCAACATTCATTGTTTGGCTAAGTCCTTTAGGTTTGGTTTTGGAAAGTCTTTCAACTTTGGACAAATCCCGCTTCGTACGAAATATTTTCAGAGTGCTGTTTCCAAGTGTCCACAAAGAGCTGCTGCTTGAAACTGTCCACATGCACATCTCCCATACTGGTGGGCTCGTTTCACTTCCTGGAATTTGGTTTCCTCTTCTTTGCTTGAAATGAGAAGCCTTCATTCAGCATGCTACGCACATCTTGTAGCAGTTTCAATTTTAAGCATGTTGGTGCTCTAAGAACGTTTTTTAACCTATGTAGAGTGTGTCACTCTCCAGCATTGAATACACAACTTAGAGCTCCTTTCGCCACAGACACGCAAACATCTTTTTGGGAAAGTCCTAATTGTGGTCACTTGGAAAAGTAAGGGTTTCATCGAGAACATGAAGACCATCATACTTTTACACCCTGCAACCGAAAGAAATGGCTTTTTGTACATGCCAGTCTCAATTTCACTACCAAATGCTCTTCCTGTCTGCTTTCTTGAATGTTCTCAACACATTAGGAGAAAGAGCATGTTTGGGCAAGAACGATGCAGTGTGTGTTTTTCTGGATTGCAAGTGATTTGGGAAACATACTCCTTGTTTTTCCACATCGTCTAAGAAAGAACATGAGGCTTGCAAGAGACTGAAACAATGCATCCCATAACGTATTCCAGCAGTGAAAACACACGTTTCTACAAAGACTTTGAAGGAGCAAGCAAAAGCCTAGTGGTTGAGTGTTCTTTCAGAGAGAAACACACGCATTTCTTCCTTCTGGAGTGAGTTTCCAGCCAGGAATTCATATGTATTTTGTACTGTGCATAATGTAGCTACCTGCTCGGGAGTTGTGTCATTGAAGCACCTTTCCTACAGGAGCTTATTGCAACATTCATTGTTTGGCTAAGTCCTTTAGGTTTGGTTTTGGAAAGTCTTTCAACTTTGGACAAATCCCGCTTCGTACGAAATATTTTCAGAGTGCTGTTTCCAAGTGTCCACAAAGAGCTGCTGCTTGAAACTGTCCACATGCACATCTCCCATACTGGTGGGCTCGTTTCACTTCCTGGAATTTGGTTTCCTCTTCTTTGCTTGAAATGAGAAGCCTTCATTCAGCATGCTACGCACATCTTGTAGCAGTTTCAATTTTAAGCATGTTGGTGCTCTAAGAACGTTTTTTAACCTATGTAGAGTGTGTCACTCTCCAGCATTGAATACACAACTTAGAGCTCCTTTCGCCACAGACACGCAAACATCTTTTTGGGAAAGTCCTAATTGTGGTCACTTGGAAAAGTAAGGGTTTCATCGAGAACATGAAGACCATCATACTTTTACACCCTGCAACCGAAAGAAATGGCTTTTTGTACATGCCAGTCTGAATTTCACTACCAAATGCTCTTCCTGTCTGCTTTCTTGAATGTTCTCAACACATTAGGAGAAAGAGCATGTTTGGGCAAGAGCGATGCAGTGTGTGTTTTTCTGGATTGCAAGTGATTTGGGAAACATACTCCTTGTTTTTCCACATCGTCTAAGAAAGAACATGAGGCTTGCAAGAGACTGAAACAATGCATCCCATAACGTATTCCAGCAGTGAAAACACACGTTTCTACAAAGACTTTGAAGGAGCAAGCAAAAGCCTAGTGGTTGAGTGTTCTTTCAGAGAGAAACACACGCATTTCTTCCTTCTGGAGTGAGTTTCCAGCCTGGAATTCATATGCATTTTGTACTGTGCAGAATGTAGCTACCTGCTCGGGTGTTGTGTCATAGAAGCCCCTTTCTTGCAGGAGCTTATTGCAACATTCATTGCTTGGCTAAGTCCTTTAGGGTTGCTTTTGGAAGGTCTTTCAACTTTGGCCAAATCCCGCTTCCTACGAAATTTTTTCGCAGCGCTGCTTCCAAGTGTCCACAAAGAGCTGCTCCTAGAAACTGTCCACATGCACATCTCCCATACTGGCATGCTCGTTTCACTACCTGGAATTTGGTTTCCTCTTCTTTCTTTGAAATGACAAGCCTTCATTCAGCATGCTACACACATCTTGTAGCAGTTTCTATTTTAAGCATGTTGGTGCTCTAAGGACGCTGTCTAACCTGTGTAGAGTGTGTCACTCTCCAGCACTGAATACACAACTTAGAGCTCCTTTCGCCACAGACACGCAAACACATGTTTTTGTGAAAGTCCTACTTCAGGTCACTTGGAAATGTAAGGGTTTCATAGAGAACATGAAATCAATCATGCTTTTGCACTCTGCAAGAGAAATAAATGGCTTTTCTACAAACCAGTCTGAAATTCACTGCAAAACTCCCTTCTCTTCTGCTTTCTTGAATGTTCTCAACGCATTAGGTGAAAGAGCGTGTTTGAGCAAGAGTGATGCAGGTTGCGATTTCCTGGATTTCAAGTGATTTGGGAAACATAATCCGCGTTTTTCCACATTGTGTAAGAAAGAACATGAGGCCTGCAAGAGATTAAAACAATCCATCCCACAACGCATTCCAGCAGTGAAAACACACGTTTCTACAAAGACCTTGAAGGAGCAAGCAAAAGAGTAGTGGCTGAGTGTTCTTTCAGAGAGAAACACACGCATTTCTTCCTTCTGGAGTGAGTTTCCAGCCAGGAATTCATATGTATTTTGTACTGTGCATAATGTAGCTACCTGCTCGGGAGTTGTGTCATTGAAGCACCTTTCCTACAGGAGCTTATTGCAACATTCATTGTTTGGCTAAGTCCTTTAGGTTTGGTTTTGGAAAGTCTTTCAACTTTGGACAAATCCCGCTTCGTACGAAATATTTTCAGAGTGCTGTTTCCAAGTGTCCACAAAGAGCTGCTGCTTGAAACTGTCCACATGCACATCTCCCATACTGGTGGGCTCGTTTCACTTCCTGGAATTTGGTTTCCTCTTCTTTGCTTGAAATGAGAAGCCTTCATTCAGCATGCTACGCACATCTTGTAGCAGTTTCAATTTTAAGCATGTTGGTGCTCTAAGAACGTTTTTTAACCTATGTAGAGTGTGTCACTCTCCAGCATTGAATACACAACTTAGAGCTCCTTTCGCCACAGACACGCAAACATCTTTTTGGGAAAGTCCTAATTGTGGTCACTTGGAAAAGTAAGGGTTTCATCGAGAACATGAAGACCATCATACTTTTACACCCTGCAACCGAAAGAAATGGCTTTTTGTACATGCCAGTCTCAATTTCACTACCAAATGCTCTTCCTGTCTGCTTTCTTGAATGTTCTCAACACATTAGGAGAAAGAGCATGTTTGGGCAAGAACGATGCAGTGTGTGTTTTTCTGGATTGCAAGTGATTTGGGAAACATACTCCTTGTTTTTCCACATCGTCTAAGAAAGAACATGAGGCTTGCAAGAGACTGAAACAATGCATCCCATAACGTATTCCAGCAGTGAAAACACACGTTTCTACAAAGACTTTGAAGGAGCAAGCAAAAGCCTAGTGGTTGAGTGTTCTTTCAGAGAGAAACACACGCATTTCTTCCTTCTGGAGTGAGTTTCCAGCCAGGAATTCATATGTATTTTGTACTGTGCATAATGTAGCTACCTGCTCGGGAGTTGTGTCATTGAAGCACCTTTCCTACAGGAGCTTATTGCAACATTCATTGTTTGGCTAAGTCCTTTAGGTTTGGTTTTGGAAAGTCTTTCAACTTTGGACAAATCCCGCTTCGTACGAAATATTTTCAGAGTGCTGTTTCCAAGTGTCCACAAAGAGCTGCTGCTTGAAACTGTCCACATGCACATCTCCCATACTGGTGGGCTCGTTTCACTTCCTGGAATTTGGTTTCCTCTTCTTTGCTTGAAATGAGAAGCCTTCATTCAGCATGCTACGCACATCTTGTAGCAGTTTCAATTTTAAGCATGTTGGTGCTCTAAGAACGTTTTTTAACCTATGTAGAGTGTGTCACTCTCCAGCATTGAATACACAACTTAGAGCTCCTTTCGCCACAGACACGCAAACATCTTTTTGGGAAAGTCCTAATTGTGGTCACTTGGAAAAGTAAGGGTTTCATCGAGAACATGAAGACCATCATACTTTTACACCCTGCAACCGAAAGAAATGGCTTTTTGTACATGCCAGTCTGAATTTCACTACCAAATGCTCTTCCTGTCTGCTTTCTTGAATGTTCTCAACACATTAGGAGAAAGAGCATGTTTGGGCAAGAGTGATGCAGGTTGCGATTTCCTGGATTTCAAGTGATTTGGGAAACATAATCCGCGTTTTTCCACATTGTGTAAGAAAGAACATGAGGCCTGCAAGAGATTAAAACAATCCATCCCACAACGCATTCCAGCAGTGAAAACACACGTTTCTACAAAGACCTTGAAGGAGCAAGCAAAAGAGTAGTGGCTGAGTGTTCTTTCAGAGAGAAACACACGCATTTCTTCCTTCTGGAGTGAGTTTCCAGCCAGGAATTCATATGTATTTTGTACTGTGCATAATGTAGCTACCTGCTCGGGAGTTGTGTCATTGAAGCACCTTTCCTACAGGAGCTTATTGCAACATTCATTGTTTGGCTAAGTCCTTTAGGTTTGGTTTTGGAAAGTCTTTCAACTTTGGACAAATCCCGCTTCGTACGAAATATTTTCAGAGTGCTGTTTCCAAGTGTCCACAAAGAGCTGCTGCTTGAAACTGTCCACATGCACATCTCCCATACTGGTGGGCTCGTTTCACTTCCTGGAATTTGGTTTCCTCTTCTTTGCTTGAAATGAGAAGCCTTCATTCAGCATGCTACGCACATCTTGTAGCAGTTTCAATTTTAAGCATGTTGGTGCTCTAAGAACGTTTTTTAACCTATGTAGAGTGTGTCACTCTCCAGCATTGAATACACAACTTAGAGCTCCTTTCGCCACAGACACGCAAACATCTTTTTGGGAAAGTCCTAATTGTGGTCACTTGGAAAAGTAAGGGTTTCATCGAGAACATGAAGACCATCATACTTTTACACCCTGCAACCGAAAGAAATGGCTTTTTGTACATGCCAGTCTGAATTTCACTACCAAATGCTCTTCCTGTCTGCTTTCTTGAATGTTCTCAACACATTAGGAGAAAGAGCATGTTTGGGCAAGAGCGATGCAGTGTGTGTTTTTCTGGATTGCAAGTGATTTGGGAAACATACTCCTTGTTTTTCCACATCGTCTAAGAAAGAACATGAGGCTTGCAAGAGACTGAAACAATGCATCCCATAACGTATTCCAGCAGTGAAAACACACGTTTCTACAAAGACTTTGAAGGAGCAAGCAAAAGCCTAGTGGTTGAGTGTTCTTTCAGAGAGAAACACACGCATTTCTTCCTTCTGGAGTGAGTTTCCAGCCTGGAATTCATATGCATTTTGTACTGTGCAGAATGTAGCTACCTGCTCGGGTGTTGTGTCATAGAAGCCCCTTTCTTGCAGGAGCTTATTGCAACATTCATTGCTTGGCTAAGTCCTTTAGGGTTGCTTTTGGAAGGTCTTTCAACTTTGGCCAAATCCCGCTTCCTACGAAATTTTTTCGCAGCGCTGCTTCCAAGTGTCCACAAAGAGCTGCTCCTAGAAACTGTCCACATGCACATCTCCCATACTGGCATGCTCGTTTCACTACCTGGAATTTGGTTTCCTCTTCTTTCTTTGAAATGACAAGCCTTCATTCAGCATGCTACACACATCTTGTAGCAGTTTCTATTTTAAGCATGTTGGTGCTCTAAGGACGCTGTCTAACCTGTGTAGAGTGTGTCACTCTCCAGCACTGAATACACAACTTAGAGCTCCTTTCGCCACAGACACGCAAACACATGTTTTTGTGAAAGTCCTACTTCAGGTCACTTGGAAATGTAAGGGTTTCATAGAGAACATGAAATCAATCATGCTTTTGCACTCTGCAAGAGAAATAAATGGCTTTTCTACAAACCAGTCTGAAATTCACTGCAAAACTCCCTTCTCTTCTGCTTTCTTGAATGTTCTCAACGCATTAGGTGAAAGAGCGTGTTTGAGCAAGAGTGATGCAGGTTGCGATTTCCTGGATTTCAAGTGATTTGGGAAACATAATCCGCGTTTTTCCACATTGTGTAAGAAAGAACATGAGGCCTGCAAGAGATTAAAACAATCCATCCCACAACGCATTCCAGCAGTGAAAACACACGTTTCTACAAAGACCTTGAAGGAGCAAGCAAAAGAGTAGTGGCTGAGTGTTCTTTCAGAGAGAAACACACGCATTTCTTCCTTCTGGAGTGAGTTTCCAGCCAGGAATTCATATGTATTTTGTACTGTGCATAATGTAGCTACCTGCTCGGGAGTTGTGTCATTGAAGCACCTTTCCTACAGGAGCTTATTGCAACATTCATTGTTTGGCTAAGTCCTTTAGGTTTGGTTTTGGAAAGTCTTTCAACTTTGGACAAATCCCGCTTCGTACGAAATATTTTCAGAGTGCTGTTTCCAAGTGTCCACAAAGAGCTGCTGCTTGAAACTGTCCACATGCACATCTCCCATACTGGTGGGCTCGTTTCACTTCCTGGAATTTGGTTTCCTCTTCTTTGCTTGAAATGAGAAGCCTTCATTCAGCATGCTACGCACATCTTGTAGCAGTTTCAATTTTAAGCATGTTGGTGCTCTAAGAACGTTTTTTAACCTATGTAGAGTGTGTCACTCTCCAGCATTGAATACACAACTTAGAGCTCCTTTCGCCACAGACACGCAAACATCTTTTTGGGAAAGTCCTAATTGTGGTCACTTGGAAAAGTAAGGGTTTCATCGAGAACATGAAGACCATCATACTTTTACACCCTGCAACCGAAAGAAATGGCTTTTTGTACATGCCAGTCTGAATTTCACTACCAAATGCTCTTCCTGTCTGCTTTCTTGAATGTTCTCAACACATTAGGAGAAAGAGCATGTTTGGGCAAGAGCGATGCAGTGTGTGTTTTTCTGGATTGCAAGTGATTTGGGAAACATACTCCTTGTTCTTCCACATCGTCTAAGAAAGAACATGAGGCTTGCAAGAGACTGAAACAATGCATCCCATAACGTATTCCAGCAGTGAAAACACACGTTTCTACAAAGACTTTGAAGGAGCAAGCAAAAGCCTAGTGGTTGAGTGTTCTTTCAGAGAGAAACACACGCATTTCTTCCTTCTGGAGTGAGTTTCCAGCCTGGAATTCATATGCATTTTGTACTGTGCAGAATGTAGCTACCTGCTCGGGTGTTGTGTCATAGAAGCCCCTTTCTTGCAGGAGCTTATTGCAACATTCATTGCTTGGCTAAGTCCTTTAGGGTTGCTTTTGGAAGGTCTTTCAACTTTGGCCAAATCCCGCTTCCTACGAAATTTTTTCGCAGCGCTGCTTCCAAGTGTCCACAAAGAGCTGCTCCTAGAAACTGTCCACATGCACATCTCCCATACTGGCATGCTCGTTTCACTACCTGGAATTTGGTTTCCTCTTCTTTCTTTGAAATGACAAGCCTTCATTCAGCATGCTACACACATCTTGTAGCAGTTTCTATTTTAAGCATGTTGGTGCTCTAAGGACGCTGTCTAACCTGTGTAGAGTGTGTCACTCTCCAGCACTGAATACACAACTTAGAGCTCCTTTCGCCACAGACACGCAAACACATGTTTTTGTGAAAGTCCTACTTCAGGTCACTTGGAAATGTAAGGGTTTCATAGAGAACATGAAATCAATCATGCTTTTGCACTCTGCAAGAGAAATAAATGGCTTTTCTACAAACCAGTCTGAAATTCACTGCAAAACTCCCTTCTCTTCTGCTTTCTTGAATGTTCTCAACGCATTAGGTGAAAGAGCGTGTTTGAGCAAGAGTGATGCAGGTTGCGATTTCCTGGATTTCAAGTGATTTGGGAAACATAATCCGCGTTTTTCCACATTGTGTAAGAAAGAACATGAGGCCTGCAAGAGATTAAAACAATCCATCCCACAACGCATTCCAGCAGTGAAAACACACGTTTCTACAAAGACCTTGAAGGAGCAAGCAAAAGAGTAGTGGCTGAGTGTTCTTTCAGAGAGAAACACACGCATTTCTTCCTTCTGGAGTGAGTTTCCAGCCAGGAATTCATATGTATTTTGTACTGTGCATAATGTAGCTACCTGCTCGGGAGTTGTGTCATTGAAGCACCTTTCCTACAGGAGCTTATTGCAACATTCATTGTTTGGCTAAGTCCTTTAGGTTTGGTTTTGGAAAGTCTTTCAACTTTGGACAAATCCCGCTTCGTACGAAATATTTTCAGAGTGCTGTTTCCAAGTGTCCACAAAGAGCTGCTGCTTGAAACTGTCCACATGCACATCTCCCATACTGGTGGGCTCGTTTCACTTCCTGGAATTTGGTTTCCTCTTCTTTGCTTGAAATGAGAAGCCTTCATTCAGCATGCTACGCACATCTTGTAGCAGTTTCAATTTTAAGCATGTTGGTGCTCTAAGAACGTTTTTTAACCTATGTAGAGTGTGTCACTCTCCAGCATTGAATACACAACTTAGAGCTCCTTTCGCCACAGACACGCAAACATCTTTTTGGGAAAGTCCTAATTGTGGTCACTTGGAAAAGTAAGGGTTTCATCGAGAACATGAAGACCATCATACTTTTACACCCTGCAACCGAAAGAAATGGCTTTTTGTACATGCCAGTCTGAATTTCACTACCAAATGCTCTTCCTGTCTGCTTTCTTGAATGTTCTCAACACATTAGGAGAAAGAGCATGTTTGGGCAAGAGCGATGCAGTGTGTGTTTTTCTGGATTGCAAGTGATTTGGGAAACATACTCCTTGTTCTTCCACATCGTCTAAGAAAGAACATGAGGCTTGCAAGAGACTGAAACAATGCATCCCATAACGTATTCCAGCAGTGAAAACACACGTTTCTACAAAGACTTTGAAGGAGCAAGCAAAAGCCTAGTGGTTGAGTGTTCTTTCAGAGAGAAACACACGCATTTCTTCCTTCTGGAGTGAGTTTCCAGCCTGGAATTCATATGCATTTTGTACTGTGCAGAATGTAGCTACCTGCTCGGGTGTTGTGTCATAGAAGCCCCTTTCTTGCAGGAGCTTATTGCAACATTCATTGCTTGGCTAAGTCCTTTAGGGTTGCTTTTGGAAGGTCTTTCAACTTTGGCCAAATCCCGCTTCCTACGAAATTTTTTCGCAGCGCTGCTTCCAAGTGTCCACAAAGAGCTGCTCCTAGAAACTGTCCACATGCACATCTCCCATACTGGCATGCTCGTTTCACTACCTGGAATTTGGTTTCCTCTTCTTTCTTTGAAATGACAAGCCTTCATTCAGCATGCTACACACATCTTGTAGCAGTTTCTATTTTAAGCATGTTGGTGCTCTAAGGACGCTGTCTAACCTGTGTAGAGTGTGTCACTCTCCAGCACTGAATACACAACTTAGAGCTCCTTTCGCCACAGACACGCAAACACATGTTTTTGTGAAAGTCCTACTTCAGGTCACTTGGAAATGTAAGGGTTTCATAGAGAACATGAAATCAATCATGCTTTTGCACTCTGCAAGAGAAATAAATGGCTTTTCTACAAACCAGTCTGAAATTCACTGCAAAACGCCCTTCTCTTCTGCTTTCTTGAATGTTCTCAACGCATTAGGTGAAAGAGCGTGTTTGAGCAAGAGTGATGCAGGTTGCGATTTCCTGGATTTCAAGTGATTTGGGAAACATAATCCGCGTTTTTCCACATTGTGTAAGAAAGAACATGAGGCCTGCAAGAGATTAAAACAATCCATCCCACAACGCATTCCAGCAGTGAAAACACACGTTTCTACAAAGACCTTGAAGGAGCAAGCAAAAGAGTAGTGGCTGAGTGTTCTTTCAGAGAGAAACACACGCATTTCTTCCTTCTGGAGTGAGTTTCCAGCCAGGAATTCATATGTATTTTGTACTGTGCATAATGTAGCTACCTGCTCGGGAGTTGTGTCATTGAAGCACCTTTCCTACAGGAGCTTATTGCAACATTCATTGTTTGGCTAAGTCCTTTAGGTTTGGTTTTGGAAAGTCTTTCAACTTTGGACAAATCCCGCTTCGTACGAAATATTTTCAGAGTGCTGTTTCCAAGTGTCCACAAAGAGCTGCTGCTTGAAACTGTCCACATGCACATCTCCCATACTGGTGGGCTCGTTTCACTTCCTGGAATTTGGTTTCCTCTTCTTTGCTTGAAATGAGAAGCCTTCATTCAGCATGCTACGCACATCTTGTAGCAGTTTCAATTTTAAGCATGTTGGTGCTCTAAGAACGTTTTTTAACCTATGTAGAGTGTGTCACTCTCCAGCATTGAATACACAACTTAGAGCTCCTTTCGCCACAGACACGCAAACATCTTTTTGGGAAAGTCCTAATTGTGGTCACTTGGAAAAGTAAGGGTTTCATCGAGAACATGAAGACCATCATACTTTTACACCCTGCAACCGAAAGAAATGGCTTTTTGTACATGCCAGTCTGAATTTCACTACCAAATGCTCTTCCTGTCTGCTTTCTTGAATGTTCTCAACACATTAGGAGAAAGAGCATGTTTGGGCAAGAGCGATGCAGTGTGTGTTTTTCTGGATTGCAAGTGATTTGGGAAACATACTCCTTGTTCTTCCACATCGTCTAAGAAAGAACATGAGGCTTGCAAGAGACTGAAACAATGCATCCCATAACGTATTCCAGCAGTGAAAACACACGTTTCTACAAAGACTTTGAAGGAGCAAGCAAAAGCCTAGTGGTTGAGTGTTCTTTCAGAGAGAAACACACGCATTTCTTCCTTCTGGAGTGAGTTTCCAGCCTGGAATTCATATGCATTTTGTACTGTGCAGAATGTAGCTACCTGCTCGGGTGTTGTGTCATAGAAGCCCCTTTCTTGCAGGAGCTTATTGCAACTTTCATTGCTTGGCTAAGTCCTTTAGGGTTGCTTTTGGAAGGTCTTTCAACTTTGGCCAAATCCCGCTTCCTACGAAATTTTTTCGCAGCGCTGCTTCCAAGTGTCCACAAAGAGCTGCTCCTAGAAACTGTCCACATGCACATCTCCCATACTGGCATGCTCGTTTCACTACCTGGAATTTGGTTTCCTCTTCTTTCTTTGAAATGACAAGCCTTCATTCAGCATGCTACACACATCTTGTAGCAGTTTCTATTTTAAGCATGTTGGTGCTCTAAGGACGCTGTCTAACCTGTGTAGAGTGTGTCACTCTCCAGCACTGAATACACAACTTAGAGCTCCTTTCGCCACAGACACGCAAACACATGTTTTTGTGAAAGTCCTACTTCAGGTCACTTGGAAATGTAAGGGTTTCATAGAGAACATGAAATCAATCATGCTTTTGCACTCTGCAAGAGAAATAAATGGCTTTTCTACAAACCAGTCTGAAATTCACTGCAAAACTCCCTTCTCTTCTGCTTTCTTGAATGTTCTCAACGCATTAGGTGAAAGAGCGTGTTTGAGCAAGAGTGATGCAGGTTGCGATTTCCTGGATTTCAAGTGATTTGGGAAACATAATCCGCGTTTTTCCACATTGTGTAAGAAAGAACATGAGGCCTGCAAGAGATTAAAACAATCCATCCCACAACGCATTCCAGCAGTGAAAACACACGTTTCTACAAAGACCTTGAAGGAGCAAGCAAAAGAGTAGTGGCTGAGTGTTCTTTCAGAGAGAAACACACGCATTTCTTCCTTCTGGAGTGAGTTTCCAGCCAGGAATTCATATGTATTTTGTACTGTGCATAATGTAGCTACCTGCTCGGGAGTTGTGTCATTGAAGCACCTTTCCTACAGGAGCTTATTGCAACATTCATTGTTTGGCTAAGTCCTTTAGGTTTGGTTTTGGAAAGTCTTTCAACTTTGGACAAATCCCGCTTCGTACGAAATATTTTCAGAGTGCTGTTTCCAAGTGTCCACAAAGAGCTGCTGCTTGAAACTGTCCACATGCACATCTCCCATACTGGTGGGCTCGTTTCACTTCCTGGAATTTGGTTTCCTCTTCTTTGCTTGAAATGAGAAGCCTTCATTCAGCATGCTACGCACATCTTGTAGCAGTTTCAATTTTAAGCATGTTGGTGCTCTAAGAACGTTTTTTAACCTATGTAGAGTGTGTCACTCTCCAGCATTGAATACACAACTTAGAGCTCCTTTCGCCACAGACACGCAAACATCTTTTTGGGAAAGTCCTAATTGTGGTCACTTGGAAAAGTAAGGGTTTCATCGAGAACATGAAGACCATCATACTTTTACACCCTGCAACCGAAAGAAATGGCTTTTTGTACATGCCAGTCTGAATTTCACTACCAAATGCTCTTCCTGTCTGCTTTCTTGAATGTTCTCAACACATTAGGAGAAAGAGCATGTTTGGGCAAGAGCGATGCAGTGTGTGTTTTTCTGGATTGCAAGTGATTTGGGAAACATACTCCTTGTTTTTCCACATCGTCTAAGAAAGAACATGAGGCTTGCAAGAGACTGAAACAATGCATCCCATAACGTATTCCAGCAGTGAAAACACACGTTTCTACAAAGACTTTGAAGGAGCAAGCAAAAGCCTAGTGGTTGAGTGTTCTTTCAGAGAGAAACACACGCATTTCTTCCTTCTGGAGTGAGTTTCCAGCCTGGAATTCATATGCATTTTGTACTGTGCAGAATGTAGCTACCTGCTCGGGTGTTGTGTCATAGAAGCCCCTTTCTTGCAGGAGCTTATTGCAACATTCATTGCTTGGCTAAGTCCTTTAGGGTTGCTTTTGGAAGGTCTTTCAACTTTGGCCAAATCCCGCTTCCTACGAAATTTTTTCGCAGCGCTGCTTCCAAGTGTCCACAAAGAGCTGCTCCTAGAAACTGTCCACATGCACATCTCCCATACTGGCATGCTCGTTTCACTACCTGGAATTTGGTTTCCTCTTCTTTCTTTGAAATGACAAGCCTTCATTCAGCATGCTACACACATCTTGTAGCAGTTTCTATTTTAAGCATGTTGGTGCTCTAAGGACGCTGTCTAACCTGTGTAGAGTGTGTCACTCTCCAGCACTGAATACACAACTTAGAGCTCCTTTCGCCACAGACACGCAAACACATGTTTTTGTGAAAGTCCTACTTCAGGTCACTTGGAAATGTAAGGGTTTCATAGAGAACATGAAATCAATCATGCTTTTGCACTCTGCAAGAGAAATAAATGGCTTTTCTACAAACCAGTCTGAAATTCACTGCAAAACTCCCTTCTCTTCTGCTTTCTTGAATGTTCTCAACGCATTAGGTGAAAGAGCGTGTTTGAGCAAGAGTGATGCAGGTTGCGATTTCCTGGATTTCAAGTGATTTGGGAAACATAATCCGCGTTTTTCCACATTGTGTAAGAAAGAACATGAGGCCTGCAAGAGATTAAAACAATCCATCCCACAACGCATTCCAGCAGTGAAAACACACGTTTCTACAAAGACCTTGAAGGAGCAAGCAAAAGAGTAGTGGCTGAGTGTTCTTTCAGAGAGAAACACACGCATTTCTTCCTTCTGGAGTGAGTTTCCAGCCAGGAATTCATATGTATTTTGTACTGTGCATAATGTAGCTACCTGCTCGGGAGTTGTGTCATTGAAGCACCTTTCCTACAGGAGCTTATTGCAACATTCATTGTTTGGCTAAGTCCTTTAGGTTTGGTTTTGGAAAGTCTTTCAACTTTGGACAAATCCCGCTTCGTACGAAATATTTTCAGAGTGCTGTTTCCAAGTGTCCACAAAGAGCTGCTGCTTGAAACTGTCCACATGCACATCTCCCATACTGGTGGGCTCGTTTCACTTCCTGGAATTTGGTTTCCTCTTCTTTGCTTGAAATGAGAAGCCTTCATTCAGCATGCTACGCACATCTTGTAGCAGTTTCAATTTTAAGCATGTTGGTGCTCTAAGAACGTTTTTTAACCTATGTAGAGTGTGTCACTCTCCAGCATTGAATACACAACTTAGAGCTCCTTTCGCCACAGACACGCAAACATCTTTTTGGGAAAGTCCTAATTGTGGTCACTTGGAAAAGTAAGGGTTTCATCGAGAACATGAAGACCATCATACTTTTACACCCTGCAACCGAAAGAAATGGCTTTTTGTACATGCCAGTCTGAATTTCACTACCAAATGCTCTTCCTGTCTGCTTTCTTGAATGTTCTCAACACATTAGGAGAAAGAGCATGTTTGGGCAAGAGCGATGCAGTGTGTGTTTTTCTGGATTGCAAGTGATTTGGGAAACATACTCCTTGTTCTTCCACATCGTCTAAGAAAGAACATGAGGCTTGCAAGAGACTGAAACAATGCATCCCATAACGTATTCCAGCAGTGAAAACACACGTTTCTACAAAGACTTTGAAGGAGCAAGCAAAAGCCTAGTGGTTGAGTGTTCTTTCAGAGAGAAACACACGCATTTCTTCCTTCTGGAGTGAGTTTCCAGCCTGGAATTCATATGCATTTTGTACTGTGCAGAATGTAGCTACCTGCTCGGGTGTTGTGTCATAGAAGCCCCTTTCTTGCAGGAGCTTATTGCAACATTCATTGCTTGGCTAAGTCCTTTAGGGTTGCTTTTGGAAGGTCTTTCAACTTTGGCCAAATCCCGCTTCCTACGAAATTTTTTCGCAGCGCTGCTTCCAAGTGTCCACAAAGAGCTGCTCCTAGAAACTGTCCACATGCACATCTCCCATACTGGCATGCTCGTTTCACTACCTGGAATTTGGTTTCCTCTTCTTTCTTTGAAATGACAAGCCTTCATTCAGCATGCTACACACATCTTGTAGCAGTTTCTATTTTAAGCATGTTGGTGCTCTAAGGACGCTGTCTAACCTGTGTAGAGTGTGTCACTCTCCAGCACTGAATACACAACTTAGAGCTCCTTTCGCCACAGACACGCAAACACATGTTTTTGTGAAAGTCCTACTTCAGGTCACTTGGAAATGTAAGGGTTTCATAGAGAACATGAAATCAATCATGCTTTTGCACTCTGCAAGAGAAATAAATGGCTTTTCTACAAACCAGTCTGAAATTCACTGCAAAACTCCCTTCTCTTCTGCTTTCTTGAATGTTCTCAACGCATTAGGTGAAAGAGCGTGTTTGAGCAAGAGTGATGCAGGTTGCGATTTCCTGGATTTCAAGTGATTTGGGAAACATAATCCGCGTTTTTCCACATTGTGTAAGAAAGAACATGAGGCCTGCAAGAGATTAAAACAATCCATCCCACAACGCATTCCAGCAGTGAAAACACACGTTTCTACAAAGACCTTGAAGGAGCAAGCAAAAGAGTAGTGGCTGAGTGTTCTTTCAGAGAGAAACACACGCATTTCTTCCTTCTGGAGTGAGTTTCCAGCCAGGAATTCATATGTATTTTGTACTGTGCATAATGTAGCTACCTGCTCGGGAGTTGTGTCATTGAAGCACCTTTCCTACAGGAGCTTATTGCAACATTCATTGTTTGGCTAAGTCCTTTAGGTTTGGTTTTGGAAAGTCTTTCAACTTTGGACAAATCCCGCTTCGTACGAAATATTTTCAGAGTGCTGTTTCCAAGTGTCCACAAAGAGCTGCTGCTTGAAACTGTCCACATGCACATCTCCCATACTGGTGGGCTCGTTTCACTTCCTGGAATTTGGTTTCCTCTTCTTTGCTTGAAATGAGAAGCCTTCATTCAGCATGCTACGCACATCTTGTAGCAGTTTCAATTTTAAGCATGTTGGTGCTCTAAGAACGTTTTTTAACCTATGTAGAGTGTGTCACTCTCCAGCATTGAATACACAACTTAGAGCTCCTTTCGCCACAGACACGCAAACATCTTTTTGGGAAAGTCCTAATTGTGGTCACTTGGAAAAGTAAGGGTTTCATCGAGAACATGAAGACCATCATACTTTTACACCCTGCAACCGAAAGAAATGGCTTTTTGTACATGCCAGTCTGAATTTCACTACCAAATGCTCTTCCTGTCTGCTTTCTTGAATGTTCTCAACACATTAGGAGAAAGAGCATGTTTGGGCAAGAGCGATGCAGTGTGTGTTTTTCCGGATTGCAAGTGATTTGGGAAACATACTCCTTGTTCTTCCACATCGTCTAAGAAAGAACATGAGGCTTGCAAGAGACTGAAACAATGCATCCCATAACGTATTCCAGCAGTGAAAACACACGTTTCTACAAAGACTTTGAAGGAGCAAGCAAAAGCCTAGTGGTTGAGTGTTCTTTCAGAGAGAAACACACGCATTTCTTCCTTCTGGAGTGAGTTTCCAGCCTGGAATTCATATGCATTTTGTACTGTGCAGAATGTAGCTACCTGCTCGGGTGTTGTGTCATAGAAGCCCCTTTCTTGCAGGAGCTTATTGCAACATTCATTGCTTGGCTAAGTCCTTTAGGGTTGCTTTTGGAAGGTCTTTCAACTTTGGCCAAATCCCGCTTCCTACGAAATTTTTTCGCAGCGCTGCTTCCAAGTGTCCACAAAGAGCTGCTCCTAGAAACTGTCCACATGCACATCTCCCATACTGGCATGCTCGTTTCACTACCTGGAATTTGGTTTCCTCTTCTTTCTTTGAAATGACAAGCCTTCATTCAGCATGCTACACACATCTTGTAGCAGTTTCTATTTTAAGCATGTTGGTGCTCTAAGGACGCTGTCTAACCTGTGTAGAGTGTGTCACTCTCCAGCACTGAATACACAACTTAGAGCTCCTTTCGCCACAGACACGCAAACACATGTTTTTGTGAAAGTCCTACTTCAGGTCACTTGGAAATGTAAGGGTTTCATAGAGAACATGAAATCAATCATGCTTTTGCACTCTGCAAGAGAAATAAATGGCTTTTCTACAAACCAGTCTGAAATTCACTGCAAAACGCCCTTCTCTTCTGCTTTCTTGAATGTTCTCAACGCATTAGGTGAAAGAGCGTGTTTGAGCAAGAGTGATGCAGGTTGCGATTTCCTGGATTTCAAGTGATTTGGGAAACATAATCCGCGTTTTTCCACATTGTGTAAGAAAGAACATGAGGCCTGCAAGAGATTAAAACAATCCATCCCACAACGCATTCCAGCAGTGAAAACACACGTTTCTACAAAGACCTTGAAGGAGCAAGCAAAAGAGTAGTGGCTGAGTGTTCTTTCAGAGAGAAACACACGCATTTCTTCCTTCTGGAGTGAGTTTCCAGCCAGGAATTCATATGTATTTTGTACTGTGCATAATGTAGCTACCTGCTCGGGAGTTGTGTCATTGAAGCACCTTTCCTACAGGAGCTTATTGCAACATTCATTGTTTGGCTAAGTCCTTTAGGTTTGGTTTTGGAAAGTCTTTCAACTTTGGACAAATCCCGCTTCGTACGAAATATTTTCAGAGTGCTGTTTCCAAGTGTCCACAAAGAGCTGCTGCTTGAAACTGTCCACATGCACATCTCCCATACTGGTGGGCTCGTTTCACTTCCTGGAATTTGGTTTCCTCTTCTTTGCTTGAAATGAGAAGCCTTCATTCAGCATGCTACGCACATCTTGTAGCAGTTTCAATTTTAAGCATGTTGGTGCTCTAAGAACGTTTTTTAACCTATGTAGAGTGTGTCACTCTCCAGCATTGAATACACAACTTAGAGCTCCTTTCGCCACAGACACGCAAACATCTTTTTGGGAAAGTCCTAATTGTGGTCACTTGGAAAAGTAAGGGTTTCATCGAGAACATGAAGACCATCATACTTTTACACCCTGCAACCGAAAGAAATGGCTTTTTGTACATGCCAGTCTGAATTTCACTACCAAATGCTCTTCCTGTCTGCTTTCTTGAATGTTCTCAACACATTAGGAGAAAGAGCATGTTTGGGCAAGAGCGATGCAGTGTGTGTTTTTCTGGATTGCAAGTGATTTGGGAAACATACTCCTTGTTTTTCCACATCGTCTAAGAAAGAACATGAGGCTTGCAAGAGACTGAAACAATGCATCCCATAACGTATTCCAGCAGTGAAAACACACGTTTCTACAAAGACTTTGAAGGAGCAAGCAAAAGCCTAGTGGTTGAGTGTTCTTTCAGAGAGAAACACACGCATTTCTTCCTTCTGGAGTGAGTTTCCAG
Source organism: Miniopterus schreibersii (assembly GCF_964146895.1). Taxonomy (NCBI): domain Eukaryota; kingdom Metazoa; phylum Chordata; class Mammalia; order Chiroptera; family Miniopteridae; genus Miniopterus; species Miniopterus schreibersii. Next base: position 843,529 of record NC_138107.1, on the reverse strand, counting down.
CCTGGAATTCATATGCATTTTGTACTGTGCAGAATGTAGCTACCTGCTCGGGTGTTGTGTCATAGAAGCCCCTTTCTTGCAGGAGCTTATTGCAACATTCATTGCTTGGCTAAGTCCTTTAGGGTTGCTTTTGGAAGGTCTTTCAACTTTGGCCAAATCCCGCTTCCTACGAAATTTTTTCGCAGCGCTGCTTCCAAGTGTCCACAAAGAGCTGCTCCTAGAAACTGTCCACATGCACATCTCCCATACTGGCATGCTCGTTTCACTACCTGGAATTTGGTTTCCTCTTCTTTCTTTGAAATGACAAGCCTTCATTCAGCATGCTACACACATCTTGTAGCAGTTTCTATTTTAAGCATGTTGGTGCTCTAAGGACGCTGTCTAACCTGTGTAGAGTGTGTCACTCTCCAGCACTGAATACACAACTTAGAGCTCCTTTCGCCACAGACACGCAAACACATGTTTTTGTGAAAGTCCTACTTCAGGACACTTGGAAATGTAAGGGTTTCATAGAGAACATGAAATCAATCATGCTTTTGCACTCTGCAAGAGAAATAAATGGCTTTTCTACAAACCAGTCTGAAATTCACTGCAAAAGGCCCTTCTCTTCTGCTTTCTTGAATGTTCTCAACGCATTAGGTGAAAGAGCGTGTTTGAGCAAGAGTGATGCAGGTTGCGATTTCCTGGATTTCAAGTGATTTGGGAAACATAATCCGCGTTTTTCCACATTGTGTAAGAAAGAACATGAGGCCTGCAAGAGATTAAAACAATCCATCCCACAACGCATTCCAGCAGTGAAAACACACGTTTCTACAAAGACCTTGAAGGAGCAAGCAAAAGAGTAGTGGCTGAGTGTTCTTTCAGAGAGAAACACACGCATTTCTTCCTTCTGGAGTGAGTTTCCAGCCAGGAATTCATATGTATTTTGTACTGTGCATAATGTAGCTACCTGCTCGGGAGTTGTGTCATTGAAGCACCTTTCCTACAGGAGCTTATTGCAACATTCATTGTTTGGCTAAGTCCTTTAGGTTTGGTTTTGGAAAGTCTTTCAACTTTGGACAAATCCCGCTTCGTACGAAATATTTTCAGAGTGCTGTTTCCAAGTGTCCACAAAGAGCTGCTGCTTGAAACTGTCCACATGCACATCTCCCATACTGGTGGGCTCGTTTCACTTCCTGGAATTTGGTTTCCTCTTCTTTGCTTGAAATGAGAAGCCTTCATTCAGCATGCTACGCACATCTTGTAGCAGTTTCAATTTTAAGCATGTTGGTGCTCTAAGAACGTTTTTTAACCTATGTAGAGTGTGTCACTCTCCAGCATTGAATACACAACTTAGAGCTCCTTTCGCCACAGACACGCAAACATCTTTTTGGGAAAGTCCTAATTGTGGTCACTTGGAAAAGTAAGGGTTTCATCGAGAACATGAAGACCATCATACTTTTACACCCTGCAACCGAAAGAAATGGCTTTTTGTACATGCCAGTCTCAATTTCACTACCAAATGCTCTTCCTGTCTGCTTTCTTGAATGTTCTCAACACATTAGGAGAAAGAGCATGTTTGGGCAAGAGCGATGCAGTGTGTGTTTTTCCGGATTGCAAGTGATTTGGGAAACATACTCCTTGTTTTTCCACATCGTCTAAGAAAGAACATGAGGCTTGCAAGAGACTGAAACAATGCATCCCATAACGTATTCCAGCAGTGAAAACACACGTTTCTACAAAGACTTTGAAGGAGCAAGCAAAAGCCTAGTGGTTGAGTGTTCTTTCAGAGAGAAACACACGCATTTCTTCCTTCTGGAGTGAGTTTCCAGCCTGGAATTCATATGCATTTTGTACTGTGCAGAATGTAGCTACCTGCTCGGGTGTTGTGTCATAGAAGCCCCTTTCTTGCAGGAGCTTATTGCAACATTCATTGCTTGGCTAAGTCCTTTAGGGTTGCTTTTGGAAGGTCTTTCAACTTTGGCCAAATCCCGCTTCCTACGAAATTTTTTCGCAGCGCTGCTTCCAAGTGTCCACAAAGAGCTGCTCCTAGAAACTGTCCACATGCACATCTCCCATACTGGCATGCTCGTTTCACTACCTGGAATTTGGTTTCCTCTTCTTTCTTTGAAATGACAAGCCTTCATTCAGCATGCTACACACATCTTGTAGCAGTTTCTATTTTAAGCATGTTGGTGCTCTAAGGACGCTGTCTAACCTGTGTAGAGTGTGTCACTCTCCAGCACTGAATACACAACTTAGAGCTCCTTTCGCCACAGACACGCAAACACATGTTTTTGTGAAAGTCCTACTTCAGGTCACTTGGAAATGTAAGGGTTTCATAGAGAACATGAAATCAATCATGCTTTTGCACTCTGCAAGAGAAATAAATGGCTTTTCTACAAACCAGTCTGAAATTCACTGCAAAACTCCCTTCTCTTCTGCTTTCTTGAATGTTCTCAACGCATTAGGTGAAAGAGCGTGTTTGAGCAAGAGTGATGCAGGTTGCGATTTCCTGGATTTCAAGTGATTTGGGAAACATAATCCGCGTTTTTCCACATTGTGTAAGAAAGAACATGAGGCCTGCAAGAGATTAAAACAATCCATCCCACAACGCATTCCAGCAGTGAAAACACACGTTTCTACAAAGACCTTGAAGGAGCAAGCAAAAGAGTAGTGGCTGAGTGTTCTTTCAGAGAGAAACACACGCATTTCTTCCTTCTGGAGTGAGTTTCCAGCCAGGAATTCATATGTATTTTGTACTGTGCATAATGTAGCTACCTGCTCGGGAGTTGTGTCATTGAAGCACCTTTCCTACAGGAGCTTATTGCAACATTCATTGTTTGGCTAAGTCCTTTAGGTTTGGTTTTGGAAAGTCTTTCAACTTTGGACAAATCCCGCTTCGTACGAAATATTTTCAGAGTGCTGTTTCCAAGTGTCCACAAAGAGCTGCTGCTTGAAACTGTCCACATGCACATCTCCCATACTGGTGGGCTCGTTTCACTTCCTGGAATTTGGTTTCCTCTTCTTTGCTTGAAATGAGAAGCCTTCATTCAGCATGCTACGCACATCTTGTAGCAGTTTCAATTTTAAGCATGTTGGTGCTCTAAGAACGTTTTTTAACCTATGTAGAGTGTGTCACTCTCCAGCATTGAATACACAACTTAGAGCTCCTTTCGCCACAGACACGCAAACATCTTTTTGGGAAAGTCCTAATTGTGGTCACTTGGAAAAGTAAGGGTTTCATCGAGAACATGAAGACCATCATACTTTTACACCCTGCAACCGAAAGAAATGGCTTTTTGTACATGCCAGTCTGAATTTCACTACCAAATGCTCTTCCTGTCTGCTTTCTTGAATGTTCTCAACACATTAGGAGAAAGAGCATGTTTGGGCAAGAGCGATGCAGTGTGTGTTTTTCCGGATTGCAAGTGATTTGGGAAACATACTCCTTGTTTTTCCACATCGTCTAAGAAAGAACATGAGGCTTGCAAGAGACTGAAACAATGCATCCCATAACGTATTCCAGCAGTGAAAACACACGTTTCTACAAAGACTTTGAAGGAGCAAGCAAAAGCCTAGTGGTTGAGTGTTCTTTCAGAGAGAAACACACGCATTTCTTCCTTCTGGAGTGAGTTTCCAGCCTGGAATTCATATGCATTTTGTACTGTGCAGAATGTAGCTACCTGCTCGGGTGTTGTGTCATAGAAGCCCCTTTCTTGCAGGAGCTTATTGCAACATTCATTGCTTGGCTAAGTCCTTTAGGGTTGCTTTTGGAAGGTCTTTCAACTTTGGCCAAATCCCGCTTCCTACGAAATTTTTTCGCAGCGCTGCTTCCAAGTGTCCACAAAGAGCTGCTCCTAGAAACTGTCCACATGCACATCTCCCATACTGGCATGCTCGTTTCACTACCTGGAATTTGGTTTCCTCTTCTTTCTTTGAAATGACAAGCCTTCATTCAGCATGCTACACACATCTTGTAGCAGTTTCTATTTTAAGCATGTTGGTGCTCTAAGGACGCTGTCTAACCTGTGTAGAGTGTGTCACTCTCCAGCACTGAATACACAACTTAGAGCTCCTTTCGCCACAGACACGCAAACACATGTTTTTGTGAAAGTCCTACTTCAGGTCACTTGGAAATGTAAGGGTTTCATAGAGAACATGAAATCAATCATGCTTTTGCACTCTGCAAGAGAAATAAATGGCTTTTCTACAAACCAGTCTGAAATTCACTGCAAAACTCCCTTCTCTTCTGCTTTCTTGAATGTTCTCAACGCATTAGGTGAAAGAGCGTGTTTGAGCAAGAGTGATGCAGGTTGCGATTTCCTGGATTTCAAGTGATTTGGGAAACATAATCCGCGTTTTTCCACATTGTGTAAGAAAGAACATGAGGCCTGCAAGAGATTAAAACAATCCATCCCACAACGCATTCCAGCAGTGAAAACACACGTTTCTACAAAGACCTTGAAGGAGCAAGCAAAAGAGTAGTGGCTGAGTGTTCTTTCAGAGAGAAACACACGCATTTCTTCCTTCTGGAGTGAGTTTCCAGCCAGGAATTCATATGTATTTTGTACTGTGCATAATGTAGCTACCTGCTCGGGAGTTGTGTCATTGAAGCACCTTTCCTACAGGAGCTTATTGCAACATTCATTGTTTGGCTAAGTCCTTTAGGTTTGGTTTTGGAAAGTCTTTCAACTTTGGACAAATCCCGCTTCGTACGAAATATTTTCAGAGTGCTGTTTCCAAGTGTCCACAAAGAGCTGCTGCTTGAAACTGTCCACATGCACATCTCCCATACTGGTGGGCTCGTTTCACTTCCTGGAATTTGGTTTCCTCTTCTTTGCTTGAAATGAGAAGCCTTCATTCAGCATGCTACGCACATCTTGTAGCAGTTTCAATTTTAAGCATGTTGGTGCTCTAAGAACGTTTTTTAACCTATGTAGAGTGTGTCACTCTCCAGCATTGAATACACAACTTAGAGCTCCTTTCGCCACAGACACGCAAACATCTTTTTGGGAAAGTCCTAATTGTGGTCACTTGGAAAAGTAAGGGTTTCATCGAGAACATGAAGACCATCATACTTTTACACCCTGCAACCGAAAGAAATGGCTTTTTGTACATGCCAGTCTGAATTTCACTACCAAATGCTCTTCCTGTCTGCTTTCTTGAATGTTCTCAACACATTAGGAGAAAGAGCATGTTTGGGCAAGAGCGATGCAGTGTGTGTTTTTCCGGATTGCAAGTGATTTGGGAAACATACTCCTTGTTCTTCCACATCGTCTAAGAAAGAACATGAGGCTTGCAAGAGACTGAAACAATGCATCCCATAACGTATTCCAGCAGTGAAAACACACGTTTCTACAAAGACTTTGAAGGAGCAAGCAAAAGCCTAGTGGTTGAGTGTTCTTTCAGAGAGAAACACACGCATTTCTTCCTTCTGGAGTGAGTTTCCAGCCTGGAATTCATATGCATTTTGTACTGTGCAGAATGTAGCTACCTGCTCGGGTGTTGTGTCATAGAAGCCCCTTTCTTGCAGGAGCTTATTGCAACATTCATTGCTTGGCTAAGTCCTTTAGGGTTGCTTTTGGAAGGTCTTTCAACTTTGGCCAAATCCCGCTTCCTACGAAATTTTTTCGCAGCGCTGCTTCCAAGTGTCCACAAAGAGCTGCTCCTAGAAACTGTCCACATGCACATCTCCCATACTGGCATGCTCGTTTCACTACCTGGAATTTGGTTTCCTCTTCTTTCTTTGAAATGACAAGCCTTCATTCAGCATGCTACACACATCTTGTAGCAGTTTCTATTTTAAGCATGTTGGTGCTCTAAGGACGCTGTCTAACCTGTGTAGAGTGTGTCACTCTCCAGCACTGAATACACAACTTAGAGCTCCTTTCGCCACAGACACGCAAACACATGTTTTTGTGAAAGTCCTACTTCAGGTCACTTGGAAATGTAAGGGTTTCATAGAGAACATGAAATCAATCATGCTTTTGCACTCTGCAAGAGAAATAAATGGCTTTTCTACAAACCAGTCTGAAATTCACTGCAAAACTCCCTTCTCTTCTGCTTTCTTGAATGTTCTCAACGCATTAGGTGAAAGAGCGTGTTTGAGCAAGAGTGATGCAGGTTGCGATTTCCTGGATTTCAAGTGATTTGGGAAACATAATCCGCGTTTTTCCACATTGTGTAAGAAAGAACATGAGGCCTGCAAGAGATTAAAACAATCCATCCCACAACGCATTCCAGCAGTGAAAACACACGTTTCTACAAAGACCTTGAAGGAGCAAGCAAAAGAGTAGTGGCTGAGTGTTCTTTCAGAGAGAAACACACGCATTTCTTCCTTCTGGAGTGAGTTTCCAGCCAGGAATTCATATGTATTTTGTACTGTGCATAATGTAGCTACCTGCTCGGGAGTTGTGTCATTGAAGCACCTTTCCTACAGGAGCTTATTGCAACATTCATTGTTTGGCTAAGTCCTTTAGGTTTGGTTTTGGAAAGTCTTTCAACTTTGGACAAATCCCGCTTCGTACGAAATATTTTCAGAGTGCTGTTTCCAAGTGTCCACAAAGAGCTGCTGCTTGAAACTGTCCACATGCACATCTCCCATACTGGTGGGCTCGTTTCACTTCCTGGAATTTGGTTTCCTCTTCTTTGCTTGAAATGAGAAGCCTTCATTCAGCATGCTACGCACATCTTGTAGCAGTTTCAATTTTAAGCATGTTGGTGCTCTAAGAACGTTTTTTAACCTATGTAGAGTGTGTCACTCTCCAGCATTGAATACACAACTTAGAGCTCCTTTCGCCACAGACACGCAAACATCTTTTTGGGAAAGTCCTAATTGTGGTCACTTGGAAAAGTAAGGGTTTCATCGAGAACATGAAGACCATCATACTTTTACACCCTGCAACCGAAAGAAATGGCTTTTTGTACATGCCAGTCTGAATTTCACTACCAAATGCTCTTCCTGTCTGCTTTCTTGAATGTTCTCAACACATTAGGAGAAAGAGCATGTTTGGGCAAGAGCGATGCAGTGTGTGTTTTTCCGGATTGCAAGTGATTTGGGAAACATACTCCTTGTTCTTCCACATCGTCTAAGAAAGAACATGAGGCTTGCAAGAGACTGAAACAATGCATCCCATAACGTATTCCAGCAGTGAAAACACACGTTTCTACAAAGACTTTGAAGGAGCAAGCAAAAGCCTAGTGGTTGAGTGTTCTTTCAGAGAGAAACACACGCATTTCTTCCTTCTGGAGTGAGTTTCCAGCCTGGAATTCATATGCATTTTGTACTGTGCAGAATGTAGCTACCTGCTCGGGTGTTGTGTCATAGAAGCCCCTTTCTTGCAGGAGCTTATTGCAACATTCATTGCTTGGCTAAGTCCTTTAGGGTTGCTTTTGGAAGGTCTTTCAACTTTGGCCAAATCCCGCTTCCTACGAAATTTTTTCGCAGCGCTGCTTCCAAGTGTCCACAAAGAGCTGCTCCTAGAAACTGTCCACATGCACATCTCCCATACTGGCATGCTCGTTTCACTACCTGGAATTTGGTTTCCTCTTCTTTCTTTGAAATGACAAGCCTTCATTCAGCATGCTACACACATCTTGTAGCAGTTTCTATTTTAAGCATGTTGGTGCTCTAAGGACGCTGTCTAACCTGTGTAGAGTGTGTCACTCTCCAGCACTGAATACACAACTTAGAGCTCCTTTCGCCACAGACACGCAAACACATGTTTTTGTGAAAGTCCTACTTCAGGTCACTTGGAAATGTAAGGGTTTCATAGAGAACATGAAATCAATCATGCTTTTGCACTCTGCAAGAGAAATAAATGGCTTTTCTACAAACCAGTCTGAAATTCACTGCAAAACTCCCTTCTCTTCTGCTTTCTTGAATGTTCTCAACGCATTAGGTGAAAGAGCGTGTTTGAGCAAGAGTGATGCAGGTTGCGATTTCCTGGATTTCAAGTGATTTGGGAAACATAATCCGCGTTTTTCCACATTGTGTAAGAAAGAACATGAGGCCTGCAAGAGATTAAAACAATCCATCCCACAACGCATTCCAGCAGTGAAAACACACGTTTCTACAAAGACCTTGAAGGAGCAAGCAAAAGAGTAGTGGCTGAGTGTTCTTTCAGAGAGAAACACACGCATTTCTTCCTTCTGGAGTGAGTTTCCAGCCAGGAATTCATATGTATTTTGTACTGTGCATAATGTAGCTACCTGCTCGGGAGTTGTGTCATTGAAGCACCTTTCCTACAGGAGCTTATTGCAACATTCATTGTTTGGCTAAGTCCTTTAGGTTTGGTTTTGGAAAGTCTTTCAACTTTGGACAAATCCCGCTTCGTACGAAATATTTTCAGAGTGCTGTTTCCAAGTGTCCACAAAGAGCTGCTGCTTGAAACTGTCCACATGCACATCTCCCATACTGGTGGGCTCGTTTCACTTCCTGGAATTTGGTTTCCTCTTCTTTGCTTGAAATGAGAAGCCTTCATTCAGCATGCTACGCACATCTTGTAGCAGTTTCAATTTTAAGCATGTTGGTGCTCTAAGAACGTTTTTTAACCTATGTAGAGTGTGTCACTCTCCAGCATTGAATACACAACTTAGAGCTCCTTTCGCCACAGACACGCAAACATCTTTTTGGGAAAGTCCTAATTGTGGTCACTTGGAAAAGTAAGGGTTTCATCGAGAACATGAAGACCATCATACTTTTACACCCTGCAACCGAAAGAAATGGCTTTTTGTACATGCCAGTCTGAATTTCACTACCAAATGCTCTTCCTGTCTGCTTTCTTGAATGTTCTCAACACATTAGGAGAAAGAGCATGTTTGGGCAAGAGCGATGCAGTGTGTGTTTTTCCGGATTGCAAGTGATTTGGGAAACATACTCCTTGTTCTTCCACATCGTCTAAGAAAGAACATGAGGCTTGCAAGAGACTGAAACAATGCATCCCATAACGTATTCCAGCAGTGAAAACACACGTTTCTACAAAGACTTTGAAGGAGCAAGCAAAAGCCTAGTGGTTGAGTGTTCTTTCAGAGAGAAACACACGCATTTCTTCCTTCTGGAGTGAGTTTCCAGCCTGGAATTCATATGCATTTTGTACTGTGCAGAATGTAGCTACCTGCTCGGGTGTTGTGTCATAGAAGCCCCTTTCTTGCAGGAGCTTATTGCAACATTCATTGCTTGGCTAAGTCCTTTAGGGTTGCTTTTGGAAGGTCTTTCAACTTTGGCCAAATCCCGCTTCCTACGAAATTTTTTCGCAGCGCTGCTTCCAAGTGTCCACAAAGAGCTGCTCCTAGAAACTGTCCACATGCACATCTCCCATACTGGCATGCTCGTTTCACTACCTGGAATTTGGTTTCCTCTTCTTTCTTTGAAATGACAAGCCTTCATTCAGCATGCTACACACATCTTGTAGCAGTTTCTATTTTAAGCATGTTGGTGCTCTAAGGACGCTGTCTAACCTGTGTAGAGTGTGTCACTCTCCAGCACTGAATACACAACTTAGAGCTCCTTTCGCCACAGACACGCAAACACATGTTTTTGTGAAAGTCCTACTTCAGGTCACTTGGAAATGTAAGGGTTTCATAGAGAACATGAAATCAATCATGCTTTTGCACTCTGCAAGAGAAATAAATGGCTTTTCTACAAACCAGTCTGAAATTCACTGCAAAACTCCCTTCTCTTCTGCTTTCTTGAATGTTCTCAACGCATTAGGTGAAAGAGCGTGTTTGAGCAAGAGTGATGCAGGTTGCGATTTCCTGGATTTCAAGTGATTTGGGAAACATAATCCGCGTTTTTCCACATTGTGTAAGAAAGAACATGAGGCCTGCAAGAGATTAAAACAATCCATCCCACAACGCATTCCAGCAGTGAAAACACACGTTTCTACAAAGACCTTGAAGGAGCAAGCAAAAGAGTAGTGGCTGAGTGTTCTTTCAGAGAGAAACACACGCATTTCTTCCTTCTGGAGTGAGTTTCCAGCCAGGAATTCATATGTATTTTGTACTGTGCATAATGTAGCTACCTGCTCGGGAGTTGTGTCATTGAAGCACCTTTCCTACAGGAGCTTATTGCAACATTCATTGTTTGGCTAAGTCCTTTAGGTTTGGTTTTGGAAAGTCTTTCAACTTTGGACAAATCCCGCTTCGTACGAAATATTTTCAGAGTGCTGTTTCCAAGTGTCCACAAAGAGCTGCTGCTTGAAACTGTCCACATGCACATCTCCCATACTGGTGGGCTCGTTTCACTTCCTGGAATTTGGTTTCCTCTTCTTTGCTTGAAATGAGAAGCCTTCATTCAGCATGCTACGCACATCTTGTAGCAGTTTCAATTTTAAGCATGTTGGTGCTCTAAGAACGTTTTTTAACCTATGTAGAGTGTGTCACTCTCCAGCATTGAATACACAACTTAGAGCTCCTTTCGCCACAGACACGCAAACATCTTTTTGGGAAAGTCCTAATTGTGGTCACTTGGAAAAGTAAGGGTTTCATCGAGAACATGAAGACCATCATACTTTTACACCCTGCAACCGAAAGAAATGGCTTTTTGTACATGCCAGTCTGAATTTCACTACCAAATGCTCTTCCTGTCTGCTTTCTTGAATGTTCTCAACACATTAGGAGAAAGAGCATGTTTGGGCAAGAGCGATGCAGTGTGTGTTTTTCCGGATTGCAAGTGATTTGGGAAACATACTCCTTGTTCTTCCACATCGTCTAAGAAAGAACATGAGGCTTGCAAGAGACTGAAACAATGCATCCCATAACGTATTCCAGCAGTGAAAACACACGTTTCTACAAAGACTTTGAAGGAGCAAGCAAAAGCCTAGTGGTTGAGTGTTCTTTCAGAGAGAAACACACGCATTTCTTCCTTCTGGAGTGAGTTTCCAGCCTGGAATTCATATGCATTTTGTACTGTGCAGAATGTAGCTACCTGCTCGGGTGTTGTGTCATAGAAGCCCCTTTCTTGCAGGAGCTTATTGCAACATTCATTGCTTGGCTAAGTCCTTTAGGGTTGCTTTTGGAAGGTCTTTCAACTTTGGCCAAATCCCGCTTCCTACGAAATTTTTTCGCAGCGCTGCTTCCAAGTGTCCACAAAGAGCTGCTCCTAGAAACTGTCCACATGCACATCTCCCATACTGGCATGCTCGTTTCACTACCTGGAATTTGGTTTCCTCTTCTTTCTTTGAAATGACAAGCCTTCATTCAGCATGCTACACACATCTTGTAGCAGTTTCTATTTTAAGCATGTTGGTGCTCTAAGGACGCTGTCTAACCTGTGTAGAGTGTGTCACTCTCCAGCACTGAATACACAACTTAGAGCTCCTTTCGCCACAGACACGCAAACACATGTTTTTGTGAAAGTCCTACTTCAGGTCACTTGGAAATGTAAGGGTTTCATAGAGAACATGAAATCAATCATGCTTTTGCACTCTGCAAGAGAAATAAATGGCTTTTCTACAAACCAGTCTGAAATTCACTGCAAAAGGCCCTTCTCTTCTGCTTTCTTGAATGTTCTCAACGCATTAGGTGAAAGAGCGTGTTTGAGCAAGAGTGATGCAGGTTGCGATTTCCTGGATTTCAAGTGATTTGGGAAACATAATCCGCGTTTTTCCACATTGTGTAAGAAAGAACATGAGGCCTGCAAGAGATTAAAACAATCCATCCCACAACGCATTCCAGCAGTGAAAACACACGTTTCTACAAAGACCTTGAAGGAGCAAGCAAAAGAGTAGTGGCTGAGTGTTCTTTCAGAGAGAAACACACGCATTTCTTCCTTCTGGAGTGAGTTTCCAGCCAGGAATTCATATGTATTTTGTACTGTGCATAATGTAGCTACCTGCTCGGGAGTTGTGTCATTGAAGCACCTTTCCTACAGGAGCTTATTGCAACATTCATTGTTTGGCTAAGTCCTTTAGGTTTGGTTTTGGAAAGTCTTTCAACTTTGGACAAATCCCGCTTCGTACGAAATATTTTCAGAGTGCTGTTTCCAAGTGTCCACAAAGAGCTGCTGCTTGAAACTGTCCACATGCACATCTCCCATACTGGTGGGCTCGTTTCACTTCCTGGAATTTGGTTTCCTCTTCTTTGCTTGAAATGAGAAGCCTTCATTCAGCATGCTACGCACATCTTGTAGCAGTTTCAATTTTAAGCATGTTGGTGCTCTAAGAACGTTTTTTAACCTATGTAGAGTGTGTCACTCTCCAGCATTGAATACACAACTTAGAGCTCCTTTCGCCACAGACACGCAAACATCTTTTTGGGAAAGTCCTAATTGTGGTCACTTGGAAAAGTAAGGGTTTCATCGAGAACATGAAGACCATCATACTTTTACACCCTGCAACCGAAAGAAATGGCTTTTTGTACATGCCAGTCTGAATTTCACTACCAAATGCTCTTCCTGTCTGCTTTCTTGAATGTTCTCAACACATTAGGAGAAAGAGCATGTTTGGGCAAGAGCGATGCAGTGTGTGTTTTTCCGGATTGCAAGTGATTTGGGAAACATACTCCTTGTTCTTCCACATCGTCTAAGAAAGAACATGAGGCTTGCAAGAGACTGAAACAATGCATCCCATAACGTATTCCAGCAGTGAAAACACACGTTTCTACAAAGACTTTGAAGGAGCAAGCAAAAGCCTAGTGGTTGAGTGTTCTTTCAGAGAGAAACACACGCATTTCTTCCTTCTGGAGTGAGTTTCCAGCCTGGAATTCATATGCATTTTGTACTGTGCAGAATGTAGCTACCTGCTCGGGTGTTGTGTCATAGAAGCCCCTTTCTTGCAGGAGCTTATTGCAACATTCATTGCTTGGCTAAGTCCTTTAGGGTTGCTTTTGGAAGGTCTTTCAACTTTGGCCAAATCCCGCTTCCTACGAAATTTTTTCGCAGCGCTGCTTCCAAGTGTCCACAAAGAGCTGCTCCTAGAAACTGTCCACATGCACATCTCCCATACTGGCATGCTCGTTTCACTACCTGGAATTTGGTTTCCTCTTCTTTCTTTGAAATGACAAGCCTTCATTCAGCATGCTACACACATCTTGTAGCAGTTTCTATTTTAAGCATGTTGGTGCTCTAAGGACGCTGTCTAACCTGTGTAGAGTGTGTCACTCTCCAGCACTGAATACACAACTTAGAGCTCCTTTCGCCACAGACACGCAAACACATGTTTTTGTGAAAGTCCTACTTCAGGTCACTTGGAAATGTAAGGGTTTCATAGAGAACATGAAATCAATCATGCTTTTGCACTCTGCAAGAGAAATAAATGGCTTTTCTACAAACCAGTCTGAAATTCACTGCAAAAGGCCCTTCTCTTCTGCTTTCTTGAATGTTCTCAACGCATTAGGTGAAAGAGCGTGTTTGAGCAAGAGTGATGCAGGTTGCGATTTCCTGGATTTCAAGTGATTTGGGAAACATAATCCGCGTTTTTCCACATTGTGTAAGAAAGAACATGAGGCCTGCAAGAGATTAAAACAATCCATCCCACAACGCATTCCAGCAGTGAAAACACACGTTTCTACAAAGACCTTGAAGGAGCAAGCAAAAGAGTAGTGGCTGAGTGTTCTTTCAGAGAGAAACACACGCATTTCTTCCTTCTGGAGTGAGTTTCCAGCCAGGAATTCATATGTATTTTGTACTGTGCATAATGTAGCTACCTGCTCGGGAGTTGTGTCATTGAAGCACCTTTCCTACAGGAGCTTATTGCAACATTCATTGTTTGGCTAAGTCCTTTAGGTTTGGTTTTGGAAAGTCTTTCAACTTTGGACAAATCCCGCTTCGTACGAAATATTTTCAGAGTGCTGTTTCCAAGTGTCCACAAAGAGCTGCTGCTTGAAACTGTCCACATGCACATCTCCCATACTGGTGGGCTCGTTTCACTTCCTGGAATTTGGTTTCCTCTTCTTTGCTTGAAATGAGAAGCCTTCATTCAGCATGCTACGCACATCTTGTAGCAGTTTCAATTTTAAGCATGTTGGTGCTCTAAGAACGTTTTTTAACCTATGTAGAGTGTGTCACTCTCCAGCATTGAATACACAACTTAGAGCTCCTTTCGCCACAGACACGCAAACATCTTTTTGGGAAAGTCCTAATTGTGGTCACTTGGAAAAGTAAGGGTTTCATCGAGAACATGAAGACCATCATACTTTTACACCCTGCAACCGAAAGAAATGGCTTTTTGTACATGCCAGTCTGAATTTCACTACCAAATGCTCTTCCTGTCTGCTTTCTTGAATGTTCTCAACACATTAGGAGAAAGAGCATGTTTGGGCAAGAGCGATGCAGTGTGTGTTTTTCCGGATTGCAAGTGATTTGGGAAACATACTCCTTGTTCTTCCACATCGTCTAAGAAAGAACATGAGGCTTGCAAGAGACTGAAACAATGCATCCCATAACGTATTCCAGCAGTGAAAACACACGTTTCTACAAAGACTTTGAAGGAGCAAGCAAAAGCCTAGTGGTTGAGTGTTCTTTCAGAGAGAAACACACGCATTTCTTCCTTCTGGAGTGAGTTTCCAGCCTGGAATTCATATGCATTTTGTACTGTGCAGAATGTAGCTACCTGCTCGGGTGTTGTGTCATAGAAGCCCCTTTCTTGCAGGAGCTTATTGCAACATTCATTGCTTGGCTAAGTCCTTTAGGGTTGCTTTTGGAAGGTCTTTCAACTTTGGCCAAATCCCGCTTCCTACGAAATTTTTTCGCAGCGCTGCTTCCAAGTGTCCACAAAGAGCTGCTCCTAGAAACTGTCCACATGCACATCTCCCATACTGGCATGCTCGTTTCACTACCTGGAATTTGGTTTCCTCTTCTTTCTTTGAAATGACAAGCCTTCATTCAGCATGCTACACACATCTTGTAGCAGTTTCTATTTTAAGCATGTTGGTGCTCTAAGGACGCTGTCTAACCTGTGTAGAGTGTGTCACTCTCCAGCACTGAATACACAACTTAGAGCTCCTTTCGCCACAGACACGCAAACACATGTTTTTGTGAAAGTCCTACTTCAGGTCACTTGGAAATGTAAGGGTTTCATAGAGAACATGAAATCAATCATGCTTTTGCACTCTGCAAGAGAAATAAATGGCTTTTCTACAAACCAGTCTGAAATTCACTGCAAAACGCCCTTCTCTTCTGCTTTCTTGAATGTTCTCAACGCATTAGGTGAAAGAGCGTGTTTGAGCAAGAGTGATGCAGGTTGCGATTTCCTGGATTTCAAGTGATTTGGGAAACATAATCCGCGTTTTTCCACATTGTGTAAGAAAGAACATGAGGCCTGCAAGAGATTAAAACAATCCATCCCACAACGCATTCCAGCAGTGAAAACACACGTTTCTACAAAGACCTTGAAGGAGCAAGCAAAAGAGTAGTGGCTGAGTGTTCTTTCAGAGAGAAACACACGCATTTCTTCCTTCTGGAGTGAGTTTCCAGCCAGGAATTCATATGTATTTTGTACTGTGCATAATGTAGCTACCTGCTCGGGAGTTGTGTCATTGAAGCACCTTTCCTACAGGAGCTTATTGCAACATTCATTGTTTGGCTAAGTCCTTTAGGTTTGGTTTTGGAAAGTCTTTCAACTTTGGACAAATCCCGCTTCGTACGAAATATTTTCAGAGTGCTGTTTCCAAGTGTCCACAAAGAGCTGCTGCTTGAAACTGTCCACATGCACATCTCCCATACTGGTGGGCTCGTTTCACTTCCTGGAATTTGGTTTCCTCTTCTTTGCTTGAAATGAGAAGCCTTCATTCAGCATGCTACGCACATCTTGTAGCAGTTTCAATTTTAAGCATGTTGGTGCTCTAAGAACGTTTTTTAACCTATGTAGAGTGTGTCACTCTCCAGCATTGAATACACAACTTAGAGCTCCTTTCGCCACAGACACGCAAACATCTTTTTGGGAAAGTCCTAATTGTGGTCACTTGGAAAAGTAAGGGTTTCATCGAGAACATGAAGACCATCATACTTTTACACCCTGCAACCGAAAGAAATGGCTTTTTGTACATGCCAGTCTGAATTTCACTACCAAATGCTCTTCCTGTCTGCTTTCTTGAATGTTCTCAACACATTAGGAGAAAGAGCATGTTTGGGCAAGAGCGATGCAGTGTGTGTTTTTCCGGATTGCAAGTGATTTGGGAAACATACTCCTTGTTCTTCCACATCGTCTAAGAAAGAACATGAGGCTTGCAAGAGACTGAAACAATGCATCCCATAACGTATTCCAGCAGTGAAAACACACGTTTCTACAAAGACTTTGAAGGAGCAAGCAAAAGCCTAGTGGTTGAGTGTTCTTTCAGAGAGAAACACACGCATTTCTTCCTTCTGGAGTGAGTTTCCAGCCTGGAATTCATATGCATTTTGTACTGTGCAGAATGTAGCTACCTGCTCGGGTGTTGTGTCATAGAAGCCCCTTTCTTGCAGGAGCTTATTGCAACATTCATTGCTTGGCTAAGTCCTTTAGGGTTGCTTTTGGAAGGTCTTTCAACTTTGGCCAAATTCCGCTTCCTACGAAATTTTTTCGCAGCGCTGCTTCCAAGTGTCCACAAAGAGCTGCTCCTAGAAACTGTCCACATGCACATCTCCCATACTGGCATGCTCGTTTCACTACCTGGAATTTGGTTTCCTCTTCTTTCTTTGAAATGACAAGCCTTCATTCAGCATGCTACACACATCTTGTAGCAGTTTCTATTTTAAGCATGTTGGTGCTCTAAGGACGCTGTCTAACCTGTGTAGAGTGTGTCACTCTCCAGCACTGAATACACAACTTAGAGCTCCTTTCGCCACAGACACGCAAACACATGTTTTTGTGAAAGTCCTACTTCAGGTCACTTGGAAATGTAAGGGTTTCATAGAGAACATGAAATCAATCATGCTTTTGCACTCTGCAAGAGAAATAAATGGCTTTTCTACAAACCAGTCTGAAATTCACTGCAAAACTCCCTTCTCTTCTGCTTTCTTGAATGTTCTCAACGCATTAGGTGAAAGAGCGTGTTTGAGCAAGAGTGATGCAGGTTGCGATTTCCTGGATTTCAAGTGATTTGGGAAACATAATCCGCGTTTTTCCACATTGTGTAAGAAAGAACATGAGGCCTGCAAGAGATTAAAACAATCCATCCCACAACGCATTCCAGCAGTGAAAACACACGTTTCTACAAAGACCTTGAAGGAGCAAGCAAAAGAGTAGTGGCTGAGTGTTCTTTCAGAGAGAAACACACGCATTTCTTCCTTCTGGAGTGAGTTTCCAGCCAGGAATTCATATGTATTTTGTACTGTGCATAATGTAGCTACCTGCTCGGGAGTTGTGTCATTGAAGCACCTTTCCTACAGGAGCTTATTGCAACATTCATTGTTTGGCTAAGTCCTTTAGGTTTGGTTTTGGAAAGTCTTTCAACTTTGGACAAATCCCGCTTCGTACGAAATATTTTCAGAGTGCTGTTTCCAAGTGTCCACAAAGAGCTGCTGCTTGAAACTGTCCACATGCACATCTCCCATACTGGTGGGCTCGTTTCACTTCCTGGAATTTGGTTTCCTCTTCTTTGCTTGAAATGAGAAGCCTTCATTCAGCATGCTACGCACATCTTGTAGCAGTTTCAATTTTAAGCATGTTGGTGCTCTAAGAACGTTTTTTAACCTATGTAGAGTGTGTCACTCTCCAGCATTGAATACACAACTTAGAGCTCCTTTCGCCACAGACACGCAAACATCTTTTTGGGAAAGTCCTAATTGTGGTCACTTGGAAAAGTAAGGGTTTCATCGAGAACATGAAGACCATCATACTTTTACACCCTGCAACCGAAAGAAATGGCTTTTTGTACATGCCAGTCTCAATTTCACTACCAAATGCTCTTCCTGTCTGCTTTCTTGAATGTTCTCAACACATTAGGAGAAAGAGCATGTTTGGGCAAGAGCGATGCAGTGTGTGTTTTTCCGGATTGCAAGTGATTTGGGAAACATACTCCTTGTTCTTCCACATCGTCTAAGAAAGAACATGAGGCTTGCAAGAGACTGAAACAATGCATCCCATAACGTATTCCAGCAGTGAAAACACACGTTTCTACAAAGACTTTGAAGGAGCAAGCAAAAGCCTAGTGGTTGAGTGTTCTTTCAGAGAGAAACACACGCATTTCTTCCTTCTGGAGTGAGTTTCCAGCCTGGAATTCATATGCATTTTGTACTGTGCAGAATGTAGCTACCTGCTCGGGTGTTGTGTCATAGAAGCCCCTTTCTTGCAGGAGCTTATTGCAACATTCATTGCTTGGCTAAGTCCTTTAGGGTTGCTTTTGGAAGGTCTTTCAACTTTGGCCAAATCCCGCTTCCTACGAAATTTTTTCGCAGCGCTGCTTCCAAGTGTCCACAAAGAGCTGCTCCTAGAAACTGTCCACATGCACATCTCCCATACTGGCATGCTCGTTTCACTACCTGGAATTTGGTTTCCTCTTCTTTCTTTGAAATGACAAGCCTTCATTCAGCATGCTACACACATCTTGTAGCAGTTTCTATTTTAAGCATGTTGGTGCTCTAAGGACGCTGTCTAACCTGTGTAGAGTGTGTCACTCTCCAGCACTGAATACACAACTTAGAGCTCCTTTCGCCACAGACACGCAAACACATGTTTTTGTGAAAGTCCTACTTCAGGTCACTTGGAAATGTAAGGGTTTCATAGAGAACATGAAATCAATCATGCTTTTGCACTCTGCAAGAGAAATAAATGGCTTTTCTACAAACCAGTCTGAAATTCACTGCAAAACTCCCTTCTCTTCTGCTTTCTTGAATGTTCTCAACGCATTAGGTGAAAGAGCGTGTTTGAGCAAGAGTGATGCAGGTTGCGATTTCCTGGATTTCAAGTGATTTGGGAAACATAATCCGCGTTTTTCCACATTGTGTAAGAAAGAACATGAGGCCTGCAAGAGATTAAAACAATCCATCCCACAACGCATTCCAGCAGTGAAAACACACGTTTCTACAAAGACCTTGAAGGAGCAAGCAAAAGAGTAGTGGCTGAGTGTTCTTTCAGAGAGAAACACACGCATTTCTTCCTTCTGGAGTGAGTTTCCAGCCAGGAATTCATATGTATTTTGTACTGTGCATAATGTAGCTACCTGCTCGGGAGTTGTGTCATTGAAGCACCTTTCCTACAGGAGCTTATTGCAACATTCATTGTTTGGCTAAGTCCTTTAGGTTTGGTTTTGGAAAGTCTTTCAACTTTGGACAAATCCCGCTTCGTACGAAATATTTTCAGAGTGCTGTTTCCAAGTGTCCACAAAGAGCTGCTGCTTGAAACTGTCCACATGCACATCTCCCATACTGGTGGGCTCGTTTCACTTCCTGGAATTTGGTTTCCTCTTCTTTGCTTGAAATGAGAAGCCTTCATTCAGCATGCTACGCACATCTTGTAGCAGTTTCAATTTTAAGCATGTTGGTGCTCTAAGAACGTTTTTTAACCTATGTAGAGTGTGTCACTCTCCAGCATTGAATACACAACTTAGAGCTCCTTTCGCCACAGACACGCAAACATCTTTTTGGGAAAGTCCTAATTGTGGTCACTTGGAAAAGTAAGGGTTTCATCGAGAACATGAAGACCATCATACTTTTACACCCTGCAACCGAAAGAAATGGCTTTTTGTACATGCCAGTCTGAATTTCACTACCAAATGCTCTTCCTGTCTGCTTTCTTGAATGTTCTCAACACATTAGGAGAAAGAGCATGTTTGGGCAAGAGCGATGCAGTGTGTGTTTTTCCGGATTGCAAGTGATTTGGGAAACATACTCCTTGTTCTTCCACATCGTCTAAGAAAGAACATGAGGCTTGCAAGAGACTGAAACAATGCATCCCATAACGTATTCCAGCAGTGAAAACACACGTTTCTACAAAGACTTTGAAGGAGCAAGCAAAAGCCTAGTGGTTGAGTGTTCTTTCAGAGAGAAACACACGCATTTCTTCCTTCTGGAGTGAGTTTCCAGCCTGGAATTCATATGCATTTTGTACTGTGCAGAATGTAGCTACCTGCTCGGGTGTTGTGTCATAGAAGCCCCTTTCTTGCAGGAGCTTATTGCAACATTCATTGCTTGGCTAAGTCCTTTAGGGTTGCTTTTGGAAGGTCTTTCAACTTTGGCCAAATCCCGCTTCCTACGAAATTTTTTCGCAGCGCTGCTTCCAAGTGTCCACAAAGAGCTGCTCCTAGAAACTGTCCACACGCACATCTCCCATACTGGCATGCTCGTTTCACTACCTGGAATTTGGTTTCCTCTTCTTTCTTTGAAATGACAAGCCTTCATTCAGCATGCTACACACATCTTGTAGCAGTTTCTATTTTAAGCATGTTGGTGCTCTAAGGACGCTGTCTAACCTGTGTAGAGTGTGTCACTCTCCAGCACTGAATACACAACTTAGAGCTCCTTTCGCCACAGACACGCAAACACATGTTTTTGTGAAAGTCCTACTTCAGGTCACTTGGAAATGTAAGGGTTTCATAGAGAACATGAAATCAATCATGCTTTTGCACTCTGCAAGAGAAATAAATGGCTTTTCTACAAACCAGTCTGAAATTCACTGCAAAACTCCCTTCTCTTCTGCTTTCTTGAATGTTCTCAACGCATTAGGTGAAAGAGCGTGTTTGAGCAAGAGTGATGCAGGTTGCTATTTCCTGGATTTCAAGTGATTTGGGAAACATAATCCGCGTTTTTCCACATTGTGTAAGAAAGAACATGAGGCCTGCAAGAGATTAAAACAATCCATCCCACAACGCATTCCAGCAGTGAAAACACACGTTTCTACAAAGACCTTGAAGGAGCAAGCAAAAGAGTAGTGGCTGAGTGTTCTTTCAGAGAGAAACACACGCATTTCTTCCTTCTGGAGTGAGTTTCCAGCCAGGAATTCATATGTATTTTGTACTGTGCATAATGTAGCTACCTGCTCGGGAGTTGTGTCATTGAAGCACCTTTCCTACAGGAGCTTATTGCAACATTCATTGTTTGGCTAAGTCCTTTAGGTTTGGTTTTGGAAAGTCTTTCAACTTTGGACAAATCCCGCTTCGTACGAAATATTTTCAGAGTGCTGTTTCCAAGTGTCCACAAAGAGCTGCTGCTTGAAACTGTCCACATGCACATCTCCCATACTGGTGGGCTCGTTTCACTTCCTGGAATTTGGTTTCCTCTTCTTTGCTTGAAATGAGAAGCCTTCATTCAGCATGCTACGCACATCTTGTAGCAGTTTCAATTTTAAGCATGTTGGTGCTCTAAGAACGTTTTTTAACCTATGTAGAGTGTGTCACTCTCCAGCATTGAATACACAACTTAGAGCTCCTTTCGCCACAGACACGCAAACATCTTTTTGGGAAAGTCCTAATTGTGGTCACTTGGAAAAGTAAGGGTTTCATCGAGAACATGAAGACCATCATACTTTTACACCCTGCAACCGAAAGAAATGGCTTTTTGTACATGCCAGTCTGAATTTCACTACCAAATGCTCTTCCTGTCTGCTTTCTTGAATGTTCTCAACACATTAGGAGAAAGAGCATGTTTGGGCAAGAGCGATGCAGTGTGTGTTTTTCCGGATTGCAAGTGATTTGGGAAACATACTCCTTGTTTTTCCACATCGTCTAAGAAAGAACATGAGGCTTGCAAGAGACTGAAACAATGCATCCCATAACGTATTCCAGCAGTGAAAACACACGTTTCTACAAAGACTTTGAAGGAGCAAGCAAAAGCCTAGTGGTTGAGTGTTCTTTCAGAGAGAAACACACGCATTTCTTCCTTCTGGAGTGAGTTTCCAGCCTGGAATTCATATGCATTTTGTACTGTGCAGAATGTAGCTACCTGCTCGGGTGTTGTGTCATAGAAGCCCCTTTCTTGCAGGAGCTTATTGCAACATTCATTGCTTGGCTAAGTCCTTTAGGGTTGCTTTTGGAAGGTCTTTCAACTTTGGCCAAATCCCGCTTCCTACGAAATTTTTTCGCAGCGCTGCTTCCAAGTGTCCACAAAGAGCTGCTCCTAGAAACTGTCCACATGCACATCTCCCATACTGGCATGCTCGTTTCACTACCTGGAATTTGGTTTCCTCTTCTTTCTTTGAAATGACAAGCCTTCATTCAGCATGCTACACACATCTTGTAGCAGTTTCTATTTTAAGCATGTTGGTGCTCTAAGGACGCTGTCTAACCTGTGTAGAGTGTGTCACTCTCCAGCACTGAATACACAACTTAGAGCTCCTTTCGCCACAGACACGCAAACACATGTTTTTGTGAAAGTCCTACTTCAGGTCACTTGGAAATGTAAGGGTTTCATAGAGAACATGAAATCAATCATGCTTTTGCACTCTGCAAGAGAAATAAATGGCTTTTCTACAAACCAGTCTGAAATTCACTGCAAAACTCCCTTCTCTTCTGCTTTCTTGAATGTTCTCAACGCATTAGGTGAAAGAGCGTGTTTGAGCAAGAGTGATGCAGGTTGCGATTTCCTGGATTTCAAGTGATTTGGGAAACATAATCCGCGTTTTTCCACATTGTGTAAGAAAGAACATGAGGCCTGCAAGAGATTAAAACAATCCATCCCACAACGCATTCCAGCAGTGAAAACACACGTTTCTACAAAGACCTTGAAGGAGCAAGCAAAAGAGTAGTGGCTGAGTGTTCTTTCAGAGAGAAACACACGCATTTCTTCCTTCTGGAGTGAGTTTCCAGCCAGGAATTCATATGTATTTTGTACTGTGCATAATGTAGCTACCTGCTCGGGAGTTGTGTCATTGAAGCACCTTTCCTACAGGAGCTTATTGCAACATTCATTGTTTGGCTAAGTCCTTTAGGTTTGGTTTTGGAAAGTCTTTCAACTTTGGACAAATCCCGCTTCGTACGAAATATTTTCAGAGTGCTGTTTCCAAGTGTCCACAAAGAGCTGCTGCTTGAAACTGTCCACATGCACATCTCCCATACTGGTGGGCTCGTTTCACTTCCTGGAATTTGGTTTCCTCTTCTTTGCTTGAAATGAGAAGCCTTCATTCAGCATGCTACGCACATCTTGTAGCAGTTTCAATTTTAAGCATGTTGGTGCTCTAAGAACGTTTTTTAACCTATGTAGAGTGTGTCACTCTCCAGCATTGAATACACAACTTAGAG
This sequence comes from Miniopterus schreibersii, assembly GCF_964146895.1. Classification (NCBI taxonomy): domain Eukaryota; kingdom Metazoa; phylum Chordata; class Mammalia; order Chiroptera; family Miniopteridae; genus Miniopterus; species Miniopterus schreibersii. The sequence continues at coordinate 820,459 of NC_138107.1, read as the reverse complement.
CTCCTTTCGCCACAGACACGCAAACATCTTTTTGGGAAAGTCCTAATTGTGGTCACTTGGAAAAGTAAGGGTTTCATCGAGAACATGAAGACCATCATACTTTTACAACCTGCAACCGAAAGAAATGGCTTTTTGTACATGCCAGTCTCAATTTCACTACCAAATGCTCTTCCTGTCTGCTTTCTTGAATGTTCTCAACACATTAGGAGAAAGAGCATGTTTGGGCAAGAGCGATGCAGTGTGTGTTTTTCCGGATTGCAAGTGATTTGGGAAACATACTCCTTGTTCTTCCACATCGTCTAAGAAAGAACATGAGGCTTGCAAGAGACTGAAACAATGCATCCCATAACGTATTCCAGCAGTGAAAACACACGTTTCTACAAAGACTTTGAAGGAGCAAGCAAAAGCCTAGTGGTTGAGTGTTCTTTCAGAGAGAAACACACGCATTTCTTCCTTCTGGAGTGAGTTTCCAGCCTGGAATTCATATGCATTTTGTACTGTGCAGAATGTAGCTACCTGCTCGGGTGTTGTGTCATAGAAGCCCCTTTCTTGCAGGAGCTTATTGCAACATTCATTGCTTGGCTAAGTCCTTTAGGGTTGCTTTTGGAAGGTCTTTCAACTTTGGCCAAATCCCGCTTCCTACGAAATTTTTTCGCAGCGCTGCTTCCAAGTGTCCACAAAGAGCTGCTCCTAGAAACTGTCCACACGCACATCTCCCATACTGGCATGCTCGTTTCACTACCTGGAATTTGGTTTCCTCTTCTTTCTTTGAAATGACAAGCCTTCATTCAGCATGCTACACACATCTTGTAGCAGTTTCTATTTTAAGCATGTTGGTGCTCTAAGGACGCTGTCTAACCTGTGTAGAGTGTGTCACTCTCCAGCACTGAATACACAACTTAGAGCTCCTTTCGCCACAGACACGCAAACACATGTTTTTGTGAAAGTCCTACTTCAGGTCACTTGGAAATGTAAGGGTTTCATAGAGAACATGAAATCAATCATGCTTTTGCACTCTGCAAGAGAAATAAATGGCTTTTCTACCAACCAGTCTGAAATTCACTGCAAAAGGCCCTTCTCTTCTGCTTTCTTGAATGTTCTCAACGCATTAGGTGAAAGAGCGTGTTTGAGCAAGAGTGATGCAGGTTGCTATTTCCTGGATTTCAAGTGATTTGGGAAACATAATCCGCGTTTTTCCACATTGTGTAAGAAAGAACATGAGGCCTGCAAGAGATTAAAACAATCCATCCCACAACGCATTCCAGCAGTGAAAACACACGTTTCTACAAAGACCTTGAAGGAGCAAGCAAAAGAGTAGTGGCTGAGTGTTCTTTCAGAGAGAAACACACGCATTTCTTCCTTCTGGAGTGAGTTTCCAGCCAGGAATTCATATGTATTTTGTACTGTGCATAATGTAGCTACCTGCTCGGGAGTTGTGTCATTGAAGCACCTTTCCTACAGGAGCTTATTGCAACATTCATTGTTTGGCTAAGTCCTTTAGGTTTGGTTTTGGAAAGTCTTTCAACTTTGGACAAATCCCGCTTCGTACGAAATATTTTCAGAGTGCTGTTTCCAAGTGTCCACAAAGAGCTGCTGCTTGAAACTGTCCACATGCACATCTCCCATACTGGTGGGCTCGTTTCACTTCCTGGAATTTGGTTTCCTCTTCTTTGCTTGAAATGAGAAGCCTTCATTCAGCATGCTACGCACATCTTGTAGCAGTTTCAATTTTAAGCATGTTGGTGCTCTAAGAACGTTTTTTAACCTATGTAGAGTGTGTCACTCTCCAGCATTGAATACACAACTTAGAGCTCCTTTCGCCACAGACACGCAAACATCTTTTTGGGAAAGTCCTAATTGTGGTCACTTGGAAAAGTAAGGGTTTCATCGAGAACATGAAGACCATCATACTTTTACACCCTGCAACCGAAAGAAATGGCTTTTTGTACATGCCAGTCTCAATTTCACTACCAAATGCTCTTCCTGTCTGCTTTCTTGAATGTTCTCAACACATTAGGAGAAAGAGCATGTTTGGGCAAGAGCGATGCAGTGTGTGTTTTTCCGGATTGCAAGTGATTTGGGAAACATACTCCTTGTTCTTCCACATCGTCTAAGAAAGAACATGAGGCTTGCAAGAGACTGAAACAATGCATCCCATAACGTATTCCAGCAGTGAAAACACACGTTTCTACAAAGACTTTGAAGGAGCAAGCAAAAGCCTAGTGGTTGAGTGTTCTTTCAGAGAGAAACACACGCATTTCTTCCTTCTGGAGTGAGTTTCCAGCCTGGAATTCATATGCATTTTGTACTGTGCAGAATGTAGCTACCTGCTCGGGTGTTGTGTCATAGAAGCCCCTTTCTTGCAGGAGCTTATTGCAACATTCATTGCTTGGCTAAGTCCTTTAGGGTTGCTTTTGGAAGGTCTTTCAACTTTGGCCAAATCCCGCTTCCTACGAAATTTTTTCGCAGCGCTGCTTCCAAGTGTCCACAAAGAGCTGCTCCTAGAAACTGTCCACACGCACATCTCCCATACTGGCATGCTCGTTTCACTACCTGGAATTTGGTTTCCTCTTCTTTCTTTGAAATGACAAGCCTTCATTCAGCATGCTACACACATCTTGTAGCAGTTTCTATTTTAAGCATGTTGGTGCTCTAAGGACGCTGTCTAACCTGTGTAGAGTGTGTCACTCTCCAGCACTGAATACACAACTTAGAGCTCCTTTCGCCACAGACACGCAAACACATGTTTTTGTGAAAGTCCTACTTCAGGTCACTTGGAAATGTAAGGGTTTCATAGAGAACATGAAATCAATCATGCTTTTGCACTCTGCAAGAGAAATAAATGGCTTTTCTACAAACCAGTCTGAAATTCACTGCAAAACTCCCTTCTCTTCTGCTTTCTTGAATGTTCTCAACGCATTAGGTGAAAGAGCGTGTTTGAGCAAGAGTGATGCAGGTTGCGATTTCCTGGATTTCAAGTGATTTGGGAAACATAATCCGCGTTTTTCCACATTGTGTAAGAAAGAACATGAGGCCTGCAAGAGATTAAAACAATCCATCCCACAACGCATTCCAGCAGTGAAAACACACGTTTCTACAAAGACCTTGAAGGAGCAAGCAAAAGAGTAGTGGCTGAGTGTTCTTTCAGAGAGAAACACACGCATTTCTTCCTTCTGGAGTGAGTTTCCAGCCAGGAATTCATATGTATTTTGTACTGTGCATAATGTAGCTACCTGCTCGGGAGTTGTGTCATTGAAGCACCTTTCCTACAGGAGCTTATTGCAACATTCATTGTTTGGCTAAGTCCTTTAGGTTTGGTTTTGGAAAGTCTTTCAACTTTGGACAAATCCCGCTTCGTACGAAATATTTTCAGAGTGCTGTTTCCAAGTGTCCACAAAGAGCTGCTGCTTGAAACTGTCCACATGCACATCTCCCATACTGGTGGGCTCGTTTCACTTCCTGGAATTTGGTTTCCTCTTCTTTGCTTGAAATGAGAAGCCTTCATTCAGCATGCTACGCACATCTTGTAGCAGTTTCAATTTTAAGCATGTTGGTGCTCTAAGAACGTTTTTTAACCTATGTAGAGTGTGTCACTCTCCAGCATTGAATACACAACTTAGAGCTCCTTTCGCCACAGACACGCAAACATCTTTTTGGGAAAGTCCTAATTGTGGTCACTTGGAAAAGTAAGGGTTTCATCGAGAACATGAAGACCATCATACTTTTACAACCTGCAACCGAAAGAAATGGCTTTTTGTACATGCCAGTCTCAATTTCACTACCAAATGCTCTTCCTGTCTGCTTTCTTGAATGTTCTCAACACATTAGGAGAAAGAGCATGTTTGGGCAAGAGCGATGCAGTGTGTGTTTTTCCGGATTGCAAGTGATTTGGGAAACATACTCCTTGTTCTTCCACATCGTCTAAGAAAGAACATGAGGCTTGCAAGAGACTGAAACAATGCATCCCATAACGTATTCCAGCAGTGAAAACACACGTTTCTACAAAGACTTTGAAGGAGCAAGCAAAAGCCTAGTGGTTGAGTGTTCTTTCAGAGAGAAACACACGCATTTCTTCCTTCTGGAGTGAGTTTCCAGCCTGGAATTCATATGCATTTTGTACTGTGCAGAATGTAGCTACCTGCTCGGGTGTTGTGTCATAGAAGCCCCTTTCTTGCAGGAGCTTATTGCAACATTCATTGCTTGGCTAAGTCCTTTAGGGTTGCTTTTGGAAGGTCTTTCAACTTTGGCCAAATCCCGCTTCCTACGAAATTTTTTCGCAGCGCTGCTTCCAAGTGTCCACAAAGAGCTGCTCCTAGAAACTGTCCACATGCACATCTCCCATACTGGCATGCTCGTTTCACTACCTGGAATTTGGTTTCCTCTTCTTTCTTTGAAATGACAAGCCTTCATTCAGCATGCTACACACATCTTGTAGCAGTTTCTATTTTAAGCATGTTGGTGCTCTAAGGACGCTGTCTAACCTGTGTAGAGTGTGTCACTCTCCAGCACTGAATACACAACTTAGAGCTCCTTTCGCCACAGACACGCAAACACATGTTTTTGTGAAAGTCCTACTTCAGGTCACTTGGAAATGTAAGGGTTTCATAGAGAACATGAAATCAATCATGCTTTTGCACTCTGCAAGAGAAATAAATGGCTTTTCTACCAACCAGTCTGAAATTCACTGCAAAAGGCCCTTCTCTTCTGCTTTCTTGAATGTTCTCAACGCATTAGGTGAAAGAGCGTGTTTGAGCAAGAGTGATGCAGGTTGCGATTTCCTGGATTTCAAGTGATTTGGGAAACATAATCCGCGTTTTTCCACATTGTGTAAGAAAGAACATGAGGCCTGCAAGAGATTAAAACAATCCATCCCACAACGCATTCCAGCAGTGAAAACACACGTTTCTACAAAGACCTTGAAGGAGCAAGCAAAAGAGTAGTGGCTGAGTGTTCTTTCAGAGAGAAACACACGCATTTCTTCCTTCTGGAGTGAGTTTCCAGCCAGGAATTCATATGTATTTTGTACTGTGCATAATGTAGCTACCTGCTCGGGAGTTGTGTCATTGAAGCATCTTTCCTACAGGAGCTTATTGCAACATTCATTGTTTGGCTAAGTCCTTTAGGTTTGGTTTTGGAAAGTCTTTCAACTTTGGACAAATCCCGCTTCGTACGAAATATTTTCAGAGTGCTGTTTCCAAGTGTCCACAAAGAGCTGCTGCTTGAAACTGTCCACATGCACATCTCCCATACTGGTGGGCTCGTTTCACTTCCTGGAATTTGGTTTCCTCTTCTTTGCTTGAAATGAGAAGCCTTCATTCAGCATGCTACGCACATCTTGTAGCAGTTTCAATTTTAAGCATGTTGGTGCTCTAAGAACGTTTTTTAACCTATGTAGAGTGTGTCACTCTCCAGCATTGAATACACAACTTAGAGCTCCTTTCGCCACAGACACGCAAACATCTTTTTGGGAAAGTCCTAATTGTGGTCACTTGGAAAAGTAAGGGTTTCATCGAGAACATGAAGACCATCATACTTTTACAACCTGCAACCGAAAGAAATGGCTTTTTGTACATGCCAGTCTCAATTTCACTACCAAATGCTCTTCCTGTCTGCTTTCTTGAATGTTCTCAACACATTAGGAGAAAGAGCATGTTTGGGCAAGAGCGATGCAGTGTGTGTTTTTCCGGATTGCAAGTGATTTGGGAAACATACTCCTTGTTCTTCCACATCGTCTAAGAAAGAACATGAGGCTTGCAAGAGACTGAAACAATGCATCCCATAACGTATTCCAGCAGTGAAAACACACGTTTCTACAAAGACTTTGAAGGAGCAAGCAAAAGCCTAGTGGTTGAGTGTTCTTTCAGAGAGAAACACACGCATTTCTTCCTTCTGGAGTGAGTTTCCAGCCTGGAATTCATATGCATTTTGTACTGTGCAGAATGTAGCTACCTGCTCGGGTGTTGTGTCATAGAAGCCCCTTTCTTGCAGGAGCTTATTGCAACATTCATTGCTTGGCTAAGTCCTTTAGGGTTGCTTTTGGAAGGTCTTTCAACTTTGGCCAAATCCCGCTTCCTACGAAATTTTTTCGCAGCGCTGCTTCCAAGTGTCCACAAAGAGCTGCTCCTAGAAACTGTCCACATGCACATCTCCCATACTGGCATGCTCGTTTCACTACCTGGAATTTGGTTTCCTCTTCTTTCTTTGAAATGACAAGCCTTCATTCAGCATGCTACACACATCTTGTAGCAGTTTCTATTTTAAGCATGTTGGTGCTCTAAGGACGCTGTCTAACCTGTGTAGAGTGTGTCACTCTCCAGCACTGAATACACAACTTAGAGCTCCTTTCGCCACAGACACGCAAACACATGTTTTTGTGAAAGTCCTACTTCAGGTCACTTGGAAATGTAAGGGTTTCATAGAGAACATGAAATCAATCATGCTTTTGCACTCTGCAAGAGAAATAAATGGCTGTTCTACAAACCAGTCTGAAATTCACTGCAAAAGGCCCTTCTCTTCTGCTTTCTTGAATGTTCTCAACGCATTAGGTGAAAGAGCGTGTTTGAGCAAGAGTGATGCAGGTTGCGATTTCCTGGATTTCAAGTGATTTGGGAAACATAATCCGCGTTTTTCCACATTGTGTAAGAAAGAACATGAGGCCTGCAAGAGATTAAAACAATCCATCCCACAACGCATTCCAGCAGTGAAAACACACGTTTCTACAAAGACCTTGAAGGAGCAAGCAAAAGAGTAGTGGCTGAGTGTTCTTTCAGAGAGAAACACACGCATTTCTTCCTTCTGGAGTGAGTTTCCAGCCAGGAATTCATATGTATTTTGTACTGTGCATAATGTAGCTACCTGCTCGGGAGTTGTGTCATTGAAGCACCTTTCCTACAGGAGCTTATTGCAACATTCATTGTTTGGCTAAGTCCTTTAGGTTTGGTTTTGGAAAGTCTTTCAACTTTGGACAAATCCCGCTTCGTACGAAATATTTTCAGAGTGCTGTTTCCAAGTGTCCACAAAGAGCTGCTGCTTGAAACTGTCCACATGCACATCTCCCATACTGGTGGGCTCGTTTCACTTCCTGGAATTTGGTTTCCTCTTCTTTGCTTGAAATGAGAAGCCTTCATTCAGCATGCTACGCACATCTTGTAGCAGTTTCAATTTTAAGCATGTTGGTGCTCTAAGAACGTTTTTTAACCTATGTAGAGTGTGTCACTCTCCAGCATTGAATACACAACTTAGAGCTCCTTTCGCCACAGACACGCAAACATCTTTTTGGGAAAGTCCTAATTGTGGTCACTTGGAAAAGTAAGGGTTTCATCGAGAACATGAAGACCATCATACTTTTACACCCTGCAACCGAAAGAAATGGCTTTTTGTACATGCCAGTCTGAATTTCACTACCAAATGCTCTTCCTGTCTGCTTTCTTGAATGTTCTCAACACATTAGGAGAAAGAGCATGTTTGGGCAAGAGCGATGCAGTGTGTGTTTTTCTGGATTGCAAGTGATTTGGGAAACATACTCCTTGTTTTTCCACATCGTCTAAGAAAGAACATGAGGCTTGCAAGAGACTGAAACAATGCATCCCATAACGTATTCCAGCAGTGAAAACACACGTTTCTACAAAGACTTTGAAGGAGCAAGCAAAAGCCTAGTGGTTGAGTGTTCTTTCAGAGAGAAACACACGCATTTCTTCCTTCTGGAGTGAGTTTCCAGCCTGGAATTCATATGCATTTTGTACTGTGCAGAATGTAGCTACCTGCTCGGGTGTTGTGTCATAGAAGCCCCTTTCTTGCAGGAGCTTATTGCAACATTCATTGCTTGGCTAAGTCCTTTAGGGTTGCTTTTGGAAGGTCTTTCAACTTTGGCCAAATCCCGCTTCCTACGAAATTTTTTCGCAGCGCTGCTTCCAAGTGTCCACAAAGAGCTGCTCCTAGAAACTGTCCACATGCACATCTCCCATACTGGCATGCTCGTTTCACTACCTGGAATTTGGTTTCCTCTTCTTTCTTTGAAATGACAAGCCTTCATTCAGCATGCTACACACATCTTGTAGCAGTTTCTATTTTAAGCATGTTGGTGCTCTAAGGACGCTGTCTAACCTGTGTAGAGTGTGTCACTCTCCAGCACTGAATACACAACTTAGAGCTCCTTTCGCCACAGACACGCAAACACATGTTTTTGTGAAAGTCCTACTTCAGGTCACTTGGAAATGTAAGGGTTTCATAGAGAACATGAAATCAATCATGCTTTTGCACTCTGCAAGAGAAATAAATGGCTTTTCTACAAACCAGTCTGAAATTCACTGCAAAAGGCCCTTCTCTTCTGCTTTCTTGAATGTTCTCAACGCATTAGGTGAAAGAGCGTGTTTGAGCAAGAGTGATGCAGGTTGCGATTTCCTGGATTTCAAGTGATTTGGGAAACATAATCCGCGTTTTTCCACATTGTGTAAGAAAGAACATGAGGCCTGCAAGAGATTAAAACAATCCATCCCACAACGCATTCCAGCAGTGAAAACACACGTTTCTACAAAGACCTTGAAGGAGCAAGCAAAAGAGTAGTGGCTGAGTGTTCTTTCAGAGAGAAACACACGCATTTCTTCCTTCTGGAGTGAGTTTCCAGCCAGGAATTCATATGTATTTTGTACTGTGCATAATGTAGCTACCTGCTCGGGAGTTGTGTCATTGAAGCACCTTTCCTACAGGAGCTTATTGCAACATTCATTGTTTGGCTAAGTCCTTTAGGTTTGGTTTTGGAAAGTCTTTCAACTTTGGACAAATCCCGCTTCGTACGAAATATTTTCAGAGTGCTGTTTCCAAGTGTCCACAAAGAGCTGCTGCTTGAAACTGTCCACATGCACATCTCCCATACTGGTGGGCTCGTTTCACTTCCTGGAATTTGGTTTCCTCTTCTTTGCTTGAAATGAGAAGCCTTCATTCAGCATGCTACGCACATCTTGTAGCAGTTTCAATTTTAAGCATGTTGGTGCTCTAAGAACGTTTTTTAACCTATGTAGAGTGTGTCACTCTCCAGCATTGAATACACAACTTAGAGCTCCTTTCGCCACAGACACGCAAACATCTTTTTGGGAAAGTCCTAATTGTGGTCACTTGGAAAAGTAAGGGTTTCATCGAGAACATGAAGACCATCATACTTTTACACCCTGCAACCGAAAGAAATGGCTTTTTGTACATGCCAGTCTCAATTTCACTACCAAATGCTCTTCCTGTCTGCTTTCTTGAATGTTCTCAACACATTAGGAGAAAGAGCATGTTTGGGCAAGAGCGATGCAGTGTGTGTTTTTCTGGATTGCAAGTGATTTGGGAAACATACTCCTTGTTTTTCCACATCGTCTAAGAAAGAACATGAGGCTTGCAAGAGACTGAAACAATGCATCCCATAACGTATTCCAGCAGTGAAAACACACGTTTCTACAAAGACTTTGAAGGAGCAAGCAAAAGCCTAGTGGTTGAGTGTTCTTTCAGAGAGAAACACACGCATTTCTTCCTTCTGGAGTGAGTTTCCAGCCTGGAATTCATATGCATTTTGTACTGTGCAGAATGTAGCTACCTGCTCGGGTGTTGTGTCATAGAAGCCCCTTTCTTGCAGGAGCTTATTGCAACATTCATTGCTTGGCTAAGTCCTTTAGGGTTGCTTTTGGAAGGTCTTTCAACTTTGGCCAAATCCCGCTTCCTACGAAATTTTTTCGCAGCGCTGCTTCCAAGTGTCCACAAAGAGCTGCTCCTAGAAACTGTCCACATGCACATCTCCCATACTGGCATGCTCGTTTCACTACCTGGAATTTGGTTTCCTCTTCTTTCTTTGAAATGACAAGCCTTCATTCAGCATGCTACACACATCTTGTAGCAGTTTCTATTTTAAGCATGTTGGTGCTCTAAGGACGCTGTCTAACCTGTGTAGAGTGTGTCACTCTCCAGCACTGAATACACAACTTAGAGCTCCTTTCGCCACAGACACGCAAACACATGTTTTTGTGAAAGTCCTACTTCAGGTCACTTGGAAATGTAAGGGTTTCATAGAGAACATGAAATCAATCATGCTTTTGCACTCTGCAAGAGAAATAAATGGCTTTTCTACAAACCAGTCTGAAATTCACTGCAAAAGGCCCTTCTCTTCTGCTTTCTTGAATGTTCTCAACGCATTAGGTGAAAGAGCGTGTTTGAGCAAGAGTGATGCAGGTTGCGATTTCCTGGATTTCAAGTGATTTGGGAAACATAATCCGCGTTTTTCCACATTGTGTAAGAAAGAACATGAGGCCTGCAAGAGATTAAAACAATCCATCCCACAACGCATTCCAGCAGTGAAAACACACGTTTCTACAAAGACCTTGAAGGAGCAAGCAAAAGAGTAGTGGCTGAGTGTTCTTTCAGAGAGAAACACACGCATTTCTTCCTTCTGGAGTGAGTTTCCAGCCAGGAATTCATATGTATTTTGTACTGTGCATAATGTAGCTACCTGCTCGGGAGTTGTGTCATTGAAGCACCTTTCCTACAGGAGCTTATTGCAACATTCATTGTTTGGCTAAGTCCTTTAGGTTTGGTTTTGGAAAGTCTTTCAACTTTGGACAAATCCCGCTTCGTACGAAATATTTTCAGAGTGCTGTTTCCAAGTGTCCACAAAGAGCTGCTGCTTGAAACTGTCCACATGCACATCTCCCATACTGGTGGGCTCGTTTCACTTCCTGGAATTTGGTTTCCTCTTCTTTGCTTGAAATGAGAAGCCTTCATTCAGCATGCTACGCACATCTTGTAGCAGTTTCAATTTTAAGCATGTTGGTGCTCTAAGAACGTTTTTTAACCTATGTAGAGTGTGTCACTCTCCAGCATTGAATACACAACTTAGAGCTCCTTTCGCCACAGACACGCAAACATCTTTTTGGGAAAGTCCTAATTGTGGTCACTTGGAAAAGTAAGGGTTTCATCGAGAACATGAAGACCATCATACTTTTACACCCTGCAACCGAAAGAAATGGCTTTTTGTACATGCCAGTCTCAATTTCACTACCAAATGCTCTTCCTGTCTGCTTTCTTGAATGTTCTCAACACATTAGGAGAAAGAGCATGTTTGGGCAAGAGCGATGCAGTGTGTGTTTTTCTGGATTGCAAGTGATTTGGGAAACATACTCCTTGTTTTTCCACATCGTCTAAGAAAGAACATGAGGCTTGCAAGAGACTGAAACAATGCATCCCATAACGTATTCCAGCAGTGAAAACACACGTTTCTACAAAGACTTTGAAGGAGCAAGCAAAAGCCTAGTGGTTGAGTGTTCTTTCAGAGAGAAACACACGCATTTCTTCCTTCTGGAGTGAGTTTCCAGCCTGGAATTCATATGCATTTTGTACTGTGCAGAATGTAGCTACCTGCTCGGGTGTTGTGTCATAGAAGCCCCTTTCTTGCAGGAGCTTATTGCAACATTCATTGCTTGGCTAAGTCCTTTAGGGTTGCTTTTGGAAGGTCTTTCAACTTTGGCCAAATCCCGCTTCCTACGAAATTTTTTCGCAGCGCTGCTTCCAAGTGTCCACAAAGAGCTGCTCCTAGAAACTGTCCACATGCACATCTCCCATACTGGCATGCTCGTTTCACTACCTGGAATTTGGTTTCCTCTTCTTTCTTTGAAATGACAAGCCTTCATTCAGCATGCTACACACATCTTGTAGCAGTTTCTATTTTAAGCATGTTGGTGCTCTAAGGACGCTGTCTAACCTGTGTAGAGTGTGTCACTCTCCAGCACTGAATACACAACTTAGAGCTCCTTTCGCCACAGACACGCAAACACATGTTTTTGTGAAAGTCCTACTTCAGGTCACTTGGAAATGTAAGGGTTTCATAGAGAACATGAAATCAATCATGCTTTTGCACTCTGCAAGAGAAATAAATGGCTGTTCTACAAACCAGTCTGAAATTCACTGCAAAAGGCCCTTCTCTTCTGCTTTCTTGAATGTTCTCAACGCATTAGGTGAAAGAGCGTGTTTGAGCAAGAGTGATGCAGGTTGCGATTTCCTGGATTTCAAGTGATTTGGGAAACATAATCCGCGTTTTTCCACATTGTGTAAGAAAGAACATGAGGCCTGCAAGAGATTAAAACAATCCATCCCACAACGCATTCCAGCAGTGAAAACACACGTTTCTACAAAGACCTTGAAGGAGCAAGCAAAAGAGTAGTGGCTGAGTGTTCTTTCAGAGAGAAACACACGCATTTCTTCCTTCTGGAGTGAGTTTCCAGCCAGGAATTCATATGTATTTTGTACTGTGCATAATGTAGCTACCTGCTCGGGAGTTGTGTCATTGAAGCACCTTTCCTACAGGAGCTTATTGCAACATTCATTGTTTGGCTAAGTCCTTTAGGTTTGGTTTTGGAAAGTCTTTCAACTTTGGACAAATCCCGCTTCGTACGAAATATTTTCAGAGTGCTGTTTCCAAGTGTCCACAAAGAGCTGCTGCTTGAAACTGTCCACATGCACATCTCCCATACTGGTGGGCTCGTTTCACTTCCTGGAATTTGGTTTCCTCTTCTTTGCTTGAAATGAGAAGCCTTCATTCAGCATGCTACGCACATCTTGTAGCAGTTTCAATTTTAAGCATGTTGGTGCTCTAAGAACGTTTTTTAACCTATGTAGAGTGTGTCACTCTCCAGCATTGAATACACAACTTAGAGCTCCTTTCGCCACAGACACGCAAACATCTTTTTGGGAAAGTCCTAATTGTGGTCACTTGGAAAAGTAAGGGTTTCATCGAGAACATGAAGACCATCATACTTTTACACCCTGCAACCGAAAGAAATGGCTTTTTGTACATGCCAGTCTGAATTTCACTACCAAATGCTCTTCCTGTCTGCTTTCTTGAATGTTCTCAACACATTAGGAGAAAGAGCATGTTTGGGCAAGAGCGATGCAGTGTGTGTTTTTCTGGATTGCAAGTGATTTGGGAAACATACTCCTTGTTTTTCCACATCGTCTAAGAAAGAACATGAGGCTTGCAAGAGACTGAAACAATGCATCCCATAACGTATTCCAGCAGTGAAAACACACGTTTCTACAAAGACTTTGAAGGAGCAAGCAAAAGCCTAGTGGTTGAGTGTTCTTTCAGAGAGAAACACACGCATTTCTTCCTTCTGGAGTGAGTTTCCAGCCTGGAATTCATATGCATTTTGTACTGTGCAGAATGTAGCTACCTGCTCGGGTGTTGTGTCATAGAAGCCCCTTTCTTGCAGGAGCTTATTGCAACATTCATTGCTTGGCTAAGTCCTTTAGGGTTGCTTTTGGAAGGTCTTTCAACTTTGGCCAAATCCCGCTTCCTACGAAATTTTTTCGCAGCGCTGCTTCCAAGTGTCCACAAAGAGCTGCTCCTAGAAACTGTCCACATGCACATCTCCCATACTGGCATGCTCGTTTCACTACCTGGAATTTGGTTTCCTCTTCTTTCTTTGAAATGACAAGCCTTCATTCAGCATGCTACACACATCTTGTAGCAGTTTCTATTTTAAGCATGTTGGTGCTCTAAGGACGCTGTCTAACCTGTGTAGAGTGTGTCACTCTCCAGCACTGAATACACAACTTAGAGCTCCTTTCGCCACAGACACGCAAACACATGTTTTTGTGAAAGTCCTACTTCAGGTCACTTGGAAATGTAAGGGTTTCATAGAGAACATGAAATCAATCATGCTTTTGCACTCTGCAAGAGAAATAAATGGCTTTTCTACAAACCAGTCTGAAATTCACTGCAAAAGGCCCTTCTCTTCTGCTTTCTTGAATGTTCTCAACGCATTAGGTGAAAGAGCGTGTTTGAGCAAGAGTGATGCAGGTTGCGATTTCCTGGATTTCAAGTGATTTGGGAAACATAATCCGCGTTTTTCCACATTGTGTAAGAAAGAACATGAGGCCTGCAAGAGATTAAAACAATCCATCCCACAACGCATTCCAGCAGTGAAAACACACGTTTCTACAAAGACCTTGAAGGAGCAAGCAAAAGAGTAGTGGCTGAGTGTTCTTTCAGAGAGAAACACACGCATTTCTTCCTTCTGGAGTGAGTTTCCAGCCAGGAATTCATATGTATTTTGTACTGTGCATAATGTAGCTACCTGCTCGGGAGTTGTGTCATTGAAGCACCTTTCCTACAGGAGCTTATTGCAACATTCATTGTTTGGCTAAGTCCTTTAGGTTTGGTTTTGGAAAGTCTTTCAACTTTGGACAAATCCCGCTTCGTACGAAATATTTTCAGAGTGCTGTTTCCAAGTGTCCACAAAGAGCTGCTGCTTGAAACTGTCCACATGCACATCTCCCATACTGGTGGGCTCGTTTCACTTCCTGGAATTTGGTTTCCTCTTCTTTGCTTGAAATGAGAAGCCTTCATTCAGCATGCTACGCACATCTTGTAGCAGTTTCAATTTTAAGCATGTTGGTGCTCTAAGAACGTTTTTTAACCTATGTAGAGTGTGTCACTCTCCAGCATTGAATACACAACTTAGAGCTCCTTTCGCCACAGACACGCAAACATCTTTTTGGGAAAGTCCTAATTGTGGTCACTTGGAAAAGTAAGGGTTTCATCGAGAACATGAAGACCATCATACTTTTACACCCTGCAACCGAAAGAAATGGCTTTTTGTACATGCCAGTCTGAATTTCACTACCAAATGCTCTTCCTGTCTGCTTTCTTGAATGTTCTCAACACATTAGGAGAAAGAGCATGTTTGGGCAAGAGCGATGCAGTGTGTGTTTTTCTGGATTGCAAGTGATTTGGGAAACATACTCCTTGTTTTTCCACATCGTCTAAGAAAGAACATGAGGCTTGCAAGAGACTGAAACAATGCATCCCATAACGTATTCCAGCAGTGAAAACACACGTTTCTACAAAGACTTTGAAGGAGCAAGCAAAAGCCTAGTGGTTGAGTGTTCTTTCAGAGAGAAACACACGCATTTCTTCCTTCTGGAGTGAGTTTCCAGCCTGGAATTCATATGCATTTTGTACTGTGCAGAATGTAGCTACCTGCTCGGGTGTTGTGTCATAGAAGCCCCTTTCTTGCAGGAGCTTATTGCAACATTCATTGCTTGGCTAAGTCCTTTAGGGTTGCTTTTGGAAGGTCTTTCAACTTTGGCCAAATCCCGCTTCCTACGAAATTTTTTCGCAGCGCTGCTTCCAAGTGTCCACAAAGAGCTGCTCCTAGAAACTGTCCACATGCACATCTCCCATACTGGCATGCTCGTTTCACTACCTGGAATTTGGTTTCCTCTTCTTTCTTTGAAATGACAAGCCTTCATTCAGCATGCTACACACATCTTGTAGCAGTTTCTATTTTAAGCATGTTGGTGCTCTAAGGACGCTGTCTAACCTGTGTAGAGTGTGTCACTCTCCAGCACTGAATACACAACTTAGAGCTCCTTTCGCCACAGACACGCAAACACATGTTTTTGTGAAAGTCCTACTTCAGGTCACTTGGAAATGTAAGGGTTTCATAGAGAACATGAAATCAATCATGCTTTTGCACTCTGCAAGAGAAATAAATGGCTTTTCTACAAACCAGTCTGAAATTCACTGCAAAAGGCCCTTCTCTTCTGCTTTCTTGAATGTTCTCAACGCATTAGGTGAAAGAGCGTGTTTGAGCAAGAGTGATGCAGGTTGCGATTTCCTGGATTTCAAGTGATTTGGGAAACATAATCCGCGTTTTTCCACATTGTGTAAGAAAGAACATGAGGCCTGCAAGAGATTAAAACAATCCATCCCACAACGCATTCCAGCAGTGAAAACACACGTTTCTACAAAGACCTTGAAGGAGCAAGCAAAAGAGTAGTGGCTGAGTGTTCTTTCAGAGAGAAACACACGCATTTCTTCCTTCTGGAGTGAGTTTCCAGCCAGGAATTCATATGTATTTTGTACTGTGCATAATGTAGCTACCTGCTCGGGAGTTGTGTCATTGAAGCACCTTTCCTACAGGAGCTTATTGCAACATTCATTGTTTGGCTAAGTCCTTTAGGTTTGGTTTTGGAAAGTCTTTCAACTTTGGACAAATCCCGCTTCGTACGAAATATTTTCAGAGTGCTGTTTCCAAGTGTCCACAAAGAGCTGCTG
The DNA here is from genome assembly GCF_964146895.1 of Miniopterus schreibersii. Classification (NCBI taxonomy): domain Eukaryota; kingdom Metazoa; phylum Chordata; class Mammalia; order Chiroptera; family Miniopteridae; genus Miniopterus; species Miniopterus schreibersii. The sequence goes on along the minus strand of NC_138107.1, from coordinate 804,375 downwards.
CTTGAAACTGTCCACATGCACATCTCCCATACTGGTGGGCTCGTTTCACTTCCTGGAATTTGGTTTCCTCTTCTTTGCTTGAAATGAGAAGCCTTCATTCAGCATGCTACGCACATCTTGTAGCAGTTTCAATTTTAAGCATGTTGGTGCTCTAAGAACGTTTTTTAACCTATGTAGAGTGTGTCACTCTCCAGCATTGAATACACAACTTAGAGCTCCTTTCGCCACAGACACGCAAACATCTTTTTGGGAAAGTCCTAATTGTGGTCACTTGGAAAAGTAAGGGTTTCATCGAGAACATGAAGACCATCATACTTTTACACCCTGCAACCGAAAGAAATGGCTTTTTGTACATGCCAGTCTGAATTTCACTACCAAATGCTCTTCCTGTCTGCTTTCTTGAATGTTCTCAACACATTAGGAGAAAGAGCATGTTTGGGCAAGAGCGATGCAGTGTGTGTTTTTCTGGATTGCAAGTGATTTGGGAAACATACTCCTTGTTTTTCCACATCGTCTAAGAAAGAACATGAGGCTTGCAAGGGACTGAAACAATGCATCCCATAACGTATTCCAGCAGTGAAAACACACGTTTCTACAAAGACTTTGAAGGAGCAAGCAAAAGCCTAGTGGTTGAGTGTTCTTTCAGAGAGAAACACACGCATTTCTTCCTTCTGGAGTGAGTTTCCAGCCTGGAATTCATATGCATTTTGTACTGTGCAGAATGTAGCTACCTGCTCGGGTGTTGTGTCATAGAAGCCCCTTTCTTGCAGGAGCTTATTGCAACATTCATTGCTTGGCTAAGTCCTTTAGGGTTGCTTTTGGAAGGTCTTTCAACTTTGGCCAAATCCCGCTTCCTACGAAATTTTTTCGCAGCGCTGCTTCCAAGTGTCCACAAAGAGCTGCTCCTAGAAACTGTCCACATGCACATCTCCCATACTGGCATGCTCGTTTCACTACCTGGAATTTGGTTTCCTCTTCTTTCTTTGAAATGACAAGCCTTCATTCAGCATGCTACACACATCTTGTAGCAGTTTCTATTTTAAGCATGTTGGTGCTCTAAGGACGCTGTCTAACCTGTGTAGAGTGTGTCACTCTCCAGCACTGAATACACAACTTAGAGCTCCTTTCGCCACAGACACGCAAACACATGTTTTTGTGAAAGTCCTACTTCAGGTCACTTGGAAATGTAAGGGTTTCATAGAGAACATGAAATCAATCATGCTTTTGCACTCTGCAAGAGAAATAAATGGCTTTTCTACAAACCAGTCTGAAATTCACTGCAAAAGGCCCTTCTCTTCTGCTTTCTTGAATGTTCTCAACGCATTAGGTGAAAGAGCGTGTTTGAGCAAGAGTGATGCAGGTTGCGATTTCCTGGATTTCAAGTGATTTGGGAAACATAATCCGCGTTTTTCCACATTGTGTAAGAAAGAACATGAGGCCTGCAAGAGATTAAAACAATCCATCCCACAACGCATTCCAGCAGTGAAAACACACGTTTCTACAAAGACCTTGAAGGAGCAAGCAAAAGAGTAGTGGCTGAGTGTTCTTTCAGAGAGAAACACACGCATTTCTTCCTTCTGGAGTGAGTTTCCAGCCAGGAATTCATATGTATTTTGTACTGTGCATAATGTAGCTACCTGCTCGGGAGTTGTGTCATTGAAGCACCTTTCCTACAGGAGCTTATTGCAACATTCATTGTTTGGCTAAGTCCTTTAGGTTTGGTTTTGGAAAGTCTTTCAACTTTGGACAAATCCCGCTTCGTACGAAATATTTTCAGAGTGCTGTTTCCAAGTGTCCACAAAGAGCTGCTGCTTGAAACTGTCCACATGCACATCTCCCATACTGGTGGGCTCGTTTCACTTCCTGGAATTTGGTTTCCTCTTCTTTGCTTGAAATGAGAAGCCTTCATTCAGCATGCTACGCACATCTTGTAGCAGTTTCAATTTTAAGCATGTTGGTGCTCTAAGAACGTTTTTTAACCTATGTAGAGTGTGTCACTCTCCAGCATTGAATACACAACTTAGAGCTCCTTTCGCCACAGACACGCAAACATCTTTTTGGGAAAGTCCTAATTGTGGTCACTTGGAAAAGTAAGGGTTTCATCGAGAACATGAAGACCATCATACTTTTACACCCTGCAACCGAAAGAAATGGCTTTTTGTACATGCCAGTCTGAATTTCACTACCAAATGCTCTTCCTGTCTGCTTTCTTGAATGTTCTCAACACATTAGGAGAAAGAGCATGTTTGGGCAAGAGCGATGCAGTGTGTGTTTTTCTGGATTGCAAGTGATTTGGGAAACATACTCCTTGTTTTTCCACATCGTCTAAGAAAGAACATGAGGCTTGCAAGAGACTGAAACAATGCATCCCATAACGTATTCCAGCAGTGAAAACACACGTTTCTACAAAGACTTTGAAGGAGCAAGCAAAAGCCTAGTGGTTGAGTGTTCTTTCAGAGAGAAACACACGCATTTCTTCCTTCTGGAGTGAGTTTCCAGCCTGGAATTCATATGCATTTTGTACTGTGCAGAATGTAGCTACCTGCTCGGGTGTTGTGTCATAGAAGCCCCTTTCTTGCAGGAGCTTATTGCAACATTCATTGCTTGGCTAAGTCCTTTAGGGTTGCTTTTGGAAGGTCTTTCAACTTTGGCCAAATCCCGCTACCTACGAAATTTTTTCGCAGCGCTGCTTCCAAGTGTCCACAAAGAGCTGCTCCTAGAAACTGTCCACATGCACATCTCCCATACTGGCATGCTCGTTTCACTACCTGGAATTTGGTTTCCTCTTCTTTCTTTGAAATGACAAGCCTTCATTCAGCATGCTACACACATCTTGTAGCAGTTTCTATTTTAAGCATGTTGGTGCTCTAAGGACGCTGTCTAACCTGTGTAGAGTGTGTCACTCTCCAGCACTGAATACACAACTTAGAGCTCCTTTCGCCACAGACACGCAAACACATGTTTTTGTGAAAGTCCTACTTCAGGTCACTTGGAAATGTAAGGGTTTCATAGAGAACATGAAATCAATCATGCTTTTGCACTCTGCAAGAGAAATAAATGGCTTTTCTACAAACCAGTCTGAAATTCACTGCAAAAGGCCCTTCTCTTCTGCTTTCTTGAATGTTCTCAACGCATTAGGTGAAAGAGCGTGTTTGAGCAAGAGTGATGCAGGTTGCGATTTCCTGGATTTCAAGTGATTTGGGAAACATAATCCGCGTTTTTCCACATTGTGTAAGAAAGAACATGAGACCTGCAAGAGATTAAAACAATCCATCCCACAACGCATTCCAGCAGTGAAAACACACGTTTCTACAAAGACCTTGAAGGAGCAAGCAAAAGAGTAGTGGCTGAGTGTTCTTTCAGAGAGAAACACACGCATTTCTTCCTTCTGGAGTGAGTTTCCAGCCAGGAATTCATATGTATTTTGTACTGTGCATAATGTAGCTACCTGCTCGGGAGTTGTGTCATTGAAGCACCTTTCCTACAGGAGCTTATTGCAACATTCATTGTTTGGCTAAGTCCTTTAGGTTTGGTTTTGGAAAGTCTTTCAACTTTGGACAAATCCCGCTTCGTACGAAATATTTTCAGAGTGCTGTTTCCAAGTGTCCACAAAGAGCTGCTGCTTGAAACTGTCCACATGCACATCTCCCATACTGGTGGGCTCGTTTCACTTCCTGGAATTTGGTTTCCTCTTCTTTGCTTGAAATGAGAAGCCTTCATTCAGCATGCTACGCACATCTTGTAGCAGTTTCAATTTTAAGCATGTTGGTGCTCTAAGAACGTTTTTTAACCTATGTAGAGTGTGTCACTCTCCAGCATTGAATACACAACTTAGAGCTCCTTTCGCCACAGACACGCAAACATCTTTTTGGGAAAGTCCTAATTGTGGTCACTTGGAAAAGTAAGGGTTTCATCGAGAACATGAAGACCATCATACTTTTACACCCTGCAACCGAAAGAAATGGCTTTTTGTACATGCCAGTCTGAATTTCACTACCAAATGCTCTTCCTGTCTGCTTTCTTAAATGTTCTCAACACATTAGGAGAAAGAGCATGTTTGGGCAAGAGCGATGCAGTGTGTGTTTTTCTGGATTGCAAGTGATTTGGGAAACATACTCCTTGTTTTTCCACATCGTCTAAGAAAGAACATGAGGCTTGCAAGAGACTGAAACAATGCATCCCATAACGTATTCCAGCAGTGAAAACACACGTTTCTACAAAGACTTTGAAGGAGCAAGCAAAAGCCTAGTGGTTGAGTGTTCTTTCAGAGAGAAACACACGCATTTCTTCCTTCTGGAGTGAGTTTCCAGCCTGGAATTCATATGCATTTTGTACTGTGCAGAATGTAGCTACCTGCTCGGGTGTTGTGTCATAGAAGCCCCTTTCTTGCAGGAGCTTATTGCAACATTCATTGCTTGGCTAAGTCCTTTAGGGTTGCTTTTGGAAGGTCTTTCAACTTTGGCCAAATCCCGCTTCCTACGAAATTTTTTCGCAGCGCTGCTTCCAAGTGTCCACAAAGAGCTGCTCCTAGAAACTGTCCACATGCACATCTCCCATACTGGCATGCTCGTTTCACTACCTGGAATTTGGTTTCCTCTTCTTTCTTTGAAATGACAAGCCTTCATTCAGCATGCTACACACATCTTGTAGCAGTTTCTATTTTAAGCATGTTGGTGCTCTAAGGACGCTGTCTAACCTGTGTAGAGTGTGTCACTCTCCAGCACTGAATACACAACTTAGAGCTCCTTTCGCCACAGACACGCAAACACATGTTTTTGTGAAAGTCCTACTTCAGGTCACTTGGAAATGTAAGGGTTTCATAGAGAACATGAAATCAATCATGCTTTTGCACTCTGCAAGAGAAATAAATGGCTTTTCTACAAACCAGTCTGAAATTCACTGCAAAAGGCCCTTCTCTTCTGCTTTCTTGAATGTTCTCAACGCATTAGGTGAAAGAGCGTGTTTGAGCAAGAGTGATGCAGGTTGCGATTTCCTGGATTTCAAGTGATTTGGGAAACATAATCCGCGTTTTTCCACATTGTGTAAGAAAGAACATGAGGCCTGCAAGAGATTAAAACAATCCATCCCACAACGCATTCCAGCAGTGAAAACACACGTTTCTACAAAGACCTTGAAGGAGCAAGCAAAAGAGTAGTGGCTGAGTGTTCTTTCAGAGAGAAACACACGCATTTCTTCCTTCTGGAGTGAGTTTCCAGCCAGGAATTCATATGTATTTTGTACTGTGCATAATGTAGCTACCTGCTCGGGAGTTGTGTCATTGAAGCACCTTTCCTACAGGAGCTTATTGCAACATTCATTGTTTGGCTAAGTCCTTTAGGTTTGGTTTTGGAAAGTCTTTCAACTTTGGACAAATCCCGCTTCGTACGAAATATTTTCAGAGTGCTGTTTCCAAGTGTCCACAAAGAGCTGCTGCTTGAAACTGTCCACATGCACATCTCCCATACTGGTGGGCTCGTTTCACTTCCTGGAATTTGGTTTCCTCTTCTTTGCTTGAAATGAGAAGCCTTCATTCAGCATGCTACGCACATCTTGTAGCAGTTTCAATTTTAAGCATGTTGGTGCTCTAAGAACGTTTTTTAACCTATGTAGAGTGTGTCACTCTCCAGCATTGAATACACAACTTAGAGCTCCTTTCGCCACAGACACGCAAACATCTTTTTGGGAAAGTCCTAATTGTGGTCACTTGGAAAAGTAAGGGTTTCATCGAGAACATGAAGACCATCATACTTTTACACCCTGCAACCGAAAGAAATGGCTTTTTGTACATGCCAGTCTGAATTTCACTACCAAATGCTCTTCCTGTCTGCTTTCTTGAATGTTCTCAACACATTAGGAGAAAGAGCATGTTTGGGCAAGAGCGATGCAGTGTGTGTTTTTCTGGATTGCAAGTGATTTGGGAAACATACTCCTTGTTTTTCCACATCGTCTAAGAAAGAACATGAGGCTTGCAAGAGACTGAAACAATGCATCCCATAACGTATTCCAGCAGTGAAAACACACGTTTCTACAAAGACTTTGAAGGAGCAAGCAAAAGCCTAGTGGTTGAGTGTTCTTTCAGAGAGAAACACACGCATTTCTTCCTTCTGGAGTGAGTTTCCAGCCTGGAATTCATATGCATTTTGTACTGTGCAGAATGTAGCTACCTGCTCGGGTGTTGTGTCATAGAAGCCCCTTTCTTGCAGGAGCTTATTGCAACATTCATTGCTTGGCTAAGTCCTTTAGGGTTGCTTTTGGAAGGTCTTTCAACTTTGGCCAAATCCCGCTTCCTACGAAATTTTTTCGCAGCGCTGCTTCCAAGTGTCCACAAAGAGCTGCTCCTAGAAACTGTCCACATGCACATCTCCCATACTGGCATGCTCGTTTCACTACCTGGAATTTGGTTTCCTCTTCTTTCTTTGAAATGACAAGCCTTCATTCAGCATGCTACACACATCTTGTAGCAGTTTCTATTTTAAGCATGTTGCTCTAAGGACGCTGTCTAACCTGTGTAGAGTGTGTCACTCTCCAGCACTGAATACACAACTTAGAGCTCCTTTCGCCACAGACACGCAAACACATGTTTTTGTGAAAGTCCTACTTCAGGTCACTTGGAAATGTAAGGGTTTCATAGAGAACATGAAATCAATCATGCTTTTGCACTCTGCAAGAGAAATAAATGGCTTTTCTACAAACCAGTCTGAAATTCACTGCAAAACTCCCTTCTCTTCTGCTTTCTTGAATGTTCTCAACGCATTAGGTGAAAGAGCGTGTTTGAGCAAGAGTGATGCAGGTTGCGATTTCCTGGATTTCAAGTGATTTGGGAAACATAATCCGCGTTTTTCCACATTGTGTAAGAAAGAACATGAGGCCTGCAAGAGATTAAAACAATCCATCCCACAACGCATTCCAGCAGTGAAAACACACGTTTCTACAAAGACCTTGAAGGAGCAAGCAAAAGAGTAGTGGCTGAGTGTTCTTTCAGAGAGAAACACACGCATTTCTTCCTTCTGGAGTGAGTTTCCAGCCAGGAATTCATATGTATTTTGTACTGTGCATAATGTAGCTACCTGCTCGGGAGTTGTGTCATTGAAGCACCTTTCCTACAGGAGCTTATTGCAACATTCATTGTTTGGCTAAGTCCTTTAGGTTTGGTTTTGGAAAGTCTTTCAACTTTGGACAAATCCCGCTTCGTACGAAATATTTTCAGAGTGCTGTTTCCAAGTGTCCACAAAGAGCTGCTGCTTGAAACTGTCCACATGCACATCTCCCATACTGGTGGGCTCGTTTCACTTCCTGGAATTTGGTTTCCTCTTCTTTGCTTGAAATGAGAAGCCTTCATTCAGCATGCTACGCACATCTTGTAGCAGTTTCAATTTTAAGCATGTTGGTGCTCTAAGAACGTTTTTTAACCTATGTAGAGTGTGTCACTCTCCAGCATTGAATACACAACTTAGAGCTCCTTTCGCCACAGACACGCAAACATCTTTTTGGGAAAGTCCTAATTGTGGTCACTTGGAAAAGTAAGGGTTTCATCGAGAACATGAAGACCATCATACTTTTACACCCTGCAACCGAAAGAAATGGCTTTTTGTACATGCCAGTCTGAATTTCACTACCAAATGCTCTTCCTGTCTGCTTTCTTGAATGTTCTCAACACATTAGGAGAAAGAGCATGTTTGGGCAAGAGCGATGCAGTGTGTGTTTTTCTGGATTGCAAGTGATTTGGGAAACATACTCCTTGTTTTTCCACATCGTCTAAGAAAGAACATGAGGCTTGCAAGAGACTGAAACAATGCATCCCATAACGTATTCCAGCAGTGAAAACACACGTTTCTACAAAGACTTTGAAGGAGCAAGCAAAAGCCTAGTGGTTGAGTGTTCTTTCAGAGAGAAACACACGCATTTCTTCCTTCTGGAGTGAGTTTCCAGCCTGGAATTCATATGCATTTTGTACTGTGCAGAATGTAGCTACCTGCTCGGGTGTTGTGTCATAGAAGCCCCTTTCTTGCAGGAGCTTATTGCAACATTCATTGCTTGGCTAAGTCCTTTAGGGTTGCTTTTGGAAGGTCTTTCAACTTTGGCCAAATCCCGCTTCCTACGAAATTTTTTCGCAGCGCTGCTTCCAAGTGTCCACAAAGAGCTGCTCCTAGAAACTGTCCACATGCACATCTCCCATACTGGCATGCTCGTTTCACTACCTGGAATTTGGTTTCCTCTTCTTTCTTTGAAATGACAAGCCTTCATTCAGCATGCTACACACATCTTGTAGCAGTTTCTATTTTAAGCATGTTGGTGCTCTAAGGACGCTGTCTAACCTGTGTAGAGTGTGTCACTCTCCAGCACTGAATACACAACTTAGAGCTCCTTTCGCCACAGACACGCAAACACATGTTTTTGTGAAAGTCCTACTTCAGGTCACTTGGAAATGTAAGGGTTTCATAGAGAACATGAAATCAATCATGCTTTTGCACTCTGCAAGAGAAATAAATGGCTTTTCTACAAACCAGTCTGAAATTCACTGCAAAACTCCCTTCTCTTCTGCTTTCTTGAATGTTCTCAACGCATTAGGTGAAAGAGCGTGTTTGAGCAAGAGTGATGCAGGTTGCGATTTCCTGGATTTCAAGTGATTTGGGAAACATAATCCGCGTTTTTCCACATTGTGTAAGAAAGAACATGAGGCCTGCAAGAGATTAAAACAATCCATCCCACAACGCATTCCAGCAGTGAAAACACACGTTTCTACAAAGACCTTGAAGGAGCAAGCAAAAGAGTAGTGGCTGAGTGTTCTTTCAGAGAGAAACACACGCATTTCTTCCTTCTGGAGTGAGTTTCCAGCCAGGAATTCATATGTATTTTGTACTGTGCATAATGTAGCTACCTGCTCGGGAGTTGTGTCATTGAAGCACCTTTCCTACAGGAGCTTATTGCAACATTCATTGTTTGGCTAAGTCCTTTAGGTTTGGTTTTGGAAAGTCTTTCAACTTTGGACAAATCCCGCTTCGTACGAAATATTTTCAGAGTGCTGTTTCCAAGTGTCCACAAAGAGCTGCTGCTTGAAACTGTCCACATGCACATCTCCCATACTGGTGGGCTCGTTTCACTTCCTGGAATTTGGTTTCCTCTTCTTTGCTTGAAATGAGAAGCCTTCATTCAGCATGCTACGCACATCTTGTAGCAGTTTCAATTTTAAGCATGTTGGTGCTCTAAGAACGTTTTTTAACCTATGTAGAGTGTGTCACTCTCCAGCATTGAATACACAACTTAGAGCTCCTTTCGCCACAGACACGCAAACATCTTTTTGGGAAAGTCCTAATTGTGGTCACTTGGAAAAGTAAGGGTTTCATCGAGAACATGAAGACCATCATACTTTTACACCCTGCAACCGAAAGAAATGGCTTTTTGTACATGCCAGTCTGAATTTCACTACCAAATGCTCTTCCTGTCTGCTTTCTTGAATGTTCTCAACACATTAGGAGAAAGAGCATGTTTGGGCAAGAGCGATGCAGTGTGTGTTTTTCTGGATTGCAAGTGATTTGGGAAACATACTCCTTGTTTTTCCACATCGTCTAAGAAAGAACATGAGGCTTGCAAGAGACTGAAACAATGCATCCCATAACGTATTCCAGCAGTGAAAACACACGTTTCTACAAAGACTTTGAAGGAGCAAGCAAAAGCCTAGTGGTTGAGTGTTCTTTCAGAGAGAAACACACGCATTTCTTCCTTCTGGAGTGAGTTTCCAGCCTGGAATTCATATGCATTTTGTACTGTGCAGAATGTAGCTACCTGCTCGGGTGTTGTGTCATAGAAGCCCCTTTCTTGCAGGAGCTTATTGCAACATTCATTGCTTGGCTAAGTCCTTTAGGGTTGCTTTTGGAAGGTCTTTCAACTTTGGCCAAATCCCGCTTCCTACGAAATTTTTTCGCAGCGCTGCTTCCAAGTGTCCACAAAGAGCTGCTCCTAGAAACTGTCCACATGCACATCTCCCATACTGGCATGCTCGTTTCACTACCTGGAATTTGGTTTCCTCTTCTTTCTTTGAAATGACAAGCCTTCATTCAGCATGCTACACACATCTTGTAGCAGTTTCTATTTTAAGCATGTTGGTGCTCTAAGGACGCTGTCTAACCTGTGTAGAGTGTGTCACTCTCCAGCACTGAATACACAACTTAGAGCTCCTTTCGCCACAGACACGCAAACACATGTTTTTGTGAAAGTCCTACTTCAGGTCACTTGGAAATGTAAGGGTTTCATAGAGAACATGAAATCAATCATGCTTTTGCACTCTGCAAGAGAAATAAATGGCTTTTCTACAAACCAGTCTGAAATTCACTGCAAAAGGCCCTTCTCTTCTGCTTTCTTGAATGTTCTCAACGCATTAGGTGAAAGAGCGTGTTTGAGCAAGAGTGATGCAGGTTGCGATTTCCTGGATTTCAAGTGATTTGGGAAACATAATCCGCGTTTTTCCACATTGTGTAAGAAAGAACATGAGACCTGCAAGAGATTAAAACAATCCATCCCACAACGCATTCCAGCAGTGAAAACACACGTTTCTACAAAGACCTTGAAGGAGCAAGCAAAAGAGTAGTGGCTGAGTGTTCTTTCAGAGAGAAACACACGCATTTCTTCCTTCTGGAGTGAGTTTCCAGCCAGGAATTCATATGTATTTTGTACTGTGCATAATGTAGCTACCTGCTCGGGAGTTGTGTCATTGAAGCACCTTTCCTACAGGAGCTTATTGCAACATTCATTGTTTGGCTAAGTCCTTTAGGTTTGGTTTTGGAAAGTCTTTCAACTTTGGACAAATCCCGCTTCGTACGAAATATTTTCAGAGTGCTGTTTCCAAGTGTCCACAAAGAGCTGCTGCTTGAAACTGTCCACATGCACATCTCCCATACTGGTGGGCTCGTTTCACTTCCTGGAATTTGGTTTCCTCTTCTTTGCTTGAAATGAGAAGCCTTCATTCAGCATGCTACGCACATCTTGTAGCAGTTTCAATTTTAAGCATGTTGGTGCTCTAAGAACGTTTTTTAACCTATGTAGAGTGTGTCACTCTCCAGCATTGAATACACAACTTAGAGCTCCTTTCGCCACAGACACGCAAACATCTTTTTGGGAAAGTCCTAATTGTGGTCACTTGGAAAAGTAAGGGTTTCATCGAGAACATGAAGACCATCATACTTTTACACCCTGCAACCGAAAGAAATGGCTTTTTGTACATGCCAGTCTGAATTTCACTACCAAATGCTCTTCCTGTCTGCTTTCTTAAATGTTCTCAACACATTAGGAGAAAGAGCATGTTTGGGCAAGAGCGATGCAGTGTGTGTTTTTCTGGATTGCAAGTGATTTGGGAAACATACTCCTTGTTTTTCCACATCGTCTAAGAAAGAACATGAGGCTTGCAAGAGACTGAAACAATGCATCCCATAACGTATTCCAGCAGTGAAAACACACGTTTCTACAAAGACTTTGAAGGAGCAAGCAAAAGCCTAGTGGTTGAGTGTTCTTTCAGAGAGAAACACACGCATTTCTTCCTTCTGGAGTGAGTTTCCAGCCTGGAATTCATATGCATTTTGTACTGTGCAGAATGTAGCTACCTGCTCGGGTGTTGTGTCATAGAAGCCCCTTTCTTGCAGGAGCTTATTGCAACATTCATTGCTTGGCTAAGTCCTTTAGGGTTGCTTTTGGAAGGTCTTTCAACTTTGGCCAAATCCCGCTTCCTACGAAATTTTTTCGCAGCGCTGCTTCCAAGTGTCCACAAAGAGCTGCTCCTAGAAACTGTCCACATGCACATCTCCCATACTGGCATGCTCGTTTCACTACCTGGAATTTGGTTTCCTCTTCTTTCTTTGAAATGACAAGCCTTCATTCAGCATGCTACACACATCTTGTAGCAGTTTCTATTTTAAGCATGTTGGTGCTCTAAGGACGCTGTCTAACCTGTGTAGAGTGTGTCACTCTCCAGCACTGAATACACAACTTAGAGCTCCTTTCGCCACAGACACGCAAACACATGTTTTTGTGAAAGTCCTACTTCAGGTCACTTGGAAATGTAAGGGTTTCATAGAGAACATGAAATCAATCATGCTTTTGCACTCTGCAAGAGAAATAAATGGCTTTTCTACAAACCAGTCTGAAATTCACTGCAAAAGGCCCTTCTCTTCTGCTTTCTTGAATGTTCTCAACGCATTAGGTGAAAGAGCGTGTTTGAGCAAGAGTGATGCAGGTTGCGATTTCCTGGATTTCAAGTGATTTGGGAAACATAATCCGCGTTTTTCCACATTGTGTAAGAAAGAACATGAGGCCTGCAAGAGATTAAAACAATCCATCCCACAACGCATTCCAGCAGTGAAAACACACGTTTCTACAAAGACCTTGAAGGAGCAAGCAAAAGAGTAGTGGCTGAGTGTTCTTTCAGAGAGAAACACACGCATTTCTTCCTTCTGGAGTGAGTTTCCAGCCAGGAATTCATATGTATTTTGTACTGTGCATAATGTAGCTACCTGCTCGGGAGTTGTGTCATTGAAGCACCTTTCCTACAGGAGCTTATTGCAACATTCATTGTTTGGCTAAGTCCTTTAGGTTTGGTTTTGGAAAGTCTTTCAACTTTGGACAAATCCCGCTTCGTACGAAATATTTTCAGAGTGCTGTTTCCAAGTGTCCACAAAGAGCTGCTGCTTGAAACTGTCCACATGCACATCTCCCATACTGGTGGGCTCGTTTCACTTCCTGGAATTTGGTTTCCTCTTCTTTGCTTGAAATGAGAAGCCTTCATTCAGCATGCTACGCACATCTTGTAGCAGTTTCAATTTTAAGCATGTTGGTGCTCTAAGAACGTTTTTTAACCTATGTAGAGTGTGTCACTCTCCAGCATTGAATACACAACTTAGAGCTCCTTTCGCCACAGACACGCAAACATCTTTTTGGGAAAGTCCTAATTGTGGTCACTTGGAAAAGTAAGGGTTTCATCGAGAACATGAAGACCATCATACTTTTACACCCTGCAACCGAAAGAAATGGCTTTTTGTACATGCCAGTCTGAATTTCACTACCAAATGCTCTTCCTGTCTGCTTTCTTGAATGTTCTCAACACATTAGGAGAAAGAGCATGTTTGGGCAAGAGCGATGCAGTGTGTGTTTTTCTGGATTGCAAGTGATTTGGGAAACATACTCCTTGTTCTTCCACATCGTCTAAGAAAGAACATGAGGCTTGCAAGAGACTGAAACAATGCATCCCATAACGTATTCCAGCAGTGAAAACACACGTTTCTACAAAGACTTTGAAGGAGCAAGCAAAAGCCTAGTGGTTGAGTGTTCTTTCAGAGAGAAACACACGCATTTCTTCCTTCTGGAGTGAGTTTCCAGCCTGGAATTCATATGCATTTTGTACTGTGCAGAATGTAGCTACCTGCTCGGGTGTTGTGTCATAGAAGCCCCTTTCTTGCAGGAGCTTATTGCAACTTTCATTGCTTGGCTAAGTCCTTTAGGGTTGCTTTTGGAAGGTCTTTCAACTTTGGCCAAATCCCGCTTCCTACGAAATTTTTTCGCAGCGCTGCTTCCAAGTGTCCACAAAGAGCTGCTCCTAGAAACTGTCCACATGCACATCTCCCATACTGGCATGCTCGTTTCACTACCTGGAATTTGGTTTCCTCTTCTTTCTTTGAAATGACAAGCCTTCATTCAGCATGCTACACACATCTTGTAGCAGTTTCTATTTTAAGCATGTTGGTGCTCTAAGGACGCTGTCTAACCTGTGTAGAGTGTGTCACTCTCCAGCACTGAATACACAACTTAGAGCTCCTTTCGCCACAGACACGCAAACACATGTTTTTGTGAAAGTCCTACTTCAGGTCACTTGGAAATGTAAGGGTTTCATAGAGAACATGAAATCAATCATGCTTTTGCACTCTGCAAGAGAAATAAATGGCTTTTCTACAAACCAGTCTGAAATTCACTGCAAAAGGCCCTTCTCTTCTGCTTTCTTGAATGTTCTCAACGCATTAGGTGAAAGAGCGTGTTTGAGCAAGAGTGATGCAGGTTGCGATTTCCTGGATTTCAAGTGATTTGGGAAACATAATCCGCGTTTTTCCACATTGTGTAAGAAAGAACATGAGGCCTGCAAGAGATTAAAACAATCCATCCCACAACGCATTCCAGCAGTGAAAACACACGTTTCTACAAAGACCTTGAAGGAGCAAGCAAAAGAGTAGTGGCTGAGTGTTCTTTCAGAGAGAAACACACGCATTTCTTCCTTCTGGAGTGAGTTTCCAGCCAGGAATTCATATGTATTTTGTACTGTGCATAATGTAGCTACCTGCTCGGGAGTTGTGTCATTGAAGCACCTTTCCTACAGGAGCTTATTGCAACATTCATTGTTTGGCTAAGTCCTTTAGGTTTGGTTTTGGAAAGTCTTTCAACTTTGGACAAATCCCGCTTCGTACGAAATATTTTCAGAGTGCTGTTTCCAAGTGTCCACAAAGAGCTGCTGCTTGAAACTGTCCACATGCACATCTCCCATACTGGTGGGCTCGTTTCACTTCCTGGAATTTGGTTTCCTCTTCTTTGCTTGAAATGAGAAGCCTTCATTCAGCATGCTACGCACATCTTGTAGCAGTTTCAATTTTAAGCATGTTGGTGCTCTAAGAACGTTTTTTAACCTATGTAGAGTGTGTCACTCTCCAGCATTGAATACACAACTTAGAGCTCCTTTCGCCACAGACACGCAAACATCTTTTTGGGAAAGTCCTAATTGTGGTCACTTGGAAAAGTAAGGGTTTCATCGAGAACATGAAGACCATCATACTTTTACACCCTGCAACCGAAAGAAATGGCTTTTTGTACATGCCAGTCTGAATTTCACTACCAAATGCTCTTCCTGTCTGCTTTCTTGAATGTTCTCAACACATTAGGAGAAAGAGCATGTTTGGGCAAGAGCGATGCAGTGTGTGTTTTTCCGGATTGCAAGTGATTTGGGAAACATACTCCTTGTTCTTCCACATCGTCTAAGAAAGAACATGAGGCTTGCAAGAGACTGAAACAATGCATCCCATAACGTATTCCAGCAGTGAAAACACACGTTTCTACAAAGACTTTGAAGGAGCAAGCAAAAGCCTAGTGGTTGAGTGTTCTTTCAGAGAGAAACACACGCATTTCTTCCTTCTGGAGTGAGTTTCCAGCCTGGAATTCATATGCATTTTGTACTGTGCAGAATGTAGCTACCTGCTCGGGTGTTGTGTCATAGAAGCCCCTTTCTTGCAGGAGCTTATTGCAACATTCATTGCTTGGCTAAGTCCTTTAGGGTTGCTTTTGGAAGGTCTTTCAACTTTGGCCAAATCCCGCTTCCTACGAAATTTTTTCGCAGCGCTGCTTCCAAGTGTCCACAAAGAGCTGCTCCTAGAAACTGTCCACATGCACATCTCCCATACTGGCATGCTCGTTTCACTACCTGGAATTTGGTTTCCTCTTCTTTCTTTGAAATGACAAGCCTTCATTCAGCATGCTACACACATCTTGTAGCAGTTTCTATTTTAAGCATGTTGGTGCTCTAAGGACGCTGTCTAACCTGTGTAGAGTGTGTCACTCTCCAGCACTGAATACACAACTTAGAGCTCCTTTCGCCACAGACACGCAAACACATGTTTTTGTGAAAGTCCTACTTCAGGTCACTTGGAAATGTAAGGGTTTCATAGAGAACATGAAATCAATCATGCTTTTGCACTCTGCAAGAGAAATAAATGGCTTTTCTACAAACCAGTCTGAAATTCACTGCAAAACTCCCTTCTCTTCTGCTTTCTTGAATGTTCTCAACGCATTAGGTGAAAGAGCGTGTTTGAGCAAGAGTGATGCAGGTTGCGATTTCCTGGATTTCAAGTGATTTGGGAAACATAATCCGCGTTTTTCCACATTGTGTAAGAAAGAACATGAGGCCTGCAAGAGATTAAAACAATCCATCCCACAACGCATTCCAGCAGTGAAAACACACGTTTCTACAAAGACCTTGAAGGAGCAAGCAAAAGAGTAGTGGCTGAGTGTTCTTTCAGAGAGAAACACACGCATTTCTTCCTTCTGGAGTGAGTTTCCAGCCAGGAATTCATATGTATTTTGTACTGTGCATAATGTAGCTACCTGCTCGGGAGTTGTGTCATTGAAGCACCTTTCCTACAGGAGCTTATTGCAACATTCATTGTTTGGCTAAGTCCTTTAGGTTTGGTTTTGGAAAGTCTTTCAACTTTGGACAAATCCCGCTTCGTACGAAATATTTTCAGAGTGCTGTTTCCAAGTGTCCACAAAGAGCTGCTGCTTGAAACTGTCCACATGCACATCTCCCATACTGGTGGGCTCGTTTCACTTCCTGGAATTTGGTTTCCTCTTCTTTGCTTGAAATGAGAAGCCTTCATTCAGCATGCTACGCACATCTTGTAGCAGTTTCAATTTTAAGCATGTTGGTGCTCTAAGAACGTTTTTTAACCTATGTAGAGTGTGTCACTCTCCAGCATTGAATACACAACTTAGAGCTCCTTTCGCCACAGACACGCAAACATCTTTTTGGGAAAGTCCTAATTGTGGTCACTTGGAAAAGTAAGGGTTTCATCGAGAACATGAAGACCATCATACTTTTACACCCTGCAACCGAAAGAAATGGCTTTTTGTACATGCCAGTCTCAATTTCACTACCAAATGCTCTTCCTGTCTGCTTTCTTGAATGTTCTCAACACATTAGGAGAAAGAGCATGTTTGGGCAAGAGCGATGCAGTGTGTGTTTTTCCGGATTGCAAGTGATTTGGGAAACATACTCCTTGTTCTTCCACATCGTCTAAGAAAGAACATGAGGCTTGCAAGAGACTGAAACAATGCATCCCATAACGTATTCCAGCAGTGAAAACACACGTTTCTACAAAGACTTTGAAGGAGCAAGCAAAAGCCTAGTGGTTGAGTGTTCTTTCAGAGAGAAACACACGCATTTCTTCCTTCTGGAGTGAGTTTCCAGCCTGGAATTCATATGCATTTTGTACTGTGCAGAATGTAGCTACCTGCTCGGGTGTTGTGTCATAGAAGCCCCTTTCTTGCAGGAGCTTATTGCAACATTCATTGCTTGGCTAAGTCCTTTAGGGTTGCTTTTGGAAGGTCTTTCAACTTTGGCCAAATCCCGCTTCCTACGAAATTTTTTCGCAGCGCTGCTTCCAAGTGTCCACAAAGAGCTGCTCCTAGAAACTGTCCACACGCACATCTCCCATACTGGCATGCTCGTTTCACTACCTGGAATTTGGTTTCCTCTTCTTTCTTTGAAATGACAAGCCTTCATTCAGCATGCTACACACATCTTGTAGCAGTTTCTATTTTAAGCATGTTGGTGCTCTAAGGACGCTGTCTAACCTGTGTAGAGTGTGTCACTCTCCAGCACTGAATACACAACTTAGAGCTCCTTTCGCCACAGACACGCAAACACATGTTTTTGTGAAAGTCCTACTTCAGGTCACTTGGAAATGTAAGGGTTTCATAGAGAACATGAAATCAATCATGCTTTTGCACTCTGCAAGAGAAATAAATGGCTTTTCTACAAACCAGTCTGAAATTCACTGCAAAACTCCCTTCTCTTCTGCTTTCTTGAATGTTCTCAACGCATTAGGTGAAAGAGCGTGTTTGAGCAAGAGTGATGCAGGTTGCTATTTCCTGGATTTCAAGTGATTTGGGAAACATAATCCGCGTTTTTCCACATTGTGTAAGAAAGAACATGAGGCCTGCAAGAGATTAAAACAATCCATCCCACAACGCATTCCAGCAGTGAAAACACACGTTTCTACAAAGACCTTGAAGGAGCAAGCAAAAGAGTAGTGGCTGAGTGTTCTTTCAGAGAGAAACACACGCATTTCTTCCTTCTGGAGTGAGTTTCCAGCCAGGAATTCATATGTATTTTGTACTGTGCATAATGTAGCTACCTGCTCGGGAGTTGTGTCATTGAAGCACCTTTCCTACAGGAGCTTATTGCAACATTCATTGTTTGGCTAAGTCCTTTAGGTTTGGTTTTGGAAAGTCTTTCAACTTTGGACAAATCCCGCTTCGTACGAAATATTTTCAGAGTGCTGTTTCCAAGTGTCCACAAAGAGCTGCTGCTTGAAACTGTCCACATGCACATCTCCCATACTGGTGGGCTCGTTTCACTTCCTGGAATTTGGTTTCCTCTTCTTTGCTTGAAATGAGAAGCCTTCATTCAGCATGCTACGCACATCTTGTAGCAGTTTCAATTTTAAGCATGTTGGTGCTCTAAGAACGTTTTTTAACCTATGTAGAGTGTGTCACTCTCCAGCATTGAATACACAACTTAGAGCTCCTTTCGCCACAGACACGCAAACATCTTTTTGGGAAAGTCCTAATTGTGGTCACTTGGAAAAGTAAGGGTTTCATCGAGAACATGAAGACCATCATACTTTTACACCCTGCAACCGAAAGAAATGGCTTTTTGTACATGCCAGTCTGAATTTCACTACCAAATGCTCTTCCTGTCTGCTTTCTTGAATGTTCTCAACACATTAGGAGAAAGAGCATGTTTGGGCAAGAGCGATGCAGTGTGTGTTTTTCTGGATTGCAAGTGATTTGGGAAACATAATCCGCGTTTTTCCACATTGTGTAAGAAAGAACATGAGGCCTGCAAGAGATTAAAACAATCCATCCCACAACGCATTCCAGCAGTGAAAACACACGTTTCTACAAAGACCTTGAAGGAGCAAGCAAAAGAGTAGTGGCTGAGTGTTCTTTCAGAGAGAAACACACGCATTTCTTCCTTCTGGAGTGAGTTTCCAGCCAGGAATTCATATGTATTTTGTACTGTGCATAATGTAGCTACCTGCTCGGGAGTTGTGTCATTGAAGCACCTTTCCTACAGGAGCTTATTGCAACATTCATTGTTTGGCTAAGTCCTTTAGGTTTGGTTTTGGAAAGTCTTTCAACTTTGGACAAATCCCGCTTCGTACGAAATATTTTCAGAGTGCTGTTTCCAAGTGTCCACAAAGAGCTGCTGCTTGAAACTGTCCACATGCACATCTCCCATACTGGTGGGCTCGTTTCACTTCCTGGAATTTGGTTTCCTCTTCTTTGCTTGAAATGAGAAGCCTTCATTCAGCATGCTACGCACATCTTGTAGCAGTTTCAATTTTAAGCATGTTGGTGCTCTAAGAACGTTTTTTAACCTATGTAGAGTGTGTCACTCTCCAGCATTGAATACACAACTTAGAGCTCCTTTCGCCACAGACACGCAAACATCTTTTTGGGAAAGTCCTAATTGTGGTCACTTGGAAAAGTAAGGGTTTCATCGAGAACATGAAGACCATCATACTTTTACACCCTGCAACCGAAAGAAATGGCTTTTTGTACATGCCAGTCTCAATTTCACTACCAAATGCTCTTCCTGTCTGCTTTCTTGAATGTTCTCAACACATTAGGAGAAAGAGCATGTTTGGGCAAGAGCGATGCAGTGTGTGTTTTTCCGGATTGCAAGTGATTTGGGAAACATACTCCTTGTTCTTCCACATCGTCTAAGAAAGAACATGAGGCTTGCAAGAGACTGAAACAATGCATCCCATAACGTATTCCAGCAGTGAAAACACACGTTTCTACAAAGACTTTGAAGGAGCAAGCAAAAGCCTAGTGGTTGAGTGTTCTTTCAGAGAGAAACACACGCATTTCTTCCTTCTGGAGTGAGTTTCCAGCCTGGAATTCATATGCATTTTGTACTGTGCAGAATGTAGCTACCTGCTCGGGTGTTGTGTCATAGAAGCCCCTTTCTTGCAGGAGCTTATTGCAACATTCATTGCTTGGCTAAGTCCTTTAGGGTTGCTTTTGGAAGGTCTTTCAACTTTGGCCAAATCCCGCTTCCTACGAAATTTTTTCGCAGCGCTGCTTCCAAGTGTCCACAAAGAGCTGCTCCTAGAAACTGTCCACATGCACATCTCCCATACTGGCATGCTCGTTTCACTACCTGGAATTTGGTTTCCTCTTCTTTCTTTGAAATGACAAGCCTTCATTCAGCATGCTACACACATCTTGTAGCAGTTTCTATTTTAAGCATGTTGGTGCTCTAAGGACGCTGTCTAACCTGTGTAGAGTGTGTCACTCTCCAGCACTGAATACACAACTTAGAGCTCCTTTCGCCACAGACACGCAAACACATGTTTTTGTGAAAGTCCTACTTCAGGTCACTTGGAAATGTAAGGGTTTCATAGAGAACATGAAATCAATCATGCTTTTGCACTCTGCAAGAGAAATAAATGGCTTTTCTACCAACCAGTCTGAAATTCACTGCAAAAGGCCCTTCTCTTCTGCTTTCTTGAATGTTCTCAACGCATTAGGTGAAAGAGCGTGTTTGAGCAAGAGTGATGCAGGTTGCGATTTCCTGGATTTCAAGTGATTTGGGAAACATAATCCGCGTTTTTCCACATTGTGTAAGAAAGAACATGAGGCCTGCAAGAGATTAAAACAATCCATCCCACAACGCATTCCAGCAGTGAAAACACACGTTTCTACAAAGACCTTGAAGGAGCAAGCAAAAGAGTAGTGGCTGAGTGTTCTTTCAGAGAGAAACACACGCATTTCTTCCTTCTGGAGTGAGTTTCCAGCCAGGAATTCATATGTATTTTGTACTGTGCATAATGTAGCTACCTGCTCGGGAGTTGTGTCATTGAAGCACCTTTCCTACAGGAGCTTATTGCAACATTCATTGTTTGGCTAAGTCCTTTAGGTTTGGTTTTGGAAAGTCTTTCAACTTTGGACAAATCCCGCTTCGTACGAAATATTTTCAGAGTGCTGTTTCCAAGTGTCCACAAAGAGCTGCTGCTTGAAACTGTCCACATGCACATCTCCCATACTGGTGGGCTCGTTTCACTTCCTGGAATTTGGTTTCCTCTTCTTTGCTTGAAATGAGAAGCCTTCATTCAGCATGCTACGCACATCTTGTAGCAGTTTCAATTTTAAGCATGTTGGTGCTCTAAGAACGTTTTTTAACCTATGTAGAGTGTGTCACTCTCCAGCATTGAATACACAACTTAGAGCTCCTTTCGCCACAGACACGCAAACATCTTTTTGGGAAAGTCCTAATTGTGGTCACTTGGAAAAGTAAGGGTTTCATCGAGAACATGAAGACCATCATACTTTTACAACCTGCAACCGAAAGAAATGGCTTTTTGTACATGCCAGTCTCAATTTCACTACCAAATGCTCTTCCTGTCTGCTTTCTTGAATGTTCTCAACACATTAGGAGAAAGAGCATGTTTGGGCAAGAGCGATGCAGTGTGTGTTTTTCCGGATTGCAAGTGATTTGGGAAACATACTCCTTGTTCTTCCACATCGTCTAAGAAAGAACATGAGGCTTGCAAGAGACTGAAACAATGCATCCCATAACGTATTCCAGCAGTGAAAACACACGTTTCTACAAAGACTTTGAAGGAGCAAGCAAAAGCCTAGTGGTTGAGTGTTCTTTCAGAGAGAAACACACGCATTTCTTCCTTCTGGAGTGAGTTTCCAGCCTGGAATTCATATGCATTTTGTACTGTGCAGAATGTAGCTACCTGCTCGGGTGTTGTGTCATAGAAGCCCCTTTCTTGCAGGAGCTTATTGCAACATTCATTGCTTGGCTAAGTCCTTTAGGGTTGCTTTTGGAAGGTCTTTCAACTTTGGCCAAATCCCGCTTCCTACGAAATTTTTTCGCAGCGCTGCTTCCAAGTGTCCACAAAGAGCTGCTCCTAGAAACTGTCCACATGCACATCTCCCATACTGGCATGCTCGTTTCACTACCTGGAATTTGGTTTCCTCTTCTTTCTTTGAAATGACAAGCCTTCATTCAGCATGCTACACACATCTTGTAGCAGTTTCTATTTTAAGCATGTTGGTGCTCTAAGGACGCTGTCTAACCTGTGTAGAGTGTGTCACTCTCCAGCACTGAATACACAACTTAGAGCTCCTTTCGCCACAGACACGCAAACACATGTTTTTGTGAAAGTCCTACTTCAGGTCACTTGGAAATGTAAGGGTTTCATAGAGAACATGAAATCAATCATGCTTTTGCACTCTGCAAGAGAAATAAATGGCTGTTCTACAAACCAGTCTGAAATTCACTGCAAAAGGCCCTTCTCTTCTGCTTTCTTGAATGTTCTCAACGCATTAGGTGAAAGAGCGTGTTTGAGCAAGAGTGATGCAGGTTGCGATTTCCTGGATTTCAAGTGATTTGGGAAACATAATCCGCGTTTTTCCACATTGTGTAAGAAAGAACATGAGGCCTGCAAGAGATTAAAACAATCCATCCCACAACGCATTCCAGCAGTGAAAACACACGTTTCTACAAAGACCTTGAAGGAGCAAGCAAAAGAGTAGTGGCTGAGTGTTCTTTCAGAGAGAAACACACGCATTTCTTCCTTCTGGAGTGAGTTTCCAGCCAGGAATTCATATGTATTTTGTACTGTGCATAATGTAGCTACCTGCTCGGGAGTTGTGTCATTGAAGCACCTTTCCTACAGGAGCTTATTGCAACATTCATTGTTTGGCTAAGTCCTTTAGGTTTGGTTTTGGAAAGTCTTTCAACTTTGGACAAATCCCGCTTCGTACGAAATATTTTCAGAGTGCTGTTTCCAAGTGTCCACAAAGAGCTGCTGCTTGAAACTGTCCACATGCACATCTCCCATACTGGTGGGCTCGTTTCACTTCCTGGAATTTGGTTTCCTCTTCTTTGCTTGAAATGAGAAGCCTTCATTCAGCATGCTACGCACATCTTGTAGCAGTTTCAATTTTAAGCATGTTGGTGCTCTAAGAACGTTTTTTAACCTATGTAGAGTGTGTCACTCTCCAGCATTGAATACACAACTTAGAGCTCCTTTCGCCACAGACACGCAAACATCTTTTTGGGAAAGTCCTAATTGTGGTCACTTGGAAAAGTAAGGGTTTCATCGAGAACATGAAGACCATCATACTTTTACACCCTGCAACCGAAAGAAATGGCTTTTTGTACATGCCAGCCTGAATTTCACTACCAAATGCTCTTCCTGTCTGCTTTCTTGAATGTTCTCAACACATTAGGAGAAAGAGCATGTTTGGGCAAGAGCGATGCAGTGTGTGTTTTTCTGGATTGCAAGTGATTTGGGAAACATACTCCTTGTTTTTCCACATCGTCTAAGAAAGAACATGAGGCTTGCAAGAGACTGAAACAATGCATCCCATAACGTATTCCAGCAGTGAAAACACACGTTTCTACAAAGACTTTGAAGGAGCAAGCAAAAGCCTAGTGGTTGAGTGTTCTTTCAGAGAGAAACACACGCATTTCTTCCTTCTGGAGTGAGTTTCCAGCCTGGAATTCATATGCATTTTGTACTGTGCAGAATGTAGCTACCTGCTCGGGTGTTGTGTCATAGAAGCCCCTTTCTTGCAGGAGCTTATTGCAACATTCATTGCTTGGCTAAGTCCTTTAGGGTTGCTTTTGGAAGGTCTTTCAACTTTGGCCAAATCCCGCTTCCTACGAAATTTTTTCGCAGCGCTGCTTCCAAGTGTCCACAAAGAGCTGCTCCTAGAAACTGTCCACATGCACATCTCCCATACTGGCATGCTCGTTTCACTACCTGGAATTTGGTTTCCTCTTCTTTCTTTGAAATGACAAGCCTTCATTCAGCATGCTACACACATCTTGTAGCAGTTTCTATTTTAAGCATGTTGGTGCTCTAAGGACGCTGTCTAACCTGTGTAGAGTGTGTCACTCTCCAGCACTGAATACACAACTTAGAGCTCCTTTCGCCACAGACACGCAAACACATGTTTTTGTGAAAGTCCTACTTCAGGTCACTTGGAAATGTAAGGGTTTCATAGAGAACATGAAATCAATCATGCTTTTGCACTCTGCAAGAGAAATAAATGGCTTTTCTACCAACCAGTCTGAAATTCACTGCAAAAGGCCCTTCTCTTCTGCTTTCTTGAATGTTCTCAACGCATTAGGTGAAAGAGCGTGTTTGAGCAAGAGTGATGCAGGTTGCGATTTCCTGGATTTCAAGTGATTTGGGAAACATAATCCGCGTTTTTCCACATTGTGTAAGAAAGAACATGAGGCCTGCAAGAGATTAAAACAATCCATCCCACAACGCATTCCAGCAGTGAAAACACACGTTTCTACAAAGACCTTGAAGGAGCAAGCAAAAGAGTAGTGGCTGAGTGTTCTTTCAGAGAGAAACACACGCATTTCTTCCTTCTGGAGTGAGTTTCCAGCCAGGAATTCATATGTATTTTGTACTGTGCATAATGTAGCTACCTGCTCGGGAGTTGTGTCATTGAAGCACCTTTCCTACAGGAGCTTATTGCAACATTCATTGTTTGGCTAAGTCCTTTAGGTTTGGTTTTGGAAAGTCTTTCAACTTTGGACAAATCCCGCTTCGTACGAAATATTTTCAGAGTGCTGTTTCCAAGTGTCCACAAAGAGCTGCTGCTTGAAACTGTCCACATGCACATCTCCCATACTGGTGGGCTCGTTTCACTTCCTGGAATTTGGTTTCCTCTTCTTTGCTTGAAATGAGAAGCCTTCATTCAGCATGCTACGCACATCTTGTAGCAGTTTCAATTTTAAGCATGTTGGTGCTCTAAGAACGTTTTTTAACCTATGTAGAGTGTGTCACTCTCCAGCATTGAATACACAACTTAGAGCTCCTTTCGCCACAGACACGCAAACATCTTTTTGGGAAAGTCCTAATTGTGGTCACTTGGAAAAGTAAGGGTTTCATCGAGAACATGAAGACCATCATACTTTTACAACCTGCAACCGAAAGAAATGGCTTTTTGTACATGCCAGTCTCAATTTCACTACCAAATGCTCTTCCTGTCTGCTTTCTTGAATGTTCTCAACACATTAGGAGAAAGAGCATGTTTGGGCAAGAGCGATGCAGTGTGTGTTTTTCCGGATTGCAAGTGATTTGGGAAACATACTCCTTGTTCTTCCACATCGTCTAAGAAAGAACATGAGGCTTGCAAGAGACTGAAACAATGCATCCCATAACGTATTCCAGCAGTGAAAACACACGTTTCTACAAAGACTTTGAAGGAGCAAGCAAAAGCCTAGTGGTTGAGTGTTCTTTCAGAGAGAAACACACGCATTTCTTCCTTCTGGAGTGAGTTTCCAGCCTGGAATTCATATGCATTTTGTACTGTGCAGAATGTAGCTACCTGCTCGGGTGTTGTGTCATAGAAGCCCCTTTCTTGCAGGAGCTTATTGCAACATTCATTGCTTGGCTAAGTCCTTTAGGGTTGCTTTTGGAAGGTCTTTCAACTTTGGCCAAATCCCGCTTCCTACGAAATTTTTTCGCAGCGCTGCTTCCAAGTGTCCACAAAGAGCTGCTCCTAGAAACTGTCCACATGCACATCTCCCATACTGGCATGCTCGTTTCACTACCTGGAATTTGGTTTCCTCTTCTTTCTTTGAAATGACAAGCCTTCATTCAGCATGCTACACACATCTTGTAGCAGTTTCTATTTTAAGCATGTTGGTGCTCTAAGGACGCTGTCTAACCTGTGTAGAGTGTGTCACTCTCCAGCACTGAATACACAACTTAGAGCTCCTTTCGCCACAGACACGCAAACACATGTTTTTGTGAAAGTCCTACTTCAGGTCACTTGGAAATGTAAGGGTTTCATAGAGAACATGAAATCAATCATGCTTTTGCACTCTGCAAGAGAAATAAATGGCTTTTCTACAAACCAGTCTGAAATTCACTGCAAAAGGCCCTTCTCTTCTGCTTTCTTGAATGTTCTCAACGCATTAGGTGAAAGAGCGTGTTTGAGCAAGAGTGATGCAGGTTGCGATTTCCTGGATTTCAAGTGATTTGGGAAACATAATCCGCGTTTTTCCACATTGTGTAAGAAAGAACATGAGGCCTGCAAGAGATTAAAACAATCCATCCCACAACGCATTCCAGCAGTGAAAACACACGTTTCTACAAAGACCTTGAAGGAGCAAGCAAAAGAGTAGTGGCTGAGTGTTCTTTCAGAGAGAAACACACGCATTTCTTCCTTCTGGAGTGAGTTTCCAGCCAGGAATTCATATGTATTTTGTACTGTGCATAATGTAGCTACCTGCTCGGGAGTTGTGTCATTGAAGCACCTTTCCTACAGGAGCTTATTGCAACATTCATTGTTTGGCTAAGTCCTTTAGGTTTGGTTTTGGAAAGTCTTTCAACTTTGGACAAATCCCGCTTCGTACGAAATATTTTCAGAGTGCTGTTTCCAAGTGTCCACAAAGAGCTGCTGCTTGAAACTGTCCACATGCACATCTCCCATACTGGTGGGCTCGTTTCACTTCCTGGAATTTGGTTTCCTCTTCTTTGCTTGAAATGAGAAGCCTTCATTCAGCATGCTACGCACATCTTGTAGCAGTTTCAATTTTAAGCATGTTGGTGCTCTAAGAACGTTTTTTAACCTATGTAGAGTGTGTCACTCTCCAGCATTGAATACACAACTTAGAGCTCCTTTCGCCACAGACACGCAAACATCTTTTTGGGAAAGTCCTAATTGTGGTCACTTGGAAAAGTAAGGGTTTCATCGAGAACATGAAGACCATCATACTTTTACACCCTGCAACCGAAAGAAATGGCTTTTTGTACATGCCAGTCTGAATTTCACTACCAAATGCTCTTCCTGTCTGCTTTCTTGAATGTTCTCAACACATTAGGAGAAAGAGCATGTTTGGGCAAGAGCGATGCAGTGTGTGTTTTTCTGGATTGCAAGTGATTTGGGAAACATAATCCGCGTTTTTCCACATTGTGTAAGAAAGAACATGAGGCCTGCAAGAGATTAAAACAATCCATCCCACAACGCATTCCAGCAGTGAAAACACACGTTTCTACAAAGACCTTGAAGGAGCAAGCAAAAGAGTAGTGGCTGAGTGTTCTTTCAGAGAGAAACACACGCATTTCTTCCTTCTGGAGTGAGTTTCCAGCCAGGAATTCATATGTATTTTGTACTGTGCATAATGTAGCTACCTGCTCGGGAGTTGTGTCATTGAAGCACCTTTCCTACAGGAGCTTATTGCAACATTCATTGTTTGGCTAAGTCCTTTAGGTTTGGTTTTGGAAAGTCTTTCAACTTTGGACAAATCCCGCTTCGTACGAAATATTTTCAGAGTGCTGTTTCCAAGTGTCCACAAAGAGCTGCTGCTTGAAACTGTCCACATGCACATCTCCCATACTGGTGGGCTCGTTTCACTTCCTGGAATTTGGTTTCCTCTTCTTTGCTTGAAATGAGAAGCCTTCATTCAGCATGCTACGCACATCTTGTAGCAGTTTCAATTTTAAGCATGTTGGTGCTCTAAGAACGTTTTTTAACCTATGTAGAGTGTGTCACTCTCCAGCATTGAATACACAACTTAGAGCTCCTTTCGCCACAGACACGCAAACATCTTTTTGGGAAAGTCCTAATTGTGGTCACTTGGAAAAGTAAGGGTTTCATCGAGAACATGAAGACCATCATACTTTTACACCCTGCAACCGAAAGAAATGGCTTTTTGTACATGCCAGTCTGAATTTCACTACCAAATGCTCTTCCTGTCTGCTTTCTTGAATGTTCTCAACACATTAGGAGAAAGAGCATGTTTGGGCAAGAGCGATGCAGTGTGTGTTTTTCTGGATTGCAAGTGATTTGGGAAACATACTCCTTGTTTTTCCACATCGTCTAAGAAAGAACATGAGGCTTGCAAGAGACTGAAACAATGCATCCCATAACGTATTCCAGCAGTGAAAACACACGTTTCTACAAAGACTTTGAAGGAGCAAGCAAAAGCCTAGTGGTTGAGTGTTCTTTCAGAGAGAAACACACGCATTTCTTCCTTCTGGAGTGAGTTTCCAGCCTGGAATTCATATGCATTTTGTACTGTGCAGAATGTAGCTACCTGCTCGGGTGTTGTGTCATAGAAGCCCCTTTCTTGCAGGAGCTTATTGCAACATTCATTGCTTGGCTAAGTCCTTTAGGGTTGCTTTTGGAAGGTCTTTCAACTTTGGCCAAATCCCGCTTCCTACGAAATTTTTTCGCAGCGCTGCTTCCAAGTGTCCACAAAGAGCTGCTCCTAGAAACTGTCCACATGCACATCTCCCATACTGGCATGCTCGTTTCACTACCTGGAATTTGGTTTCCTCTTCTTTCTTTGAAATGACAAGCCTTCATTCAGCATGCTACACACATCTTGTAGCAGTTTCTATTTTAAGCATGTTGGTGCTCTAAGGACGCTGTCTAACCTGTGTAGAGTGTGTCACTCTCCAGCACTGAATACACAACTTAGAGCTCCTTTCGCCACAGACACGCAAACACATGTTTTTGTGAAAGTCCTACTTCAGGTCACTTGGAAATGTAAGGGTTTCATAGAGAACATGAAATCAATCATGCTTTTGCACTCTGCAAGAGAAATAAATGGCTTTTCTACAAACCAGTCTGAAATTCACTGCAAAAGGCCCTTCTCTTCTGCTTTCTTGAATGTTCTCAACGCATTAGGTGAAAGAGCGTGTTTGAGCAAGAGTGATGCAGGTTGCGATTTCCTGGATTTCAAGTGATTTGGGAAACATAATCCGCGTTTTTCCACATTGTGTAAGAAAGAACATGAGGCCTGCAAGAGATTAAAACAATCCATCCCACAACGCATTCCAACAGTGAAAACACACGTTTCTACAAAGACCTTGAAGGAGCAAGCAAAAGAGTAGTGGCTGAGTGTTCTTTCAGAGAGAAACACACGCATTTCTTCCTTCTGGAGTGAGTTTCCAGCCAGGAATTCATATGTATTTTGTACTGTGCATAATGTAGCTACCTGCTCGGGAGTTGTGTCATTGAAGCACCTTTCCTACAGGAGCTTATTGCAACATTCATTGTTTGGCTAAGTCCTTTAGGTTTGGTTTTGGAAAGTCTTTCAACTTTGGACAAATCCCGCTTCGTACGAAATATTTTCAGAGTGCTGTTTCCAAGTGTCCACAAAGAGCTGCTGCTTGAAACTGTCCACATGCACATCTCCCATACTGGTGGGCTCGTTTCACTTCCTGGAATTTGGTTTCCTCTTCTTTGCTTGAAATGAGAAGCCTTCATTCAGCATGCTACGCACATCTTGTAGCAGTTTCAATTTTAAGCATGTTGGTGCTCTAAGAACGTTTTTTAACCTATGTAGAGTGTGTCACTCTCCAGCATTGAATACACAACTTAGAGCTCCTTTCGCCACAGACACGCAAACATCTTTTTGGGAAAGTCCTAATTGTGGTCACTTGGAAAAGTAAGGGTTTCATCGAGAACATGAAGACCATCATACTTTTACACCCTGCAACCGAAAGAAATGGCTTTTTGTACATGCCAGCCTCAATTTCACTACCAAATGCTCTTCCTGTCTGCTTTCTTGAATGTTCTCAACACATTAGGAGAAAGAGCATGTTTGGGCAAGAGCGATGCAGTGTGTGTTTTTCTGGATTGCAAGTGATTTGGGAAACATACTCCTTGTTTTTCCACATCGTCTAAGAAAGAACATGAGGCTTGCAAGAGACTGAAACAATGCATCCCATAACGTATTCCAGCAGTGAAAACACACGTTTCTACAAAGACTTTGAAGGAGCAAGCAAAAGCCTAGTGGTTGAGTGTTCTTTCAGAGAGAAACACACGCATTTCTTCCTTCTGGAGTGAGTTTCCAGCCTGGAATTCATATGCATTTTGTACTGTGCAGAATGTAGCTACCTGCTCGGGTGTTGTGTCATAGAAGCCCCTTTCTTGCAGGAGCTTATTGCAACATTCATTGCTTGGCTAAGTCCTTTAGGGTTGCTTTTGGAAGGTCTTTCAACTTTGGCCAAATCCCGCTTCCTACGAAATTTTTTCGCAGCGCTGCTTCCAAGTGTCCACAAAGAGCTGCTCCTAGAAACTGTCCACATGCACATCTCCCATACTGGCATGCTCGTTTCACTACCTGGAATTTGGTTTCCTCTTCTTTCTTTGAAATGACAAGCCTTCATTCAGCATGCTACACACATCTTGTAGCAGTTTCTATTTTAAGCATGTTGGTGCTCTAAGGACGCTGTCTAACCTGTGTAGAGTGTGTCACTCTCCAGCACTGAATACACAACTTAGAGCTCCTTTCGCCACAGACACGCAAACACATGTTTTTGTGAAAGTCCTACTTCAGGTCACTTGGAAATGTAAGGGTTTCATAGAGAACATGAAATCAATCATGCTTTTGCACTCTGCAAGAGAAATAAATGGCTTTTCTACCAACCAGTCTGAAATTCACTGCAAAAGGCCCTTCTCTTCTGCTTTCTTGAATGTTCTCAACGCATTAGGTGAAAGAGCGTGTTTGAGCAAGAGTGATGCAGGTTGCGATTTCCTGGATTTCAAGTGATTTGGGAAACATAATCCGCGTTTTTCCACATTGTGTAAGAAAGAACATGAGGCCTGCAAGAGATTAAAACAATCCATCCCACAACGCATTCCAGCAGTGAAAACACACGTTTCTACAAAGACCTTGAAGGAGCAAGCAAAAGAGTAGTGGCTGAGTGTTCTTTCAGAGAGAAACACACGCATTTCTTCCTTCTGGAGTGAGTTTCCAGCCAGGAATTCATATGTATTTTGTACTGTGCATAATGTAGCTACCTGCTCGGGAGTTGTGTCATTGAAGCACCTTTCCTACAGGAGCTTATTGCAACATTCATTGTTTGGCTAAGTCCTTTAGGTTTGGTTTTGGAAAGTCTTTCAACTTTGGACAAATCCCGCTTCGTACGAAATATTTTCAGAGTGCTGTTTCCAAGTGTCCACAAAGAGCTGCTGCTTGAAACTGTCCACATGCACATCTCCCATACTGGTGGGCTCGTTTCACTTCCTGGAATTTGGTTTCCTCTTCTTTGCTTGAAATGAGAAGCCTTCATTCAGCATGCTACGCACATCTTGTAGCAGTTTCAATTTTAAGCATGTTGGTGCTCTAAGAACGTTTTTTAACCTATGTAGAGTGTGTCACTCTCCAGCATTGAATACACAACTTAGAGCTCCTTTCGCCACAGACACGCAAACATCTTTTTGGGAAAGTCCTAATTGTGGTCACTTGGAAAAGTAAGGGTTTCATCGAGAACATGAAGACCATCATACTTTTACACCCTGCAACCGAAAGAAATGGCTTTTTGTACATGCCAGTCTCAATTTCACTACCAAATGCTCTTCCTGTCTGCTTTCTTGAATGTTCTCAACACATTAGGAGAAAGAGCATGTTTGGGCAAGAGCGATGCAGTGTGTGTTTTTCTGGATTGCAAGTGATTTGGGAAACATACTCCTTGTTTTTCCACATCGTCTAAGAAAGAACATGAGGCTTGCAAGAGACTGAAACAATGCATCCCATAACGTATTCCAGCAGTGAAAACACACGTTTCTACAAAGACTTTGAAGGAGCAAGCAAAAGCCTAGTGGTTGAGTGTTCTTTCAGAGAGAAACACACGCATTTCTTCCTTCTGGAGTGAGTTTCCAGCCTGGAATTCATATGCATTTTGTACTGTGCAGAATGTAGCTACCTGCTCGGGTGTTGTGTCATAGAAGCCCCTTTCTTGCAGGAGCTTATTGCAACATTCATTGCTTGGCTAAGTCCTTTAGGGTTGCTTTTGGAAGGTCTTTCAACTTTGGCCAAATCCCGCTTCCTACGAAATTTTTTCGCAGCGCTGCTTCCAAGTGTCCACAAAGAGCTGCTCCTAGAAACTGTCCACATGCACATCTCCCATACTGGCATGCTCGTTTCACTACCTGGAATTTGGTTTCCTCTTCTTTCTTTGAAATGACAAGCCTTCATTCAGCATGCTACACACATCTTGTAGCAGTTTCTATTTTAAGCATGTTGGTGCTCTAAGGACGCTGTCTAACCTGTGTAGAGTGTGTCACTCTCCAGCACTGAATACACAACTTAGAGCTCCTTTCGCCACAGACACGCAAACACATGTTTTTGTGAAAGTCCTACTTCAGGTCACTTGGAAATGTAAGGGTTTCATAGAGAACATGAAATCAATCATGCTTTTGCACTCTGCAAGAGAAATAAATGGCTTTTCTACAAACCAGTCTGAAATTCACTGCAAAAGGCCCTTCTCTTCTGCTTTCTTGAATGTTCTCAACGCATTAGGTGAAAGAGCGTGTTTGAGCAAGAGTGATGCAGGTTGCGATTTCCTGGATTTCAAGTGATTTGGGAAACATAATCCGCGTTTTTCCACATTGTGTAAGAAAGAACATGAGGCCTGCAAGAGATTAAAACAATCCATCCCACAACGCATTCCAGCAGTGAAAACACACGTTTCTACAAAGACCTTGAAGGAGCAAGCAAAAGAGTAGTGGCTGAGTGTTCTTTCAGAGAGAAACACACGCATTTCTTCCTTCTGGAGTGAGTTTCCAGCCAGGAATTCATATGTATTTTGTACTGTGCATAATGTAGCTACCTGCTCGGGAGTTGTGTCATTGAAGCACCTTTCCTACAGGAGCTTATTGCAACATTCATTGTTTGGCTAAGTCCTTTAGGTTTGGTTTTGGAAAGTCTTTCAACTTTGGACAAATCCCGCTTCGTACGAAATATTTTCAGAGTGCTGTTTCCAAGTGTCCACAAAGAGCTGCTGCTTGAAACTGTCCACATGCACATCTCCCATACTGGTGGGCTCGTTTCACTTCCTGGAATTTGGTTTCCTCTTCTTTGCTTGAAATGAGAAGCCTTCATTCAGCATGCTACGCACATCTTGTAGCAGTTTCAATTTTAAGCATGTTGGTGCTCTAAGAACGTTTTTTAACCTATGTAGAGTGTGTCACTCTCCAGCATTGAATACACAACTTAGAGCTCCTTTCGCCACAGACACGCAAACATCTTTTTGGGAAAGTCCTAATTGTGGTCACTTGGAAAAGTAAGGGTTTCATCGAGAACATGAAGACCATCATACTTTTACACCCTGCAACCGAAAGAAATGGCTTTTTGTACATGCCAGTCTCAATTTCACTACCAAATGCTCTTCCTGTCTGCTTTCTTGAATGTTCTCAACACATTAGGAGAAAGAGCATGTTTGGGCAAGAGCGATGCAGTGTGTGTTTTTCTGGATTGCAAGTGATTTGGGAAACATACTCCTTGTTTTTCCACATCGTCTAAGAAAGAACATGAGGCTTGCAAGAGACTGAAACAATGCATCCCATAACGTATTCCAGCAGTGAAAACACACGTTTCTACAAAGACTTTGAAGGAGCAAGCAAAAGCCTAGTGGTTGAGTGTTCTTTCAGAGAGAAACACACGCATTTCTTCCTTCTGGAGTGAGTTTCCAGCCTGGAATTCATATGCATTTTGTACTGTGCAGAATGTAGCTACCTGCTCGGGTGTTGTGTCATAGAAGCCCCTTTCTTGCAGGAGCTTATTGCAACATTCATTGCTTGGCTAAGTCCTTTAGGGTTGCTTTTGGAAGGTCTTTCAACTTTGGCCAAATCCCGCTTCCTACGAAATTTTTTCGCAGCGCTGCTTCCAAGTGTCCACAAAGAGCTGCTCCTAGAAACTGTCCACATGCACATCTCCCATACTGGCATGCTCGTTTCACTACCTGGAATTTGGTTTCCTCTTCTTTCTTTGAAATGACAAGCCTTCATTCAGCATGCTACACACATCTTGTAGCAGTTTCTATTTTAAGCATGTTGGTGCTCTAAGGACGCTGTCTAACCTGTGTAGAGTGTGTCACTCTCCAGCACTGAATACACAACTTAGAGCTCCTTTCGCCACAGACACGCAAACACATGTTTTTGTGAAAGTCCTACTTCAGGTCACTTGGAAATGTAAGGGTTTCATAGAGAACATGAAATCAATCATGCTTTTGCACTCTGCAAGAGAAATAAATGGCTTTTCTACAAACCAGTCTGAAATTCACTGCAAAAGGCCCTTCTCTTCTGCTTTCTTGAATGTTCTCAACGCATTAGGTGAAAGAGCGTGTTTGAGCAAGAGTGATGCAGGTTGCGATTTCCTGGATTTCAAGTGATTTGGGAAACATAATCCGCGTTTTTCCACATTGTGTAAGAAAGAACATGAGGCCTGCAAGAGATTAAAACAATCCATCCCACAACGCATTCCAGCAGTGAAAACACACGTTTCTACAAAGACCTTGAAGGAGCAAGCAAAAGAGTAGTGGCTGAGTGTTCTTTCAGAGAGAAACACACGCATTTCTTCCTTCTGGAGTGAGTTTCCAGCCAGGAATTCATATGTATTTTGTACTGTGCATAATGTAGCTACCTGCTCGGGAGTTGTGTCATTGAAGCACCTTTCCTACAGGAGCTTATTGCAACATTCATTGTTTGGCTAAGTCCTTTAGGTTTGGTTTTGGAAAGTCTTTCAACTTTGGACAAATCCCGCTTCGTACGAAATATTTTCAGAGTGCTGTTTCCAAGTGTCCACAAAGAGCTGCTGCTTGAAACTGTCCACATGCACATCTCCCATACTGGTGGGCTCGTTTCACTTCCTGGAATTTGGTTTCCTCTTCTTTGCTTGAAATGAGAAGCCTTCATTCAGCATGCTACGCACATCTTGTAGCAGTTTCAATTTTAAGCATGTTGGTGCTCTAAGAACGTTTTTTAACCTATGTAGAGTGTGTCACTCTCCAGCATTGAATACACAACTTAGAGCTCCTTTCGCCACAGACACGCAAACATCTTTTTGGGAAAGTCCTAATTGTGGTCACTTGGAAAAGTAAGGGTTTCATCGAGAACATGAAGACCATCATACTTTTACACCCTGCAACCGAAAGAAATGGCTTTTTGTACATGCCAGTCTGAATTTCACTACCAAATGCTCTTCCTGTCTGCTTTCTTGAATGTTCTCAACACATTAGGAGAAAGAGCATGTTTGGGCAAGAGCGATGCAGTGTGTGTTTTTCTGGATTGCAAGTGATTTGGGAAACATACTCCTTGTTTTTCCACATCGTCTAAGAAAGAACATGAGGCTTGCAAGAGACTGAAACAATGCATCCCATAACGTATTCCAGCAGTGAAAACACACGTTTCTACAAAGACTTTGAAGGAGCAAGCAAAAGCCTAGTGGTTGAGTGTTCTTTCAGAGAGAAACACACGCATTTCTTCCTTCTGGAGTGAGTTTCCAGCCTGGAATTCATATGCATTTTGTACTGTGCAGAATGTAGCTACCTGCTCGGGTGTTGTGTCATAGAAGCCCCTTTCTTGCAGGAGCTTATTGCAACATTCATTGCTTGGCTAAGTCCTTTAGGGTTGCTTTTGGAAGGTCTTTCAACTTTGGCCAAATCCCGCTTCCTACGAAATTTTTTCGCAGCGCTGCTTCCAAGTGTCCACAAAGAGCTGCTCCTAGAAACTGTCCACATGCACATCTCCCATACTGGCATGCTCGTTTCACTACCTGGAATTTGGTTTCCTCTTCTTTCTTTGAAATG
Source organism: Miniopterus schreibersii (assembly GCF_964146895.1). NCBI lineage: Eukaryota > Metazoa > Chordata > Mammalia > Chiroptera > Miniopteridae > Miniopterus > Miniopterus schreibersii. The sequence continues at coordinate 768,979 of NC_138107.1, read as the reverse complement.
ACAAGCCTTCATTCAGCATGCTACACACATCTTGTAGCAGTTTCTATTTTAAGCATGTTGGTGCTCTAAGGACGCTGTCTAACCTGTGTAGAGTGTGTCACTCTCCAGCACTGAATACACAACTTAGAGCTCCTTTCGCCACAGACACGCAAACACATGTTTTTGTGAAAGTCCTACTTCAGGTCACTTGGAAATGTAAGGGTTTCATAGAGAACATGAAATCAATCATGCTTTTGCACTCTGCAAGAGAAATAAATGGCTTTTCTACAAACCAGTCTGAAATTCACTGCAAAAGGCCCTTCTCTTCTGCTTTCTTGAATGTTCTCAACGCATTAGGTGAAAGAGCGTGTTTGAGCAAGAGTGATGCAGGTTGCGATTTCCTGGATTTCAAGTGATTTGGGAAACATAATCCGCGTTTTTCCACATTGTGTAAGAAAGAACATGAGGCCTGCAAGAGATTAAAACAATCCATCCCACAACGCATTCCAGCAGTGAAAACACACGTTTCTACAAAGACCTTGAAGGAGCAAGCAAAAGAGTAGTGGCTGAGTGTTCTTTCAGAGAGAAACACACGCATTTCTTCCTTCTGGAGTGAGTTTCCAGCCAGGAATTCATATGTATTTTGTACTGTGCATAATGTAGCTACCTGCTCGGGAGTTGTGTCATTGAAGCACCTTTCCTACAGGAGCTTATTGCAACATTCATTGTTTGGCTAAGTCCTTTAGGTTTGGTTTTGGAAAGTCTTTCAACTTTGGACAAATCCCGCTTCGTACGAAATATTTTCAGAGTGCTGTTTCCAAGTGTCCACAAAGAGCTGCTGCTTGAAACTGTCCACATGCACATCTCCCATACTGGTGGGCTCGTTTCACTTCCTGGAATTTGGTTTCCTCTTCTTTGCTTGAAATGAGAAGCCTTCATTCAGCATGCTACGCACATCTTGTAGCAGTTTCAATTTTAAGCATGTTGGTGCTCTAAGAACGTTTTTTAACCTATGTAGAGTGTGTCACTCTCCAGCATTGAATACACAACTTAGAGCTCCTTTCGCCACAGACACGCAAACATCGTTTTGGGAAAGTCCTAATTGTGGTCACTTGGAAAAGTAAGGGTTTCATCGAGAACATGAAGACCATCATACTTTTACACCCTGCAACCGAAAGAAATGGCTTTTTGTACATGCCAGCCTCAATTTCACTACCAAATGCTCTTCCTGTCTGCTTTCTTGAATGTTCTCAACACATTAGGAGAAAGAGCATGTTTGGGCAAGAGCGATGCAGTGTGTGTTTTTCTGGATTGCAAGTGATTTGGGAAACATACTCCTTGTTTTTCCACATCGTCTAAGAAAGAACATGAGGCTTGCAAGAGACTGAAACAATGCATCCCATAACGTATTCCAGCAGTGAAAACACACGTTTCTACAAAGACTTTGAAGGAGCAAGCAAAAGCCTAGTGGTTGAGTGTTCTTTCAGAGAGAAACACACGCATTTCTTCCTTCTGGAGTGAGTTTCCAGCCTGGAATTCATATGCATTTTGTACTGTGCAGAATGTAGCTACCTGCTCGGGTGTTGTGTCATAGAAGCCCCTTTCTTGCAGGAGCTTATTGCAACATTCATTGCTTGGCTAAGTCCTTTAGGGTTGCTTTTGGAAGGTCTTTCAACTTTGGCCAAATCCCGCTTCCTACGAAATTTTTTCGCAGCGCTGCTTCCAAGTGTCCACAAAGAGCTGCTCCTAGAAACTGTCCACATGCACATCTCCCATACTGGCATGCTCGTTTCACTACCTGGAATTTGGTTTCCTCTTCTTTCTTTGAAATGACAAGCCTTCATTCAGCATGCTACACACATCTTGTAGCAGTTTCTATTTTAAGCATGTTGGTGCTCTAAGGACGCTGTCTAACCTGTGTAGAGTGTGTCACTCTCCAGCACTGAATACACAACTTAGAGCTCCTTTCGCCACAGACACGCAAACACATGTTTTTGTGAAAGTCCTACTTCAGGTCACTTGGAAATGTAAGGGTTTCATAGAGAACATGAAATCAATCATGCTTTTGCACTCTGCAAGAGAAATAAATGGCTTTTCTACAAACCAGTCTGAAATTCACTGCAAAAGGCCCTTCTCTTCTGCTTTCTTGAATGTTCTCAACGCATTAGGTGAAAGAGCGTGTTTGAGCAAGAGTGATGCAGGTTGCGATTTCCTGGATTTCAAGTGATTTGGGAAACATAATCCGCGTTTTTCCACATTGTGTAAGAAAGAACATGAGGCCTGCAAGAGATTAAAACAATCCATCCCACAACGCATTCCAGCAGTGAAAACACACGTTTCTACAAAGACCTTGAAGGAGCAAGCAAAAGAGTAGTGGCTGAGTGTTCTTTCAGAGAGAAACACACGCATTTCTTCCTTCTGGAGTGAGTTTCCAGCCAGGAATTCATATGTATTTTGTACTGTGCATAATGTAGCTACCTGCTCGGGAGTTGTGTCATTGAAGCACCTTTCCTACAGGAGCTTATTGCAACATTCATTGTTTGGCTAAGTCCTTTAGGTTTGGTTTTGGAAAGTCTTTCAACTTTGGACAAATCCCGCTTCGTACGAAATATTTTCAGAGTGCTGTTTCCAAGTGTCCACAAAGAGCTGCTGCTTGAAACTGTCCACATGCACATCTCCCATACTGGTGGGCTCGTTTCACTTCCTGGAATTTGGTTTCCTCTTCTTTGCTTGAAATGAGAAGCCTTCATTCAGCATGCTACGCACATCTTGTAGCAGTTTCAATTTTAAGCATGTTGGTGCTCTAAGAACGTTTTTTAACCTATGTAGAGTGTGTCACTCTCCAGCATTGAATACACAACTTAGAGCTCCTTTCGCCACAGACACGCAAACATCTTTTTGGGAAAGTCCTAATTGTGGTCACTTGGAAAAGTAAGGGTTTCATCGAGAACATGAAGACCATCATACTTTTACACCCTGCAACCGAAAGAAATGGCTTTTTGTACATGCCAGTCTCAATTTCACTACCAAATGCTCTTCCTGTCTGCTTTCTTGAATGTTCTCAACACATTAGGAGAAAGAGCATGTTTGGGCAAGAGCGATGCAGTGTGTGTTTTTCTGGATTGCAAGTGATTTGGGAAACATACTCCTTGTTTTTCCACATCGTCTAAGAAAGAACATGAGGCTTGCAAGAGACTGAAACAATGCATCCCATAACGTATTCCAGCAGTGAAAACACACGTTTCTACAAAGACTTTGAAGGAGCAAGCAAAAGCCTAGTGGTTGAGTGTTCTTTCAGAGAGAAACACACGCATTTCTTCCTTCTGGAGTGAGTTTCCAGCCTGGAATTCATATGCATTTTGTACTGTGCAGAATGTAGCTACCTGCTCGGGTGTTGTGTCATAGAAGCCCCTTTCTTGCAGGAGCTTATTGCAACATTCATTGCTTGGCTAAGTCCTTTAGGGTTGCTTTTGGAAGGTCTTTCAACTTTGGCCAAATCCCGCTTCCTACGAAATTTTTTCGCAGCGCTGCTTCCAAGTGTCCACAAAGAGCTGCTCCTAGAAACTGTCCACATGCACATCTCCCATACTGGCATGCTCGTTTCACTACCTGGAATTTGGTTTCCTCTTCTTTCTTTGAAATGACAAGCCTTCATTCAGCATGCTACACACATCTTGTAGCAGTTTCTATTTTAAGCATGTTGGTGCTCTAAGGACGCTGTCTAACCTGTGTAGAGTGTGTCACTCTCCAGCACTGAATACACAACTTAGAGCTCCTTTCGCCACAGACACGCAAACACATGTTTTTGTGAAAGTCCTACTTCAGGTCACTTGGAAATGTAAGGGTTTCATAGAGAACATGAAATCAATCATGCTTTTGCACTCTGCAAGAGAAATAAATGGCTTTTCTACAAACCAGTCTGAAATTCACTGCAAAAGGCCCTTCTCTTCTGCTTTCTTGAATGTTCTCAACGCATTAGGTGAAAGAGCGTGTTTGAGCAAGAGTGATGCAGGTTGCGATTTCCTGGATTTCAAGTGATTTGGGAAACATAATCCGCGTTTTTCCACATTGTGTAAGAAAGAACATGAGGCCTGCAAGAGATTAAAACAATCCATCCCACAACGCATTCCAGCAGTGAAAACACACGTTTCTACAAAGACCTTGAAGGAGCAAGCAAAAGAGTAGTGGCTGAGTGTTCTTTCAGAGAGAAACACACGCATTTCTTCCTTCTGGAGTGAGTTTCCAGCCAGGAATTCATATGTATTTTGTACTGTGCATAATGTAGCTACCTGCTCGGGAGTTGTGTCATTGAAGCACCTTTCCTACAGGAGCTTATTGCAACATTCATTGTTTGGCTAAGTCCTTTAGGTTTGGTTTTGGAAAGTCTTTCAACTTTGGACAAATCCCGCTTCGTACGAAATATTTTCAGAGTGCTGTTTCCAAGTGTCCACAAAGAGCTGCTGCTTGAAACTGTCCACATGCACATCTCCCATACTGGTGGGCTCGTTTCACTTCCTGGAATTTGGTTTCCTCTTCTTTGCTTGAAATGAGAAGCCTTCATTCAGCATGCTACGCACATCTTGTAGCAGTTTCAATTTTAAGCATGTTGGTGCTCTAAGAACGTTTTTTAACCTATGTAGAGTGTGTCACTCTCCAGCATTGAATACACAACTTAGAGCTCCTTTCGCCACAGACACGCAAACATCTTTTTGGGAAAGTCCTAATTGTGGTCACTTGGAAAAGTAAGGGTTTCATCGAGAACATGAAGACCATCATACTTTTACACCCTGCAACCGAAAGAAATGGCTTTTTGTACATGCCAGTCTCAATTTCACTACAAAATGCTCTTCCTTTCTGCTTTCTTGAATGTTATCAACACATTAGGAGAAAGAGCATGTTTGGGCAAGAGCGATGCAGTGTGTGTTTTTCTGGATTGCAAGTGATTTGGGAAACATACTCCTTGTTTTTCCACATCGTCTAAGAAAGAACATGAGGCTTGCAAGAGACTGAAACAATGCATCCCATAACGTATTCCAGCAGTGAAAACACACGTTTCTACAAAGACTTTGAAGGAGCAAGCAAAAGCCTAGTGGTTGAGTGTTCTTTCAGAGAGAAACACACGCATTTCTTCCTTCTGGAGTGAGTTTCCAGCCAAGAATTCATATGCATTTTGTACTGTGCAGAATGTAGCTACCTGTTCGGGAGTTGTGTCATAGAAGCACCTTTCTTGCAGGAGCTTATTGCAACATTCATTGTTTGGCTAAGTCCTTTAGGGTTGGTTTTGGAAAGTCTTTCAACTTTGGACAAATCGCGCTTCCTACGAAATATTTTCAGAGTGCTGTTTCCAAGTGTCCACAAAGAGCTGCTGCTTGAAACTGTCCACATGCACATCTCCCATACTGGTGGGCTCGTTTCACTTCCTGGAATTTGGTTTCCTCTTCTTTGCTTGAAATGAGAAGCCTTCATTCAGCATGCTACGCACATCTTGTAGCAGTTTCAATTTTAAGCATGTTGGTGCTCTAAGAACGTTTTTTAACCTATGTAGAGTGTGTCACTCTCCAGCATTGAATACACAACTTAGAGCTCCTTTCGCCACAGACACGCAAACATCTTTTTGGGAAAGTCCTAATTGTGGTCACTTGGAAAAGTAAGGGTTTCATCGAGAACATGAAGACCATCATACTTTTACACCCTGCAACCGAAAGAAATGGCTTTTTGTACATGCCAGTCTGAATTTCACTACCAAATGCTCTTCCTGTCTGCTTTCTTGAATGTTCTCAACACATTAGGAGAAAGAGCATGTTTGGGCAAGAGCGATGCAGTGTGTGTTTTTCTGGATTGCAAGTGATTTGGGAAACATACTCCTTGTTTTTCCACATCGTCTAAGAAAGAACATGAGGCTTGCAAGAGACTGAAACAATGCATCCCATAACGTATTCCAGGAGTGAAAACACACGTTTCTACAAAGACTTTGAAGGAGCAAGCAAAAGCCTAGTGGTTGAGTGTTCTTTCAGAGAGAAACACACGCATTTCTTCCTTCTGGAGTGAGTTTCCAGCCTGGAATTCATATGCATTTTGTACTGTGCAGAATGTAGCTACCTGCTCGGGTGTTGTGTCATAGAAACCCCTTTCTTGCAGGAGCTTATTGCAACATTCATTGCTTGGCTAAGTCCTTTAGGGTTGCTTTTGGAAGGTCTTTCAACTTTGGCCAAATCCCGCTTCCTACGAAATTTTTTCGCAGCGCTGCTTCCAAGTGTCCACAAAGAGCTGCTCCTAGAAACTGTCCACATGCACATCTCCCATACTGGCATGCTCGTTTCACTACCTGGAATTTGGTTTCCTCTTCTTTCTTTGAAATGACAAGCCTTCATTCAGCATGCTACACACATCTTGTAGCAGTTTCTATTTTAAGCATGTTGGTGCTCTAAGGACGCTGTCTAACCTGTGTAGAGTGTGTCACTCTCCAGCACTGAATACACAACTTAGAGCTCCTTTCGCCACAGACACGCAAACACATGTTTTTGTGAAAGTCCTACTTCAGGTCACTTGGAAATGTAAGGGTTTCATAGAGAACATGAAATCAATCATGCTTTTGCACTCTGCAAGAGAAATAAATGGCTTTTCTACAAACCAGTCTGAAATTCACTGCAAAAGGCCCTTCTCTTCTGCTTTCTTGAATGTTCTCAACGCATTAGGTGAAAGAGCGTGTTTGAGCAAGAGTGATGCAGGTTGCGATTTCCTGGATTTCAAGTGATTTGGGAAACATAATCCGCGTTTTTCCACATTGTGTAAGAAAGAACATGAGGCCTGCAAGAGATTAAAACAATCCATCCCACAACGCATTCCAGCAGTGAAAACACACGTTTCTACAAAGACCTTGAAGGAGCAAGCAAAAGAGTAGTGGCTGAGTGTTCTTTCAGAGAGAAACACACGCATTTCTTCCTTCTGGAGTGAGTTTCCAGCCAGGAATTCATATGTATTTTGTACTGTGCATAATGTAGCTACCTGCTCGGGAGTTGTGTCATTGAAGCACCTTTCCTACAGGAGCTTATTGCAACATTCATTGTTTGGCTAAGTCCTTTAGGTTTGGTTTTGGAAAGTCTTTCAACTTTGGACAAATCCCGCTTCGTACGAAATATTTTCAGAGTGCTGTTTCCAAGTGTCCACAAAGAGCTGCTGCTTGAAACTGTCCACATGCACATCTCCCATACTGGTGGGCTCGTTTCACTTCCTGGAATTTGGTTTCCTCTTCTTTGCTTGAAATGAGAAGCCTTCATTCAGCATGCTACGCACATCTTGTAGCAGTTTCAATTTTAAGCATGTTGGTGCTCTAAGAACGTTTTTTAACCTATGTAGAGTGTGTCACTCTCCAGCATTGAATACACAACTTAGAGCTCCTTTCGCCACAGACACGCAAACATCTTTTTGGGAAAGTCCTAATTGTGGTCACTTGGAAAAGTAAGGGTTTCATCGAGAACATGAAGACCATCATACTTTTACACCCTGCAACCGAAAGAAATGGCTTTTTGTACATGCCAGTCTCAATTTCACTACCAAATGCTCTTCCTGTCTGCTTTCTTGAATGTTCTCAACACATTAGGAGAAAGAGCATGTTTGGGCAAGAGCGATGCAGTGTGTGTTTTTCTGGATTGCAAGTGATTTGGGAAACATACTCCTTGTTTTTCCACATCGTCTAAGAAAGAACATGAGGCTTGCAAGAGACTGAAACAATGCATCCCATAACGTATTCCAGCAGTGAAAACACACGTTTCTACAAAGACTTTGAAGGAGCAAGCAAAAGCCTAGTGGTTGAGTGTTCTTTCAGAGAGAAACACACGCATTTCTTCCTTCTGGAGTGAGTTTCCAGCCTGGAATTCATATGCATTTTGTACTGTGCAGAATGTAGCTACCTGCTCGGGTGTTGTGTCATAGAAGCCCCTTTCTTGCAGGAGCTTATTGCAACATTCATTGCTTGGCTAAGTCCTTTAGGGTTGCTTTTGGAAGGTCTTTCAACTTTGGCCAAATCCCGCTTCCTACGAAATTTTTTTGCAGCGCTGCTTCCAAGTGTCCACAAAGAGCTGCTCCTAGAAACTGTCCACATGCACATGTCCCATACTGGCATGCTCGTTTCACTACCTGGAATTTGGTTTCCTCTTCTTTCTTTGAAATGACAAGCCTTCATTCAGCATGCTACACACATCTTGTAGCAGTTTCTATTTTAAGCATGTTGGTGCTCTAAGGACGCTGTCTAACCTGTGTAGAGTGTGTCACTCTCCAGCACTGAATACACAACTTAGAGCTCCTTTCGCCACAGACACGCAAACACATGTTTTTGTGAAAGTCCTACTTCAGGTCACTTGGAAATGTAAGGGTTTCATAGAGAACATGAAATCAATCATGCTTTTGCACTCTGCAAGAGAAATAAATGGCTTTTCTACAAACCAGTCTGAAATTCACTGCAAAAGGCCCTTCTCTTCTGCTTTCTTGAATGTTCTCAACGCATTAGGTGAAAGAGCGTGTTTGAGCAAGAGTGATGCAGGTTGCGATTTCCTGGATTTCAAGTGATTTGGGAAACATAATCCGCGTTTTTCCACATTGTGTAAGAAAGAACATGAGGCCTGCAAGAGATTAAAACAATCCATCCCACAACGCATTCCAGCAGTGAAAACACACGTTTCTACAAAGACCTTGAAGGAGCAAGCAAAAGAGTAGTGGCTGAGTGTTCTTTCAGAGAGAAACACACGCATTTCTTCCTTCTGGAGTGAGTTTCCAGCCAGGAATTCATATGTATTTTGTACTGTGCATAATGTAGCTACCTGCTCGGGAGTTGTGTCATTGAAGCACCTTTCCTACAGGAGCTTATTGCAACATTCATTGTTTGGCTAAGTCCTTTAGGTTTGGTTTTGGAAAGTCTTTCAACTTTGGACAAATCCCGCTTCGTACGAAATATTTTCAGAGTGCTGTTTCCAAGTGTCCACAAAGAGCTGCTGCTTGAAACTGTCCACATGCACATCTCCCATACTGGTGGGCTCGTTTCACTTCCTGGAATTTGGTTTCCTCTTCTTTGCTTGAAATGAGAAGCCTTCATTCAGCATGCTACGCACATCTTGTAGCAGTTTCAATTTTAAGCATGTTGGTGCTCTAAGAACGTTTTTTAACCTATGTAGAGTGTGTCACTCTCCAGCATTGAATACACAACTTAGAGCTCCTTTCGCCACAGACACGCAAACATCTTTTTGGGAAAGTCCTAATTGTGGTCACTTGGAAAAGTAAGGGTTTCATCGAGAACATGAAGACCATCATACTTTTACACCCTGCAACCGAAAGACATGGCTTTTTGTACATGCCAGTCTCAATTTCACTACCAAATGCTCTTCCTGTCTGCTTTCTTGAATGTTCTCAACACATTAGGAGAAAGAGCATGTTTGGGCAAGAGCGATGCAGTGTGTGTTTTTCTGGATTGCAAGTGATTTGGGAAACATACTCCTTGTTTTTCCACATCGTCTAAGAAAGAACATGAGGCTTGCAAGAGACTGAAACAATGCATCCCATAACGTATTCCAGCAGTGAAAACACACGTTTCTACAAAGACTTTGAAGGAGCAAGCAAAAGCCTAGTGGTTGAGTGTTCTTTCAGAGAGAAACACACGCATTTCTTCCTTCTGGAGTGAGTTTCCAGCCTGGAATTCATATGCATTTTGTACTGTGCAGAATGTAGCTACCTGCTCGGGTGTTGTGTCATAGAAGCCCCTTTCTTGCAGGAGCTTATTGCAACATTCATTGCTTGGCTAAGTCCTTTAGGGTTGCTTTTGGAAGGTCTTTCAACTTTGGCCAAATCCCGCTTCCTACGAAAGTTTTTCGCAGCGCTGCTTCCAAGTGTCCACAAAGAGCTGCTCCTAGAAACTGTCCACATGCACATCTCCCATACTGGCATGCTCGTTTCACTACCTGGAATTTGGTTTCCTCTTCTTTCTTTGAAATGACAAGCCTTCATTCAGCATGCTACACACATCTTGTAGCAGTTTCTATTTTAAGCATGTTGGTGCTCTAAGGACGCTGTCTAACCTGTGTAGAGTGTGTCACTCTCCAGCACTGAATACACAACTTAGAGCTCCTTTCGCCACAGACACGCAAACACATGTTTTTGTGAAAGTCCTACTTCAGGTCACTTGGAAATGTAAGGGTTTCATAGAGAACATGAAATCAATCATGCTTTTGCACTCTGCAAGAGAAATAAATGGCTTTTCTACAAACCAGTCTGAAATTCACTGCAAAAGGCCCTTCTCTTCTGCTTTCTTGAATGTTCTCAACGCATTAGGTGAAAGAGCGTGTTTGAGCAAGAGTGATGCAGGTTGCGATTTCCTGGATTTCAAGTGATTTGGGAAACATAATCCGCGTTTTTCCACATTGTGTAAGAAAGAACATGAGGCCTGCAAGAGATTAAAACAATCCATCCCACAACGCATTCCAGCAGTGAAAACACACGTTTCTACAAAGACCTTGAAGGAGCAAGCAAAAGAGTAGTGGCTGAGTGTTCTTTCAGAGAGAAACACACGCATTTCTTCCTTCTGGAGTGAGTTTCCAGCCAGGAATTCATATGTATTTTGTACTGTGCATAATGTAGCTACCTGCTCGGGAGTTGTGTCATTGAAGCACCTTTCCTACAGGAGCTTATTGCAACATTCATTGTTTGGCTAAGTCCTTTAGGTTTGGTTTTGGAAAGTCTTTCAACTTTGGACAAATCCCGCTTCGTACGAAATATTTTCAGAGTGCTGTTTCCAAGTGTCCACAAAGAGCTGCTGCTTGAAACTGTCCACATGCACATCTCCCATACTGGTGGGCTCGTTTCACTTCCTGGAATTTGGTTTCCTCTTCTTTGCTTGAAATGAGAAGCCTTCATTCAGCATGCTACGCACATCTTGTAGCAGTTTCAATTTTAAGCATGTTGGTGCTCTAAGAACGTTTTTTAACCTATGTAGAGTGTGTCACTCTCCAGCATTGAATACACAACTTAGAGCTCCTTTCGCCACAGACACGCAAACATCTTTTTGGGAAAGTCCTAATTGTGGTCACTTGGAAAAGTAAGGGTTTCATCGAGAACATGAAGACCATCATACTTTTACACCCTGCAACCGAAAGAAATGGCTTTTTGTACATGCCAGTCTCAATTTCACTACCAAATGCTCTTCCTGTCTGCTTTCTTGAATGTTCTCAACACATTAGGAGAAAGAGCATGTTTGGGCAAGAGCGATGCAGTGTGTGTTTTTCTGGATTGCAAGTGATTTGGGAAACATACTCCTTGTTTTTCCACATCGTCTAAGAAAGAACATGAGGCTTGCAAGAGACTGAAACAATGCATCCCATAACGTATTCCAGCAGTGAAAACACACGTTTCTACAAAGACTTTGAAGGAGCAAGCAAAAGCCTAGTGGTTGAGTGTTCTTTCAGAGAGAAACACACGCATTTCTTCCTTCTGGAGTGAGTTTCCAGCCTGGAATTCATATGCATTTTGTACTGTGCAGAATGTAGCTACCTGCTCGGGTGTTGTGTCATAGAAGCCCCTTTCTTGCAGGAGCTTATTGCAACATTCATTGCTTGGCTAAGTCCTTTAGGGTTGCTTTTGGAAGGTCTTTCAACTTTGGCCAAATCCCGCTTCCTACGAAATTTTTTTGCAGCGCTGCTTCCAAGTGTCCACAAAGAGCTGCTCCTAGAAACTGTCCACATGCACATGTCCCATACTGGCATGCTCGTTTCACTACCTGGAATTTGGTTTCCTCTTCTTTCTTTGAAATGACAAGCCTTCATTCAGCATGCTACACACATCTTGTAGCAGTTTCTATTTTAAGCATGTTGGTGCTCTAAGGACGCTGTCTAACCTGTGTAGAGTGTGTCACTCTCCAGCACTGAATACACAACTTAGAGCTCCTTTCGCCACAGACACGCAAACACATGTTTTTGTGAAAGTCCTACTTCAGGTCACTTGGAAATGTAAGGGTTTCATAGAGAACATGAAATCAATCATGCTTTTGCACTCTGCAAGAGAAATAAATGGCTTTTCTACAAACCAGTCTGAAATTCACTGCAAAAGGCCCTTCTCTTCTGCTTTCTTGAATGTTCTCAACGCATTAGGTGAAAGAGCGTGTTTGAGCAAGAGTGATGCAGGTTGCGATTTCCTGGATTTCAAGTGATTTGGGAAACATAATCCGCGTTTTTCCACATTGTGTAAGAAAGAACATGAGGCCTGCAAGAGATTAAAACAATCCATCCCACAACGCATTCCAGCAGTGAAAACACACGTTTCTACAAAGACCTTGAAGGAGCAAGCAAAAGAGTAGTGGCTGAGTGTTCTTTCAGAGAGAAACACACGCATTTCTTCCTTCTGGAGTGAGTTTCCAGCCAGGAATTCATATGTATTTTGTACTGTGCATAATGTAGCTACCTGCTCGGGAGTTGTGTCATTGAAGCACCTTTCCTACAGGAGCTTATTGCAACATTCATTGTTTGGCTAAGTCCTTTAGGTTTGGTTTTGGAAAGTCTTTCAACTTTGGACAAATCCCGCTTCGTACGAAATATTTTCAGAGTGCTGTTTCCAAGTGTCCACAAAGAGCTGCTGCTTGAAACTGTCCACATGCACATCTCCCATACTGGTGGGCTCGTTTCACTTCCTGGAATTTGGTTTCCTCTTCTTTGCTTGAAATGAGAAGCCTTCATTCAGCATGCTACGCACATCTTGTAGCAGTTTCAATTTTAAGCATGTTGGTGCTCTAAGAACGTTTTTTAACCTATGTAGAGTGTGTCACTCTCCAGCATTGAATACACAACTTAGAGCTCCTTTCGCCACAGACACGCAAACATCTTTTTGGGAAAGTCCTAATTGTGGTCACTTGGAAAAGTAAGGGTTTCATCGAGAACATGAAGACCATCATACTTTTACACCCTGCAACCGAAAGACATGGCTTTTTGTACATGCCAGTCTCAATTTCACTACCAAATGCTCTTCCTGTCTGCTTTCTTGAATGTTCTCAACACATTAGGAGAAAGAGCATGTTTGGGCAAGAGCGATGCAGTGTGTGTTTTTCTGGATTGCAAGTGATTTGGGAAACATACTCCTTGTTTTTCCACATCGTCTAAGAAAGAACATGAGGCTTGCAAGAGACTGAAACAATGCATCCCATAACGTATTCCAGCAGTGAAAACACACGTTTCTACAAAGACTTTGAAGGAGCAAGCAAAAGCCTAGTGGTTGAGTGTTCTTTCAGAGAGAAACACACGCATTTCTTCCTTCTGGAGTGAGTTTCCAGCCTGGAATTCATATGCATTTTGTACTGTGCAGAATGTAGCTACCTGCTCGGGTGTTGTGTCATAGAAGCCCCTTTCTTGCAGGAGCTTATTGCAACATTCATTGCTTGGCTAAGTCCTTTAGGGTTGCTTTTGGAAGGTCTTTCAACTTTGGCCAAATCCCGCTTCCTACGAAAGTTTTTCGCAGCGCTGCTTCCAAGTGTCCACAAAGAGCTGCTCCTAGAAACTGTCCACATGCACATCTCCCATACTGGCATGCTCGTTTCACTACCTGGAATTTGGTTTCCTCTTCTTTCTTTGAAATGACAAGCCTTCATTCAGCATGCTACACACATCTTGTAGCAGTTTCTATTTTAAGCATGTTGGTGCTCTAAGGACGCTGTCTAACCTGTGTAGAGTGTGTCACTCTCCAGCACTGAATACACAACTTAGAGCTCCTTTCGCCACAGACACGCAAACACATGTTTTTGTGAAAGTCCTACTTCAGGTCACTTGGAAATGTAAGGGTTTCATAGAGAACATGAAATCAATCATGCTTTTGCACTCTGCAAGAGAAATAAATGGCTTTTCTACAAACCAGTCTGAAATTCACTGCAAAAGGCCCTTCTCTTCTGCTTTCTTGAATGTTCTCAACGCATTAGGTGAAAGAGCGTGTTTGAGCAAGAGTGATGCAGGTTGCGATTTCCTGGATTTCAAGTGATTTGGGAAACATAATCCGCGTTTTTCCACATTGTGTAAGAAAGAACATGAGGCCTGCAAGAGATTAAAACAATCCATCCCACAACGCATTCCAGCAGTGAAAACACACGTTTCTACAAAGACCTTGAAGGAGCAAGCAAAAGAGTAGTGGCTGAGTGTTCTTTCAGAGAGAAACACACGCATTTCTTCCTTCTGGAGTGAGTTTCCAGCCAGGAATTCATATGTATTTTGTACTGTGCATAATGTAGCTACCTGCTCGGGAGTTGTGTCATTGAAGCACCTTTCCTACAGGAGCTTATTGCAACATTCATTGTTTGGCTAAGTCCTTTAGGTTTGGTTTTGGAAAGTCTTTCAACTTTGGACAAATCCCGCTTCGTACGAAATATTTTCAGAGTGCTGTTTCCAAGTGTCCACAAAGAGCTGCTGCTTGAAACTGTCCACATGCACATCTCCCATACTGGTGGGCTCGTTTCACTTCCTGGAATTTGGTTTCCTCTTCTTTGCTTGAAATGAGAAGCCTTCATTCAGCATGCTACGCACATCTTGTAGCAGTTTCAATTTTAAGCATGTTGGTGCTCTAAGAACGTTTTTTAACCTATGTAGAGTGTGTCACTCTCCAGCATTGAATACACAACTTAGAGCTCCTTTCGCCACAGACACGCAAACATCTTTTTGGGAAAGTCCTAATTGTGGTCACTTGGAAAAGTAAGGGTTTCATCGAGAACATGAAGACCATCATACTTTTACACCCTGCAACCGAAAGACATGGCTTTTTGTACATGCCAGTCTCAATTTCACTACCAAATGCTCTTCCTGTCTGCTTTCTTGAATGTTCTCAACACATTAGGAGAAAGAGCATGTTTGGGCAAGAGCGATGCAGTGTGTGTTTTTCTGGATTGCAAGTGATTTGGGAAACATACTCCTTGTTTTTCCACATCGTCTAAGAAAGAACATGAGGCTTGCAAGAGACTGAAACAATGCATCCCATAACGTATTCCAGCAGTGAAAACACACGTTTCTACAAAGACTTTGAAGGAGCAAGCAAAAGCCTAGTGGTTGAGTGTTCTTTCAGAGAGAAACACACGCATTTCTTCCTTCTGGAGTGAGTTTCCAGCCTGGAATTCATATGCATTTTGTACTGTGCAGAATGTAGCTACCTGCTCGGGTGTTGTGTCATAGAAGCCCCTTTCTTGCAGGAGCTTATTGCAACATTCATTGCTTGGCTAAGTCCTTTAGGGTTGCTTTTGGAAGGTCTTTCAACTTTGGCCAAATCCCGCTTCCTACGAAATTTTTTCGCAGCGCTGCTTCCAAGTGTCCACAAAGAGCTGCTCCTAGAAACTGTCCACATGCACATGTCCCATACTGGCATGCTCGTTTCACTACCTGGAATTTGGTTTCCTCTTCTTTCTTTGAAATGACAAGCCTTCATTCAGCATGCTACACACATCTTGTAGCAGTTTCTATTTTAAGCATGTTGGTGCTCTAAGGACGCTGTCTAACCTGTGTAGAGTGTGTCACTCTCCAGCACTGAATACACAACTTAGAGCTCCTTTCGCCACAGACACGCAAACACATGTTTTTGTGAAAGTCCTACTTCAGGTCACTTGGAAATGTAAGGGTTTCATAGAGAACATGAAATCAATCATGCTTTTGCACTCTGCAAGAGAAATAAATGGCTTTTCTACAAACCAGTCTGAAATTCACTGCAAAAGGCCCTTCTCTTCTGCTTTCTTGAATGTTCTCAACGCATTAGGTGAAAGAGCGTGTTTGAGCAAGAGTGATGCAGGTTGCGATTTCCTGGATTTCAAGTGATTTGGGAAACATAATCCGCGTTTTTCCACATTGTGTAAGAAAGAACATGAGGCCTGCAAGAGATTAAAACAATCCATCCCACAACGCATTCCAGCAGTGAAAACACACGTTTCTACAAAGACCTTGAAGGAGCAAGCAAAAGAGTAGTGGCTGAGTGTTCTTTCAGAGAGAAACACACGCATTTCTTCCTTCTGGAGTGAGTTTCCAGCCAGGAATTCATATGTATTTTGTACTGTGCATAATGTAGCTACCTGCTCGGGAGTTGTGTCATTGAAGCACCTTTCCTACAGGAGCTTATTGCAACATTCATTGTTTGGCTAAGTCCTTTAGGTTTGGTTTTGGAAAGTCTTTCAACTTTGGACAAATCCCGCTTCGTACGAAATATTTTCAGAGTGCTGTTTCCAAGTGTCCACAAAGAGCTGCTGCTTGAAACTGTCCACATGCACATCTCCCATACTGGTGGGCTCGTTTCACTTCCTGGAATTTGGTTTCCTCTTCTTTGCTTGAAATGAGAAGCCTTCATTCAGCATGCTACGCACATCTTGTAGCAGTTTCAATTTTAAGCATGTTGGTGCTCTAAGAACGTTTTTTAACCTATGTAGAGTGTGTCACTCTCCAGCATTGAATACACAACTTAGAGCTCCTTTCGCCACAGACACGCAAACATCTTTTTGGGAAAGTCCTAATTGTGGTCACTTGGAAAAGTAAGGGTTTCATCGAGAACATGAAGACCATCATACTTTTACACCCTGCAACCGAAAGAAATGGCTTTTTGTACATGCCAGTCTCAATTTCACTACCAAATGCTCTTCCTGTCTGCTTTCTTGAATGTTCTCAACACATTAGGAGAAAGAGCATGTTTGGGCAAGAGCGATGCAGTGTGTGTTTTTCTGGATTGCAAGTGATTTGGGAAACATACTCCTTGTTTTTCCACATCGTCTAAGAAAGAACATGAGGCTTGCAAGAGACTGAAACAATGCATCCCATAACGTATTCCAGCAGTGAAAACACACGTTTCTACAAAGACTTTGAAGGAGCAAGCAAAAGCCTAGTGGTTGAGTGTTCTTTCAGAGAGAAACACACGCATTTCTTCCTTCTGGAGTGAGTTTCCAGCCTGGAATTCATATGCATTTTGTACTGTGCAGAATGTAGCTACCTGCTCGGGTGTTGTGTCATAGAAGCCCCTTTCTTGCAGGAGCTTATTGCAACATTCATTGCTTGGCTAAGTCCTTTAGGGTTGCTTTTGGAAGGTCTTTCAACTTTGGCCAAATCCCGCTTCCTACGAAATTTTTTTGCAGCGCTGCTTCCAAGTGTCCACAAAGAGCTGCTCCTAGAAACTGTCCACATGCACATGTCCCATACTGGCATGCTCGTTTCACTACCTGGAATTTGGTTTCCTCTTCTTTCTTTGAAATGACAAGCCTTCATTCAGCATGCTACACACATCTTGTAGCAGTTTCTATTTTAAGCATGTTGGTGCTCTAAGGACGCTGTCTAACCTGTGTAGAGTGTGTCACTCTCCAGCACTGAATACACAACTTAGAGCTCCTTTCGCCACAGACACGCAAACACATGTTTTTGTGAAAGTCCTACTTCAGGTCACTTGGAAATGTAAGGGTTTCATAGAGAACATGAAATCAATCATGCTTTTGCACTCTGCAAGAGAAATAAATGGCTTTTCTACAAACCAGTCTGAAATTCACTGCAAAAGGCCCTTCTCTTCTGCTTTCTTGAATGTTCTCAACGCATTAGGTGAAAGAGCGTGTTTGAGCAAGAGTGATGCAGGTTGCGATTTCCTGGATTTCAAGTGATTTGGGAAACATAATCCGCGTTTTTCCACATTGTGTAAGAAAGAACATGAGGCCTGCAAGAGATTAAAACAATCCATCCCACAACGCATTCCAGCAGTGAAAACACACGTTTCTACAAAGACCTTGAAGGAGCAAGCAAAAGAGTAGTGGCTGAGTGTTCTTTCAGAGAGAAACACACGCATTTCTTCCTTCTGGAGTGAGTTTCCAGCCAGGAATTCATATGTATTTTGTACTGTGCATAATGTAGCTACCTGCTCGGGAGTTGTGTCATTGAAGCACCTTTCCTACAGGAGCTTATTGCAACATTCATTGTTTGGCTAAGTCCTTTAGGTTTGGTTTTGGAAAGTCTTTCAACTTTGGACAAATCCCGCTTCGTACGAAATATTTTCAGAGTGCTGTTTCCAAGTGTCCACAAAGAGCTGCTGCTTGAAACTGTCCACATGCACATCTCCCATACTGGTGGGCTCGTTTCACTTCCTGGAATTTGGTTTCCTCTTCTTTGCTTGAAATGAGAAGCCTTCATTCAGCATGCTACGCACATCTTGTAGCAGTTTCAATTTTAAGCATGTTGGTGCTCTAAGAACGTTTTTTAACCTATGTAGAGTGTGTCACTCTCCAGCATTGAATACACAACTTAGAGCTCCTTTCGCCACAGACACGCAAACATCTTTTTGGGAAAGTCCTAATTGTGGTCACTTGGAAAAGTAAGGGTTTCATCGAGAACATGAAGACCATCATACTTTTACACCCTGCAACCGAAAGACATGGCTTTTTGTACATGCCAGTCTCAATTTCACTACCAAATGCTCTTCCTGTCTGCTTTCTTGAATGTTCTCAACACATTAGGAGAAAGAGCATGTTTGGGCAAGAGCGATGCAGTGTGTGTTTTTCTGGATTGCAAGTGATTTGGGAAACATACTCCTTGTTTTTCCACATCGTCTAAGAAAGAACATGAGGCTTGCAAGAGACTGAAACAATGCATCCCATAACGTATTCCAGCAGTGAAAACACACGTTTCTACAAAGACTTTGAAGGAGCAAGCAAAAGCCTAGTGGTTGAGTGTTCTTTCAGAGAGAAACACACGCATTTCTTCCTTCTGGAGTGAGTTTCCAGCCTGGAATTCATATGCATTTTGTACTGTGCAGAATGTAGCTACCTGCTCGGGTGTTGTGTCATAGAAGCCCCTTTCTTGCAGGAGCTTATTGCAACATTCATTGCTTGGCTAAGTCCTTTAGGGTTGCTTTTGGAAGGTCTTTCAACTTTGGCCAAATCCCGCTTCCTACGAAAGTTTTTCGCAGCGCTGCTTCCAAGTGTCCACAAAGAGCTGCTCCTAGAAACTGTCCACATGCACATCTCCCATACTGGCATGCTCGTTTCACTACCTGGAATTTGGTTTCCTCTTCTTTCTTTGAAATGACAAGCCTTCATTCAGCATGCTACACACATCTTGTAGCAGTTTCTATTTTAAGCATGTTGGTGCTCTAAGGACGCTGTCTAACCTGTGTAGAGTGTGTCACTCTCCAGCACTGAATACACAACTTAGAGCTCCTTTCGCCACAGACACGCAAACACATGTTTTTGTGAAAGTCCTACTTCAGGTCACTTGGAAATGTAAGGGTTTCATAGAGAACATGAAATCAATCATGCTTTTGCACTCTGCAAGAGAAATAAATGGCTTTTCTACAAACCAGTCTGAAATTCACTGCAAAAGGCCCTTCTCTTCTGCTTTCTTGAATGTTCTCAACGCATTAGGTGAAAGAGCGTGTTTGAGCAAGAGTGATGCAGGTTGCGATTTCCTGGATTTCAAGTGATTTGGGAAACATAATCCGCGTTTTTCCACATTGTGTAAGAAAGAACATGAGGCCTGCAAGAGATTAAAACAATCCATCCCACAACGCATTCCAGCAGTGAAAACACACGTTTCTACAAAGACCTTGAAGGAGCAAGCAAAAGAGTAGTGGCTGAGTGTTCTTTCAGAGAGAAACACACGCATTTCTTCCTTCTGGAGTGAGTTTCCAGCCAGGAATTCATATGTATTTTGTACTGTGCATAATGTAGCTACCTGCTCGGGAGTTGTGTCATTGAAGCACCTTTCCTACAGGAGCTTATTGCAACATTCATTGTTTGGCTAAGTCCTTTAGGTTTGGTTTTGGAAAGTCTTTCAACTTTGGACAAATCCCGCTTCGTACGAAATATTTTCAGAGTGCTGTTTCCAAGTGTCCACAAAGAGCTGCTGCTTGAAACTGTCCACATGCACATCTCCCATACTGGTGGGCTCGTTTCACTTCCTGGAATTTGGTTTCCTCTTCTTTGCTTGAAATGAGAAGCCTTCATTCAGCATGCTACGCACATCTTGTAGCAGTTTCAATTTTAAGCATGTTGGTGCTCTAAGAACGTTTTTTAACCTATGTAGAGTGTGTCACTCTCCAGCATTGAATACACAACTTAGAGCTCCTTTCGCCACAGACACGCAAACATCTTTTTGGGAAAGTCCTAATTGTGGTCACTTGGAAAAGTAAGGGTTTCATCGAGAACATGAAGACCATCATACTTTTACACCCTGCAACCGAAAGACATGGCTTTTTGTACATGCCAGTCTGAATTTCACTACCAAATGCTCTTCCTGTCTGCTTTCTTGAATGTTCTCAACACATTAGGAGAAAGAGCATGTTTGGGCAAGAGCGATGCAGTGTGTGTTTTTCTGGATTGCAAGTGATTTGGGAAACATACTCCTTGTTTTTCCACATCGTCTAAGAAAGAACATGAGGCTTGCAAGAGACTGAAACAATGCATCCCATAACGTATTCCAGCAGTGAAAACACACGTTTCTACAAAGACTTTGAAGGAGCAAGCAAAAGCCTAGTGGTTGAGTGTTCTTTCAGAGAGAAACACACGCATTTCTTCCTTCTGGAGTGAGTTTCCAGCCTGGAATTCATATGCATTTTGTACTGTGCAGAATGTAGCTACCTGCTCGGGTGTTGTGTCATAGAAACCCCTTTCTTGCAGGAGCTTATTGCAACATTCATTGCTTGGCTAAGTCCTTTAGGGTTGCTTTTGGAAGGTCTTTCAACTTTGGCCAAATCCCGCTTCCTACGAAATTTTTTCGCAGCGCTGCTTCCAAGTGTCCACAAAGAGCTGCTCCTAGAAACTGTCCACATGCACATGTCCCATACTGGCATGCTCGTTTCACTACCTGGAATTTGGTTTCCTCTTCTTTCTTTGAAATGACAAGCCTTCATTCAGCATGCTACACACATCTTGTAGCAGTTTCTATTTTAAGCATGTTGGTGCTCTAAGGACGCTGTCTAACCTGTGTAGAGTGTGTCACTCTCCAGCACTGAATACACAACTTAGAGCTCCTTTCGCCACAGACACGCAAACACATGTTTTTGTGAAAGTCCTACTTCAGGTCACTTGGAAATGTAAGGGTTTCATAGAGAACATGAAATCAATCATGCTTTTGCACTCTGCAAGAGAAATAAATGGCTTTTCTACAAACCAGTCTGAAATTCACTGCAAAAGGCCCTTCTCTTCTGCTTTCTTGAATGTTCTCAACGCATTAGGTGAAAGAGCGTGTTTGAGCAAGAGTGATGCAGGTTGCGATTTCCTGGATTTCAAGTGATTTGGGAAACATAATCCGCGTTTTTCCACATTGTGTAAGAAAGAACATGAGGCCTGCAAGAGATTAAAACAATCCATCCCACAACGCATTCCAGCAGTGAAAACACACGTTTCTACAAAGACCTTGAAGGAGCAAGCAAAAGAGTAGTGGCTGAGTGTTCTTTCAGAGAGAAACACACGCATTTCTTCCTTCTGGAGTGAGTTTCCAGCCAGGAATTCATATGTATTTTGTACTGTGCATAATGTAGCTACCTGCTCGGGAGTTGTGTCATTGAAGCACCTTTCCTACAGGAGCTTATTGCAACATTCATTGTTTGGCTAAGTCCTTTAGGTTTGGTTTTGGAAAGTCTTTCAACTTTGGACAAATCCCGCTTCGTACGAAATATTTTCAGAGTGCTGTTTCCAAGTGTCCACAAAGAGCTGCTGCTTGAAACTGTCCACATGCACATCTCCCATACTGGTGGGCTCGTTTCACTTCCTGGAATTTGGTTTCCTCTTCTTTGCTTGAAATGAGAAGCCTTCATTCAGCATGCTACGCACATCTTGTAGCAGTTTCAATTTTAAGCATGTTGGTGCTCTAAGAACGTTTTTTAACCTATGTAGAGTGTGTCACTCTCCAGCATTGAATACACAACTTAGAGCTCCTTTCGCCACAGACACGCAAACATCTTTTTGGGAAAGTCCTAATTGTGGTCACTTGGAAAAGTAAGGGTTTCATCGAGAACATGAAGACCATCATACTTTTACACCCTGCAACCGAAAGACATGGCTTTTTGTACATGCCAGTCTCAATTTCACTACCAAATGCTCTTCCTGTCTGCTTTCTTGAATGTTCTCAACACATTAGGAGAAAGAGCATGTTTGGGCAAGAGCGATGCAGTGTGTGTTTTTCTGGATTGCAAGTGATTTGGGAAACATACTCCTTGTTTTTCCACATCGTCTAAGAAAGAACATGAGGCTTGCAAGAGACTGAAACAATGCATCCCATAACGTATTCCAGCAGTGAAAACACACGTTTCTACAAAGACTTTGAAGGAGCAAGCAAAAGCCTAGTGGTTGAGTGTTCTTTCAGAGAGAAACACACGCATTTCTTCCTTCTGGAGTGAGTTTCCAGCCTGGAATTCATATGCATTTTGTACTGTGCAGAATGTAGCTACCTGCTCGGGTGTTGTGTCATAGAAGCCCCTTTCTTGCAGGAGCTTATTGCAACATTCATTGCTTGGCTAAGTCCTTTAGGGTTGCTTTTGGAAGGTCTTTCAACTTTGGCCAAATCCCGCTTCCTACGAAATTTTTTCGCAGCGCTGCTTCCAAGTGTCCACAAAGAGCTGCTCCTAGAAACTGTCCACATGCACATGTCCCATACTGGCATGCTCGTTTCACTACCTGGAATTTGGTTTCCTCTTCTTTCTTTGAAATGACAAGCCTTCATTCAGCATGCTACACACATCTTGTAGCAGTTTCTATTTTAAGCATGTTGGTGCTCTAAGGACGCTGTCTAACCTGTGTAGAGTGTGTCACTCTCCAGCACTGAATACACAACTTAGAGCTCCTTTCGCCACAGACACGCAAACACATGTTTTTGTGAAAGTCCTACTTCAGGTCACTTGGAAATGTAAGGGTTTCATAGAGAACATGAAATCAATCATGCTTTTGCACTCTGCAAGAGAAATAAATGGCTTTTCTACAAACCAGTCTGAAATTCACTGCAAAAGGCCCTTCTCTTCTGCTTTCTTGAATGTTCTCAACGCATTAGGTGAAAGAGCGTGTTTGAGCAAGAGTGATGCAGGTTGCGATTTCCTGGATTTCAAGTGATTTGGGAAACATAATCCGCGTTTTTCCACATTGTGTAAGAAAGAACATGAGGCCTGCAAGAGATTAAAACAATCCATCCCACAACGCATTCCAGCAGTGAAAACACACGTTTCTACAAAGACCTTGAAGGAGCAAGCAAAAGAGTAGTGGCTGAGTGTTCTTTCAGAGAGAAACACACGCATTTCTTCCTTCTGGAGTGAGTTTCCAGCCAGGAATTCATATGTATTTTGTACTGTGCATAATGTAGCTACCTGCTCGGGAGTTGTGTCATTGAAGCACCTTTCCTACAGGAGCTTATTGCAACATTCATTGTTTGGCTAAGTCCTTTAGGTTTGGTTTTGGAAAGTCTTTCAACTTTGGACAAATCCCGCTTCGTACGAAATATTTTCAGAGTGCTGTTTCCAAGTGTCCACAAAGAGCTGCTGCTTGAAACTGTCCACATGCACATCTCCCATACTGGTGGGCTCGTTTCACTTCCTGGAATTTGGTTTCCTCTTCTTTGCTTGAAATGAGAAGCCTTCATTCAGCATGCTACGCACATCTTGTAGCAGTTTCAATTTTAAGCATGTTGGTGCTCTAAGAACGTTTTTTAACCTATGTAGAGTGTGTCACTCTCCAGCATTGAATACACAACTTAGAGCTCCTTTCGCCACAGACACGCAAACATCTTTTTGGGAAAGTCCTAATTGTGGTCACTTGGAAAAGTAAGGGTTTCATCGAGAACATGAAGACCATCATACTTTTACACCCTGCAACCGAAAGACATGGCTTTTTGTACATGCCAGTCTCAATTTCACTACCAAATGCTCTTCCTGTCTGCTTTCTTGAATGTTCTCAACACATTAGGAGAAAGAGCATGTTTGGGCAAGAGCGATGCAGTGTGTGTTTTTCTGGATTGCAAGTGATTTGGGAAACATACTCCTTGTTTTTCCACATCGTCTAAGAAAGAACATGAGGCTTGCAAGAGACTGAAACAATGCATCCCATAACGTATTCCAGCAGTGAAAACACACGTTTCTACAAAGACTTTGAAGGAGCAAGCAAAAGCCTAGTGGTTGAGTGTTCTTTCAGAGAGAAACACACGCATTTCTTCCTTCTGGAGTGAGTTTCCAGCCTGGAATTCATATGCATTTTGTACTGTGCAGAATGTAGCTACCTGCTCGGGTGTTGTGTCATAGAAGCCCCTTTCTTGCAGGAGCTTATTGCAACATTCATTGCTTGGCTAAGTCCTTTAGGGTTGCTTTTGGAAGGTCTTTCAACTTTGGCCAAATCCCGCTTCCTACGAAAGTTTTTCGCAGCGCTGCTTCCAAGTGTCCACAAAGAGCTGCTCCTAGAAACTGTCCACATGCACATCTCCCATACTGGCATGCTCGTTTCACTACCTGGAATTTGGTTTCCTCTTCTTTCTTTGAAATGACAAGCCTTCATTCAGCATGCTACACACATCTTGTAGCAGTTTCTATTTTAAGCATGTTGGTGCTCTAAGGACGCTGTCTAACCTGTGTAGAGTGTGTCACTCTCCAGCACTGAATACACAACTTAGAGCTCCTTTCGCCACAGACACGCAAACACATGTTTTTGTGAAAGTCCTACTTCAGGTCACTTGGAAATGTAAGGGTTTCATAGAGAACATGAAATCAATCATGCTTTTGCACTCTGCAAGAGAAATAAATGGCTTTTCTACAAACCAGTCTGAAATTCACTGCAAAAGGCCCTTCTCTTCTGCTTTCTTGAATGTTCTCAACGCATTAGGTGAAAGAGCGTGTTTGAGCAAGAGTGATGCAGGTTGCGATTTCCTGGATTTCAAGTGATTTGGGAAACATAATCCGCGTTTTTCCACATTGTGTAAGAAAGAACATGAGGCCTGCAAGAGATTAAAACAATCCATCCCACAACGCATTCCAGCAGTGAAAACACACGTTTCTACAAAGACCTTGAAGGAGCAAGCAAAAGAGTAGTGGCTGAGTGTTCTTTCAGAGAGAAACACACGCATTTCTTCCTTCTGGAGTGAGTTTCCAGCCAGGAATTCATATGTATTTTGTACTGTGCATAATGTAGCTACCTGCTCGGGAGTTGTGTCATTGAAGCACCTTTCCTACAGGAGCTTATTGCAACATTCATTGTTTGGCTAAGTCCTTTAGGTTTGGTTTTGGAAAGTCTTTCAACTTTGGACAAATCCCGCTTCGTACGAAATATTTTCAGAGTGCTGTTTCCAAGTGTCCACAAAGAGCTGCTGCTTGAAACTGTCCACATGCACATCTCCCATACTGGTGGGCTCGTTTCACTTCCTGGAATTTGGTTTCCTCTTCTTTGCTTGAAATGAGAAGCCTTCATTCAGCATGCTACGCACATCTTGTAGCAGTTTCAATTTTAAGCATGTTGGTGCTCTAAGAACGTTTTTTAACCTATGTAGAGTGTGTCACTCTCCAGCATTGAATACACAACTTAGAGCTCCTTTCGCCACAGACACGCAAACATCTTTTTGGGAAAGTCCTAATTGTGGTCACTTGGAAAAGTAAGGGTTTCATCGAGAACATGAAGACCATCATACTTTTACACCCTGCAACCGAAAGACATGGCTTTTTGTACATGCCAGTCTGAATTTCACTACCAAATGCTCTTCCTGTCTGCTTTCTTGAATGTTCTCAACACATTAGGAGAAAGAGCATGTTTGGGCAAGAGCGATGCAGTGTGTGTTTTTCTGGATTGCAAGTGATTTGGGAAACATACTCCTTGTTTTTCCACATCGTCTAAGAAAGAACATGAGGCTTGCAAGAGACTGAAACAATGCATCCCATAACGTATTCCAGCAGTGAAAACACACGTTTCTACAAAGACTTTGAAGGAGCAAGCAAAAGCCTAGTGGTTGAGTGTTCTTTCAGAGAGAAACACACGCATTTCTTCCTTCTGGAGTGAGTTTCCAGCCTGGAATTCATATGCATTTTGTACTGTGCAGAATGTAGCTACCTGCTCGGGTGTTGTGTCATAGAAGCCCCTTTCTTGCAGGAGCTTATTGCAACATTCATTGCTTGGCTAAGTCCTTTAGGGTTGCTTTTGGAAGGTCTTTCAACTTTGGCCAAATCCCGCTTCCTACGAAATTTTTTCGCAGCGCTGCTTCCAAGTGTCCACAAAGAGCTGCTCCTAGAAACTGTCCACATGCACATGTCCCATACTGGCATGCTCGTTTCACTACCTGGAATTTGGTTTCCTCTTCTTTCTTTGAAATGACAAGCCTTCATTCAGCATGCTACACACATCTTGTAGCAGTTTCTATTTTAAGCATGTTGGTGCTCTAAGGACGCTGTCTAACCTGTGTAGAGTGTGTCACTCTCCAGCACTGAATACACAACTTAGAGCTCCTTTCGCCACAGACACGCAAACACATGTTTTTGTGAAAGTCCTACTTCAGGTCACTTGGAAATGTAAGGGTTTCATAGAGAACATGAAATCAATCATGCTTTTGCACTCTGCAAGAGAAATAAATGGCTTTTCTACAAACCAGTCTGAAATTCACTGCAAAAGGCCCTTCTCTTCTGCTTTCTTGAATGTTCTCAACGCATTAGGTGAAAGAGCGTGTTTGAGCAAGAGTGATGCAGGTTGCGATTTCCTGGATTTCAAGTGATTTGGGAAACATAATCCGCGTTTTTCCACATTGTGTAAGAAAGAACATGAGGCCTGCAAGAGATTAAAACAATCCATCCCACAACGCATTCCAGCAGTGAAAACACACGTTTCTACAAAGACCTTGAAGGAGCAAGCAAAAGAGTAGTGGCTGAGTGTTCTTTCAGAGAGAAACACACGCATTTCTTCCTTCTGGAGTGAGTTTCCAGCCAGGAATTCATATGTATTTTGTACTGTGCATAATGTAGCTACCTGCTCGGGAGTTGTGTCATTGAAGCACCTTTCCTACAGGAGCTTATTGCAACATTCATTGTTTGGCTAAGTCCTTTAGGTTTGGTTTTGGAAAGTCTTTCAACTTTGGACAAATCCCGCTTCGTACGAAATATTTTCAGAGTGCTGTTTCCAAGTGTCCACAAAGAGCTGCTGCTTGAAACTGTCCACATGCACATCTCCCATACTGGTGGGCTCGTTTCACTTCCTGGAATTTGGTTTCCTCTTCTTTGCTTGAAATGAGAAGCCTTCATTCAGCATGCTACGCACATCTTGTAGCAGTTTCAATTTTAAGCATGTTGGTGCTCTAAGAACGTTTTTTAACCTATGTAGAGTGTGTCACTCTCCAGCATTGAATACACAACTTAGAGCTCCTTTCGCCACAGACACGCAAACATCTTTTTGGGAAAGTCCTAATTGTGGTCACTTGGAAAAGTAAGGGTTTCATCGAGAACATGAAGACCATCATACTTTTACACCCTGCAACCGAAAGACATGGCTTTTTGTACATGCCAGTCTCAATTTCACTACCAAATGCTCTTCCTGTCTGCTTTCTTGAATGTTCTCAACACATTAGGAGAAAGAGCATGTTTGGGCAAGAGCGATGCAGTGTGTGTTTTTCTGGATTGCAAGTGATTTGGGAAACATACTCCTTGTTTTTCCACATCGTCTAAGAAAGAACATGAGGCTTGCAAGAGACTGAAACAATGCATCCCATAACGTATTCCAGCAGTGAAAACACACGTTTCTACAAAGACTTTGAAGGAGCAAGCAAAAGCCTAGTGGTTGAGTGTTCTTTCAGAGAGAAACACACGCATTTCTTCCTTCTGGAGTGAGTTTCCAGCCTGGAATTCATATGCATTTTGTACTGTGCAGAATGTAGCTACCTGCTCGGGTGTTGTGTCATAGAAGCCCCTTTCTTGCAGGAGCTTATTGCAACATTCATTGCTTGGCTAAGTCCTTTAGGGTTGCTTTTGGAAGGTCTTTCAACTTTGGCCAAATCCCGCTTCCTACGAAATTTTTTCGCAGCGCTGCTTCCAAGTGTCCACAAAGAGCTGCTCCTAGAAACTGTCCACATGCACATCTCCCATACTGGCATGCTCGTTTCACTACCTGGAATTTGGTTTCCTCTTCTTTCTTTGAAATGACAAGCCTTCATTCAGCATGCTACACACATCTTGTAGCAGTTTCTATTTTAAGCATGTTGGTGCTCTAAGGACGCTGTCTAACCTGTGTAGAGTGTGTCACTCTCCAGCACTGAATACACAACTTAGAGCTCCTTTCGCCACAGACACGCAAACACATGTTTTTGTGAAAGTCCTACTTCAGGTCACTTGGAAATGTAAGGGTTTCATAGAGAACATGAAATCAATCATGCTTTTGCACTCTGCAAGAGAAATAAATGGCTTTTCTACAAACCAGTCTGAAATTCACTGCAAAAGGCCCTTCTCTTCTGCTTTCTTGAATGTTCTCAACGCATTAGGTGAAAGAGCGTGTTTGAGCAAGAGTGATGCAGGTTGCGATTTCCTGGATTTCAAGTGATTTGGGAAACATAATCCGCGTTTTTCCACATTGTGTAAGAAAGAACATGAGGCCTGCAAGAGATTAAAACAATCCATCCCACAACGCATTCCAGCAGTGAAAACACACGTTTCTACAAAGACCTTGAAGGAGCAAGCAAAAGAGTAGTGGCTGAGTGTTCTTTCAGAGAGAAACACACGCATTTCTTCCTTCTGGAGTGAGTTTCCAGCCAGGAATTCATATGTATTTTGTACTGTGCATAATGTAGCTACCTGCTCGGGAGTTGTGTCATTGAAGCACCTTTCCTACAGGAGCTTATTGCAACATTCATTGTTTGGCTAAGTCCTTTAGGTTTGGTTTTGGAAAGTCTTTCAACTTTGGACAAATCCCGCTTCGTACGAAATATTTTCAGAGTGCTGTTTCCAAGTGTCCACAAAGAGCTGCTGCTTGAAACTGTCCACATGCACATCTCCCATACTGGTGGGCTCGTTTCACTTCCTGGAATTTGGTTTCCTCTTCTTTGCTTGAAATGAGAAGCCTTCATTCAGCATGCTACGCACATCTTGTAGCAGTTTCAATTTTAAGCATGTTGGTGCTCTAAGAACGTTTTTTAACCTATGTAGAGTGTGTCACTCTCCAGCATTGAATACACAACTTAGAGCTCCTTTCGCCACAGACACGCAAACATCTTTTTGGGAAAGTCCTAATTGTGGTCACTTGGAAAAGTAAGGGTTTCATCGAGAACATGAAGACCATCATACTTTTACACCCTGCAACCGAAAGACATGGCTTTTTGTACATGCCAGTCTCAATTTCACTACCAAATGCTCTTCCTGTCTGCTTTCTTGAATGTTCTCAACACATTAGGAGAAAGAGCATGTTTGGGCAAGAGCGATGCAGTGTGTGTTTTTCTGGATTGCAAGTGATTTGGGAAACATACTCCTTGTTTTTCCACATCGTCTAAGAAAGAACATGAGGCTTGCAAGAGACTGAAACAATGCATCCCATAACGTATTCCAGCAGTGAAAACACACGTTTCTACAAAGACTTTGAAGGAGCAAGCAAAAGCCTAGTGGTTGAGTGTTCTTTCAGAGAGAAACACACGCATTTCTTCCTTCTGGAGTGAGTTTCCAGCCTGGAATTCATATGCATTTTGTACTGTGCAGAATGTAGCTACCTGCTCGGGTGTTGTGTCATAGAAGCCCCTTTCTTGCAGGAGCTTATTGCAACATTCATTGCTTGGCTAAGTCCTTTAGGGTTGCTTTTGGAAGGTCTTTCAACTTTGGCCAAATCCCGCTTCCTACGAAAGTTTTTCGCAGCGCTGCTTCCAAGTGTCCACAAAGAGCTGCTCCTAGAAACTGTCCACATGCACATCTCCCATACTGGCATGCTCGTTTCACTACCTGGAATTTGGTTTCCTCTTCTTTCTTTGAAATGACAAGCCTTCATTCAGCATGCTACACACATCTTGTAGCAGTTTCTATTTTAAGCATGTTGGTGCTCTAAGGACGCTGTCTAACCTGTGTAGAGTGTGTCACTCTCCAGCACTGAATACACAACTTAGAGCTCCTTTCGCCACAGACACGCAAACACATGTTTTTGTGAAAGTCCTACTTCAGGTCACTTGGAAATGTAAGGGTTTCATAGAGAACATGAAATCAATCATGCTTTTGCACTCTGCAAGAGAAATAAATGGCTTTTCTACAAACCAGTCTGAAATTCACTGCAAAAGGCCCTTCTCTTCTGCTTTCTTGAATGTTCTCAACGCATTAGGTGAAAGAGCGTGTTTGAGCAAGAGTGATGCAGGTTGCGATTTCCTGGATTTCAAGTGATTTGGGAAACATAATCCGCGTTTTTCCACATTGTGTAAGAAAGAACATGAGGCCTGCAAGAGATTAAAACAATCCATCCCACAACGCATTCCAGCAGTGAAAACACACGTTTCTACAAAGACCTTGAAGGAGCAAGCAAAAGAGTAGTGGCTGAGTGTTCTTTCAGAGAGAAACACACGCATTTCTTCCTTCTGGAGTGAGTTTCCAGCCAGGAATTCATATGTATTTTGTACTGTGCATAATGTAGCTACCTGCTCGGGAGTTGTGTCATTGAAGCACCTTTCCTACAGGAGCTTATTGCAACATTCATTGTTTGGCTAAGTCCTTTAGGTTTGGTTTTGGAAAGTCTTTCAACTTTGGACAAATCCCGCTTCGTACGAAATATTTTCAGAGTGCTGTTTCCAAGTGTCCACAAAGAGCTGCTGCTTGAAACTGTCCACATGCACATCTCCCATACTGGTGGGCTCGTTTCACTTCCTGGAATTTGGTTTCCTCTTCTTTGCTTGAAATGAGAAGCCTTCATTCAGCATGCTACGCACATCTTGTAGCAGTTTCAATTTTAAGCATGTTGGTGCTCTAAGAACGTTTTTTAACCTATGTAGAGTGTGTCACTCTCCAGCATTGAATACACAACTTAGAGCTCCTTTCGCCACAGACACGCAAACATCTTTTTGGGAAAGTCCTAATTGTGGTCACTTGGAAAAGTAAGGGTTTCATCGAGAACATGAAGACCATCATACTTTTACACCCTGCAACCGAAAGAAATGGCTTTTTGTACATGCCAGTCTCAATTTCACTACCAAATGCTCTTCCTGTCTGCTTTCTTGAATGTTCTCAACACATTAGGAGAAAGAGCATGTTTGGGCAAGAGCGATGCAGTGTGTGTTTTTCTGGATTGCAAGTGATTTGGGAAACATACTCCTTGTTTTTCCACATCGTCTAAGAAAGAACATGAGGCTTGCAAGAGACTGAAACAATGCATCCCATAACGTATTCCAGCAGTGAAAACACACGTTTCTACAAAGACTTTGAAGGAGCAAGCAAAAGCCTAGTGGTTGAGTGTTCTTTCAGAGAGAAACACACGCATTTCTTCCTTCTGGAGTGAGTTTCCAGCCTGGAATTCATATGCATTTTGTACTGTGCAGAATGTAGCTACCTGCTCGGGTGTTGTGTCATAGAAGCCCCTTTCTTGCAGGAGCTTATTGCAACATTCATTGCTTGGCTAAGTCCTTTAGGGTTGCTTTTGGAAGGTCTTTCAACTTTGGCCAAATCCCGCTTCCTACGAAATTTTTTCGCAGCGCTGCTTCCAAGTGTCCACAAAGAGCTGCTCCTAGAAACTGTCCACATGCACATCTCCCATACTGGCATGCTCGTTTCACTACCTGGAATTTGGTTTCCTCTTCTTTCTTTGAAATGACAAGCCTTCATTCAGCATGCTACACACATCTTGTAGCAGTTTCTATTTTAAGCATGTTGGTGCTCTAAGGACGCTGTCTAACCTGTGTAGAGTGTGTCACTCTCCAGCACTGAATACACAACTTAGAGCTCCTTTCGCCACAGACACGCAAACACATGTTTTTGTGAAAGTCCTACTTCAGGTCACTTGGAAATGTAAGGGTTTCATAGAGAACATGAAATCAATCATGCTTTTGCACTCTGCAAGAGAAATAAATGGCTTTTCTACAAACCAGTCTGAAATTCACTGCAAAAGGCCCTTCTCTTCTGCTTTCTTGAATGTTCTCAACGCATTAGGTGAAAGAGCGTGTTTGAGCAAGAGTGATGCAGGTTGCGATTTCCTGGATTTCAAGTGATTTGGGAAACATAATCCGCGTTTTTCCACATTGTGTAAGAAAGAACATGAGGCCTGCAAGAGATTAAAACAATCCATCCCACAACGCATTCCAGCAGTGAAAACACACGTTTCTACAAAGACCTTGAAGGAGCAAGCAAAAGAGTAGTGGCTGAGTGTTCTTTCAGAGAGAAACACACGCATTTCTTCCTTCTGGAGTGAGTTTCCAGCCAGGAATTCATATGTATTTTGTACTGTGCATAATGTAGCTACCTGCTCGGGAGTTGTGTCATTGAAGCACCTTTCCTACAGGAGCTTATTGCAACATTCATTGTTTGGCTAAGTCCTTTAGGTTTGGTTTTGGAAAGTCTTTCAACTTTGGACAAATCCCGCTTCGTACGAAATATTTTCAGAGTGCTGTTTCCAAGTGTCCACAAAGAGCTGCTGCTTGAAACTGTCCACATGCACATCTCCCATACTGGTGGGCTCGTTTCACTTCCTGGAATTTGGTTTCCTCTTCTTTGCTTGAAATGAGAAGCCTTCATTCAGCATGCTACGCACATCTTGTAGCAGTTTCAATTTTAAGCATGTTGGTGCTCTAAGAACGTTTTTTAACCTATGTAGAGTGTGTCACTCTCCAGCATTGAATACACAACTTAGAGCTCCTTTCGCCACAGACACGCAAACATCTTTTTGGGAAAGTCCTAATTGTGGTCACTTGGAAAAGTAAGGGTTTCATCGAGAACATGAAGACCATCATACTTTTACACCCTGCAACCGAAAGACATGGCTTTTTGTACATGCCAGTCTCAATTTCACTACCAAATGCTCTTCCTGTCTGCTTTCTTGAATGTTCTCAACACATTAGGAGAAAGAGCATGTTTGGGCAAGAGCGATGCAGTGTGTGTTTTTCTGGATTGCAAGTGATTTGGGAAACATACTCCTTGTTTTTCCACATCGTCTAAGAAAGAACATGAGGCTTGCAAGAGACTGAAACAATGCATCCCATAACGTATTCCAGCAGTGAAAACACACGTTTCTACAAAGACTTTGAAGGAGCAAGCAAAAGCCTAGTGGTTGAGTGTTCTTTCAGAGAGAAACACACGCATTTCTTCCTTCTGGAGTGAGTTTCCAGCCTGGAATTCATATGCATTTTGTACTGTGCAGAATGTAGCTACCTGCTCGGGTGTTGTGTCATAGAAGCCCCTTTCTTGCAGGAGCTTATTGCAACATTCATTGCTTGGCTAAGTCCTTTAGGGTTGCTTTTGGAAGGTCTTTCAACTTTGGCCAAATCCCGCTTCCTACGAAATTTTTTCGCAGCGCTGCTTCCAAGTGTCCACAAAGAGCTGCTCCTAGAAACTGTCCACATGCACATCTCCCATACTGGCATGCTCGTTTCACTACCTGGAATTTGGTTTCCTCTTCTTTCTTTGAAATGACAAGCCTTCATTCAGCATGCTACACACATCTTGTAGCAGTTTCTATTTTAAGCATGTTGGTGCTCTAAGGACGCTGTCTAACCTGTGTAGAGTGTGTCACTCTCCAGCACTGAATACACAACTTAGAGCTCCTTTCGCCACAGACACGCAAACACATGTTTTTGTGAAAGTCCTACTTCAGGTCACTTGGAAATGTAAGGGTTTCATAGAGAACATGAAATCAATCATGCTTTTGCACTCTGCAAGAGAAATAAATGGCTTTTCTACAAACCAGTCTGAAATTCACTGCAAAAGGCCCTTCTCTTCTGCTTTCTTGAATGTTCTCAACGCATTAGGTGAAAGAGCGTGTTTGAGCAAGAGTGATGCAGGTTGCGATTTCCTGGATTTCAAGTGATTTGGGAAACATAATCCGCGTTTTTCCACATTGTGTAAGAAAGAACATGAGGCCTGCAAGAGATTAAAACAATCCATCCCACAACGCATTCCAGCAGTGAAAACACACGTTTCTACAAAGACCTTGAAGGAGCAAGCAAAAGAGTAGTGGCTGAGTGTTCTTTCAGAGAGAAACACACGCATTTCTTCCTTCTGGAGTGAGTTTCCAGCCAGGAATTCATATGTATTTTGTACTGTGCATAATGTAGCTACCTGCTCGGGAGTTGTGTCATTGAAGCACCTTTCCTACAGGAGCTTATTGCAACATTCATTGTTTGGCTAAGTCCTTTAGGTTTGGTTTTGGAAAGTCTTTCAACTTTGGACAAATCCCGCTTCGTACGAAATATTTTCAGAGTGCTGTTTCCAAGTGTCCACAAAGAGCTGCTGCTTGAAACTGTCCACATGCACATCTCCCATACTGGTGGGCTCGTTTCACTTCCTGGAATTTGGTTTCCTCTTCTTTGCTTGAAATGAGAAGCCTTCATTCAGCATGCTACGCACATCTTGTAGCAGTTTCAATTTTAAGCATGTTGGTGCTCTAAGAACGTTTTTTAACCTATGTAGAGTGTGTCACTCTCCAGCATTGAATACACAACTTAGAGCTCCTTTCGCCACAGACACGCAAACATCTTTTTGGGAAAGTCCTAATTGTGGTCACTTGGAAAAGTAAGGGTTTCATCGAGAACATGAAGACCATCATACTTTTACACCCTGCAACCGAAAGACATGGCTTTTTGTACATGCCAGTCTCAATTTCACTACCAAATGCTCTTCCTGTCTGCTTTCTTGAATGTTCTCAACACATTAGGAGAAAGAGCATGTTTGGGCAAGAGCGATGCAGTGTGTGTTTTTCTGGATTGCAAGTGATTTGGGAAACATACTCCTTGTTTTTCCACATCGTCTAAGAAAGAACATGAGGCTTGCAAGAGACTGAAACAATGCATCCCATAACGTATTCCAGCAGTGAAAACACACGTTTCTACAAAGACTTTGAAGGAGCAAGCAAAAGCCTAGTGGTTGAGTGTTCTTTCAGAGAGAAACACACGCATTTCTTCCTTCTGGAGTGAGTTTCCAGCCTGGAATTCATATGCATTTTGTACTGTGCAGAATGTAGCTACCTGCTCGGGTGTTGTGTCATAGAAGCCCCTTTCTTGCAGGAGCTTATTGCAACATTCATTGCTTGGCTAAGTCCTTTAGGGTTGCTTTTGGAAGGTCTTTCAACTTTGGCCAAATCCCGCTTCCTACGAAAGTTTTTCGCAGCGCTGCTTCCAAGTGTCCACAAAGAGCTGCTCCTAGAAACTGTCCACATGCACATCTCCCATACTGGCATGCTCGTTTCACTACCTGGAATTTGGTTTCCTCTTCTTTCTTTGAAATGACAAGCCTTCATTCAGCATGCTACACACATCTTGTAGCAGTTTCTATTTTAAGCATGTTGGTGCTCTAAGGACGCTGTCTAACCTGTGTAGAGTGTGTCACTCTCCAGCACTGAATACACAACTTAGAGCTCCTTTCGCCACAGACACGCAAACACATGTTTTTGTGAAAGTCCTACTTCAGGTCACTTGGAAATGTAAGGGTTTCATAGAGAACATGAAATCAATCATGCTTTTGCACTCTGCAAGAGAAATAAATGGCTTTTCTACAAACCAGTCTGAAATTCACTGCAAAAGGCCCTTCTCTTCTGCTTTCTTGAATGTTCTCAACGCATTAGGTGAAAGAGCGTGTTTGAGCAAGAGTGATGCAGGTTGCGATTTCCTGGATTTCAAGTGATTTGGGAAACATAATCCGCGTTTTTCCACATTGTGTAAGAAAGAACATGAGGCCTGCAAGAGATTAAAACAATCCATCCCACAACGCATTCCAGCAGTGAAAACACACGTTTCTACAAAGACCTTGAAGGAGCAAGCAAAAGAGTAGTGGCTGAGTGTTCTTTCAGAGAGAAACACACGCATTTCTTCCTTCTGGAGTGAGTTTCCAGCCAGGAATTCATATGTATTTTGTACTGTGCATAATGTAGCTACCTGCTCGGGAGTTGTGTCATTGAAGCACCTTTCCTACAGGAGCTTATTGCAACATTCATTGTTTGGCTAAGTCCTTTAGGTTTGGTTTTGGAAAGTCTTTCAACTTTGGACAAATCCCGCTTCGTACGAAATATTTTCAGAGTGCTGTTTCCAAGTGTCCACAAAGAGCTGCTGCTTGAAACTGTCCACATGCACATCTCCCATACTGGTGGGCTCGTTTCACTTCCTGGAATTTGGTTTCCTCTTCTTTGCTTGAAATGAGAAGCCTTCATTCAGCATGCTACGCACATCTTGTAGCAGTTTCAATTTTAAGCATGTTGGTGCTCTAAGAACGTTTTTTAACCTATGTAGAGTGTGTCACTCTCCAGCATTGAATACACAACTTAGAGCTCCTTTCGCCACAGACACGCAAACATCTTTTTGGGAAAGTCCTAATTGTGGTCACTTGGAAAAGTAAGGGTTTCATCGAGAACATGAAGACCATCATACTTTTACACCCTGCAACCGAAAGACATGGCTTTTTGTACATGCCAGTCTGAATTTCACTACCAAATGCTCTTCCTGTCTGCTTTCTTGAATGTTCTCAACACATTAGGAGAAAGAGCATGTTTGGGCAAGAGCGATGCAGTGTGTGTTTTTCTGGATTGCAAGTGATTTGGGAAACATACTCCTTGTTTTTCCACATCGTCTAAGAAAGAACATGAGGCTTGCAAGAGACTGAAACAATGCATCCCATAACGTATTCCAGCAGTGAAAACACACGTTTCTACAAAGACTTTGAAGGAGCAAGCAAAAGCCTAGTGGTTGAGTGTTCTTTCAGAGAGAAACACACGCATTTCTTCCTTCTGGAGTGAGTTTCCAGCCTGGAATTCATATGCATTTTGTACTGTGCAGAATGTAGCTACCTGCTCGGGTGTTGTGTCATAGAAGCCCCTTTCTTGCAGGAGCTTATTGCAACATTCATTGCTTGGCTAAGTCCTTTAGGGTTGCTTTTGGAAGGTCTTTCAACTTTGGCCAAATCCCGCTTCCTACGAAATTTTTTCGCAGCGCTGCTTCCAAGTGTCCACAAAGAGCTGCTCCTAGAAACTGTCCACATGCACATCTCCCATACTGGCATGCTCGTTTCACTACCTGGAATTTGGTTTCCTCTTCTTTCTTTGAAATGACAAGCCTTCATTCAGCATGCTACACACATCTTGTAGCAGTTTCTATTTTAAGCATGTTGGTGCTCTAAGGACGCTGTCTAACCTGTGTAGAGTGTGTCACTCTCCAGCACTGAATACACAACTTAGAGCTCCTTTCGCCACAGACACGCAAACACATGTTTTTGTGAAAGTCCTACTTCAGGTCACTTGGAAATGTAAGGGTTTCATAGAGAACATGAAATCAATCATGCTTTTGCACTCTGCAAGAGAAATAAATGGCTTTTCTACAAACCAGTCTGAAATTCACTGCAAAAGGCCCTTCTCTTCTGCTTTCTTGAATGTTCTCAACGCATTAGGTGAAAGAGCGTGTTTGAGCAAGAGTGATGCAGGTTGCGATTTCCTGGATTTCAAGTGATTTGGGAAACATAATCCGCGTTTTTCCACATTGTGTAAGAAAGAACATGAGGCCTGCAAGAGATTAAAACAATCCATCCCACAACGCATTCCAGCAGTGAAAACACACGTTTCTACAAAGACCTTGAAGGAGCAAGCAAAAGAGTAGTGGCTGAGTGTTCTTTCAGAGAGAAACACACGCATTTCTTCCTTCTGGAGTGAGTTTCCAGCCAGGAATTCATATGTATTTTGTACTGTGCATAATGTAGCTACCTGCTCGGGAGTTGTGTCATTGAAGCACCTTTCCTACAGGAGCTTATTGCAACATTCATTGTTTGGCTAAGTCCTTTAGGTTTGGTTTTGGAAAGTCTTTCAACTTTGGACAAATCCCGCTTCGTACGAAATATTTTCAGAGTGCTGTTTCCAAGTGTCCACAAAGAGCTGCTGCTTGAAACTGTCCACATGCACATCTCCCATACTGGTGGGCTCGTTTCACTTCCTGGAATTTGGTTTCCTCTTCTTTGCTTGAAATGAGAAGCCTTCATTCAGCATGCTACGCACATCTTGTAGCAGTTTCAATTTTAAGCATGTTGGTGCTCTAAGAACGTTTTTTAACCTATGTAGAGTGTGTCACTCTCCAGCATTGAATACACAACTTAGAGCTCCTTTCGCCACAGACACGCAAACATCTTTTTGGGAAAGTCCTAATTGTGGTCACTTGGAAAAGTAAGGGTTTCATCGAGAACATGAAGACCATCATACTTTTACACCCTGCAACCGAAAGACATGGCTTTTTGTACATGCCAGTCTGAATTTCACTACCAAATGCTCTTCCTGTCTGCTTTCTTGAATGTTCTCAACACATTAGGAGAAAGAGCATGTTTGGGCAAGAGCGATGCAGTGTGTGTTTTTCTGGATTGCAAGTGATTTGGGAAACATACTCCTTGTTTTTCCACATCGTCTAAGAAAGAACATGAGGCTTGCAAGAGACTGAAACAATGCATCCCATAACGTATTCCAGCAGTGAAAACACACGTTTCTACAAAGACTTTGAAGGAGCAAGCAAAAGCCTAGTGGTTGAGTGTTCTTTCAGAGAGAAACACACGCATTTCTTCCTTCTGGAGTGAGTTTCCAGCCTGGAATTCATATGCATTTTGTACTGTGCAGAATGTAGCTACCTGCTCGGGTGTTGTGTCATAGAAGCCCCTTTCTTGCAGGAGCTTATTGCAACATTCATTGCTTGGCTAAGTCCTTTAGGGTTGCTTTTGGAAGGTCTTTCAACTTTGGCCAAATCCCGCTTCCTACGAAAGTTTTTCGCAGCGCTGCTTCCAAGTGTCCACAAAGAGCTGCTCCTAGAAACTGTCCACATGCACATCTCCCATACTGGCATGCTCGTTTCACTACCTGGAATTTGGTTTCCTCTTCTTTCTTTGAAATGACAAGCCTTCATTCAGCATGCTACACACATCTTGTAGCAGTTTCTATTTTAAGCATGTTGGTGCTCTAAGGACGCTGTCTAACCTGTGTAGAGTGTGTCACTCTCCAGCACTGAATACACAACTTAGAGCTCCTTTCGCCACAGACACGCAAACACATGTTTTTGTGAAAGTCCTACTTCAGGTCACTTGGAAATGTAAGGGTTTCATAGAGAACATGAAATCAATCATGCTTTTGCACTCTGCAAGAGAAATAAATGGCTTTTCTACAAACCAGTCTGAAATTCACTGCAAAAGGCCCTTCTCTTCTGCTTTCTTGAATGTTCTCAACGCATTAGGTGAAAGAGCGTGTTTGAGCAAGAGTGATGCAGGTTGCGATTTCCTGGATTTCAAGTGATTTGGGAAACATAATCCGCGTTTTTCCACATTGTGTAAGAAAGAACATGAGGCCTGCAAGAGATTAAAACAATCCATCCCACAACGCATTCCAGCAGTGAAAACACACGTTTCTACAAAGACCTTGAAGGAGCAAGCAAAAGAGTAGTGGCTGAGTGTTCTTTCAGAGAGAAACACACGCATTTCTTCCTTCTGGAGTGAGTTTCCAGCCAGGAATTCATATGTATTTTGTACTGTGCATAATGTAGCTACCTGCTCGGGAGTTGTGTCATTGAAGCACCTTTCCTACAGGAGCTTATTGCAACATTCATTGTTTGGCTAAGTCCTTTAGGTTTGGTTTTGGAAAGTCTTTCAACTTTGGACAAATCCCGCTTCGTACGAAATATTTTCAGAGTGCTGTTTCCAAGTGTCCACAAAGAGCTGCTGCTTGAAACTGTCCACATGCACATCTCCCATACTGGTGGGCTCGTTTCACTTCCTGGAATTTGGTTTCCTCTTCTTTGCTTGAAATGAGAAGCCTTCATTCAGCATGCTACGCACATCTTGTAGCAGTTTCAATTTTAAGCATGTTGGTGCTCTAAGAACGTTTTTTAACCTATGTAGAGTGTGTCACTCTCCAGCATTGAATACACAACTTAGAGCTCCTTTCGCCACAGACACGCAAACATCTTTTTGGGAAAGTCCTAATTGTGGTCACTTGGAAAAGTAAGGGTTTCATCGAGAACATGAAGACCATCATACTTTTACACCCTGCAACCGAAAGACATGGCTTTTTGTACATGCCAGTCTGAATTTCACTACCAAATGCTCTTCCTGTCTGCTTTCTTGAATGTTCTCAACACATTAGGAGAAAGAGCATGTTTGGGCAAGAGCGATGCAGTGTGTGTTTTTCTGGATTGCAAGTGATTTGGGAAACATACTCCTTGTTTTTCCACATCGTCTAAGAAAGAACATGAGGCTTGCAAGAGACTGAAACAATGCATCCCATAACGTATTCCAGCAGTGAAAACACACGTTTCTACAAAGACTTTGAAGGAGCAAGCAAAAGCCTAGTGGTTGAGTGTTCTTTCAGAGAGAAACACACGCATTTCTTCCTTCTGGAGTGAGTTTCCAGCCTGGAATTCATATGCATTTTGTACTGTGCAGAATGTAGCTACCTGCTCGGGTGTTGTGTCATAGAAGCCCCTTTCTTGCAGGAGCTTATTGCAACATTCATTGCTTGGCTAAGTCCTTTAGGGTTGCTTTTGGAAGGTCTTTCAACTTTGGCCAAATCCCGCTTCCTACGAAAGTTTTTCGCAGCGCTGCTTCCAAGTGTCCACAAAGAGCTGCTCCTAGAAACTGTCCACATGCACATCTCCCATACTGGCATGCTCGTTTCACTACCTGGAATTTGGTTTCCTCTTCTTTCTTTGAAATGACAAGCCTTCATTCAGCATGCTACACACATCTTGTAGCAGTTTCTATTTTAAGCATGTTGGTGCTCTAAGGACGCTGTCTAACCTGTGTAGAGTGTGTCACTCTCCAGCACTGAATACACAACTTAGAGCTCCTTTCGCCACAGACACGCAAACACATGTTTTTGTGAAAGTCCTACTTCAGGTCACTTGGAAATGTAAGGGTTTCATAGAGAACATGAAATCAATCATGCTTTTGCACTCTGCAAGAGAAATAAATGGCTTTTCTACAAACCAGTCTGAAATTCACTGCAAAAGGCCCTTCTCTTCTGCTTTCTTGAATGTTCTCAACGCATTAGGTGAAAGAGCGTGTTTGAGCAAGAGTGATGCAGGTTGCGATTTCCTGGATTTCAAGTGATTTGGGAAACATAATCCGCGTTTTTCCACATTGTGTAAGAAAGAACATGAGGCCTGCAAGAGATTAAAACAATCCATCCCACAACGCATTCCAGCAGTGAAAACACACGTTTCTACAAAGACCTTGAAGGAGCAAGCAAAAGAGTAGTGGCTGAGTGTTCTTTCAGAGAGAAACACACGCATTTCTTCCTTCTGGAGTGAGTTTCCAGCCAGGAATTCATATGTATTTTGTACTGTGCATAATGTAGCTACCTGCTCGGGAGTTGTGTCATTGAAGCACCTTTCCTACAGGAGCTTATTGCAACATTCATTGTTTGGCTAAGTCCTTTAGGTTTGGTTTTGGAAAGTCTTTCAACTTTGGACAAATCCCGCTTCGTACGAAATATTTTCAGAGTGCTGTTTCCAAGTGTCCACAAAGAGCTGCTGCTTGAAACTGTCCACATGCACATCTCCCATACTGGTGGGCTCGTTTCACTTCCTGGAATTTGGTTTCCTCTTCTTTGCTTGAAATGAGAAGCCTTCATTCAGCATGCTACGCACATCTTGTAGCAGTTTCAATTTTAAGCATGTTGGTGCTCTAAGAACGTTTTTTAACCTATGTAGAGTGTGTCACTCTCCAGCATTGAATACACAACTTAGAGCTCCTTTCGCCACAGACACGCAAACATCTTTTTGGGAAAGTCCTAATTGTGGTCACTTGGAAAAGTAAGGGTTTCATCGAGAACATGAAGACCATCATACTTTTACACCCTG
Source organism: Miniopterus schreibersii (assembly GCF_964146895.1). NCBI lineage: Eukaryota > Metazoa > Chordata > Mammalia > Chiroptera > Miniopteridae > Miniopterus > Miniopterus schreibersii. Next base: position 727,085 of record NC_138107.1, on the reverse strand, counting down.
CAACCGAAAGACATGGCTTTTTGTACATGCCAGTCTGAATTTCACTACCAAATGCTCTTCCTGTCTGCTTTCTTGAATGTTCTCAACACATTAGGAGAAAGAGCATGTTTGGGCAAGAGCGATGCAGTGTGTGTTTTTCTGGATTGCAAGTGATTTGGGAAACATACTCCTTGTTTTTCCACATCGTCTAAGAAAGAACATGAGGCTTGCAAGAGACTGAAACAATGCATCCCATAACGTATTCCAGCAGTGAAAACACACGTTTCTACAAAGACTTTGAAGGAGCAAGCAAAAGCCTAGTGGTTGAGTGTTCTTTCAGAGAGAAACACACGCATTTCTTCCTTCTGGAGTGAGTTTCCAGCCTGGAATTCATATGCATTTTGTACTGTGCAGAATGTAGCTACCTGCTCGGGTGTTGTGTCATAGAAGCCCCTTTCTTGCAGGAGCTTATTGCAACATTCATTGCTTGGCTAAGTCCTTTAGGGTTGCTTTTGGAAGGTCTTTCAACTTTGGCCAAATCCCGCTTCCTACGAAAGTTTTTCGCAGCGCTGCTTCCAAGTGTCCACAAAGAGCTGCTCCTAGAAACTGTCCACATGCACATCTCCCATACTGGCATGCTCGTTTCACTACCTGGAATTTGGTTTCCTCTTCTTTCTTTGAAATGACAAGCCTTCATTCAGCATGCTACACACATCTTGTAGCAGTTTCTATTTTAAGCATGTTGGTGCTCTAAGGACGCTGTCTAACCTGTGTAGAGTGTGTCACTCTCCAGCACTGAATACACAACTTAGAGCTCCTTTCGCCACAGACACGCAAACACATGTTTTTGTGAAAGTCCTACTTCAGGTCACTTGGAAATGTAAGGGTTTCATAGAGAACATGAAATCAATCATGCTTTTGCACTCTGCAAGAGAAATAAATGGCTTTTCTACAAACCAGTCTGAAATTCACTGCAAAAGGCCCTTCTCTTCTGCTTTCTTGAATGTTCTCAACGCATTAGGTGAAAGAGCGTGTTTGAGCAAGAGTGATGCAGGTTGCGATTTCCTGGATTTCAAGTGATTTGGGAAACATAATCCGCGTTTTTCCACATTGTGTAAGAAAGAACATGAGGCCTGCAAGAGATTAAAACAATCCATCCCACAACGCATTCCAGCAGTGAAAACACACGTTTCTACAAAGACCTTGAAGGAGCAAGCAAAAGAGTAGTGGCTGAGTGTTCTTTCAGAGAGAAACACACGCATTTCTTCCTTCTGGAGTGAGTTTCCAGCCAGGAATTCATATGTATTTTGTACTGTGCATAATGTAGCTACCTGCTCGGGAGTTGTGTCATTGAAGCACCTTTCCTACAGGAGCTTATTGCAACATTCATTGTTTGGCTAAGTCCTTTAGGTTTGGTTTTGGAAAGTCTTTCAACTTTGGACAAATCCCGCTTCGTACGAAATATTTTCAGAGTGCTGTTTCCAAGTGTCCACAAAGAGCTGCTGCTTGAAACTGTCCACATGCACATCTCCCATACTGGTGGGCTCGTTTCACTTCCTGGAATTTGGTTTCCTCTTCTTTGCTTGAAATGAGAAGCCTTCATTCAGCATGCTACGCACATCTTGTAGCAGTTTCAATTTTAAGCATGTTGGTGCTCTAAGAACGTTTTTTAACCTATGTAGAGTGTGTCACTCTCCAGCATTGAATACACAACTTAGAGCTCCTTTCGCCACAGACACGCAAACATCTTTTTGGGAAAGTCCTAATTGTGGTCACTTGGAAAAGTAAGGGTTTCATCGAGAACATGAAGACCATCATACTTTTACACCCTGCAACCGAAAGAAATGGCTTTTTGTACATGCCAGTCTGAATTTCACTACCAAATGCTCTTCCTGTCTGCTTTCTTGAATGTTCTCAACACATTAGGAGAAAGAGCATGTTTGGGCAAGAGCGATGCAGTGTGTGTTTTTCTGGATTGCAAGTGATTTGGGAAACATACTCCTTGTTTTTCCACATCGTCTAAGAAAGAACATGAGGCTTGCAAGAGACTGAAACAATGCATCCCATAACGTATTCCAGCAGTGAAAACACACGTTTCTACAAAGACTTTGAAGGAGCAAGCAAAAGCCTAGTGGTTGAGTGTTCTTTCAGAGAGAAACACACGCATTTCTTCCTTCTGGAGTGAGTTTCCAGCCTGGAATTCATATGCATTTTGTACTGTGCAGAATGTAGCTACCTGCTCGGGTGTTGTGTCATAGAAGCCCCTTTCTTGCAGGAGCTTATTGCAACATTCATTGCTTGGCTAAGTCCTTTAGGGTTGCTTTTGGAAGGTCTTTCAACTTTGGCCAAATCCCGCTTCCTACGAAATTTTTTCGCAGCGCTGCTTCCAAGTGTCCACAAAGAGCTGCTCCTAGAAACTGTCCACATGCACATGTCCCATACTGGCATGCTCGTTTCACTACCTGGAATTTGGTTTCCTCTTCTTTCTTTGAAATGACAAGCCTTCATTCAGCATGCTACACACATCTTGTAGCAGTTTCTATTTTAAGCATGTTGGTGCTCTAAGGACGCTGTCTAACCTGTGTAGAGTGTGTCACTCTCCAGCACTGAATACACAACTTAGAGCTCCTTTCGCCACAGACACGCAAACACATGTTTTTGTGAAAGTCCTACTTCAGGTCACTTGGAAATGTAAGGGTTTCATAGAGAACATGAAATCAATCATGCTTTTGCACTCTGCAAGAGAAATAAATGGCTTTTCTACAAACCAGTCTGAAATTCACTGCAAAAGGCCCTTCTCTTCTGCTTTCTTGAATGTTCTCAACGCATTAGGTGAAAGAGCGTGTTTGAGCAAGAGTGATGCAGGTTGCGATTTCCTGGATTTCAAGTGATTTGGGAAACATAATCCGCGTTTTTCCACATTGTGTAAGAAAGAACATGAGGCCTGCAAGAGATTAAAACAATCCATCCCACAACGCATTCCAGCAGTGAAAACACACGTTTCTACAAAGACCTTGAAGGAGCAAGCAAAAGAGTAGTGGCTGAGTGTTCTTTCAGAGAGAAACACACGCATTTCTTCCTTCTGGAGTGAGTTTCCAGCCAGGAATTCATATGTATTTTGTACTGTGCATAATGTAGCTACCTGCTCGGGAGTTGTGTCATTGAAGCACCTTTCCTACAGGAGCTTATTGCAACATTCATTGTTTGGCTAAGTCCTTTAGGTTTGGTTTTGGAAAGTCTTTCAACTTTGGACAAATCCCGCTTCGTACGAAATATTTTCAGAGTGCTGTTTCCAAGTGTCCACAAAGAGCTGCTGCTTGAAACTGTCCACATGCACATCTCCCATACTGGTGGGCTCGTTTCACTTCCTGGAATTTGGTTTCCTCTTCTTTGCTTGAAATGAGAAGCCTTCATTCAGCATGCTACGCACATCTTGTAGCAGTTTCAATTTTAAGCATGTTGGTGCTCTAAGAACGTTTTTTAACCTATGTAGAGTGTGTCACTCTCCAGCATTGAATACACAACTTAGAGCTCCTTTCGCCACAGACACGCAAACATCTTTTTGGGAAAGTCCTAATTGTGGTCACTTGGAAAAGTAAGGGTTTCATCGAGAACATGAAGACCATCATACTTTTACACCCTGCAACCGAAAGACATGGCTTTTTGTACATGCCAGTCTCAATTTCACTACCAAATGCTCTTCCTGTCTGCTTTCTTGAATGTTCTCAACACATTAGGAGAAAGAGCATGTTTGGGCAAGAGCGATGCAGTGTGTGTTTTTCTGGATTGCAAGTGATTTGGGAAACATACTCCTTGTTTTTCCACATCGTCTAAGAAAGAACATGAGGCTTGCAAGAGACTGAAACAATGCATCCCATAACGTATTCCAGCAGTGAAAACACACGTTTCTACAAAGACTTTGAAGGAGCAAGCAAAAGCCTAGTGGTTGAGTGTTCTTTCAGAGAGAAACACACGCATTTCTTCCTTCTGGAGTGAGTTTCCAGCCTGGAATTCATATGCATTTTGTACTGTGCAGAATGTAGCTACCTGCTCGGGTGTTGTGTCATAGAAGCCCCTTTCTTGCAGGAGCTTATTGCAACATTCATTGCTTGGCTAAGTCCTTTAGGGTTGCTTTTGGAAGGTCTTTCAACTTTGGCCAAATCCCGCTTCCTACGAAAGTTTTTCGCAGCGCTGCTTCCAAGTGTCCACAAAGAGCTGCTCCTAGAAACTGTCCACATGCACATCTCCCATACTGGCATGCTCGTTTCACTACCTGGAATTTGGTTTCCTCTTCTTTCTTTGAAATGACAAGCCTTCATTCAGCATGCTACACACATCTTGTAGCAGTTTCTATTTTAAGCATGTTGGTGCTCTAAGGACGCTGTCTAACCTGTGTAGAGTGTGTCACTCTCCAGCACTGAATACACAACTTAGAGCTCCTTTCGCCACAGACACGCAAACACATGTTTTTGTGAAAGTCCTACTTCAGGTCACTTGGAAATGTAAGGGTTTCATAGAGAACATGAAATCAATCATGCTTTTGCACTCTGCAAGAGAAATAAATGGCTTTTCTACAAACCAGTCTGAAATTCACTGCAAAAGGCCCTTCTCTTCTGCTTTCTTGAATGTTCTCAACGCATTAGGTGAAAGAGCGTGTTTGAGCAAGAGTGATGCAGGTTGCGATTTCCTGGATTTCAAGTGATTTGGGAAACATAATCCGCGTTTTTCCACATTGTGTAAGAAAGAACATGAGGCCTGCAAGAGATTAAAACAATCCATCCCACAACGCATTCCAGCAGTGAAAACACACGTTTCTACAAAGACCTTGAAGGAGCAAGCAAAAGAGTAGTGGCTGAGTGTTCTTTCAGAGAGAAACACACGCATTTCTTCCTTCTGGAGTGAGTTTCCAGCCAGGAATTCATATGTATTTTGTACTGTGCATAATGTAGCTACCTGCTCGGGAGTTGTGTCATTGAAGCACCTTTCCTACAGGAGCTTATTGCAACATTCATTGTTTGGCTAAGTCCTTTAGGTTTGGTTTTGGAAAGTCTTTCAACTTTGGACAAATCCCGCTTCGTACGAAATATTTTCAGAGTGCTGTTTCCAAGTGTCCACAAAGAGCTGCTGCTTGAAACTGTCCACATGCACATCTCCCATACTGGTGGGCTCGTTTCACTTCCTGGAATTTGGTTTCCTCTTCTTTGCTTGAAATGAGAAGCCTTCATTCAGCATGCTACGCACATCTTGTAGCAGTTTCAATTTTAAGCATGTTGGTGCTCTAAGAACGTTTTTTAACCTATGTAGAGTGTGTCACTCTCCAGCATTGAATACACAACTTAGAGCTCCTTTCGCCACAGACACGCAAACATCTTTTTGGGAAAGTCCTAATTGTGGTCACTTGGAAAAGTAAGGGTTTCATCGAGAACATGAAGACCATCATACTTTTACACCCTGCAACCGAAAGACATGGCTTTTTGTACATGCCAGTCTGAATTTCACTACCAAATGCTCTTCCTGTCTGCTTTCTTGAATGTTCTCAACACATTAGGAGAAAGAGCATGTTTGGGCAAGAGCGATGCAGTGTGTGTTTTTCTGGATTGCAAGTGATTTGGGAAACATACTCCTTGTTTTTCCACATCGTCTAAGAAAGAACATGAGGCTTGCAAGAGACTGAAACAATGCATCCCATAACGTATTCCAGCAGTGAAAACACACGTTTCTACAAAGACTTTGAAGGAGCAAGCAAAAGCCTAGTGGTTGAGTGTTCTTTCAGAGAGAAACACACGCATTTCTTCCTTCTGGAGTGAGTTTCCAGCCTGGAATTCATATGCATTTTGTACTGTGCAGAATGTAGCTACCTGCTCGGGTGTTGTGTCATAGAAACCCCTTTCTTGCAGGAGCTTATTGCAACATTCATTGCTTGGCTAAGTCCTTTAGGGTTGCTTTTGGAAGGTCTTTCAACTTTGGCCAAATCCCGCTTCCTACGAAAGTTTTTCGCAGCGCTGCTTCCAAGTGTCCACAAAGAGCTGCTCCTAGAAACTGTCCACATGCACATGTCCCATACTGGCATGCTCGTTTCACTACCTGGAATTTGGTTTCCTCTTCTTTCTTTGAAATGACAAGCCTTCATTCAGCATGCTACACACATCTTGTAGCAGTTTCTATTTTAAGCATGTTGGTGCTCTAAGGACGCTGTCTAACCTGTGTAGAGTGTGTCACTCTCCAGCACTGAATACACAACTTAGAGCTCCTTTCGCCACAGACACGCAAACACATGTTTTTGTGAAAGTCCTACTTCAGGTCACTTGGAAATGTAAGGGTTTCATAGAGAACATGAAATCAATCATGCTTTTGCACTCTGCAAGAGAAATAAATGGCTTTTCTACAAACCAGTCTGAAATTCACTGCAAAAGGCCCTTCTCTTCTGCTTTCTTGAATGTTCTCAACGCATTAGGTGAAAGAGCGTGTTTGAGCAAGAGTGATGCAGGTTGCGATTTCCTGGATTTCAAGTGATTTGGGAAACATAATCCGCGTTTTTCCACATTGTGTAAGAAAGAACATGAGGCCTGCAAGAGATTAAAACAATCCATCCCACAACGCATTCCAGCAGTGAAAACACACGTTTCTACAAAGACCTTGAAGGAGCAAGCAAAAGAGTAGTGGCTGAGTGTTCTTTCAGAGAGAAACACACGCATTTCTTCCTTCTGGAGTGAGTTTCCAGCCAGGAATTCATATGTATTTTGTACTGTGCATAATGTAGCTACCTGCTCGGGAGTTGTGTCATTGAAGCACCTTTCCTACAGGAGCTTATTGCAACATTCATTGTTTGGCTAAGTCCTTTAGGTTTGGTTTTGGAAAGTCTTTCAACTTTGGACAAATCCCGCTTCGTACGAAATATTTTCAGAGTGCTGTTTCCAAGTGTCCACAAAGAGCTGCTGCTTGAAACTGTCCACATGCACATCTCCCATACTGGTGGGCTCGTTTCACTTCCTGGAATTTGGTTTCCTCTTCTTTGCTTGAAATGAGAAGCCTTCATTCAGCATGCTACGCACATCTTGTAGCAGTTTCAATTTTAAGCATGTTGGTGCTCTAAGAACGTTTTTTAACCTATGTAGAGTGTGTCACTCTCCAGCATTGAATACACAACTTAGAGCTCCTTTCGCCACAGACACGCAAACATCTTTTTGGGAAAGTCCTAATTGTGGTCACTTGGAAAAGTAAGGGTTTCATCGAGAACATGAAGACCATCATACTTTTACACCCTGCAACCGAAAGAAATGGCTTTTTGTACATGCCAGTCTCAATTTCACTACCAAATGCTCTTCCTGTCTGCTTTCTTGAATGTTCTCAACACATTAGGAGAAAGAGCATGTTTGGGCAAGAGCGATGCAGTGTGTGTTTTTCTGGATTGCAAGTGATTTGGGAAACATACTCCTTGTTTTTCCACATCGTCTAAGAAAGAACATGAGGCTTGCAAGAGACTGAAACAATGCATCCCATAACGTATTCCAGCAGTGAAAACACACGTTTCTACAAAGACTTTGAAGGAGCAAGCAAAAGCCTAGTGGTTGAGTGTTCTTTCAGAGAGAAACACACGCATTTCTTCCTTCTGGAGTGAGTTTCCAGCCTGGAATTCATATGCATTTTGTACTGTGCAGAATGTAGCTACCTGCTCGGGTGTTGTGTCATAGAAACCCCTTTCTTGCAGGAGCTTATTGCAACATTCATTGCTTGGCTAAGTCCTTTAGGGTTGCTTTTGGAAGGTCTTTCAACTTTGGCCAAATCCCGCTTCCTACGAAAGTTTTTCGCAGCGCTGCTTCCAAGTGTCCACAAAGAGCTGCTCCTAGAAACTGTCCACATGCACATCTCCCATACTGGCATGCTCGTTTCACTACCTGGAATTTGGTTTCCTCTTCTTTCTTTGAAATGACAAGCCTTCATTCAGCATGCTACACACATCTTGTAGCAGTTTCTATTTTAAGCATGTTGGTGCTCTAAGGACGCTGTCTAACCTGTGTAGAGTGTGTCACTCTCCAGCACTGAATACACAACTTAGAGCTCCTTTCGCCACAGACACGCAAACACATGTTTTTGTGAAAGTCCTACTTCAGGTCACTTGGAAATGTAAGGGTTTCATAGAGAACATGAAATCAATCATGCTTTTGCACTCTGCAAGAGAAATAAATGGCTTTTCTACAAACCAGTCTGAAATTCACTGCAAAAGGCCCTTCTCTTCTGCTTTCTTGAATGTTCTCAACGCATTAGGTGAAAGAGCGTGTTTGAGCAAGAGTGATGCAGGTTGCGATTTCCTGGATTTCAAGTGATTTGGGAAACATAATCCGCGTTTTTCCACATTGTGTAAGAAAGAACATGAGGCCTGCAAGAGATTAAAACAATCCATCCCACAACGCATTCCAGCAGTGAAAACACACGTTTCTACAAAGACCTTGAAGGAGCAAGCAAAAGAGTAGTGGCTGAGTGTTCTTTCAGAGAGAAACACACGCATTTCTTCCTTCTGGAGTGAGTTTCCAGCCAGGAATTCATATGTATTTTGTACTGTGCATAATGTAGCTACCTGCTCGGGAGTTGTGTCATTGAAGCACCTTTCCTACAGGAGCTTATTGCAACATTCATTGTTTGGCTAAGTCCTTTAGGTTTGGTTTTGGAAAGTCTTTCAACTTTGGACAAATCCCGCTTCGTACGAAATATTTTCAGAGTGCTGTTTCCAAGTGTCCACAAAGAGCTGCTGCTTGAAACTGTCCACATGCACATCTCCCATACTGGTGGGCTCGTTTCACTTCCTGGAATTTGGTTTCCTCTTCTTTGCTTGAAATGAGAAGCCTTCATTCAGCATGCTACGCACATCTTGTAGCAGTTTCAATTTTAAGCATGTTGGTGCTCTAAGAACGTTTTTTAACCTATGTAGAGTGTGTCACTCTCCAGCATTGAATACACAACTTAGAGCTCCTTTCGCCACAGACACGCAAACATCTTTTTGGGAAAGTCCTAATTGTGGTCACTTGGAAAAGTAAGGGTTTCATCGAGAACATGAAGACCATCATACTTTTACACCCTGCAACCGAAAGAAATGGCTTTTTGTACATGCCAGTCTCAATTTCACTACCAAATGCTCTTCCTGTCTGCTTTCTTGAATGTTCTCAACACATTAGGAGAAAGAGCATGTTTGGGCAAGAGCGATGCAGTGTGTGTTTTTCTGGATTGCAAGTGATTTGGGAAACATACTCCTTGTTTTTCCACATCGTCTAAGAAAGAACATGAGGCTTGCAAGAGACTGAAACAATGCATCCCATAACGTATTCCAGCAGTGAAAACACACGTTTCTACAAAGACTTTGAAGGAGCAAGCAAAAGCCTAGTGGTTGAGTGTTCTTTCAGAGAGAAACACACGCATTTCTTCCTTCTGGAGTGAGTTTCCAGCCTGGAATTCATATGCATTTTGTACTGTGCAGAATGTAGCTACCTGCTCGGGTGTTGTGTCATAGAAGCCCCTTTCTTGCAGGAGCTTATTGCAACATTCATTGCTTGGCTAAGTCCTTTAGGGTTGCTTTTGGAAGGTCTTTCAACTTTGGCCAAATCCCGCTTCCTACGAAAGTTTTTCGCAGCGCTGCTTCCAAGTGTCCACAAAGAGCTGCTCCTAGAAACTGTCCACATGCACATCTCCCATACTGGCATGCTCGTTTCACTACCTGGAATTTGGTTTCCTCTTCTTTCTTTGAAATGACAAGCCTTCATTCAGCATGCTACACACATCTTGTAGCAGTTTCTATTTTAAGCATGTTGGTGCTCTAAGGACGCTGTCTAACCTGTGTAGAGTGTGTCACTCTCCAGCACTGAATACACAACTTAGAGCTCCTTTCGCCACAGACACGCAAACACATGTTTTTGTGAAAGTCCTACTTCAGGTCACTTGGAAATGTAAGGGTTTCATAGAGAACATGAAATCAATCATGCTTTTGCACTCTGCAAGAGAAATAAATGGCTTTTCTACAAACCAGTCTGAAATTCACTGCAAAAGGCCCTTCTCTTCTGCTTTCTTGAATGTTCTCAACGCATTAGGTGAAAGAGCGTGTTTGAGCAAGAGTGATGCAGGTTGCGATTTCCTGGATTTCAAGTGATTTGGGAAACATAATCCGCGTTTTTCCACATTGTGTAAGAAAGAACATGAGGCCTGCAAGAGATTAAAACAATCCATCCCACAACGCATTCCAGCAGTGAAAACACACGTTTCTACAAAGACCTTGAAGGAGCAAGCAAAAGAGTAGTGGCTGAGTGTTCTTTCAGAGAGAAACACACGCATTTCTTCCTTCTGGAGTGAGTTTCCAGCCAGGAATTCATATGTATTTTGTACTGTGCATAATGTAGCTACCTGCTCGGGAGTTGTGTCATTGAAGCACCTTTCCTACAGGAGCTTATTGCAACATTCATTGTTTGGCTAAGTCCTTTAGGTTTGGTTTTGGAAAGTCTTTCAACTTTGGACAAATCCCGCTTCGTACGAAATATTTTCAGAGTGCTGTTTCCAAGTGTCCACAAAGAGCTGCTGCTTGAAACTGTCCACATGCACATCTCCCATACTGGTGGGCTCGTTTCACTTCCTGGAATTTGGTTTCCTCTTCTTTGCTTGAAATGAGAAGCCTTCATTCAGCATGCTACGCACATCTTGTAGCAGTTTCAATTTTAAGCATGTTGGTGCTCTAAGAACGTTTTTTAACCTATGTAGAGTGTGTCACTCTCCAGCATTGAATACACAACTTAGAGCTCCTTTCGCCACAGACACGCAAACATCTTTTTGGGAAAGTCCTAATTGTGGTCACTTGGAAAAGTAAGGGTTTCATCGAGAACATGAAGACCATCATACTTTTACACCCTGCAACCGAAAGAAATGGCTTTTTGTACATGCCAGTCTCAATTTCACTACCAAATGCTCTTCCTGTCTGCTTTCTTGAATGTTCTCAACACATTAGGAGAAAGAGCATGTTTGGGCAAGAGCGATGCAGTGTGTGTTTTTCTGGATTGCAAGTGATTTGGGAAACATACTCCTTGTTTTTCCACATCGTCTAAGAAAGAACATGAGGCTTGCAAGAGACTGAAACAATGCATCCCATAACGTATTCCAGCAGTGAAAACACGCGTTTCTACAAAGACTTTGAAGGAGCAAGCAAAAGCCTAGTGGTTGAGTGTTCTTTCAGAGAGAAACACACGCATTTCTTCCTTCTGGAGTGAGTTTCCAGCCTGGAATTCATATGCATTTTGTACTGTGCAGAATGTAGCTACCTGCTCGGGTGTTGTGTCATAGAAGCCCCTTTCTTGCAGGAGCTTATTGCAACATTCATTGCTTGGCTAAGTCCTTTAGGGTTGCTTTTGGAAGGTCTTTCAACTTTGGCCAAATCCCGCTTCCTACGAAAGTTTTTCGCAGCGCTGCTTCCAAGTGTCCACAAAGAGCTGCTCCTAGAAACTGTCCACATGCACATCTCCCATACTGGCATGCTCGTTTCACTACCTGGAATTTGGTTTCCTCTTCTTTCTTTGAAATGACAAGCCTTCATTCAGCATGCTACACACATCTTGTAGCAGTTTCTATTTTAAGCATGTTGGTGCTCTAAGGACGCTGTCTAACCTGTGTAGAGTGTGTCACTCTCCAGCACTGAATACACAACTTAGAGCTCCTTTCGCCACAGACACGCAAACACATGTTTTTGTGAAAGTCCTACTTCAGGTCACTTGGAAATGTAAGGGTTTCATAGAGAACATGAAATCAATCATGCTTTTGCACTCTGCAAGAGAAATAAATGGCTTTTCTACAAACCAGTCTGAAATTCACTGCAAAAGGCCCTTCTCTTCTGCTTTCTTGAATGTTCTCAACGCATTAGGTGAAAGAGCGTGTTTGAGCAAGAGTGATGCAGGTTGCGATTTCCTGGATTTCAAGTGATTTGGGAAACATAATCCGCGTTTTTCCACATTGTGTAAGAAAGAACATGAGGCCTGCAAGAGATTAAAACAATCCATCCCACAACGCATTCCAGCAGTGAAAACACACGTTTCTACAAAGACCTTGAAGGAGCAAGCAAAAGAGTAGTGGCTGAGTGTTCTTTCAGAGAGAAACACACGCATTTCTTCCTTCTGGAGTGAGTTTCCAGCCAGGAATTCATATGTATTTTGTACTGTGCATAATGTAGCTACCTGCTCGGGAGTTGTGTCATTGAAGCACCTTTCCTACAGGAGCTTATTGCAACATTCATTGTTTGGCTAAGTCCTTTAGGTTTGGTTTTGGAAAGTCTTTCAACTTTGGACAAATCCCGCTTCGTACGAAATATTTTCAGAGTGCTGTTTCCAAGTGTCCACAAAGAGCTGCTGCTTGAAACTGTCCACATGCACATCTCCCATACTGGTGGGCTCGTTTCACTTCCTGGAATTTGGTTTCCTCTTCTTTGCTTGAAATGAGAAGCCTTCATTCAGCATGCTACGCACATCTTGTAGCAGTTTCAATTTTAAGCATGTTGGTGCTCTAAGAACGTTTTTTAACCTATGTAGAGTGTGTCACTCTCCAGCATTGAATACACAACTTAGAGCTCCTTTCGCCACAGACACGCAAACATCTTTTTGGGAAAGTCCTAATTGTGGTCACTTGGAAAAGTAAGGGTTTCATCGAGAACATGAAGACCATCATACTTTTACACCCTGCAACCGAAAGAAATGGCTTTTTGTACATGCCAGTCTCAATTTCACTACCAAATGCTCTTCCTGTCTGCTTTCTTGAATGTTCTCAACACATTAGGAGAAAGAGCATGTTTGGGCAAGAGCGATGCAGTGTGTGTTTTTCTGGATTGCAAGTGATTTGGGAAACATACTCCTTGTTTTTCCACATCGTCTAAGAAAGAACATGAGGCTTGCAAGAGACTGAAACAATGCATCCCATAACGTATTCCAGCAGTGAAAACACACGTTTCTACAAAGACTTTGAAGGAGCAAGCAAAAGCCTAGTGGTTGAGTGTTCTTTCAGAGAGAAACACACGCATTTCTTCCTTCTGGAGTGAGTTTCCAGCCTGGAATTCATATGCATTTTGTACTGTGCAGAATGTAGCTACCTGCTCGGGTGTTGTGTCATAGAAGCCCCTTTCTTGCAGGAGCTTATTGCAACATTCATTGCTTGGCTAAGTCCTTTAGGGTTGCTTTTGGAAGGTCTTTCAACTTTGGCCAAATCCCGCTTCCTACGAAAGTTTTTCGCAGCGCTGCTTCCAAGTGTCCACAAAGAGCTGCTCCTAGAAACTGTCCACATGCACATCTCCCATACTGGCATGCTCGTTTCACTACCTGGAATTTGGTTTCCTCTTCTTTCTTTGAAATGACAAGCCTTCATTCAGCATGCTACACACATCTTGTAGCAGTTTCTATTTTAAGCATGTTGGTGCTCTAAGGACGCTGTCTAACCTGTGTAGAGTGTGTCACTCTCCAGCACTGAATACACAACTTAGAGCTCCTTTCGCCACAGACACGCAAACACATGTTTTTGTGAAAGTCCTACTTCAGGTCACTTGGAAATGTAAGGGTTTCATAGAGAACATGAAATCAATCATGCTTTTGCACTCTGCAAGAGAAATAAATGGCTTTTCTACAAACCAGTCTGAAATTCACTGCAAAAGGCCCTTCTCTTCTGCTTTCTTGAATGTTCTCAACGCATTAGGTGAAAGAGCGTGTTTGAGCAAGAGTGATGCAGGTTGCGATTTCCTGGATTTCAAGTGATTTGGGAAACATAATCCGCGTTTTTCCACATTGTGTAAGAAAGAACATGAGGCCTGCAAGAGATTAAAACAATCCATCCCACAACGCATTCCAGCAGTGAAAACACACGTTTCTACAAAGACCTTGAAGGAGCAAGCAAAAGAGTAGTGGCTGAGTGTTCTTTCAGAGAGAAACACACGCATTTCTTCCTTCTGGAGTGAGTTTCCAGCCAGGAATTCATATGTATTTTGTACTGTGCATAATGTAGCTACCTGCTCGGGAGTTGTGTCATTGAAGCACCTTTCCTACAGGAGCTTATTGCAACATTCATTGTTTGGCTAAGTCCTTTAGGTTTGGTTTTGGAAAGTCTTTCAACTTTGGACAAATCCCGCTTCGTACGAAATATTTTCAGAGTGCTGTTTCCAAGTGTCCACAAAGAGCTGCTGCTTGAAACTGTCCACATGCACATCTCCCATACTGGTGGGCTCGTTTCACTTCCTGGAATTTGGTTTCCTCTTCTTTGCTTGAAATGAGAAGCCTTCATTCAGCATGCTACGCACATCTTGTAGCAGTTTCAATTTTAAGCATGTTGGTGCTCTAAGAACGTTTTTTAACCTATGTAGAGTGTGTCACTCTCCAGCATTGAATACACAACTTAGAGCTCCTTTCGCCACAGACACGCAAACATCTTTTTGGGAAAGTCCTAATTGTGGTCACTTGGAAAAGTAAGGGTTTCATCGAGAACATGAAGACCATCATACTTTTACACCCTGCAACCGAAAGAAATGGCTTTTTGTACATGCCAGTCTCAATTTCACTACCAAATGCTCTTCCTGTCTGCTTTCTTGAATGTTCTCAACACATTAGGAGAAAGAGCATGTTTGGGCAAGAGCGATGCAGTGTGTGTTTTTCTGGATTGCAAGTGATTTGGGAAACATACTCCTTGTTTTTCCACATCGTCTAAGAAAGAACATGAGGCTTGCAAGAGACTGAAACAATGCATCCCATAACGTATTCCAGCAGTGAAAACACGCGTTTCTACAAAGACTTTGAAGGAGCAAGCAAAAGCCTAGTGGTTGAGTGTTCTTTCAGAGAGAAACACACGCATTTCTTCCTTCTGGAGTGAGTTTCCAGCCTGGAATTCATATGCATTTTGTACTGTGCAGAATGTAGCTACCTGCTCGGGTGTTGTGTCATAGAAGCCCCTTTCTTGCAGGAGCTTATTGCAACATTCATTGCTTGGCTAAGTCCTTTAGGGTTGCTTTTGGAAGGTCTTTCAACTTTGGCCAAATCCCGCTTCCTACGAAAGTTTTTCGCAGCGCTGCTTCCAAGTGTCCACAAAGAGCTGCTCCTAGAAACTGTCCACATGCACATCTCCCATACTGGCATGCTCGTTTCACTACCTGGAATTTGGTTTCCTCTTCTTTCTTTGAAATGACAAGCCTTCATTCAGCATGCTACACACATCTTGTAGCAGTTTCTATTTTAAGCATGTTGGTGCTCTAAGGACGCTGTCTAACCTGTGTAGAGTGTGTCACTCTCCAGCACTGAATACACAACTTAGAGCTCCTTTCGCCACAGACACGCAAACACATGTTTTTGTGAAAGTCCTACTTCAGGTCACTTGGAAATGTAAGGGTTTCATAGAGAACATGAAATCAATCATGCTTTTGCACTCTGCAAGAGAAATAAATGGCTTTTCTACAAACCAGTCTGAAATTCACTGCAAAAGGCCCTTCTCTTCTGCTTTCTTGAATGTTCTCAACGCATTAGGTGAAAGAGCGTGTTTGAGCAAGAGTGATGCAGGTTGCGATTTCCTGGATTTCAAGTGATTTGGGAAACATAATCCGCGTTTTTCCACATTGTGTAAGAAAGAACATGAGGCCTGCAAGAGATTAAAACAATCCATCCCACAACGCATTCCAGCAGTGAAAACACACGTTTCTACAAAGACCTTGAAGGAGCAAGCAAAAGAGTAGTGGCTGAGTGTTCTTTCAGAGAGAAACACACGCATTTCTTCCTTCTGGAGTGAGTTTCCAGCCAGGAATTCATATGTATTTTGTACTGTGCATAATGTAGCTACCTGCTCGGGAGTTGTGTCATTGAAGCACCTTTCCTACAGGAGCTTATTGCAACATTCATTGTTTGGCTAAGTCCTTTAGGTTTGGTTTTGGAAAGTCTTTCAACTTTGGACAAATCCCGCTTCGTACGAAATATTTTCAGAGTGCTGTTTCCAAGTGTCCACAAAGAGCTGCTGCTTGAAACTGTCCACATGCACATCTCCCATACTGGTGGGCTCGTTTCACTTCCTGGAATTTGGTTTCCTCTTCTTTGCTTGAAATGAGAAGCCTTCATTCAGCATGCTACGCACATCTTGTAGCAGTTTCAATTTTAAGCATGTTGGTGCTCTAAGAACGTTTTTTAACCTATGTAGAGTGTGTCACTCTCCAGCATTGAATACACAACTTAGAGCTCCTTTCGCCACAGACACGCAAACATCTTTTTGGGAAAGTCCTAATTGTGGTCACTTGGAAAAGTAAGGGTTTCATCGAGAACATGAAGACCATCATACTTTTACACCCTGCAACCGAAAGAAATGGCTTTTTGTACATGCCAGTCTCAATTTCACTACCAAATGCTCTTCCTGTCTGCTTTCTTGAATGTTCTCAACACATTAGGAGAAAGAGCATGTTTGGGCAAGAGCGATGCAGTGTGTGTTTTTCTGGATTGCAAGTGATTTGGGAAACATACTCCTTGTTTTTCCACATCGTCTAAGAAAGAACATGAGGCTTGCAAGAGACTGAAACAATGCATCCCATAACGTATTCCAGCAGTGAAAACACGCGTTTCTACAAAGACTTTGAAGGAGCAAGCAAAAGCCTAGTGGTTGAGTGTTCTTTCAGAGAGAAACACACGCATTTCTTCCTTCTGGAGTGAGTTTCCAGCCTGGAATTCATATGCATTTTGTACTGTGCAGAATGTAGCTACCTGCTCGGGTGTTGTGTCATAGAAGCCCCTTTCTTGCAGGAGCTTATTGCAACATTCATTGCTTGGCTAAGTCCTTTAGGGTTGCTTTTGGAAGGTCTTTCAACTTTGGCCAAATCCCGCTTCCTACGAAAGTTTTTCGCAGCGCTGCTTCCAAGTGTCCACAAAGAGCTGCTCCTAGAAACTGTCCACATGCACATCTCCCATACTGGCATGCTCGTTTCACTACCTGGAATTTGGTTTCCTCTTCTTTCTTTGAAATGACAAGCCTTCATTCAGCATGCTACACACATCTTGTAGCAGTTTCTATTTTAAGCATGTTGGTGCTCTAAGGACGCTGTCTAACCTGTGTAGAGTGTGTCACTCTCCAGCACTGAATACACAACTTAGAGCTCCTTTCGCCACAGACACGCAAACACATGTTTTTGTGAAAGTCCTACTTCAGGTCACTTGGAAATGTAAGGGTTTCATAGAGAACATGAAATCAATCATGCTTTTGCACTCTGCAAGAGAAATAAATGGCTTTTCTACAAACCAGTCTGAAATTCACTGCAAAAGGCCCTTCTCTTCTGCTTTCTTGAATGTTCTCAACGCATTAGGTGAAAGAGCGTGTTTGAGCAAGAGTGATGCAGGTTGCGATTTCCTGGATTTCAAGTGATTTGGGAAACATAATCCGCGTTTTTCCACATTGTGTAAGAAAGAACATGAGGCCTGCAAGAGATTAAAACAATCCATCCCACAACGCATTCCAGCAGTGAAAACACACGTTTCTACAAAGACCTTGAAGGAGCAAGCAAAAGAGTAGTGGCTGAGTGTTCTTTCAGAGAGAAACACACGCATTTCTTCCTTCTGGAGTGAGTTTCCAGCCAGGAATTCATATGTATTTTGTACTGTGCATAATGTAGCTACCTGCTCGGGAGTTGTGTCATTGAAGCACCTTTCCTACAGGAGCTTATTGCAACATTCATTGTTTGGCTAAGTCCTTTAGGTTTGGTTTTGGAAAGTCTTTCAACTTTGGACAAATCCCGCTTCGTACGAAATATTTTCAGAGTGCTGTTTCCAAGTGTCCACAAAGAGCTGCTGCTTGAAACTGTCCACATGCACATCTCCCATACTGGTGGGCTCGTTTCACTTCCTGGAATTTGGTTTCCTCTTCTTTGCTTGAAATGAGAAGCCTTCATTCAGCATGCTACGCACATCTTGTAGCAGTTTCAATTTTAAGCATGTTGGTGCTCTAAGAACGTTTTTTAACCTATGTAGAGTGTGTCACTCTCCAGCATTGAATACACAACTTAGAGCTCCTTTCGCCACAGACACGCAAACATCTTTTTGGGAAAGTCCTAATTGTGGTCACTTGGAAAAGTAAGGGTTTCATCGAGAACATGAAGACCATCATACTTTTACACCCTGCAACCGAAAGAAATGGCTTTTTGTACATGCCAGTCTGAATTTCACTACCAAATGCTCTTCCTGTCTGCTTTCTTGAATGTTCTCAACACATTAGGAGAAAGAGCATGTTTGGGCAAGAGCGATGCAGTGTGTGTTTTTCTGGATTGCAAGTGATTTGGGAAACATACTCCTTGTTTTTCCACATCGTCTAAGAAAGAACATGAGGCTTGCAAGAGACTGAAACAATGCATCCCATAACGTATTCCAGCAGTGAAAACACGCGTTTCTACAAAGACTTTGAAGGAGCAAGCAAAAGCCTAGTGGTTGAGTGTTCTTTCAGAGAGAAACACACGCATTTCTTCCTTCTGGAGTGAGTTTCCAGCCTGGAATTCATATGCATTTTGTACTGTGCAGAATGTAGCTACTTGCTCGGGAGTTGTGTCATTGAAGCACCTTTCCAGCAGGAGCTTATTGCAACATTCATTTTTGGGCTAAGTCCTTTAGGGTAGGTTTTGGAAGATCTTTCAACTTTGGCCAAATCCCGCTTCCTACGAAATTTTTTCACAGCGCTGTTTCCATGTGTCCACAAGGAGCTGCTGCTTGAAACTGTCCACATGCACATCTCCCATACTGGCATGCTCGTTTCACTACCTGGAATTTGGTTTCCTCTTCTTTCTTTGAAATGACAAGGCTTCATTCAGCATGCTACACACATCGTGTAGCAGTTTGAATTTTAAGGATGTTGGTGCTCTAAGAACGCTGTCTGACCTGTGTAGAGTGTGTCACTCTACAGCACTGAATACACAACTTAGAGCTCCTTTCATCACAGACAGGCAAACACATCTTTTTGGGAAAGTCGTACTACAGGTCACTTGGAAATGTAAGGATTTCATCGAGAACATGAAGACCATCATGCTTTTACAACCTGCAACCGAAAGAAATGGCTTTTTCTACATGCCAGTCTGAATTTCACTACAAAATGCTCTTCCTTTCTGCTTTCTTGAATGTTCTCAACGCATTAGGAGAAAGGGCATGTTTGGGCAAGAGTGATGCGGTGTGTGTTTTTCTGGATTGCAAGTGATTTGGGAAACATACTCCTTGTTTTTCCACATCGTCTAAGAAAGAACATGAGGCTTGCAAGAGATTGAAACAATGCATCCCAAAACGTATTCCAGCAGTGAAAACACACGTTTCTACAAAGACTTTGAAGGAGCAAGCAAAAGAATAGTGGCTGAGTGTTCTTTCAGAGAGAAACACACGCATTTCTTCCTTCTGGAGTGTGTTTTCAGCCAGGTATTCATACGCATTTTTACTGTGCAGAATGTAGCTACATGCTCCGGAGTTGTGTCATTGAAGCACCTTTCCAGCAGGAGCTTATTGCAACATTCATTTTTGGGCTAAGTCCTTTAGGGTAGGTTTTGGAAGATCTTTCAACTTTGGCCAAATCCCGCTTCCTAGGAAATTTTTTCACAGCGCTGTTTCCAAGTGTCCACAAGGAGCTGCTGCTTGAGACTGTCCACATGCACAAGCCCCATACTGGCATGCTCGTTTCAATACCTGGAATTTGGTTTCCTCTTCTTTCTTTGAAATGACAAGGCTTCATTCAGCATGCAACACACATCTTGTAGCAGTTTCAATTTTAAGCATGTTGGTGCTCTAAGAACGCTGTCTAACCTGTGTAGAGTGTGTCACTCTCCAGCACTGAATACACAACTTAGAGCTCCTTTCACCACAGACACGCAAACGCATGTTTTTGTGAAAGTCCGACTTCAGGTCACTTGGAAATGTCAGGGTTTCATTGCGAACATGAAGTCAATCATGCTTTTGCACTCTGCAACCGAAAGAAATGGCTTTTTGTACATACCAGTGTGAAATTCACTGCAAAAGGCCCTTCTTTTCTGCTTTCTTGAATGTTCTCAATGCATTAGGTGAAAGAGCGTGTTTGAGCAACAGTGATGCAGGGTGCGTTTTCCTGGATTTCAAGAGATTTGGGAAACATAATCCGCGTTTTTCCACATTGTGTAAGAAAGAACATGAGGATTGCAAGAGATTGAAACAATGCATCCGAAAACGTATTCCAGCAGTGAATACACACGTTTCAACAAAGACTTTGAAGGAGCAAGCAAAAGAATAGTGGCTGAGTGTTCTTTCAGAGAGAAACACACGCATTTCTTCCTTCTGGAGTGAGTTTCCAGCCAAGAATTCATATGCATTTTGTACTGTGCAGAATGTAGCTACCTGTTCGGGTGTTGTGTCATAGAAGCCCCTTTCTTGCAGGAGCTTTTGCAACATTCATTGCTTGGCTAAGTCCTTTAGGGTTGCTTTTGGAAGGTCTTTCAACTTTGGCCAAATCCCGCTTCCTACGAAATTTTTTCGCAGCGCTGCTTCCAAGTGTCCACAAAGAGCTGCTCCTAGAAACTGTCCACATGCACATCTCCCATACTGGCATGCTCGTTTCACTACCTGGAATTTGGTTTCCTCTTCTTTCTTTGAAATGACAAGCCTTCATTCAGCATGCTACACACATCTTGTAGCAGTTTCTATTTTAAGCATGTTGGTGCTCTAAGGACGCTGTCTAACCTGTGTAGAGTGTGTCACTCTCCAGCACTGAATACACAACCTAGAGCTCCTTTCGCCACAGACACGCAAACACATGTTTTTGTGAAAGTCCTACTTCAGGTCACTTGGAAATGTAAGGGTTTCATAGAGAACATGAAATCAATCATGCTTTTGCACTCTGCAAGAGAAATAAATGGCTTTTCTACAAACCAGTCTGAAATTCACTGCAAAACTCCCTTCTCTTCTGCTTTCTTGAATGTTCTCAACGCATTAGGTGAAAGAGCGTGTTTGAGCAAGAGTGATGCAGGTTGCGATTTCCTGGATTTCAAGTGATTTGGGAAACATAATCCGCGTTTTTCCACATTGTGTAAGAAAGAACATGAGGCCTGCAAGAGATTAAAACAATCCATCCCACAACGCATTCCAGCAGTGAAAACACACGTTTCTACAAAGACCTTGAAGGAGCAAGCAAAAGAGTAGTGGCTGAGTGTTCTTTCAGAGAGAAACACACGCATTTCTTCCTTCTGGAGTGAGTTTCCAGCCAGGAATTCATATGTATTTTGTACTGTGCATAATGTAGCTACCTGCTCGGGAGTTGTGTCATTGAAGCACCTTTCCTACAGGAGCTTATTGCAACATTCATTGTTTGGCTAAGTCCTTTAGGTTTGGTTTTGGAAAGTCTTTCAACTTTGGACAAATCCCGCTTCGTACGAAATATTTTCAGAGTGCTGTTTCCAAGTGTCCACAAAGAGCTGCTGCTTGAAACTGTCCACATGCACATCTCCCATACTGGTGGGCTCGTTTCACTTCCTGGAATTTGGTTTCCTCTTCTTTGCTTGAAATGAGAAGCCTTCATTCAGCATGCTACGCACATCTTGTAGCAGTTTCAATTTTAAGCATGTTGGTGCTCTAAGAACGTTTTTTAACCTATGTAGAGTGTGTCACTCTCCAGCATTGAATACACAACTTAGAGCTCCTTTCGCCACAGACACGCAAACATCTTTTTGGGAAAGTCCTAATTGTGGTCACTTGGAAAAGTAAGGGTTTCATCGAGAACATGAAGACCATCATACTTTTACACCCTGCAACCGAAAGAAATGGCTTTTTGTACATGCCAGTCTGAATTTCACTACCAAATGCTCTTCCTTTCTGCTTTCTTGAATGTTCTCAACACATTTGGAGAAAGAGCATGTTTGGGCAAGAGCGATGCAGTGTGTGTTTTTCTGGATTGCAAGTGATTTGGGAAACATACTCCTTGTTTTTCCACATCGTCTAAGAAAGAACATGAGGCTTGCAAGAGACTGAAACAATGCATCCCATAACGTATTCCAGCAGTGAAAACACACGTTTCTACAAAGACTTTGAAGGAGCAAGCAAAAGCCTAGTGGTTGAGTGTTCTTTCAGAGAGAAACACATGCATTTCTTCCTTCTGGAGTGAGTTTCCAGCCAAGAATTCATATGCATTTTGTACTGTGCAGAATGTAGCTACCTGTTCGGGAGTTGTGTCATAGAAGCACCTTTCTTGCAGGAGCTTATTGCAACATTCATTGTTTGGCTAAGTCCTTTAGGGTTGGTTTTGGAAAGTCTTTCAACTTTGGACAAATCCCGCTTCCTACGAAATATTTTCAGAGTGCTGTTTCCAAGTGTCCACAAAGAGCTGCTGCTTGAAACTGTCCACATGCACATCTCCCATACTGGTGGGCTCGTTTCACTTCCTGGAATTTGGTTTCCTCTTCTTTGCTTGAAATGAGAAGCCTTCATTCAGCATGCTACGCACATCTTGTAGCAGTTTCAATTTTAAGCATGTTGGTGCTCTAAGAACGTTTTTTAACCTATGTAGAGTGTGTCACTCTCCAGCATTGAATACACAACTTAGAGCTCCTTTCGCCACAGGCACGCAAACATCTTTTTGGGAAAGTCCTAATTGTGGTCACTTGGAAAAGTAAGGGTTTCATCGAGAACATGAAGACCATCATACTTTTACGCCCTGCAACCGAAAGAAATGGCTTTTTGTACATGCCAGTCTGAATTTCACTACCAAATGCTCTTCCTTTCTGCTTTCTTGAATTTTCTCAACGCATTAGGAGAAAGAGCGTAGTTGAGCAAGGCTGATGCAGTGTGCGTTTTCCTGGATTTCAAGTGATTTGGGAAACATAATCCGCGTTTTTCCACATTGTATAAGAAACAACATGAGGATTGGAAGAGATTGAAACAATGTATCCCAAAATGTATTCCACCAGTGAAAACACACGTTTCTACAAAGACTTTGAAGGAGCAAGCAAAAGAATAGTGGCTGAGTGTTCTTTCAGAGAGAAACACACGCATTTCTTCCTTCTGGAGTGAGTTTCCAGCCAGGTATTCATACGCATTTTTACTGTGCAGAATGTAGCTACTTGCTCGGGAGTTGTGTCATTGAAGCACCTTTCCAGCAGGAGCTTATTGCAACATTCATTTTTGGGCTAAGTCCTTTAGGGTAGGTTTTGGAAGATCTTTCAACTTTGGCCAAATCCCGCTTCCTACGAAATTTTTTCACAGCGCTGTTTCCATGTGTCCACAAGGAGCTGCTGCTTGAAACTGTCCACATGCACATCTCCCATACTGGCATGCTCGTTTCACTACCTGGAATTTGGTTTCCTCTTCTTTCTTTGAAATGACAAGGCTTCATTCAGCATGCTACACACATCGTGTAGCAGTTTGAATTTTAAGGATGTTGGTGCTCTAAGAACGCTGTCTAACCTGTGTAGAGTGTGTCACTCTACAGCACTGAATACACAACTTAGAGCTCCTTTCATCACAGACAGGCAAACACATCTTTTTGGGAAAGTCGTACTACAGGTCACTTGGAAATGTAAGGATTTCATCGAGAACATGAAGACCATCATGCTTTTACAACCTGCAACCCAAAGAAATGGCTTTTTCTACATGCCAGTCTGAATTTCACTACAAAATGCTCTTCCTTTCTGCTTTCTTGAATGTTCTCAACGCATTAGGAGAAAGGGCATGTTTGGGCAAGAGTGATGCGGTGTGTGTTTTTCTGGATTGCAAGTGATTTGGGAAACATACTCCTTGTTTTTCCACATCGTCTAAGAAAGAACATGAGGCTTGCAAGAGATTGAAACAATGCATCCCAAAACGTATTCCAGCAGTGAAAACACACGTTTCTACAAAGACTTTGAAGGAGCAAGCAAAAGAATAGTGGCTGAGTGTTCTTTCAGAGAGAAACACACGCATTTCTTCCTTCTGGAGTGTGTTTTCAGCCAGGTATTCATACGCATTTTTACTGTGCAGAATGTAGCTACATGCTCCGGAGTTGTGTCATTGAAGCACCTTTCCAGCAGGAGCTTATTGCAACATTCATTTTTGGGCTAAGTCCTTTAGGGTAGGTTTTGGAAGATCTTTCAACTTTGGCCAAATCCCGCTTCCTAGGAAATTTTTTCACAGCGCTGTTTCCAAGTGTCCACAAGGAGCTGCTGCTTGAGACTGTCCACATGCACAAGCCCCATACTGGCATGCTCGTTTCAATACCTGGAATTTGGTTTCCTCTTCTTTTTTTGAAATGACAAGGCTTCATTCAGCATGCAACACACATCTTGTAGCAGTTTCAATTTTAAGCATGTTGGTGCTCTAAGAACGCTGTCTAACCTGTGTAGAGTGTGTCACTCTCCAGCACTGAATACACAACTTAGAGCTCCTTTCACCACAGACACGCAAACGCATGTTTTTTGAAAGTCCGACTTCAGGTCACTTGGAAATGTCAGGGTTTCATTGCGAACATGAAGTCAATCATGCTTTTGCACTCTGCAACCGAAAGAAATGGCTTTTTGTACATACCAGTGTGAAATTCACTGCAAAAGGCCCTTCTTTTCTGCTTTCTTGAATGTTCTCAATGCATTAGGTGAAAGAGCGTGTTTGAGCAACAGTGATGCAGGGTGCGTTTTCCTGGATTTCAAGAGATTTGGGAAACATAATCCGCGTTTTTCCACATTGTGTAAGAAAGAACATGAGGCTTGCAAGAGATTGAAACAATGCATCCGAAAACGTATTCCAGCAGTGAATACACACGTTTCAACAAAGACTTTGAAGGAGCAAGCAAAAGAATAGTGGCTGAGTGTTCTTTCAGAGAGAAACACACGCATTTCTTCCTTCTGGAGTGAGTTTCCAGCCTGGAATTCATATGCATTTTGTACTGTGCAGAATGTAGCTACCTGCTCGGGTGTTGTGTCATAGAAGCCCCTTTCTTGCAGGAGCTTTTGCAACATTCATTGCTTGGCTAAGTCCTTTAGGGTTGCTTTTGGAAGGTCTTTCAACTTTGGCCAAATCCCGCTTCCTACGAAATTTTTTCGCAGCGCTGCTTCCAAGTGTCCACAAAGAGCTGCTCCTAGAAACTGTCCACATGCACATCTCCCATACTGGCATGCTCGTTTCACTACCTGGAATTTGGTTTCCTCTTCTTTCTTTGAAATGACAAGCCTTCATTCAGCATGCTACACACATCTTGTAGCAGTTTCTATTTTAAGCATGTTGGTGCTCTAAGGACGCTGTCTAACCTGTGTAGAGTGTGTCACTCTCCAGCACTGAATACACAACCTAGAGCTCCTTTCGCCACAGACACGCAAACACATGTTTTTGTGAAAGTCCTACTTCAGGTCACTTGGAAATGTAAGGGTTTCATAGAGAACATGAAATCAATCATGCTTTTGCACTCTGCAAGAGAAATAAATGGCTTTTCTACAAACCAGTCTGAAATTCACTGCAAAAGGCCCTTCTCTTCTGCTTTCTTGAATGTTCTCAACGCATTAGGTGAAAGAGCGTGTTTGAGCAAGAGTGATGCAGGTTGCGATTTCCTGGATTTCAAGTGATTTGGGAAACATAATCCGCGTTTTTCCACATTGTGTAAGAAAGAACATGAGGCCTGCAAGAGATTAAAACAATCCATCCCACAACGCATTCCAGCAGTGAAAACACACGTTTCTACAAAGACCTTGAAGGAGCAAGCAAAAGAGTAGTGGCTGAGTGTTCTTTCAGAGAGAAACACACGCATTTCTTCCTTCTGGAGTGAGTTTCCAGCCAGGAATTCATATGTATTTTGTACTGTGCATAATGTAGCTACCTGCTCGGGAGTTGTGTCATTGAAGCACCTTTCCTACAGGAGCTTATTGCAACATTCATTGTTTGGCTAAGTCCTTTAGGTTTGGTTTTGGAAAGTCTTTCAACTTTGGACAAATCCCGCTTCGTACGAAATATTTTCAGAGTGCTGTTTCCAAGTGTCCACAAAGAGCTGCTGCTTGAAACTGTCCACATGCACATCTCCCATACTGGTGGGCTCGTTTCACTTCCTGGAATTTGATTTCCTCTTCTTTGCTTGAAATGAGAAGCCTTCATTCAGCATGCTACGCACATCTTGTAGCAGTTTCAATTTTAAGCATGTTGGTGCTCTAAGAACGTTTTTTAACCTATGTAGAGTGTGTCACTCTCCAGCATTGAATACACAACTTAGAGCTCCTTTCGCCACAGGCACGCAAACATCTTTTTGGGAAAGTCCTAATTGTGGTCACTTGGAAAAGTAAGGGTTTCATCGAGAACATGAAGACCATCATACTTTTACACCCTGCAACCGAAAGAAATGGCTTTTTGTACATGCCAGTCTGAATTTCACTACCAAATGCTCTTCCTTTCTGCTTTCTTGAATGTTCTCAACACATTAGGAGAAAGAGCATGTTTGGGCAAGAGCGATGCAGTGTGTGTTTTTCTGGATTGCAAGTGATTTGGGAAACATACTCCTTGTTTTTCCACATCGTCTAAGAAAGAACATGAGGCTTGCAAGAGACTGAAACAATGCATCCCATAACGTATTCCAGCAGTGAAAACACACGTTTCTACAAAGACTTTGAAGGAGCAAGCAAAAGCCTAGTGGTTGAGTGTTCTTTCAGAGAGAAACACACGCATTTCTTCCTTCTGGAGTGAGTTTCCAGCCAAGAATTCATATGCATTTTGTACTGTGCAGAATGTAGCTATCTGCTCGGGGGTTGTGTCATTGAAGCACCTTTCCAGCAGGAGCTTATTGCAACATTCATTTTTGGGCTAAGTCCTTTAGGGTAGGTTTTGGAAGATCTTTCAACTTTGGCCAAATCCCGCTTCCTACGAAATTTTTTCACAGCGCTGTTTCCATGTGTCTACAAGGAGCTGCTGCTTGAAACTGTCCACATGCACATCTCCCATACTGGCATGCTCGTTTCACTACCTGGAATTTGGTTTCCTCTTCTTTCTTTGAAATGACAAGCCTTCTTTCTGCATGCTACACACATCGTGTAGCAGTTTGAATTTTAAGGATGTTGGTGCTCTAAGAACGCTGTCTAACCTGTGTAGAGTGTGTCACTCTACAGCACTGAATACACAACTTAGAGCTCCTTTCATCACAGACACGCAAACACATCTTTTTGGAAAAGTCGTACTACAGGTCACTTGGAAATGTAAGGATTTCATCGAGAACATGAAGACGATCATGCTTTTACAACCTGCAACCGAAAGAAATGGCTTTTTCTACATGCCAGTCTGAATTTCAGTACAAAATGCTCTTCCTTTCTGCTTTCTTGAATGTTCTCAACGCATTAGGAGAAAGAGCATGTTTGGGCAAGAGTGATGCAGTGTGTGTTTTTCTGGATTGCAAGTGATTTGGGAAACATACTCCTTGTTTTTCCACATCGTCTAAGAAAGAACATGAGGCTTGCAAGAGATTGAAACAATGCATCCCAAAACGTATTCCAGCAGTGTAAACACACGTTTCTACAAAGACTTTGAAGGAGCAAGCAAAAGAATAGTGGCTGAGTGTTCTTTCAGAGAGAAACACACGCATTTCTTCCTTCTGGAGTGTGTTTTCAGCCAGGTATTCATACGCATTTTTACTGTGCAGAATGTAGCTACTTGCTACGGAGTTGTGTCATTGAAGCACCTTTCCAGCAGGAGCTTATTGCAACATTCATTTTTGGGCTAAGTCCTTTAGGGTATGTTTTGGAAGATCTTTCAACTTTGGCCAAATCCCGCTTCCTAGGAAATTTTTTCACAGCGCTGTTTCCAAGTGTCCACAAGGAGCTGCTGCTTGAAACTGTCCACATGCACAACTCCCATACTGGCATGCTCGTTTCAATACCTGGAATTTGGTTTCCTCTTCTTTCTTTGAAATGACAAGGCTTCATTCAGCATGCAACACACATCTTGTAGCAGTTTCAATTTTAAGCATATTGGTGCTCTAAGAACGCTGTCTAACCTGTGTAGAGTGTGTCACTCTCCAGCACTGAATACACAACTTAGAGCTCCTTTCATCACAGACACGCAAACGCATGTTTTTGTGAAAGTCCGACTTCAGGTCACTTGGAAATGTCAGGGTTTCATTGGGAACATGAAGTCAATCATGCTTTTGCACTCTGCAACCGAAATAAATGGCTTTTTGTACATACCAGTGTGAAATTCACTGAAAAAGGCCCTTCTTTTCTGCTTTCTTGAATGTTCTCAATGCATTAGGTGAAAGAGCGTGTTTGAGCAACAGTGATGCAGGGTGCGTTTTCCTGGATTTCAAGAGATTTGGGAAACATAATCCGCGTTTTTCCACATTGTGTAAGAAAGAACATGAGGCTTGCAAGAGATTGAAACAATGCATCACAAAACGTATTCCAGCAGTGAAAACACACGTTTCTACAAAGACTTTGAAGGAGCAAGCAAAAGAATAGTGGCTGAGTGTTCTTTCAGAGGGAAACACACGCATTTCTTCCTTCTGGAGTGAGTTTTCAGCCTGGAATTCATATGCATTTTGTACTGTGCAGAATGTAGCTACCTGCTCGGGGGTTGTGTCATTGAAGCACCTTTCCTACAGGAGCTTATTGCAACATTCATTGCTTGGCTAAGTCCTTTAGGGTTGCTTTTGGAAGGTCTTTCAACTTTGGCCAAATCCCGCTTCCTACGAAATTTTTTCGCAGCGCTGCTTCCAAGTGTCCACAAAGAGCTGCTCCTAGAAACTGTCCACATGCACATCTCCCATACTGGCATGCTCGTTTCACTACCTGGAATTTGGTTTCCTCTTCTTTCTTTGAAATGACAAGCCTTCATTCAGCATGCTACACACATCTTGTAGCAGTTTCTATTTTAAGCATGTTGGTGCTCTAAGGACGCTGTCTAACCTGTGTAGAGTGTGTCACTCTCCAGCACTGAATACACAACTTAGAGCTCCTTTCGCCACAGACACGCAAACACATGTTTTTGTGAAAGTCCTACTTCAGGTCACTTGGAAATGTAAGGGTTTCATAGAGAACATGAAATCAATCATGCTTTTGCACTCTGCAAGAGAAATAAATGGCTTTTCTACAAACCAGTCTGAAACTCACTGCAAAAGGCCCTTCTCTTCTGCTTTCTTGAATGTTCTCAACGCATTAGGTGAAAGAGCGTGTTTGAGCAAGAGTGATGCAGGTTGCGATTTCCTGGATTTCAAGTGATTTGGGAAACATAATCCGCGTTTTTCCACATTGTGTAAGAAAGAACATGAGGCCTGCAAGAGATTAAAACAATCCATACCACAACGTATTCCAGCAGTGAAAACACACGTTTCTACAAAGACCTTGAAGGAGCAAGCAAAAGAGTAGTGGCTGAGTATTCTTTCAGAGAGAAACACACGCATTTCTTCCTTCTGGAGTGAGTTTTCAGCCTGGAATTCATATGCATTTTGTACTTTGCAGAATGTAGCTACCTGCTCGGGAGTTGTGTCATTGAAGCACCTTTCCTACAGGAGCTTATTGCAACATTCATTGTTTGGCTAACTCCTTTAGGTTTGGTTTTGGAAAGTCTTTCAACTTTGGACAAATCCCGCTTCGTACGAAATATTTTCAGAGTGCTGTTTCCAAGTGTCCACAAAGAGCTGCTGCTTGAAACTGTCCACATGCACATCTCCCATACTGGTGGGCTCGTTTCACTTCCTGGAATTTGGTTTCCTCTTCTTTGCTTGAAATGAGAAGCCTTCATTCAGCATGCTACGCACATCTTGTAGCAGTTTCAATTTTAAGCATGTTGGTGCTCTAAGAACGTTTTTTAACCTATGTAGAGTGTGTCACTCTCCAGCATTGAATACACAACTTAGAGCTCCTTTCGCCACAGACACGCAAACATCTTTTTGGGAAAGTCCTAATTGTGGTCACTTGGAAAAGTAAGGGTTTCATCGAGAACATGAAGACCATCATACTTTTACACCCTGCAACCGAAAGAAATGGCTTTTTGTACATGCCAGTCTGAATTTCACTACCAAATGCTCTTCCTTTCTGCTTTCTTGAATGTTCTCAACACATTAGGAGAAAGAGCATGTTTGGGCAAGAGCGATGCAGTGTGTGTTTTTCTGGATTGCAAGTGATTTGGGAAACATACTCCTTGTTTTTCCACATCGTCTAAGAAAGAACATGAGGCTTGCAAGAGACTGAAACAATGCATCCCATAACGTATTCCAGCAGTGAAAACACACGTTTCTACAAAGACTTTGAAGGAGCAAGCAAAAGCCTAGTGGTTGAGTGTTCTTTCAGTGAGAAACACACGCATTTCTTCCTTCTGGAGTGAGTTTCCAGCCAAGAATTCATATGCATTTTGTACTGTGCAGAATGTAGCTACCTGTTTGGGTGTTGTGTCATAGAAGCCCCTTTCTTGCAGGAGCTTATTGCAACATTCATTGCTTGGCTAAGTCCTTTAGGGTTGCTTTTGGAAGGTCTTTCAACTTTGGCCAAATCCCGCTTCCTACGAAATTTATTCGCAGCGCTGCTTCCAAGTGTCCACAAAGAGCTGCTGCTTGAAACTGTCCACATGCACATCTCCCATACTGGCATGCTCGTTTCACTTCCTGGAATTTGGTTTCCTCTTCTTTCTTTGAAATGACAAGGCTTCATTCAGCATGCTACACACATCTTGTAGCAGTTTCAATTTTAAGCATGTTGGTGCTCTAAGAATGCTGTCTAACCTGTGTAGAGTGTGTCACTCTTCAGCACTGCATACACAACTTAGAGCTCCTTTCACCACAGACACGCAAACGCATGTTTTTGTGAAATTCCGACTTCAGATCACTTGGAAATGTCAGGGTTTCATTGCGAACATGAAGTCAATCATGCTTTTGCACTCTGCAACCGAAATAAATGGCTTTTTGTACATACCAGTGTGAAATTCACTGCAAAAGGCCCTTCTTCTCTGCTTTCTTGAATGTTCTCAATGCATTAGGTGAAAGAGCGTATTTGAGCAAGAGTGATGCAGGGTGCGTTTTCCTGGATTTCAAGTGATTTGGGAAACATAATCCGCGTTTTTCCACATTGTGTAAGAAAGAACATGAGGCTTGCAAGAGATTGAAACAATGCATCCGAAAACGTATTCCAGCAGTGAATACACACGTTTCAACAAAGACTTTGAAGGAGCAAGCAAAAGAATAGTGGCTGAGTGTTCTTTCAGAGAGAAACACACGCATTTCTTCCTTCTGGAGTGAGTTTCCAGCCAAGAATTCATATGCATTTTGTACTGTGC
The DNA here is from genome assembly GCF_964146895.1 of Miniopterus schreibersii. Taxonomy (NCBI): domain Eukaryota; kingdom Metazoa; phylum Chordata; class Mammalia; order Chiroptera; family Miniopteridae; genus Miniopterus; species Miniopterus schreibersii. Next base: position 695,904 of record NC_138107.1, on the reverse strand, counting down.
AGAATGTAGCTACCTGTTCGGGTGTTGTGTCATAGAAGCCCCTTTCTTGCAGGAGCTTATTGCAACATTCATTGTTTGGCTAAGTCCTTTAGGTTTGGTTTTGGAAAGTCTTTCAACTTTGGACAAATCCCGCTTCGTACGAAATATTTTCAGAGTGCTGTTTCCAAGTGTCCACAAAGAGCTGCTGCTTGAAACTGTCCACATGCACATCTCCCATACTGGTGGGCTCGTTTCACTTCCTGGAATTTGGTTTCCTCTTCTTTGCTTGAAATGAGAAGCCTTCATTCAGCATGCTACGCACATCTTGTAGCAGTTTCAATTTTTAGCATGTTGGTGCTCTAAGAACGTTTTTTAACCTATGTAGAGTGTGTCACTCTCCAGCATTGAATACACAACTTAGAGCTCCTTTCGCCACAGGCACGCAAACATCTTTTTGGGAAAGTCCTAATTGTGGTCACTTGGAAAAGTAAGGGTTTCATCGAGAACATGAAGACCATCATACTTTTACACCCTGCGACCGAAAGAAATGGCTTTTTGTACATGCCAGTCTGAATTTCACTACCAAATGCTCTTCCTTTCTGCTTTCTTGAATGTTCTCAACGCATTAGGAGAAAGAGCGTGGTTGAGCAAGGCTGATGCAGTGTGCGTTTTCCTGGATTTCAAGTGATTTGGGAAACATAATCCGCGTTTTTCCACATTGTATAAGAAACAACATGAGGATTGGAAGAGATTGAAACAATGTATCCCAAAATGAATTCCACCAGTGAAAACACACGTTTCTACAAAGACTTTGAAGGAGCAAGCAAAAGAATAGTGGCTGAGTGTTCTTTCAGAGAGAAACACACGCAATTCTTCCTTCTGGAGTGAGTTTCCAGCCAGGTATTCATACGCATTTTTACTGTTCAGAATGTAGCTACTTGCTCGGGAGTTGTGTCATTGAAGCACCTTTCCAGCAGGAGCTTATTGCAACATTCATTTTTGGGCTAAGTCCTTTAGGGTAGGTTTTGGAAGATCTTTCAACTTTGGCCAAATCCCGCTTCCTACGAAATTTTTTCACAGCGCTGTTTCCATGTGTCCACAAGGAGCTGCTGCTTGAAACTGTCCACATGCACATCTCCCATACTGGCATGCTCGTTTCACTACCTGGAATTTGGTTTCCTCTTCTTTCTTTGAAATGACAAGGCTTCATTCAGCATGCTACACACATCGTGTAGCAGTTTGAATTTTAAGGATGTTGGTGCTCTAAGAACGCTGTCTAACCTGTGTAGAGTGTGTCACTCTACAGCACTGAATACACAACTTAGAGCTCCTTTCATCACAGACAGGCAAACACATCTTTTTGGGAAAGTCGTACTACAGGTCACTTGGAAATGTAAGGATTTCATCGAGAACATGAAGACCATCATGCTTTTACAACCTGCAACCGAAAGAAATGGCTTTTTCTACATGCCAGTCTGAATTTCACTACAAAATGCTCTTCCTTTCTGCTTTCTTGAATGTTCTCAACGCATTAGGAGAAAAAGCATGTTTGGGCAAGAGTGATGCAGTGTGTGTTTTTCTGGATTGCAAGTGATTTGGGAAACATACTCCTTGTTTTTCCACATCGTCTAAGAAAGAACATGAGGCTTGCAAGAGATTGAAACAATGCATCCCAAAACGTATTCCAGCAGTGAAAACACACGTTTCTACAAAGACTTTGAAGGAGCAAGCAAAAGAATAGTGGCTGACTGTTCTTTCAGAGAGAAACACACGCATTTCTTCCTTCTGGAGTGAGTTTCCAGCCAGGAATTCATATGCATTTTGTACTGTGCAGAATGTAGCTACTTGCTCGGGAGTTGTGTCATTGAAGAACCTTTCCTGCAGGAGCTTATTGCAACATTCATTGTTTGGCTAAGTCCTTTAGGGTTCGTTTTGGAAGTTCTTTCAACTTTGGCCAAATACCGCTTCTTACTAAATTTTTTCACAGCGCTGTTTCCAAGTGTCCACAAAGAACTGCTGCTTGAAACTGTCCACATACACATCTCCCATACTGGCATGTTCGTTTCACTACCTGGAATTTGGTTTCCTCTTCTTTCTTTGAAATGACAAGGCTTCATTCAGCATGCAACACACATCTTGTAGCAGTTTCAATTTTAAGCATGTTGGTGCTCTAAGAACGCTGTCTAACCTGTGTAGAGTGTGTCACTCACCAGCACTGAATACACAACTTAGAGCTCCTTTCACCACAGACACGCAAACGCATGTTTTTGTGAAAGTCCGACTTCAGGTCACTTGGAAATGTCAGGGTTTCATTGCGAACATGAAGTCAATCATGCTTTTGCACTCTGCAACCGAAAGAAATGGCTTTTTGTACATACCAGTGTGAAATTCACTGCAAAAGGCCCTTCTTTTCTGCTTTCTTGAATGTTCTCAATGCATTAGGTGAAAGAGCGTGTTTCAGCAACAGTGATGCAGGGTGCGTTTTCCTGGATTTCAAGAGATTTGGGAAACATAATCCGCGTTTTTCCACATTGTGTAAGAAAGAACATGAGGCTTGCAAGAGATTGAAACAATGCATCCCAAAACGTATTCCAGCAGTGAAAACACACGTTTGTACAAAGACTTTGAAGGAGCAAGCAAAAGAATAGTGGCTGAGTGTTCTTTCAGAGAAACACACGCATTTCTTCCTTCTGGAGTGAGTTTCCAGCCAAGAATTCATATGCATTTTGTACTGTGCAGAATGTAGCTACCTGTTTTGGTGTTGTGTCATAGAAGCCCCTTTCTTGCAGGAGCTTATTGCAACATTCATTGCTTGGCTAAGTCCTTTAGGGTTGCTTTTGGAAGGTCTTTCAACTTTGGCCAAATCCCGCTTCCTACGAAATTTATTCGCAGCGCTGTTTCCAAGTGTCCACAAAGAGCTGCTGCTTGAAACTGTCCACATGCACATCTCCCATACTGGCATGCTCGTTTCACTTCCTGGAATTTGGTTTCCTCTTCTTTCTTTGAAATGACAAGGTTTCATTCAGCATGCTACACACATCTTGTAGCAGTTTCAATTTTAAGCATGTTGGTGCTCTAAGAATGCTGTCTAACCTGTGTAGAGTGTGTCACTCTTCAGCACTGCATACACAACTTAGAGCTCCTTTCACCACAGACACGCAAACGCATGTTTTTGTGAAAGTCCGACTTCAGATCACTTGGAAATGTCAGGGTTTCATTGCGAACATGAAGTCAATCATGCTTTTGCACTCTGCAACCGAAATAAATGGCTTTTTGTACATGCCAGTGTGAAATTCACTGCAAAAGGCCCTTCTTCTCTGCTTTCTTGAATGTTCTCAACACATTAGGAGAAAGAGCATGTTTGGGCAAGAGCGATGCAGTGTGTGTTTTTCTGGATTGCAAGTGATTTGGGAAACATACTCCTTGTTTTTCCACATCGTCTAAGAAAGAACATGAGGCTTGCAAGAGAATGAAACAATGCATCCCATAACGTATTCCAGCAGTGAAAACACACGTTTCTACAAAGACTTTGAAGGAGCAAGCAAAAGCCTAGTGGTTGAGTGTTCTTTCAGAGAGAAACACACGCATTTCTTCCTTCTGGAGTGAGTTTCCAGCCAAGAATTCATATGCATTTTGTACTGTGCAGAATGTAGCTACCTGTTCGGGTGTTGTGTCATAGAAGCCCCTTTCTTGCAGGAGCTTATTGCAACATTCATTGCTTGGCTAAGTCCTTTAGGGTTGCTTTTGGAAGGTCTTTCAACTTTGGCCAAATCCCGCTTCCTACGAAATTTTTTCGCAGCGCTGCTTCCAAGTGTCCACAAAGAGCTGCTCCTAGAAACTGTCCACATGCACATCTCCCATACTGGCATGCTCGTTTCACTACCTGGAATTTGGTTTCCTCTTCTTTCTTTGAAATGACAAGCCTTCATTCAGCATGCTACACACATCTTGTAGCAGTTTCTATTTTAAGCATGTTGGTGCTCTAAGGACGCTGTCTAACCTGTGTAGAGTGTGTCACTCTCCAGCACTGAATACACAACTTAGAGCTCCTTTCGCCACAGACACGCAAACACATGTTTTTGTGAAAGTCCTACTTCAGGTCACTTGGAAATGTAAGGGTTTCATAGAGAACATGAAATCAATCATGCTTTTTCACTCTGCAAGAGAAATAAATGGCTTTTCTACAAACCAGTCTGAAACTCACTGCAAAAGGCCCTTCTCTTCTGCTTTCTTGAATGTTCTCAACGCATTAGGTGAAAGAGCGTGTTTGAGCAAGAGTGATGCAGGTTGCGATTTCCTGGATTTCAAGTGATTTGGGAAACATAATCCGCGTTTTTCCACATTGTGTAAGAAAGAACATGAGGCCTGCAAGAGATTAAAACAATCCATCCCACAACGCATTCCAGCAGTGAAAACACACGTTTCTACAAAGACCTTGAAGGAGCAAGCAAAAGAGTAGTGGCTGAGTGTTCTTTCAGAGAGAAACACACGCATTTCTTCCTTCTGGAGTGAGTTTTCAGCCTGGAATTCATATGCATTTTGTACTTTGCAGAATGTAGCTACCTGCTCGGGAGTTGTGTCATTGAAGCACCTTTCCTACAGGAGCTTATTGCAACATTCATTGTTTGGCTAAGTCCTTTAGGTTTGGTTTTGGAAAGTCTTTCAACTTTGGACAAATCCCGCTTCGTACGAAATATTTTCAGAGTGCTGTTTCCAAGTGTCCACAAAGAGCTGCTGCTTGAAACTGTCCACATGCACATCTCCCATACTGGTGGGCTCGTTTCACTTCCTGGAATTTGGTTTCCTCTTCTTTGCTTGAAATGAGAAGCCTTCATTCAGCATGCTACGCACATCTTGTAGCAGTTTCAATTTTAAGCATGTTGGTGCTCTAAGAACGTTTTTTAACGTATGTAGAGTGTGTCACTCTCCAGCATTGAATACACAACTTAGAGCTCCTTTTGCCACAGACACGCAAACATCTTTTTGGGAAAGTCCTAATTGTGGTCACTTGGAAAAGTAAGGGTTTCATCGAGAACATGAAGACCATCATACTTTTACACCCTGCAACCGAAAGAAATGGCTTTTTGTACATGCCAGTCTGAATTTCACTACCAAATGCTCTTCCTTTCTGCTTTCTTGAATGTTCTCAACACATTAGGAGAAAGAGCATGTTTGGGCAAGAGCGATGCAGTGTGTGTTTTTCTGGATTGCAAGTGATTTGGGAAACATACTCCTTGTTTTGCCACATCGTGTAAGAAAGAACATGAGGCTTGCAAGAGACTGAAACAATGCATCCCATAACGTATTCCAGCAGTGAAAACACACGTTTCTACAAAGACTTTGAAGGAGCAAGCAAAAGCCTAGTGGTTGAGTGTTCTTTCAGAGAGAAACACACGCATTTCTTCCTTCTGGAGTGAGTTTCCAGCCAAGAATTCATATGCATTTTGTACTGTGCAGAATGTAGCTACCTGTTTGGGTGTTGTGTCATAGAAGCCCCTTTCTTGCAGGAGCTTATTGCAACATTCATTGTTTGGCTAAGTCCTTTAGGGTTGGTTTTGGAAAGTCTTTCAACTTTGGACAAATCCCGCTTCGTACGAAATATTTTCAGAGTGCTGTTTCCAAGTGTCCACAAAGAGCTGCTGCTTGAAACTGTCCACATGCACATCTCCCATACTGGTGGGCTCGTTTCACTTCCTGGAATTTGGTTTCCTCTTCTTTGCTTGAAATGAGAAGCCTTCATTCAGCATGCTACGCACATCTTGTAGCAGTTTCAATTTTAAGCATGTTGGTGCTCTAAGAACGTTTTTTAACCTATGTAGAGTGTGTAACTCTCCAGCATTGAATACACAACTTAGAGCTCCTTTCGCCACAGACACGCAAACATCTTTTTGGGAAAGTCCTAATTGTGGTCACTTGGAAAAGTAAGGGTTTCATCGAGAACATGAAGACCATCATGCTTTTACAACCTGCAACCAAAGAAATGGCTTTTTCTACATGCCAGTCTGAATTTCACTACAAAATGCTCTTCCTTTCTGCTTTCTTGAATGTTCTCAACGCATTAGGAGAAAAAGCATGTTTGGGCAAGAGTGATGCAGTGTGTGTTTTTCTGGATTGCAAGTGATTTGGGAAACATACTCCTTGTTTTTCCACATCGTCTAAGAAAGAACATGAGGCTTGCAAGAGATTGAAACAATGCATCCCAAAACGTATTCCAGCAGTGAAAACACACGTTTCTACAAAGACTTTGAAGGAGCAAGCAAAAGAATAGTGGCTGAGTGTTCTGTCAGAGAGAAACACACGCATTTCTTCCTTCTGGAGTGTGTTTTCAGCCAGGTATTCATACGCATTTTTACTGTGCAGAATGTAGCTACTTGCTCCGGAGTTGTGTCATTGAAGCACCTTTCCAGCAGGAGCTTATTGCAACATTCATTTTTGGGCTAAGTCCTTTAGGGTAGGTTTTGGAAGATCTTTCAACTTTGGCCAAATCCCGCTTCCTACGAAATTTTTTCACAGCGCTGTTTCCAAGTGTCCACAAGGAGCTGCTGCTTGAAACTGTCCACATGCACAAGTCCCATACTGGCATGCTCGTTTCAATACCTGGAATTTGGTTTCCTCTTCTTTCTTTGAAATGACAAGGCTTCATTCAGCATGCAACACACATCTTGTAGCAGTTTCAATTTTAAGCATGTTGGTGCTCTAAGAACGCTGTCTAACCTGTGTAGAGTGTGTCACTCTCCAGCACTGAATACACAACTTGGAGCTCCTTTCACCACAGACACGCAAACGCATGTTTTTGTGAAAGTCCGACTTCAGGTCACTTGGAAATGTCAGGGTTTCATTGGGAACATGAAGTCAATCATGCTTTTGCACTCTGCAACCGAAATAAATGGCTTTTTGTACATACCAGTGTGAAATTCACTGCAAAAGGCCCTTCTTTTCTGCTTTCTTGAATGTTCTCAATGCATTAGGTGAAAGAGCGTGTTTGAGCAACAGTGATGCAGGGTGCGTTTTCCTGGATTTCAAGAGATTTGGGAAACATAACCCGCGTTTTTCCACATTGTGTAAGAAAGAACATGAGGCTTGCAAGAGATTGAAACAATGCATCCCAAAACGTATTCCAGCAGTGAAAACACACGTTTGTACAAAGACTTTGAAGGAGCAAGCAAAAGAATAGTGGCTGAGTGTTCTTTCAGAGAGAAACACACGCATTTCTTCCTTCTGGAGTGAGTTTTCAGCCTGGAATTCATATGCATTTTGTACTGTGCAGAATGTAGCTACCTGCTCGGGGGTTGTGTCATTGAAGCACCTTTCCTACAGGAGCTTATTGCAACATTCTCTCTTTGGCTAAGTTCTTTATGGTTGGTGTTGGAAGGTCTTTCTACTTTGGCCAAATCCCGCTTCGAACAAAATGTTTTTACATCGCTGTTTCTAAGTGTCCAGAAGGAGCTGCTGCTTGAAACTGTCCACATGCACATCTCCCATACCCCCTTGTGCTCATTTCAGTACCTGGATTTTGGTTTCCTATTCTTTCTTTGAAATGACCTGCCTTCTTTCTGCATCCCACACACCTTGTAGCATTTTCAGCTTTGAGCATTTTGGTGCTCTTAAAACGCTGTTAAACCTATGTAGAGTGTGTCACATTCCAGCACTGAATACACAACTTAGAGCTCCTTTCGCCACAGACACGCAAACACATCTTTTTGGGAAAGTCCTAATTGTGGTCACTTGGAAATGTAAGGGTTTCATCGAGAACATGAAGACCATCATGCTTTTACACCCTGCAACCGAAAGAAATGGCTTTTTGTACATGCCAGTCTGAATTTCACTACCAAATGCTCTTCCTTTCTGCTTTCTTGAATGTTCTCAACGCATTAGGAGAAAGAGCATGTTTGGGCAAGAGTGATGCGGTGTGTGTTTTTCTGGATTGCAAGTGATTTGGGAAACATACTCCTTGTTTTTCCACATCGTCTAAGAAAGAACATGAGGCTTGCAAGAGATTGAAACAATGCATCCCACAATGTATTCCAGCAGTGAAAACACACGTTTCTAAAAAGACTTTGAAGGAGCAAGCAAAAGCCTAATGGCTGAGTGTTCGTTCAGAGAGAAACACATGCATTTCATTCTTCTGTTGTGAGTTTTCAGCCTGGAATTCATTTGCATTTTGTACTGTGCAGAATGTAGCTACCTGCTCGGGGGTTTTGTCATAGAAGCACCTTTCCTGCAGGAGCTTATTGCAACATTCATTGTTTGGCTAAGGTCTTTAGGGCTGGTTTTGGAAGGTCTTTCATCTTTGGCCAAATCCTGCTTCGTACGAAATTTTTTCACAGAGCTGTTCCCAAGCGTCGACAAAGAGCTGCTGCTTGAAACTGTCCACATGAACATCTCCCATACTGGCATGCTCCTTTCACTACCTAGAATTTGGTTTCCTCTTCTTTCTTTGAAACGAGAAGCCTTCTTTCTGCATGCTACACACACCTTGTAGCAGTTTCAGTTTGAAGCATGTTGCTGCTCTCAAAACGCTGTGTAACCTACGTAGAAAGTGTCACTCTCCAGCACTGAATACACAACTGAGAGCTCACTTCACCACAGACACGCAAACATATTTTTTTGTGAAAGTTCTACTGCAGGTCAGTTGGAAATGTAAGGGTGTCATGGAGAACGTGAAGGCAATCGTGCTTTTGCACTCTGCAACCAATAGAAATGTCAATTTGAACATACACGTCTGAATTTCACTGCAAAATGCACTTCTTTTCAGGTTTCTTGAATGTTCTCAAAACATTATGAGAAAGAGCGTGTTTTGGCAAGAGTGATGCAGTGTGCCTTTTTCTGGATTACAAGTGATTTGGGATACATACTATTTGTTTTTCCATATTGTCTAAGAAACAACATGAGGCTTGAAAGAGATTGAAACAATGCACCCCAAAACGTATTCCAGCAGTGAAAACACACGTTGGGTTTGGATTGGTCCTAGGGTTTAGGTTATATTGAGGGCTAGGATTAGAGAGACGATTAGGGTTCGGTTGTCGATTAGGGATAGGATTGGAGCTAGTGTTAGAGTTATGTTCATGGCTAGGGTTAGATAGACGATTAGGTTTAGGATTGGACCTAGGGTTAGGGTTATGTTTAGGGCTAGGGTTAGATACACTTTTAGGGTTAGGACTGGACCATAGGGTTAGGGTTAGGTTGAGGGCTAGGGTTAGGTAGACGATTAGGGTTAGGATTGGCCCTAGGGTTAAGTTTATGTTGAGGGTTATGTTTATGTTGAGGGCTAGGGTTAGAGAGAAGGTTCGGGTTAGGTTTGCACCTCGGGTTAGGGTTATGTTGAGGGCTAAAGTTAGAGAGACCGTTAGGGTTCGGATTGGAGCTAGGGTTAGTGTTAGGTTGAGGGCTAGGGTTAGAGAAACAGTTCGGGTTAGGATTGGACCTAGGGTTAGGGTTATGTTGAAGGGTAGGGTTAGAGAGACGGTTGGGGTTAGGATGGGACCTAGGGTTAGGGTTATGTTTAGGGCTAGAGTTAGAGAGACGTTTCGGTTTAGGATTGGAACTAGGGATAGGGTTAGGTTGATGGCTAGGGTTAGAGAGATGGTTCGGGTTAGGATTGGACCTAGGGTTAGGGTTATGTTGAGGGCTAGGATTTGAGAGACGATTATGGTTAGGATTTGAACTAGGTTTAGGGTTATGTTGAGGGCTAGGTTTAAGTGGACGATTAGGGTTATGATTGGAGCTAGGGTTAGGGTTATGTTCAGGGCTAGGGTTAGATAGACGATTAGGGTTAGGATTGGTCCTAGGTTTAGGGTTATGGTGAGGTCTAGGGTTAGATAGACCATTAGGGTTAGGATTGGAGCTAGGGTTGGGGTTATGTTGAGGGCTAGGTTTAGAGAGATGATTAGGGGTAGGATTAGAGCTATGGTTAGGGTTATGTTGAGGGCTAGGGTTAGGTAGACGATTAGGGTTCGGATTGGACCTAGGGTTAGGGTTCTGTTGAGGGCTAGGGTTCGAGAGACGGTTCGGGTTAGGATTTGACCTAGGATTAGGGTTATGTTTAGGGCTAGGGTTAAATAGACGATAAGGCTTAGGATTGGACCTAGGGTTAGGGTAATGTTGAGGGCTAGGGTTACAGAGACGATTAGGGTTGGGATTGGAGCAAGGTTTAGGGTTATGTTGAGGGCTAGGTTTAGGTAGACGATTAGGGTTAGCGTTGGAGCTAGGGTTAGTGTTATGTTGAGGGCTAGGGTTAGGTAGACTATTAGGGTTAGGATTGGAGCTAGGGTTACGGTTATGTTGAGGGCTAGGGTTAGGGAGACGGTTCAGGTTAGGATAGGACCTAGAGTTAGGGTTATATTGAGGGATAGGTTTAGAGAGACGGTTCGGGTTAGGATTGTACCTAGGGTTAGGGTTATGTTGAGGGTTAGGGTTAGAGAGACGGTTGGGGTAGGATGGGACCTAGGGTTAGGGTTATGTTGAGGGCTAGGGTTAGAGAGATGGTTTGGGTTAGGATTGGACCTAGGGTTAGGGTTAGGTTGAGGGCTAAGGTTAGAGAGACGTTTCGGGTTAGGATTGGACCTAGGGTTAGGGTTAGGTTGAGGGCTAGGGTTAGAGAGACGGTTCGGGTTAGGATTGGACCTAGGGTTAGGGTTATGTTGAAGGCTAGGATTAGAGTGACCCTTAGGGTTAGGATTTGAGCTAGGGTTAGGGTTATGTTGAGGGCTACGATAAGATAGACGATTATGGTTAGGATTGGTACTAGGGTTAGAGTTATGGTGAGGGCTAGGGTAGATAGACGATTAGTGTTAGGATTGGAGCTAGGGTTACGGTTATGTTGAGGGTTAGGGTTAGAGAGACGGTTCTGGTTAGAATTGGACCTGGGGTTAGGGTTATGTTGAGGGCTAGGGTTAGTTAGACGGTTCGGGATAGGATTGGACATAGGGTTAGGGTTATGTTTAGGGCTAGGGTTAGATAGACGATTAGGGTTAGGATTGGACCTAGGGTTAGGTTATGTTGAGGGCTACGGTTAGAGAGTCGATTAGGGTTAGAATTTGACCTAGGGTTAGGGTTATGTTGACGGCTAGGGTTAGAGGGACGATTCGGGTTAGGATTGGATCTATGGTTAGGGTGATGTTGAGGGCTAGGTTTAGAGAGACGGATCGGTTTAGGATTGGACCTAGGGTTAGGGTTATATTGAGGGCTAGGGTTAGGTAGACGATTAGGTTTAGGATTGGACCTAGGGTTCGGGTTATGTTGAGTGCTAGGGTGAGTTAGAAGATTAGGGTTAGGATTGTACCTAGGGTTAGGATTATGTTGAGGGGTAAGTTTAGAGAGACTATTCGGGTTAGGATTGGACCTAGGGTTAGGGTTATGTTGAGGGCTAGGATTAGGTAGACCATTAGGGTTAGTATTGGACGTAGGGTTAGGGTTATGTTGAAGGCTAGGTTTAGAGAGACGATTCGGGATAGGATTGGACGTAGGGTAGGGTTATGTTGAGGGCTAGGGTTAGATAGACGATTAAGGTTAGGATTGGGCCTAGGGTTAGGGTTATTTTTAGGGCTGGTGTTAGATACACGATTAGGGTTAGGTCTGGACCTAGGGATAGGGTTCTGTTGAGGGCTAGGGTTAGAGAGAGGGTTCGGGTTAGGATTGGACCTAGGGTTAGGGTTAGGTTGAGGGCTAGGGTTGGAGAGACGATTAGGGTTAGGATTGGAACTAGGGTTAGGGTTATGTTGAGGGATAGGGTTAGAGAGACGATTAGGTTAGGATTCGAGCTAGGGTTAGGGTTATGTTGAGAGCTAGGGCTAAGTAGACAATTAGGGTTTATGAATAGACCTAGGGTTATGGTTATGTTTTGGGCTAAATTAGAGAGAAGCTTCGGGGTAGCATTGGAACGAGGGTTAGGGTTATGTTGAGGGCTAGGTTTAGAGACACGAATAGGGTTTGGATTGCACCTAGTGTTAGGGTTGTGTTGAGGGCTAAGTTTAGGTAGACGACTACGGTTAGGATTGGAGCTAGGGTTAGGGTTATGTTGATGGCTAGGGTCAGAAAGACGGTTAGGGTTAGGATTAGACCTACGGTTATTGGTATGTTGAGGGCTAGGGTTAGAGAGACGGTTAGGGTTAGAATTGGACCTAGGGTTAGGGTTATGTTGAGGGCTAGTTTTAGAGAGACGGTTATGGTTAGGATTGGACCTAGGGTTAGGGTTATGTTGATGGCTAGGGTTAGGGAGACGGTTAGGATTAGGATTGGACATAGGGTTAGGGTTATGTTGAGGGCTAAGGTTAGAGAGACGGTTACGGTAGGATTGGACCTAGGGTTCGGGTTATGTTGAGGGCTAGGTTTAGAGAGACGGTTAGGGTTAATATTGGACCTAGGGTTAGGGTTATGTTGAGGGCTAGGGTTAGAGAGACGGTTAGGGTTGGGATTGGACCTAGGGTTAGGGTTATGTTGAGGGCTAGTGTCAGAGAGATGGTTAGGGTTAGGATTAGACCTACGGTTAGGGGTATGTTGAGGGCTAGGGTTAGAGAGAAGGTTACGGTTAGGATTGGACCTAAGGTTAGGGTTATGTTGAGGGCTAGGGTAAGAGAGATGGTTAGGGTTAGGATTGGACCTAGTGTTAGGGTTATGTTGAGGGCTAGGGTCAGAGAGATGGTTAGGGTTAGGATTAGACCTACGGTTAGGGGAATGTTGAGGGCTAGGGTTAGAGAGACGGTTAGGGTTAGGATTGGACCTAGGGTTAGTGTTATGTTGAGGGCTAGGGTTAGAGAGACGGTTACGGTTAGGATTTGACCTAGGGTTCAGGTTATGTTGAGGGCTAGGGTTAGAGAGACGGTTAGGGTTAGGATTGGACCAAGGGTTAGGGTTATGTTGAAGGCTAGGGTTAGAGAGACGGTTAGGGTTAGGATTGGACCTAGGGTTAAGGTTATATTGAGGGCTAGGGTTAGAAAGACGGTTATGGTTAGGATTGGGTCTAGGGTTAGGGTTATGTTGAGGGCTAGGGTTAGAGAGACGGTTAGGGTTAGGATTGGACCTAGGGTTAGGGTTATGTGGAGGGCTCGGGTTAGAGAGACGGTAAGGGGGAGGATTGCACCTACGGTTAGGGTTATGTTGAGTGCTAGGGTTAGAGAGACGGTTAGGGTTAGGATTGGACCTAGGGTTCGGGTTATGTTGAGGGCTAGGGTTAGAGAGACGGTTAGGGTTAGGATTGGACCTAGGGTTAGGGTTATGTTGAAGGCTAGGGTTAGAGAGACGGTTAGGTTTAGGATTGGACCTAGGGTTAGGGTTATGTTGAGGGCTAGGGTTAGAGAGACGGTTAGGATTAGGATTGGACATACGGTTAGGGTTATGTTGAGGGCTAGGGTTAGAGAGACGGTTAGGGTTAATATTGGACCTAGGGTTAGGGTTATGTTGAGGGCTAGGGTTAGAGAGACGGTTAGGTTTAATATTGGACCTAGGGTTAGGGTTATGTTGAGGGCTAGGGTTATAGAGACCGTTAGGGTTACGATTGGACCTAGGGTTAGGGTTATGTTGAGGGCTAGTGTCAGAGAGACGGTTAGGGTTAGGATTAGACCTACGGTTAGCGGTATGTTGAGGGCTAGGGTTAGAGAGACGTTTACGGTTAGGATTGGACCTAAGGTTAGGGTTATGTTGAGGGCTAGGGTAAGAGAGACGGTTAGGGTTAGGATTAGACCTACGGTTAGGGGTATGTTGAGGGCTAGGGTTAGAGAGACGGTTAGGGTTAGGATTGGACCTAGGGTTAGGGTTATGTTTAGGGCTAGGGTTAGATAGACGATTAGTGTTAGGATGTACCTATGGTTAGGGTTATGTTGAGGGTTAGGGTTAGAGAGACGATTCGGGTTAGTATTGGACCTAGGGTTGGGGTTATGTTGAGTGCTAGGGTTAGAGAGACAGTTCGGGTTAGGATTGGACCTAGGGGTAGGGTTATATTGAGGGCTAGGTTTAGAGAGACGTTTTGGGTTAGGATTGGAACTAGGGATAGGGTTAGGTTGATGGCTAGGTTTAGAGAGATGGCTCGGGTTAGGATTGGACCTAGGGTTAGGGTTATGTTGAGGGCTAGGATTAGACAGACGATTATGGTTAGGATTTGAGCTAGGTTTAGGGTTATGTTGAGGGCTAGGGTTAGGTGGACGATTAGGGTTAGGATTGGAGCTAGGGTTAGGGTTATGTTGAGGGCTAGGGTTGGATAGACGATTAGGGTTAGGATTGGTCCTAGGCTTAGGGTTATGGTGAGGGCTAGGGTTAGATAGACGATTAGGGTTAGGATTGGAGCTAGGGTTGGCGTTATGTTGAGGGCTAGGTTTAGAGAGACGATTAGGGGTAGGATTGGAGCTATGGTTAGTGTTATGTTGAGGGCTAGGGTTAGGTAGACGATTAGGGTTCGGATTGGACCTAGGCTTAGGGTTCTGTTGAGGGCTAGGGTTAGAGAGACGATTCGGGTTAGCATTGGATCTAGGGTTAGGGTTATGTTGAGGGCTAGGTTTAGAGAGACGGATCGGTTTAGGATTGACCTAGGGTTAGGGTTATATTGAGGGCTAGGGTTAGGTAGACGATTAGGTTTAGGATTGGACCTAGGGTTAGGTTTATGTTGAGTGCTAGGGTGAGTTAGAAGATTAGGGTTAGGATTGGAGCTAGGGTTAGGGTAGTGTTGAGGACTAGGGTTAGAGAGAAGGTTCGGGTTAGGATTGGACCTAGGGTTAGGGATGTGTTGAGGCCTAGCGTTAGAGAGACTATTAGGGTTAGGATTTGAGCTAGGGTTAGGGTTACGTTGAGGGCTAGGGTTAGGTAGACGATTAGGGTTAGGATTGGAGCTAGGGTTAGGGTTATGTTGAGGGCTACGGTTAGAGAGTCGATTAGGGTTAGGATTCGAACTAGGGTTAGGGTTATGTTGGGGGCTAGGGATAGGTAGACGATTAGGGATAGGATTGGACCTATGGTTAGGGTTATGTTGAGGGCTAGGTTTAGAGAGACGGATCTGGTTTGGATTGAACCTAGGATTAAGTTTTTATTGAGGGCTAGGGTTAGATAGACGATTAGAGTTAGTATTGGACCTAAGGTTAGGGTTATGTTGAAGCCTAGGGTTAGGTATCCGATTAGGGTTAAGATTGGAGCTAGGTTTAGGGTTATGTTTAGGGCTAGGTTTAGAGAGACGATTAGGGTTAGGATTTCTGCTAGGGTTAGGGTTATGTTGAGGGCTAGGGTTAGGTAGACGATTAAGTTCAGGATTGGAACTACGGTTAGGGTTATGTTTAAGGCTAGGGTTAGATAGACGATTAGGGTTAGGATTGAACCTAGGGTTAGGGTTATGTTTAGGGCTAGGGTTAGGTAGACGATTAGGGCTAGGATTCGACCTAGGGTTAGGGTTATGTAGAGGGCTAGGGTTAGAGAGACGGTTCGGGTTAGAAATGGACCTAGGGTTCGCGTTACGTTGAGGGCTAGGGTTAGAGAGACGGTTGCGGTTAGGATAGGACCTAGGGTTAGGGTTATGTTTTATAGCTAGGGTTAGACAGATGATTAGGGTTAGGATTGGACCTAGGGTTACGGTTATGTTGAGGGCTAGGATTAGGTAGACCATTAGGGTTATTATTGGACCTAGGGTTAGGGTTATGTTGAGGGCTAAATTTAGAGAGACTATTCGGGTTAGGATTGGACCTAGGGTTAGGGTTATGTTGAGGGCTAGGATTAGGTAGACCATTAGGGTTAGTATTGGACGTAGGGTTAGGGTTATGTTGAAGGCTAGGTTTAGAGAGACGATTCGGGATAGGATTGGACGTAGGGTAGGGTTATGTTGAGGGCTAGGGTTAGATACACGATTAGGGTTAGGACTGGACCTAGGGATAGGGTTATGTTGAGGGCTAGGGTTAGAGAGACGGTTCGGGTTAGGATTGGACCTAGGGTTATGTTTATGTTGAAAGCTAGGGTTAGAGAGACGATTAGGGTTAGGATTGGACCTAGGGTTAGGGTTAGGTTGAGGGCTAGGGTTAGAGAGACAGTTCGGTTTAGGATTGGACCTAGGGTTAGAGTTATTTTGAGGGCTAGGGTTGGAGAGACGGTTAGGGTTAGGATTGGAGCAAGGGTTAGGGTTATGTTGAGGGCTAGGTTTAGAGAGACGATTAGGGTTAGGATTGAAACTAGGGTTAGGGTTATGTTGAGGGATAGGTTTAGAGAGACCATTAGGTTAGGATTCGAGCTAGGGTTAGGGTTATGTTGAGAGCTAGGGCTAGGTAGACATTTAGGGTTTATGAATCGACCTAGGGTTATGGTTATGTTTAGGGCTAGGGTTAGAGAGAAGGTTCGCGGTAGCAGTGGAACGAGGGTTAGGGTTATGTTGAGGGCTAGGTTTAGAGAGACGAATAGGGTTAGGATTGCACCTAGGGTTAGGGTTGTGTTGAGGGCTAAGGTTAGATAGACGACTACGGTTAGGATTGGAACAAGGGTTAGGGTTATGTTGAGGGCTAGGGATAGAGAGACAATTAGGGTTAGGATTGGACCTAGGGTTAGGGTTAGGTTGAGGGCTAGGGTTAGCGAGGCAGTTCGGGTGAGGATTGGACCTAGGGTTAGGGTTATGTTGAGGGCTAGGGTTAGGTAGACGTTTAGGGTTAGGATTGTACCTAGGGTTAGTGTTGTGTTGAGGGCTAGGGTTAGAGAGACGATTAGGTTAGGATTGGAGCTAAGGTTAGGGTTACGTTGAGGTCTAGGGTTAGGTAGACGATTAGGGTTAGGATTGTACCTAGGGTTAGTGTTGTGTTGAGGGCTACGCTTAGAGAGACGATTTTGGTTAGGATTGGACCTAGGGTTAGGATTATGGTGAGTGCTAGGGTTAGAGAGACGGTTCGGGTTAGGATTAGACCTAGGGTTATGGTTCTGTTGAGGGCTAGGGTTAGATAGACCTATAGGGTTAGGATTGCACCTAGGGTCAGGTTTATGTTGAGGGCTAGGGTTAGATAGATGATTAGAGGTAGGATTGGACCTAGGGTTAGGCTTATGTTGGGGGCTAGGTTTATAGAGCCGATTATGGTTAGGATTGGACCTAGGGTTAGGGTTAGATTGAGGGCTAGGGTTAGAGAGACGGTTCGGGTTAGGATTGGAAATAGGGTTTGGGTTATGTTGAGGGCTAGGTTTAGAGAGACTATTAGGGTTAGGATTGGAGCTAGGTTTAGGGTTATGTTGAGGGCTAGGGTTAGATAGAAGATTAGGGTTAGGATTGGTCCTAGGGTTAGGGTTATGGTGTGGGCTAGGGTTAGATAGACGATTAGGGTTAGGATTGGACCTAGGGTTAGGGTTATGTTGAGGGCTAGGTTTAAAGAGACGATTAGGGATAGGATTGGTCCTAGGGTTAGGGTTATGTTGAGGGCTAGGGTTAGAGAGACGATTAGGGTTATTTTTGGACCTAGGGTTAGGGTTATGTCTATGGCTCGGGTTAGATACACGATTATGGTTAAGACTGGACCTAGGGTTAGGGTTATGTTGAGGGCTAGGGTTAGAGAGACGGTTCAGGTTAGGATTGGAGCTAGGATTAGGGTTATGTTGAGGGCTAGGGTTAGAGAGACGGTACGGGTTAGGATTGGACCTACGGTTAGTGTTATGTTTAGGGCTAGGGTTAGAGAGACCATTAGTGTTAGGATTATACCTAGGGTTAGGGTTATGTTGAGGGTTAGGTTTAGAGAGACGATTCCGGTTAGTATTGGTCCTAGGGTTAAGGTTATGTTCAGTGCTAGGGTTAGAGAGATGGTTCGGGTAAGACTGGACCTAGGGTTAGAGTTATGTTGAGGGCTAGGGTTAGAGATACAGTTCGGGTTAGGATTGGACCTAGGGTTAGGGTTATATTGAGGGATAGGGTTAGAGAGACGGTTCGTGTTAGGATTGGACATAGGGTTAGGGTTATGTAGAGGGCTAGGGTTAGGAGACTATTAGGGTTAAGATGGAGCTAGGGTCAGGGTTATGTTGAGGGATAGGGTTAGGTGGACGATTAGGGTTAGGATTGGAGCTAGGGTAGAGTTATGTTGAGGGCTAGGGTTAGATAGACGATTAGGGTTAGGATTAGACCTAGGGTGTGGGTTATGTTGAGGGCTAGGGTTAGAGAGACGATTAGGGTGAGGATTGGACCTAGGGTTAGGGTTATGTTGAGGGCTAGGATTAGAGAGACGATTAGGGTGAGGATTGGACCTAGGGTTAGGGTTATGTTGAGGGCTAGGGTTAGAGAGACGATTAGGGTGAGGATTGGACCTAGGGTTACAGTTATCATGAGGGCTAGGATAGAGAGACGATTAGGGTGAGGATTGGACCTAGGGTTAGGGTTATGTTGAGGGCTAGGGTTAGAGAGACGATAAAGGTTAGGATTGGACCTTGGGTTAGGGTTATATTGAGGACTAAGTTTAGAGAGACGAATAGGTTTAGGATTGGACCTAGGGTTAGGGTTATGTTGAGGGCTAGGATTAGAGAGACGATTAGCGTGAGGATTGGACCTAGGGTTAGGGTTATGTTGAGGGCTAAGGTTAGAGAGACTGTTCGGGTAGGATTGTACCTAAGGTTAGTGTTATGGTTACGGCTAGTTTTAGTTAGACGATTAGGGATAGGATTGGACCTAGGGTTAGGGTTTTGTTGAAGGCTAGGGTTAGAGATACTTTTAGGGTTAAGACTGGACCTAGGGTTAGGGTTATGTTGAGGGCTAGGGTTAGGTAGACGATTAGGGTTAGGACTGGAGCTAGGGTTAGGGTTATGTTGACGGCTACTGTTAGGTACACGATTAGGGTAAGGATTGGACCTAGGGTTAGGGTTATGTTGAGGGCTAGTCTTAGAGAGACGGTTCGGTTTAGGATTGGACCAAGGCTTAGGGTAATGTTTAGGACTAGGGTTATATAGACGATTAGAGTTAGGATTAGACCTATGGTTAGGGTTATGTTGTGGGCAGGGTTAGAGAGACGGTTCGGGTTAAGATTGGACCTAGGGTTAGGGTCATGTTTAGGGCTAGGGTTAGATAGAAGATTAGGGTTAGGATTGAACCTAGGGTTAGGGTTAGGTTGACGTCTAGGGTTAGAGAGACGGTTCGGGTTAGGATTGGACCTAGGGTTAGGGTTATGTTGAGGGCTAGGGTTAGAGAGACGATTACGGTTAGGATTTAATCTAGGGTTAGGGTTATGTTGAGGGCTAGGGTTAGGTAGACGATTAGGGTTAGGATTGGAGCTAGGATTAGGGTTATGTTGAGGGCTAGGGTTAGATAGACGATTAAGGTTAGGATTGGACCTAAGGTTAGGGTTATGTTTAGGGCTAGGGTTAGGTAGGCGATTAGGGTTAGGATTGGAACTAGGGTAGGGTTGTGATGAGGGCTAGGGTAGAGAGACTATTAGGGTTAGGATTGGACCTAGGATTACGGTTATGTTGAGGGCTAGGGTTACGTGGACGATTAGGGTTAGGAATAGAGCTAGGGTTAGGGTTATCTTGAAGGCTAGGGTTAGATAGACGATTAGGGTTAGGATTGGTCCTAGGGTTAGGGTTAGGGTGAGGTCTAGGGTTAGATAGATGATTAGGGTTAGGATTGGACCTAAGGTCAGGGTTATATGGACGGCTAGGTTTAGAGAGACGATTAGGGTTAGGATTGGATCAAGGGTTAGGGTTATGTTGAGGGCTAGGGTTAGGTCGACAATTAGGGTTAGGATTGGACCTAGGGTTAGGGTTATGTTGAGGGCTAGGGTTAGAGAGAGGATTAGGTTAGGATTGGAGCTAGGGTTATGGTTATGTTGAGGGCTAGGGTTAGATAGACGTATAGGGTTAGCATTGCACCTAGGGTTAGGTTTATGTTGAGGGCTAGGGTTAGATAGACGATTAGAGTTAGTATTGGACCTAGGGTTAGGGTTATGTTGAGGGCAAGGTTTAGAGAGACGATTAGGGTTAGAATTGGACCTACGGTTAGGGTTATGTTGAGGGGTAGGGTTAGGTAGACGATTAGGGATAGGATTGGACCTAGGGTCAGGGATATGTTGAGGGCTAGGGTTAGAGAGACAATTAGGATTATTATTGACCTAGTGTTAGGGTTTTGTTTAGGGCTAGGGTTAGATACACGATTAGGGTTAGGACTGGACCTAGGGTTTGAGTTATGTTGAGGGCTAGGGATAGGTAGACGATTATGGTTAGGATTGGACGTAGGGTTAAGTTTATGTTCAGTGCTAGGGTTAGAGAGACGGTTCAGGTTAGGATTGGAGCTAGGGTTAGGGTTATGTTGAGGGCTAGTGTTAGAGAGAAGTTTCGGGTTAGGATTGGACCTAGGGTTAGGGTAATGTTTAGGGCTAGGGTTAGATAGACCATTAGTGTTAGGATTGTACCTAGGGTTAGGGTTATATTGAGGGTTAGGGTTAGAGAGGATTCGGGTTAGTATTGGTCCTAGGGTTACGGTTATGTTGAGTGCTAGGCTGAGAGAGATGGTTCGGGTTAGGATAAGACCTAGGGTTAGGGTTATGTTGAGGACTAGGGTTAGAGAGACAGTTCGGGTTAGGATTGGACCTAGGGTTAGGGTTATGTTGAGGGCTAGGGTTAGAGAGACGGTTCGGTTTGCGATTGGACCTAGGGTTAGGGTTAGGTTGAGGGCTAGGGTTAGAGAGACTGTTCGGGTTAGGATTGGACCTAGGGTTAGGGTTAGGTTGAGGGCTCGGGTTAGAGAGACGGTTCGGGAGAGGATTGGACCTAAGGCTAAGGTTAGGTAGACGATTAGGGTTAGGTTGGACCTAGGGTTAGGGTTTTGTTGAGGGCTAGTGTTAGAGAGGCGATTAGGGTTAGGATTGGACCTAGGGTTAGGGTTGTGTTGAGGGCTAGGATTAGAGAGAGTATTAGGGATAGGATTGGAGCTAGTGTTAGGGTTATGTTGAGGGCTAGGGTTAGGTGGACGATTAGGGTTAGGATTGGAGCTAGGGTTAGGGTTATGTTGAGGGCTAGGGTTAGAGAGACGATTAGGGTTAGGATTGGAGCTAGGGTTAGGGTTATGTTTAGGGCTAGGATTAGATAGATGATTAGGGTTAGGATTGGACCTAGGTTTAGGGCAATGTTGATGGCTACGGTTAGAGAGTCGATTAGGGTTAGGATTGGACCTAGGGTTAGGGTTATGTTGAGGGCTAGGGTTAGGAAGACGATTAGGGTTATTATTCGACCTAAGTTTAGGGTTATGTTGAGGGCTAGGGTTAGGTAGACGAGTAGGGTTAGGAGTGGACCTAGGGTTAGGGTTATGTTGAGGGCTAGGGTTAGGTAGACGATTAGGGTTAGGATTGGCTCTAGGGTTAGCGTTATGCGAGGGCTAGGGTTAGGTACATGATTAGGGTTAGGATTGGACCTAGGGATAGGGTTATGTTGAGGACTAGGGTTAGAGAGACGATTAGGTTTAGGATTGTACCTGGGTTAGGGTTATGTTGAGGTCTAGGGTTAGAGACACGATTAGGGTTAGGATTGAAACTAGGGTTAGGGTTATATTGAGGGCTAGGGTACGGTACACGATTAGGGTTAGGATAAGACTTAGGGTTATGGTTATGTTGAGGGCTAGGGTTAGAGAGAACGTTCGCGTTAGGATTGGACCTAGGGTTAGGGTTATGTTGAGGACTAGAATTATAGAAACGGTTCGGGTTAGGATTGGACCTAGGGTTAGGGTTGTGTTGAGGGCTAGGTTTAGAGAGACTATTAGGGTTAGGATTGGAGCTAGGGTTAAGGTTATGTTGAGGGCTAGGGTTACAGAGAAGATTAGGTTTAGGATTGGAGCTAGGGTTAGGGTTATGTTGAGGGCTAGGGTTAGGTAGACGATTAGGGTTAGGATTGGACCTAGGGTTAGGGTTATGGTGAGGGCTACTGTTTGAGAGTCGATTAAGTTTAGGTTTGGACCTAGGGTTAGGGTTATGTTGATGGCTAGGGTTAGGTAGAAAATTAGGGTTAGTATTGGACCTAGGGTTAGGGTTATGTTAAGGGCTATGGTTAGAGAGACGATTCGGGTTAGGATTTGACCTAGGGTTAGGGTTATATTGAGGGCTAGGGTTAGGTGGACGATTAGGGTTAGGATTGGACTTAGGGTTATGGTTATGTTGAGGGCTAGGGTTAGAGAGAAGTTGCGGGTTAGGATTGGACCTAAGGTTAGGCTTATGTTGAGGGCTACGTTCAGAGAGACGGTTCGGGTTAGAATTGGACCTAGGGTTAGGGTTGTGTTGAGGGCTAGTGTTAGAGAGACTATTAGGGTTTGGATTGGAGCTAGGGTTAGGGTTATGTTGTCGGCTACGGTTAGAGCCTTAATTAGGGTTAGGATTGGACCTAGGGTTAGGGTTATGTTGAGGGGTAGGGTTAGGTAGACTATTTGTGATAGGATTGCACCTAGGGTTAAGGTTATGTTGAGGTCTAGGGTTAGAGAGACGATACGGGTTATTATTGTACCTAGGGTTAGGTTTATGTTTGGGGCTAGAGTTAGATACACGATTAGGGTTAGGACTGGATCTAGGGTTAGGGTTATGTTGAGGGCTAGGGTTAGGTAGACGATTAGGGTTAGGATTGGAGCTAGGGTTAGGGTTATGTTGAGGGCTAGGTTTAGAGAGACTGTTCGGGTTAGGATTGGATCTAGGGTTAGGATTTTGTTGAGGGCTAGGTTTAGAGAGACGGGTCGGTTTAGGATTTGACCTAGGGTTAGGGTTATATTGAGGGCTAGTGTACGGTAGACGATTAGGGTTAGGATAAGACTTAGGGTTATGGTTATGTTGAGGGCTAGGGTTAGAGAGAACGTTCGCGTTAGGATTGGACCTAGGGTTAGGGTTATGTTGAGGACTAGAATTATAGAAACGGTTCGGGTTAGGATTGGACCTAGGGTTAGGGTTGTGTTGAGGGCTAGGTTTAGAGAGACTATTAGGGTTAGGATTGGAGCTAGGGTTAAGGTTATGTTGAGGGCTAGGGTTACAGAGAAGATTAGGTTTAGGATTGGACCTAGGGTTAGGGTTATGTTGAGGGCTAGGGTTAGGTAGACGATTAGGGTTAGGATTGGACCTAGGGTTAGGGTTATGGTGAGGACTACTGTTTGAGAGTCGATTAAGTTTAGGTTTGGACCTAGGGTTAGGGTTATGTTGATGGCTAGGGTTAGGTAGAAAATTAGGGTTAGTATTGGACCTAGGGTTAGGGTTATGTTAAGGGCTATGGTTAGAGAGACGATTCGGGTTAGGATTTGACCTAGGGTTAGGGTTATATTGAGGGCTAGGGTTAGGTGGACGATTAGGGTTAGGATTGGACTTAGGGTTATGGTTATGTTGAGGGCTAGGGTTAGAGAGAAGTTGCGGGTTAGGATTGGACCTAAGGTTATGCTTATGTTGAGGGCTACGTTCAGAGAGACGGTTCGGGTTAGAATTGGACCTAGGGTTAGGGTTGTGTTGAGGGCTAGTGTTAGAGAGACTATTAGGGTTTGGATTGGAGATAGGGTTAGGGTTATGTTGTCGGCTACGGTTAGAGCCTTAATTAGGGTTTGGATTGGACCTAGGGTTAGGGTTATGTTGAGGGGTAGGGTTAGTTAGACTATTTGTGATAGGATTGCACCTAGGGTTAAGGTTATGTTGAGGTCTAGGGTTAGAGAGACGATACGGGTTATTATTGTACCTAGGGTTAGGTTTATGTTTGGGGCTAGAGTTAGATACACGATTAGGGTTAGGACTGGACCTAGGGTTAGGGTTATGTTGAGGGCTAGGGTTAGGTAGACGATTAGGGTTAGGATTGGAGCTAGGGTTAGGGTTATGTTGAGGGCTAGGGTTAGAGAGACGGTTCCGGATAGGATTGGACCTAGTGTTAGGGTTATGTTTAGGGCTAGGGTTAGATAGACCATTAGTGTTAGGATTGTACCTAGGGTTAGGGTTATGTTGAGGGTTAGGTTTAGAGAGACGATTCGGGTTAGTATTGGTCCTAGTGTTAGGGTTATGTTGAGGGTTAAGTTTAGAGAGACGGTTCGGGTTAGGATTGGACCTAGGGTTAGGGGTAGGTTGTGGGCTAGGTTTAGAGAGACGGTTCGGGTTAGGACTGGACCTAGGGTTAGGGTTATGTTGACGGCTAGGGTTAGAGAGACGATTAGGGTTAGGATTGAACCTAGGGTTAGGGTTATATTGAGGGCTAGGGTTAGGTATACGATTAGGTTTTCGAATGGACCTTGGGTTAGGGTTGTGTTGAGAGTTAGGATTAGAGAGTCTTTGAGGGTGAGATTGGACCTAGGGTTAGGGTTATGTTGAGGGCTAGGGTTAGAGAGACGGTTCGGGTTAGGATTGGACCTAAGGTTAGGGTTATGTTTAGGGCTAGAGTTAAGTAGACGATTAGGGTTAGGATTGGACCTAGGGTTAGGGTTGTGTGAGGGCTAGGGTTAGAGATACTATTAGGGTTAGGACTGGAGCTAGGGTTAGGGTTATGTTGAGGGCTAGTGTTAGGTAGACGATTAGGGTTAGAATTGGAGCTAGGGTTAGGGTTATGTTGAGGGCTACAGTTAGAGAGTCGATTAGGCTTAGGATTGGACCTAGGGTTAGGGTTATGTTGAGGGATAGGGTTAGAGAGAGTATTAGGGTTAGAATTGGACCTAGGGTTATCGTTTTGTTGAGGGCTAGGGTTAGGTAGAAGATTAGGGTTAGGATTGGACCTAGGGTTAGGGTTATGTTGAGGGCTAGGGTTAGAGAGACGGTTCGTGTTAGAATTGGACCTAGGGTTAGGGTTAAGTTGAGGGCTAGGTTTAGAGAGACGATTGGGTTAGGGTTGGAACTAGGGTTAGGGTTATGTTGAGGTCTAGCGTTAGGTAGACGATTAGGGTTAGGATTTGATCTAGGGTTAGGTTTATGTTGAGGGCTAGGGTTAGAGAGAGGATTAGGTTAGGATTGGAGTTAGGGTTAGGGTTACGTTGAGGTCTAGGGTTAGGTAGACGATTAGGTTTAGGATTTGAGCTAGGGTTAGGGTTATGTTGAGGGCTAGGGTTAGGTAGACCATTACGGTTAGTATTGGACCTAGAGTTAGGGTTATGTTGAGGGGAAGGGTTAGGTAGACTATTTGGGATAGGATTAGGCCTAGGGTGAGGGTTATGTTGAGGGCTAGGGTTAGAGAGACGATACGGGTTACTATTGGACCTAGGGTTAGGGTTATGTTTAGGGCTAGGGTTAGATACACGATTAGGGTTAGGACTGGACTTGGGTTAGGGTTATGTTGAGGGCTAGGGTTAGGTAGACGACTAGGGTTAATAGTGGACCTAGGGTTAGGGTTATGTTGAGGGCTAGGGTTAGGTAGAAGATTAGGGTTAGGATTGGAGCTAAGGTTATGGTTATGTTGAGGACTAGGGTTAGAGAGTCGATTAGGTTTAGGATTGTACCTGGGTTAGGGTTATGTTGAGGGCAAGGGTTAGAGACACGATTATGGTTAGGATTGGAGCTAGGGTTAGGGTTATGTTGAGGGCTAGGGTTAGAGAGAAGATGAGGTTTAGGATTGTACCTGAGTTAGGGTTATGTTGAGGGCTAGGGTTAGAGAGACGATTAGGGTTAGGATTGGAGCTAGGGTTAGGGTTAATTTGAGGGCTAGAGTTAGGAAGACGATTAGGGTTAGGATTGGACCTAGGGTTAGGGTTATGTTGAGGTCTAGGGTTAGGTAGACGATTAGGGTTAGGATTTGAGCTAGGGTTAGAGTTATGTTGAGGGCTAGGGTTAGGTAGACCGTTAGGGTTAGTATTGGACCTAGGGTTAGGGTTATGTTGAGTGCTAGGGTTAGGGAGAAGGTTCGCGTTAGGATTAGACCTAGGGTTATGGTTATGTGGAGGGCTAGGGTTAGATAGACGTATAGGGTTAGGATTGCACCTAGGGTTAGGTTTATGTGGAAGGCTAGGGTTAGAGAGACGGTTCGGGTTAGGATTGGACCTAGGGTTAGGGTTAGGTTGAGGGCTAGGGTTAGAGAGACGGTTCGGGTTAGGATTGGACCTAGGGTTAGTGTTACGTTGAGGGGTAGGGTTAGAGAGACGGTTCGGTTTATGATTGGATCTAGGGTTAGGGTTATGTTGAGGGCTAGGTTTAGAGAGACGGTTCGGGTTAGGATTGGATCTAGGGTTAGGGTTTTTTTGAGGGCTAGGTTTAGAGAGACGGGTCGGTTTAGGATTTGACCTAGGGTTAGGGTTATATTGAGGGCTAGGGTTAGGTAGACTATTAGGGTTAGGATAAGACTTAGGGTTATGGTTATGTTGAGGGCTAGGGTTAGAGAGAACGTTCGGGTTAGGTTTGGTCCTAGGGTTAGTGTTATGTTGAGGGCTAGGATTATAGATCCGTTTCGGGTTAGGATTGGACCTAGGGTTCTGGTTGTGTTGAGGGTTAGGTTTAGAGAGACTATTAGGGTTAGGATTGGAGCTAGAGTTAATGTTATGTTGAGGGCTAGGGTTACAGAGAAGATTAGGTTTAGGATTGGAGCAAGGGTTAGGGTTATATTGAGGGCTAGGGTTAGGTAGACGATTAGGGGTAGGATTGGACCTAGGGTTAGGTTTATGTTGACGGCTACGGTTCGAGAAACGATTAGGGTTATTACTGGACCTAGGGTTAGGGTTTTGTTTAGGGCTAGGGTTAGAGAGACGATTAGTGTTAGGTTTGGACCTAGGGTTAGGGTTATGTTCAGGGCTAGGGTTAGGTAGAAAATTAGGGTTAGGATTGGACTTAGGGTTATGGTTATGTTGAGGGCTAGTGTTAGAGAGAAGTTGCGGGTTAGGATTGGACCTAGGGTTAGGGTTATGTTGAGGGCTAGGTTCAGAGAGACGGTTCGGGTTAGGATTGGACCTAGGGTTAGGGTTATGTTGAGGGGTAGGGTTAGGTAGACTATTTGGGGTAGGATTGAACCTAGGGTTAAGTTTATGTTGAGGTCTAGGGTTAGAGAGACGATACGGGTTATTTTTGTACCTAGGGTTAGGGTTATGTTTAGGGCTAGGGTTAGATACACGATTAGGGTTAGGTCTGGACCTAGGGTTAGGGTTATGTTGAGGGCTAGGGTTAGGTAGACGATTAGGGTTAATATTGGACCTAGGGTTAGGGTTATGTTGACGGCTAGGGTTAGGTAGACGATTAGGGTTAGGATTGGAGCTAGGGTAAGGGTTATGTTGAGGGCTAGGGTTAGGTAGAAGATTAGGGTTAGGATTGGACCTAGGGTTAAGGTTATGTTGAGGGCTAGGGTTAGATAGACGATTAGGGTTAGGATTGGACCTAGGATTAGGGTAATGTTGATGGCTTGGGTTACAGAGACGATTAGGGTCAGGATTGGAGCTAGGTTTAGGGTTATGTTGAGGGCTAGGTGTAGGTAGACGATTAGGGTTAGGATTGGAGCTAGAGTTAGTGTTATGTTGAGGGCTAGGGTTAGGTAGACGATTAGGGTTAGGATTGGTAGTAAGGCTCAGTTTATGTTGAGGGCTAGGGTTAGAGAGGCGGTTCAGGTTAGGATTGGAGCTAGGGTTATGGTTATGTTGAGGGCTAGGGTTAGAGAGACTGTTCGGGATAGGATTGGACCTAGTGTTAGGGTTATGTTTAGGGCTAGGGTTAGATAGACCATTAGTGTTAGGATGGTACCTAGGGTTAGGGATATGTTGAGGGTTAGGGTTAGAGAGACGATTAGGGTTAGGATAAGACTTAGAGTTATGGTTATGTTGAGGGCTAGGGTTAGAGAGAACGTTCGGGTTAGGATTGGATCTAGGGTTAGGGTTATGTTGAGGCCTAGGATTATAGAGACGGTTCGGGTTAGGATTGGACCTAGGGTTAGGGTGGTGTTGAGGGCTAGGTTTAGAGAGACTATTAGGGTTAGGATTGGAGCTAGGGTTAGGGTTATGTTGAGGGCTAGGGTTAGAGAGACGATTAGGTTTAGGATTGGAGCTAGGGTTAGGGTTATGTTGAGGGCTAGGGTTAGGTAGACGATTACGGATAGGATTGGACCTAGGGTATGGTTTATGTTGAGGGCTAGAGTTCGAGAAACGATTAGGGTTATTACTGGACCTAGGGTTAGGGTTTTATTTAGGGCTAGGGTTAGATAGACTATTAGTGTTAGGATTGAACCTAGAGTTAGGGTTAGGTTGAGGGCTAGGGTTAGGTAGACGATTAGGGTTAGGATTGGACCTAGGGTTAGGGTTATGATGAGGCCTACGGTTAGAGAGATGATTAGGATTATTATTGGACCTAGTGTTAGGGTTATGTTTAGGGCTAGGGTTAGATACACGATTAGGGTAGGACTGGACCTAGGGTTAGGGCTATGTTGAGGGCTAGGGTTAGGTAGACGATTATGGTTAGCATTGGACGTAGGGTTAAGTTTATGTTGAGGGCTAGGGTTAGAGTGACGGTTCAGGTTAGGATTTGAGCTAGGGTTAGGGTTATGTTGAGGGCTAGGGTTAGAGAGACGTTTCGGGTTAGGATTGGACCTAGGGTTAGTGTTATGTTGAGGGCTAGGGTTAGGTAGACAATTAGGGTTAGTATTGGACCTAGGGTTAGGGTTATGTTAAGGGCTAGGGTTAGAGAGACAATTCGGGTTAGGAATGAACCTAGGGTTAGGGTTATGTTGAGGGTTAGGTTTAGAGAGAGGGTTCGGGTTAGGGTTGGATCTAGGGTTAGGGTTATGTTGAGGACTAGGTTTAGAGGGACGGTTCGGTTTACGATTGGACCTAGGGTTAGGGTTAGGCTGAGGGCTAGGTTTAGAGAGACTGTTCGGGTTAGGATTGGACCTAGGGTTAGGGTTATGTTGAGGGCTAGGGTTAGAGAGACGATTAGGGTTAGGATTGGATCTAAGGTTAGGGTTATGTTGAAGGCTACGGTTAGGTACACGATTAGGGTTATGTTGGACCTAGGGTTAGGGTTGTGTTGAGGGCTAGGATTAGAGAGAGTATTAGGGTAAGGATTGGAGCTAGGGTTAGCGTTATGTTGAGGGCTAGGGTTAGGTGGACGATTAGGGTTAGTATTGGGGCTAGGGTTAGGGTTATGTTGACGGCTAGGGTTATATAGAGTATTAGGGTTAGGTTGGTCCTATGGTTAGAGTTTTGTTGAGTGCTAGGATTAGAGAGACGATTAGGGTTAGGATTGGACCTAGGGTTAGGGTTATGTTGAAGGCTAGGGTTAGGTAGACGATTAGGGTTAGGATTGGAACTAGGGTTAGGGTTGTGTTCAGGGCTACGGTTAGAGAGACGGTTCGGGTTAGGATTGGACCTAGGGTTAGGGTTACGTTGAGGGCTAGGGTTAGGTAGACGGTTCGGGTTAGGATTGGACCTAGGGTTAGGGTTACGTTGAGGGCTAGGGTTAGAGAGACGGTTCGGGTTAGGATTGGACCTAGGTTTAGGGTTATGTTGAGTGCTACGGTAAGAGAGACGGTTCGGGTTAAGATTAGACCTAGGGTTATGGTTATGTTGAGGGCTAGGGTTAGATAGACGTATAGGGTTAGGATTGCACCAAGGGTTAGGTTTATGTTGAGGGCTAGGGTTAGAGAGCCGGTTCGGGTTGGGATTAGACCTAAGGTTAGTGTTAGGTTGAGGGCTAGGGTTACAGAGTCGGTTTGGGTTAGGATTGGACCTAGGGTTAGGGTTATGTTGAGGGCTCGGGTTAGAGAGACGATTAGGGTTAGGATTGGACCTAGGGTTAGGGTTGTGTTGAGGGCTAGGGTTAGAGAGACGGTTCGGGTTAGGATTGGACCTAGGGTTAGGGTTAGGTTGAGGGCTAGGGTTAGAGAGACGGTTCGGGTTAGGATTGGACCTAGGGTTAGGGTTATGTTGAGGGCTCGGGTTAGAGAGACGATTAGGGTTAGGATTGGACCTAGGGTTAGGGTTATGTTGAAGGCTAGGGTTAGGTAGACGATTAGGGTTAGGATTGGACCTAGGATTAGGGTTGTGTTGAGGGTTAGGATTAGAGAGACTATTAGAGGTAGGTTTGGAGCTAGGGTTAGGGTTATGTTGAGGGCTAGGGTTAGGTGGACAATTAGGGTTAGTATTGGAGCTAGGGTTAGGGTTATGTTGAGGGCTAGGGTTAGATAGACGAACAGGGTTAGGATTGGTCCTAGGGTTAGGGTTATGGTGAGGGCTAGTGTTAGATAGACGATTAGGGTTAGGATTAGACCTAGGGTTTGGGTTATGTTGAGGGCTAGGGTTAGAGAGACGATTATGGTTAGGATTGGAGCTAGGGTTAGGGTTATGTTTAGGGCTAGGATTAGATAGACGATTAGGGTTAGGATTGGACCGAGGGTTAGGGTTATGTTGAGGGTTACGGTTAGAGAGTCGATTAGGGTTAGGATTGGACCTAGGGTTAGGGTTATGTTGAGGGCCAGGTTTATGGAGACAATTAGGGTTACTATTGGATCTAGGGTTAGGGTTATGTTAAGGGCTAGGGTTAGAGAGTCGATTCGGTTTAGGATTGAACCTAGGGTTAGGGTTATGTTGAGGGCTAGGTTTAGATCGACGGTTCGGATTAGGATTAGATCTAGGGTTAGGGTTTTGTTGAGGGCAATGTTTAGAGATACGGATCGGTTTAGGATTGGACGTAGGGTTAGGGTTATACTGATGGCTAGGTTTAGATAGACGATTAGGGTTAGGATTGGACATAGGGTTAGGGTTATGTTGAGGGCTAGGATTAGAGAGACGGTTCGGGTCAGGTTTGGACTTAGGGTTAGGGTTGTGTTGAGGGCTAGGGTTCGAGAAAAAATTAGGGTTATTACTGGACCTAGGGTTAGGGTTTTGTTTAGGGCTAGGGTTAGATAAACGATTAGTGTTAGGAACGGACCGAGGGTTAGGGTTATGTTGAGGGCTAGGGTTTGGTAGACGATTACGGTTATTATTGGACCTACGGTTAGGTTATGTTGAGGGCTAGGGTTAGGTAGACGTTTAGGGTTAGGAGTGGACCTAGGGTTAGGGTTATGTTGAGGGCTAGGGTTAGGTAGACGATTAAGGTTAGGATTGGCTCTAGGGTTATCGTTATGTTGACGGCTAGGGTTAGGTACATGATTAGGGTTAGGATTGGACCTAGGGATAGGGTTATGTTGAAGGCTAGGGTGAGATAGATGATTAGGGTTAGGATTGGACCTAGGGTTAGGGTTATGTTGACGGCTAGGGTTAGAGAGAAGATTAGGTTTAGGATTCAACCTGAGTTAGGGTTATGTTGAGGGCTAGGGTTAGAGAGACGATTAGGGTTAGGATTGGAGCTAGGGTTAGGGTTAATTTGAGGGCTAGGGTTAGGAAGACGATTAGGGTTAGTATTGGAC
Source organism: Miniopterus schreibersii (assembly GCF_964146895.1). NCBI lineage: Eukaryota > Metazoa > Chordata > Mammalia > Chiroptera > Miniopteridae > Miniopterus > Miniopterus schreibersii. The sequence continues at coordinate 664,716 of NC_138107.1, read as the reverse complement.
CTAGGGTTATGGTTATGTTGAGGTCTCGGCTTAGAGAGACGATTCGCGTTCGGATTGGACCTAGGTTTATGGTTATGTTGAGTGCTATGGTTAGAGAGACGGTTCGGGTTAAGATTAGACCTAGGGTTATGGTTATGTTGAGGGCTAGGGTTAGATAGACGTATAGGGTTAGGATTGCACCTAGGGTTAGGTTTATGTTGAGGGCTAGGGTTAGAGAGCCGGTTCGGTTTAGGATTAGACCTAAGGTTAGGGTTAGGTTGAGGGCTAGGGTTAGAGAGTCGGTTTGGGGTAGGATTGGACCTAGGGTTAGGGTTATGTTGAGGGCTAGGGTTAGAGAGACGATTCGGGTTAGGATTGAACCTAGGGTTAGGGTTATGTTGAGGGCTAGGTTTAGAGAGAGGGTTCGGTTTAGGATTGGATCTAGGGTTAGGGTTATATTAAGGGCTAGGTTTAGAGAGACGGATCGATTTAGGATTGGACCTAGGGTTAGGGTTATATTGAGGGCTAGGGTTAGGTGGACATTTAGGGTTAGGATTGCACTTAGTGTTATGGTTATGTTGAGGTCTAGGGTTAGGTAGACGATTAGGGTTAGGATTTGAGCTAGGGTTAGGGTTATTTTGAGGGCTAGGGTTTTGTAGACCATTAGGGTTAGTATTGGATGTAGGTTTAAGTTTATGTTGAGCGCTAGGGTTAGACAGACGGTTCAGGTTAGGATTGGAGCTAGGGTTAGGGTTATGTTGATTGCTAGGTTTAGATACACGATTAGGGTTAGGAATGGACCTACGGTTAGGGTTATGTTGAGGGCTAGGGTTAGGTAGACGATTAGGGTTAATATTGGACCTAGGGTTAGGGTTATGTTGAGGGCTAGGGTTAGGTAGACGATTAGGGTTACGATTGGAGTTAGGGTTAGGTTTATGTTGAGGGCTAGGGTTAGGTAGACGTTTAGGGTTTGGATTGGACCTAGGGTTAATGTTATGTTGAGGTCTAGGATTAGATAGACGATTAGCGTTAGGATTGGACCTAAGGTTAGGGTTATGTTTAGGGCTAGGGTTAAATAGACGATTAGGGTTAGGATTGGACCTTGGGTTAGGGTAATGTTCATGGCTAGGGTTACAGAGACGATTAGGGTTATGATTGCAGCCAGGTTTAGGGTTATGTTGAGGTTTAGGTGTAGGTAGATTATTAGGGTTAGGATTGGAGCTAGGGTTAGTGTTATGTTGAGGGTTAGTGTTAGGTAGACTATTAGGGTTAGGATTGGATGTAGGGTTAAGTATGTTGAGGGCTAGGGTTAGACAGACAGTTCAGGTTAGGATTGGAGCTTGTGTTAGGGTTATGTTGAGGGCTAGGGTTAGAGAGACGGTTCGGGTTAGGATTGGAAATAGGGTTAGTGTTATGTTTAGGGCTAGGGTTAGATAGACGATTAGTGTTAGGATTGTACCTATGGTTAGGGTTATGTTGAGGGTTAGGGTTAGAGAGACGATTCGGGTTAGTATTGGACCTAGGGTTGGGGTTATGTTGAGTGCTAGAGTTAGAGAGACAGTTCGGTTTAGGATGGGACCTAGGTTTAGGGTTATGTTGAGGGCTAGGGTTAGAGAGACGGTTCGGGTTAGGATTGGACCTAGGGGTAGGGTTATGTTGAGGGCTAGGGTTAGAGAGACGTTTCGGGTTAGGATTGGAACTAGGGATAGGGTTAGGTTGATGGCTAGGGTCAGAGAGACGGTTCGGGTTCGGATTGGACCTAGGGTTAGGGTTAAGTTGAGGGCTAGGATTAGAGAGACGATTATGGTTAGGATTTGAGCTAGGTTTAGGGTTATGTTGAGGGCTAGGGTTAGGTGAACGATTAGGGTTAGGATTGGAGCTAAGTTTAGGGTTATGTTGAGGGCTAGGTTTAGGTAGACGATTAGGGTTAGGATTGGTGCTAGGGTTAGTGTTATGTTGAGGGCTAGGGTTAGGTAGACTATTAGGGTTAGGATTGGAGCTAGGGTTACGGTTATGTTGAGGGCTAGGGTTAGAGAGATGGGTCAGGTTAGGATAGGACCTAGGGTTAGGGTAATGTTGAGGGCTAGGGTTAGAGAGAAGGTTCGGGTTAGGATTGGACCTAGGGTTAGGGTTGTGTTTAAAGCTAGGGTTAGATAGAGGATTAGTGTTAGGATTGTACCTAGGGTTAGGGTTATGTTGAGGGTTAGGGTTAGAGAGACGGTTGGAGTAGGATGGGACCTAGGGTTAGGGTTATGTTGAGGGCTAGGGTTAGAGAGACGGTTTGTGTTAGGATTGGACCTAGGGTTAGGGTTAGGTTGAGGGCTAGGTTTAGAGAGACGGTTCGGGTTGGGATTGGACCTAGGGTTAGGGTTATGTTGAGGGATAGGATTAGAGTGACCCTTAGGGTTAGGATTTGAGCTAGGGTTAGGGTTATGTTGAGGGCTAGGGTTAGGTGGACGATTAGGGTTAGGATTGGAGCTAGGGTTAGGGTTATGTTGAGGGCTACGGTTAGATAGACGATTAGAATTAAGATTGGTACTAGGGTTAGAGTTATGCTGAGGGCTAGGGTAGATAGACGATTAGGGTTAGGATTGGAGCTAGGGTTACGGTTATGTTGAGGGCTAGGTTTAGAGAGACGGTTCGGGTTAGAATTGGACCTGGGGTTAGGGTTATGTTGAGGGCTAGGGTTAGGTAGACGATTCGGGATAGGATTGGACCTAGGGTTAGGGTTATGTTTAGGGCTAGGGTTAGATAGACGATTAAAGTTAGGATTGGACCTAGGGTTAGGGTTATGTTGATGGCTACGGTTAGAGAGTCGATTAGGGTTAGAATTGGACCTAGGGTTAGGGTTATGTTGAGGGCTAGGATTAGAGGGACGATTCGGGTTAGGATTGGATCTAGGGTTAGGGTTATGTTGAGGGCTAGGTTTAGAGAAACGGATCGGTTTAGGATTCTATCTAGGGTTAGGGTTATATTGAGGGCTAGGGTTAGGTAGACGATTAGGTTTAGGATTGGACCTAGGGTTAGGGTTATGTTGATGGCTACGGTTAGAGAGTCGATTAGGGTTAGAATTGGACCTAGGGTTAGGGTTATGTTGAGGGCTAGGGTTAGAGAGAAGGTTCGGGTTAGGATAGGACCTAGGGTTAAGGTTATGTTGAGGGCTAGGTTTAGAGAGAAGGTTCGGGTTAGGATTGGACCTAGGGTAAGGGTTGTGTTGAGGGCTAGCGTTAGAGAGACTATTAGGGTTAGGATTTGAGCTAGGGTTAGGGTTATGTTGAGGGGCAGAGTTAGGTAGACGATTAGGGTTAGGATTGGAGCTAGGGTTAGGGTTATGTTGAGGGCTAGGTTTAGAGAGACGGATCCGGTTTGGATTGAACATAGGATTAAGTTTATATTGAGGGCTAGGGTTAGATAGACGATTAGTGTTAGTATTGGACCTAAGGTTAGATTTATGTTGAGGGCTAGGTTTAGGTAGACGATTAGGGTTAGGATTGGAGCTAGGATTAGGGTTATGTTGAGGGCTAGGGTTAGGTAGACGATTAGGGTTAGGATTGGACCTAGGGTTAGGGTTATGTTGAGGGCTTGGTTTAGAGAGACTATTAGCTGTAGGATTGTACCTAGGGTTAGGGTTATGTTGAGGGCTAGGGTTAGAGAGACGGTTTGGGTTAGGATTTGACCTAGGGTTACGGTTATCTTTAGTGCTAGGGTTAGATAGACGATTAGGGTTAGGATTGGACCTAGGGTTATGGTTAGGTTGAGGGCGAGGGTTACAGAGACGGTTCGGGTTAGGATTGGACCTAGGGTTAGGGTAATGTTGAGGGCTAGGGTTAGAGAGACGATTACGGTTAGGATTTAAGCTAGGGTTAGGGTTATGTTGAGGGCTAGGTTTAGGTAGACGATTAGGGTTAGGATTGGAGCTAGGGTTAGCGTTATGTTGAGGGCTAGGGTTACTTGGACGATTAGGGTTAGGATTGGAGCTAGGTTTAGGGGAATGTTGAAGGCTAGGGTTAGATAGACGATTAGGGTAAGGATTGGACCTAGGGTTAAGGTTATGTTGAGGGCTACGGTTAGAGAGTCGATTAGGGTTAGGATTGGACCTAGGGTTAGGGTTATGTTGAGGGCTAGGGTTAGAGAGACGGTTAGGGTTAGGATTGGACCAGGGTTACGGTTATGTTGAGGGCTAGGATTAGGTAGACCATTAGGGTTCGTATTGGACCTAGTGTTAGGGTTATGTTGAGGGCTAGGTTTAGAGAGAGTATTCGGGTTAGGATTGACCTAGGGTTAGGGTTATGTTGAGGGATAGGGTTAGAGAGACGATTAGGTTAGGATTCGAGCTAGGGTTAGGGTTATGTTGAGGGGTAGGGTTAGGTAGATGATTAGGGTTAGGATTGGAGCTAGGGTGTGGGTTATGTTGAGGGCTAGGGTTAGAGAGACGATTAGGGTTATGATTGGACCTAGGGTTAGGTTTATGTTGAGGGCTAGGGTTAGAGAGACGGTTAGGGTTAGGATTGGACCTAGGGTTAGGGTTATGTTGAGGGATAGGGTTAGCGATACCATTAGGGTGAGGATTGTACCTAGGGTTAGGGTTATGTTGAGGGCTAGGGTTAGGGAGACGGTTAGGGTTATGATTGGACCTAGGGTTAGGGTATGTTGATGGCGAGGTTTAGCGAGACGGTTAACGTGAGGATTGGACCTAGGGTTAGGGTTATGTTGAGGGCTAGGGTTAGGGTGACGGTTAGTGTTAGGATTGGTCCTAGGGTTAGGGTTATGTTTAGGGATAGGGTTAGATACACTATTAGGGTTAGGACTTGACCACCGGGTTAGGGTTATGTTGAGGGCTAGGATTAGGTAGACCATTAGGGTTAGTATTGGACGTAGGGTTAGGGTTATGTTGAGGGCTAGGGTTAGAGAGACGATTCGGGTTAGGATTGGACGTAGGGTTACGGTTTTGTTGATGGCTAGGTTTAGATAGACGATTAGGGTTAGGATTGGACCTATGGTTAGTGTCATGTTTAGGGCTAGGATTACAGAGACGGTTCGGGTTAGGATTGTACCGAGGATTAGGGTTATGTTTAGAGCGAGGGTTAGAGAGACGGATTGGGTTTGGATTGGACCTAGGGTTAAGGTTATATTGAGGGCTAGGATTAGAGAGACGATTAGGGTTAGGCTTGGAGCTACGGTTAGGGTAATGTTGAGGGCTAGGGTTACAGAGGCGATTAGGGTTATAATTGGAGATAGGGTTAGGATTATGTTGAGGGCTAGGGTTAGGTAGACGATTAGGGTTAGGATTGGAGCTAGGGTAAGGGTTATGTTTAGGGCTAGGACTAGGGAGACATTAGGGTTATGAATGGACCTAGGGTTATGGTTATCTTTAGAACTAGTGTTAGAGAGAACGTTCTGGCTTGGATTGGACCTAGCGTTAGGGTTATGTTGAGGGCTAGGGTTAGAGAGACGGTTCGGGTTAGGATTGGACCTAGGGTTAGGGTTATATTGGGGGCTAGGGGTAGATAGACGATTAGTTTTATGATTGGACCTAGGGTTAGGGTTATGTTGAGGGCTAGGGTTAGAGAGACGGTTAGGGTTAGGATTGGACCTAGGGTTAGGATTATGTTGAGGGCTAGGGTTAGAGATGCGGTTAAGGTTGGATTGGACCTAGGGTTAGGGGTATGTTGAGGGCTAGGGTTAGAGAGACGGTTAGGGTTAGGATTGGACCTAGGGTTAGGGTTATGTTGAGGGCTAGGGATAGAGAGTAGGTTAGGTTTAGGATTGGAGCTAGGGTTAGCGTTATGTTGAGGGCTAGGGTTAGAGAGACGGTCAAAGTTAGGTTGGACCTAGGGTTAGTGTGATGTTGAGGGCTAGGGTTAGAGAGACGGTTAGGGTTAGGATTGGACCTAGGGTTAGGGTTATGTTGAGGGCTGGGGTTAGAGAGACGGTTAGGGTTAGGATTGGACCTAGGGTTAGTTTTATGTTGAGGGCTAGGGTTAGAGAGACGGTTAGGGTTAGGATTGGACCCAGGTTTAGGGTTATGTTGAGCGCTAGGGTTAGAGAGACGGTTAGGGTTAGGATTGGACCTAGGGTTAGGGTTAGGTTGAGGGCTAGGGTTAGAGAGACCGTTAGGGTTAGGATTGGACCTAGGATTAGGGTTATGTTGAGGGCTAGGGTTAGAGAGACGGTTAGGAATAGGATTGGACCTAGGGTTAGGGTTAGGTTGATGGTTAGGGTTAGAGAGACGGTTAGGGTTAGGATTGGACCTAGTGTTAGGGTTAGGTTGAGGGCTAGGGTTAGAGAGACGGTTAGGGTTAGGATTGGACCTAGGGTTAGGGTTATGTTGAGGCCTAGGTTAAGAGAGGCGGTTAGGGTTAGGATGGGACCTAGGGTTAGGGTTTGGAAGAGGGTTAGGGTTAAAGAGAAGGTTAGGGTTAGGATTGGACCTAGGGTTAGGGTATGTTGAGCGCTAGGGTTAGAGAGACGGTTAGGGTTAGGATTGGACCTAGGGTTAGGGTTATGTTGAGGGCTAGGGTTAGAGAGACGGTTAGGTTTAGCCTTGGACCTAGGGTTAGGGTTAGGTTGAGGGCTAGGGTTAGAGAGACGGTTAGATTTAGGATTGGACCTAGGGTTAGGGTTATGTTGGGGGCTAGTGTTAGCGAGACGGTTAGGGTTAGGATTGTACCTAGGTTTAGGGTTATGTTGAGGGCTAGGTTTAGAGAGACGGTCAGAGTTAGGATTGGAGCTAGGGTTAGGGTTATGTTGAGGGCTAGGGTCAGAGAGACGGTTAGGGTTAGGATTGGACCTAGGGTTAGGGTTATGTTGAGGGCTAGGGTTAGAGAGACGGTTAGGGTTAGGATTGGACCTAGGGTTAGGGTTATGTTGAGGGCTAGGGGTAGAGAGACGGTCAGGGTTAGGATTGGAGCTAGGGTTAGTGTTATGTTGAGGGCAAGGGTTAGAGCGACTGTTAGGGTTAGAATTGGACCTAGGGTTAGGGTTATGTTGAGGGTTAGGGTTAGAGAGACGGTCAGGGTTAGGATTGGACCTAGGGTTAGTGTTATGTTGAGGGGTAGGGTTAGAGAGACGGTTAGGGTTAGGATAGGACCTAGGGTTAGGGTTATGTTGAGGGCTAGGGTTAGAGACACGGTTAGGGTTAGCATTGGACCTAGCGTTAGTGTTATGTTGAGGGCTAGGGTTAGAGAGACGGTTCGGGTTAGGATTGGACCTAGGGTTAGGATTATGTTGAGGGCTAGGGTTAGAGAGGCGGTTAAGGTTGGATTGGACCTAGGGTTAGGGGTATGTTGAGGGCTAGGGTTAGAGAGACGGTTAGGGTTAGGATTGGACCTAGGGTTAGGGTTATGTTGAGGGCCAAGGATAGAGAGTCGGTTAGGTTTAGGATTGGAGCTAGGGTTAGGGTTATGTTGAGGGCTAGGGTTAGAGAGATGGTCAAAGTTAGGTTGGACCTAGGGTTAGTGTTATGTTGAGGGCTAGGGTTAGAGAGACGGTTAGGGTTAGGATTGGACCTAGGGTTAGGGTTATGTTGAGGGCTGGGGTTAGAGAGACGGTTAGGGTTAGGATTGGACCCAGGGTTAGGGTTATGTTGAGCGCTAGGGTTAGAGAGACGGTTAGGGTTAGGATTGGACCTAGGGTTAGGGTTAGGTTGAGGGCTAGGGTTAGAGAGACCGTTAGGGTTCGGATTGGACCTTGGATTAGGGTTATGTTGAGGGATAGGGTTAGAGAGACGGTTAGGGATAGGATTGGACCTAGGGTTAGGGTTAGGTTGAGGGCTAGGGTTAGAGAGACGGTTAGGGTTAGGATTGGACCTAGGGTTAGGGTTATGTTGAGGGCTAGGTTAAGAGAGGATGTTAGGGTTAGGATGGGACCTAGGGTTAGGGTTTGGAAGAGGGTTAGGGTTAAAGAGAAGGTTAGGGTTAGGATTGGACCTAGGGTTAGGGTATGTTGAGCGCTAGGGTTAGAGAGACGGTTAGGGTTAGGATTGGACCTAGGGTTAGGGTTATGTTGAGGGCTAGGGTTAGAGAGACGGTTAGGTTTTGCCTTGGACCTAGGGTTAGGGTTAGGTTGAGGGCTAGGGTTAGAGAGACGGTTAGATTTAGGATTGGACCTAGGTTTAGGGTTATGTTGAGGGCTAGTGTTAGCGAGACGGTTATGGTTAGGATTGTACCTAGGTTTAGGGTTATGTTGAGGGCTAGGGTTAGAGAGACGGTCAGAGTTAGGATTGGAGCTAGGGTTAGGGTTATGTTGAGGGCTAGGGTAAGAGAGACGGTTAGGGTTAGGATTGGACCTAGGGTTAGGGTTATGTTGAGGGCTAGGGTTAGAGAGACGGTTAGGGTTAGGCTTGGACCTAGGGTTAGGGTTATGTTGAGGGCTAGGGGTAGAGAGACGGTCAGGGTTAGGATTGGAGCTAGGGTTACTGTTATGTTGAGGGCTAGGGTTAGAGAGACGGTTAGGGTTAGAATTGGACCTAGGGTTAGGGTTATGTTGAGGGTTAGGGTTAGAGAGACGGTCAGGGTTAGGATTTTACCTAGGGTTAGGGTTATGTTGAGGGGTAGGGATAGAGAGACGGTTAGGGTTAGGATAGGACCTAGGGTTAGGGTTATGTTGAGGGCTAGGGTTAGAGACACGGTTAGGGTTAGGATTGGACCTAGCGTTAGTGTTATGTTGAGGGCTAGGGTTAGAGAGACGGTTCGGGTTAGGATTGGACCTAGGGTTAGGGTTATGTTGAGGGCTAGGGTTAGAGAGACGGTTAGGGTTAGGATTGGAACTAGGGTTAGGGTTATGTTGAGGGCTAGGGTTAGAGAGTCGGTCAGGGTTAGGATTGGACCTAGGGTTAGGGTTATATTGAGGGCTAGGGTAGGAGAGACTGTTAGGGTTAGGATTGGACCTAGGGTTAGGGTTATGTTGAGGGCTAGGGTTAGAGAGACGGTTAGGGTTAGGATTGGACAGAGGGTTAGGGTTGGAAGAGGGTTAGGGTTAGAGAGACGGTTAGGGTTATGATTGGACCTAAGGTTAGGGTTATGTTGAGCGCTTGGGTTAGAGAGACGGTTAGGGTTAGGATTGGACCTAGGGTTAGGGTTATGTTGAGGGCAAGGGTTAGAGAGATGGTTAGGGTTCGGATTGGACCTAGGGTTAGGGTTATGTTGAGGGTTAGGGATAGAGAGACGGTTAGGGTTAAGATTGGACCTAGGGTTAGGATTATGTTGAGGGCTAGGGTTTGAGAGGCGGTTAAGGTTGGATTGGACCTAGGGTTAGAGTTATGTTGAGGGCTAGGGTTAGAGACGGACAAGGTTAGGTTGGACCTAGGGTTAGTGTTATGTTGAGGGCTAGGGTTAGAGAGACGGTCAGGGTTAGGATTGGACCTAGGGTTAGGGTTATGTTGAGGGCTAGGGTTAGAGAGACGGTTAGGGTTAGGATTGGATTTAGGGTTAGGGTTAGGTTGAGGGCTATGGTTAGAGAGACGGTTAGGGTTAGGATTGGACCTAGGGTTAGGGTTATGTTGAGGGCTATGGTTAGAGAGACGGTTAGGGTTAGGATTGGACCTAGGGTTAGGGTTAGGTTGAGGGCTATGGTTAGAGAGACGGTTCGGGTTAGGATTGGACCTAGGGTTAGGGTTATGTTGAGGGGTAGGGTTAGAGAGACGGTTAGGGTTAGGATAGGACCTAGGGTTAGGGTTATGTTGAGGGCTAGGGTTAGAGACACGGTTAGGGTTAGGATTGGACCTAGCGTTAGTGTTATGTTGAGGGTTAGGGTTAGAGAGACGGTTAGGGTTAGGATTGGACCTAGGGTTAGGATTATGTTGAGGGCTAGGGTTAGAGAGGCGGTTAAGGTTGGATTGGAACTAGGGTTAGGGTTATGTTGAGGGCTAGTGTTAGCGAGACGGTTAGGGTTAGGATTGGAGCTCGGGTTAGGATTATTTTGAGGGCTAGGGTTCGGAAGACCATTAGGGATAGGACTGGAGCTAGTGTTAGGGTTATGTTGAGGGCTAGGGTTAGATAGACGATTATGGTTAGAATTGGACCTCGGGTTAAGGTTATGTTTAGGGCTAGGGTTAGATACACGATTAGGGTTAGGATTGGACCTAAGGTTAGGGTTATTTTTAGGGCTAGGGTTAGATACACTTTTAGGGTTAGGACTGGACCATAGGGTTAGGGTTGTGTTGAGGGCTAGGGTTAGGTAGACGATTAGGGTTAGGATTGGCCCTAGGGTTAAGTTTATGTTGAGGGTTATGTTTATGTTGAGGGCTAGGGTTAGAGAGAAGGTTCGGGTTAGGTTTGCACCTAGGGCTAGGGTTATGTTGAGGGCTAGGGTTAGAGAGACGATTAGGGTTAGGATTGGACCTAGGGTTAGTGTTAGATTGAGGGCTAGGGTTAGAGAAACAGTTCGGGTTAGGATTGGACCTAGGGTTAGGGTTATGTTGAGGGCTAGGGTTAGAGAGACGGTTAGGGTTGGGATTGGAGCTAGGGTTTGGGTTATGTTGAGGACTAGGGTTAGAGAGACGGTTGGTGTTAGGATTGGAGCTAGGTTTAGGGTTATGTTGAGGGCTAGGGTTAGATAGACGATTATGGTTAGAATTGGACATAGGGTTAGGGTTATGTTTAGGGCTAGGGTTATATACACGATTAGGGTTAGGATTGGACCTAGGGTTAGGGTTATGTTGTGGGCTAGGGTTAGAGAGACGGTTCGGGTTAGAATTAGACCTAGGGTTAGGGTTATGTTGAGGGCTAGGGTTAGAGAGACCGTTCGGGTTAGGATTTGACCTCGGGTTAGGGATATGTTGAGGGCTAGCGTTAGAGAGACGGTGCGGGTTAGGAATGGCCCTAGGGTTATGGTTAGGTTGAGGGCTAGGGTTAGAGAGACGGTGCGGGTTAGGATTGGACCTAGGGTTAGGGTTATGTTGAGGCCTAGGGGTAGATTGACGATTACGATTAGGATTAAACTAGGGTTAGGGTTATGTTGAGGGCTAGGGTTAGGTAGACGATTAGGGTTAGGACTGGAGCTAGGGTTAGGGTTATGTTGAGGGCTAGGGTTAGATAGACGATTAGGGTTAGGATTGGACCTAAGGTTAGGGTTATGTTTAGGGCTAGGGTTAGGTAGACGATTAGGGTTAGGATTGTACCTAGGGTTAGGGTTGTCTTGAGGGCTAGGGTAGAGAGACTATTATGGTTAGGATTGGAGCTAGGGTTAGGGTTATGTTGAGGGCTAGGGTGAGATAGACGATTAGGGTTAGGATTGGTCCTAGGGTTAAGGTTATGGTGGGGGCTAGGGTTAGATAGATGATTAGGGTTAGGATTGGACCTAGGGTCAGGGTTATGTTGACGGCTAGGGTTAGAGAGACGATTAGGGTTAGGATTGGAGCTAGGGTTAGGGTTATGTTAATGCCTAGGGTTAGGTAGAGGATTAGGGTTACGATTGGAACTAGGGTTAGGGTTATGTTGAGGGCTAGGGTTAGAGAGAAGTTTCTGGTTAGGATTGGACCCAGTGTTAGGGTTATGTTGAGGGCTAGGTTTAGAGACGAATAGGGTTAGGATTGGAACTAGGGTTTGGGTTGTGTTGAGGGCTAAGGTTCGGTAGAGGACTACGGTTAGGATTTGAGCTACCGTTAAGGTTATGTTGCGGGCTAGGGTTAGAGAGACGGTTCGGGTTAGGAATGGACCAAGGGTTAGGGTTATGTTGAGGGCTAGGTTTAGAGAGACGAATAGGGTTAGGATTGGACCTAGGGTTAGGGTTTTGTTGAGGGCTAGGTTTCGGTTGTCGATTAGGGATAGGATTGGAGCTAGGGTTAGGGTTATGTTGATGACTAAGGTTAGAGGGACGATTAGGGTTAGGATTGGACCTAGGGTTAGGGTTGTGTTGAGGGCTAGGGTTAGAGAGACTATTAGGGTTAGGATTGGAGCTAGGATTAGGGTTATGTTGAGGGCTACGGTTAGAGAGTCGATTAGGGTTAGGATTGGACATAGGGTTAGGGTTATGTTGAGGGCTAGGTTTCGGTTGTCGATTAGGGATAGGATTGGTGCTAGGGTTAGGGTTATGTTGAGGCCTAGGGTTATGTAGACGGTTAGGGATAGGATTGGACCTAGGGTTAGGGTTATGTTTAGGGCTAGGGTTAGATAGACTATTATTGTTAGGATTGTACCTAAGGTTAGGGTAATGTTGAGGGCTAGGGTAAGAGAGACGATTACGGTTAGGAGTGGACCTAGGGATAGGGTTATGTTGAGGGTTAGGGTTAGAGAGACGATTAGGGCAGGATTGGAGCTAGGGTTAGGGTTATGTTGAGGGCTAGGGTTCGGATGACGATTAGGGATAGGATTGGAGCTAGGGTTAGGGTTATGTTGAGGGCTAGGCTTAGATAGACGATTAGGGTTAGGATTTGACCTAGGGTTACCGTTATGTTTAGGGCTAGGGTTAGATACATGATTAGGGTTAGGACTGGACCTATGGTTAGGGTTATGTTGACGGCTACGGTTAGGTACACGATTAGGGTTAGGATTGGACCTAGGGTTAGGGCTATGTTGAGGGCTAGGGTTAGACAGACGGTTCGGGTCAGGATTGTACGGAGGGTTAGGGTTACGTTGAGTGCTAGGGTTAGAGAGACCATTACGGTTAGGATTTATGCTAGGGTTAGGGTTATGTTGAGGGCTAGGGTTAGGTAGACGATTAGGGTTAGGATTGGAGCTAGGGTTAGGGTTATGTTGAGGGCTAGGGTTAGATAGATGATTAGGCTTAGGATTGGATCTAAGGTTACGGTTATGTTTAGGGCGAGGGTTAGGTAGACGTTTAGGGATAGGATTGGACCTAGGTTTAGGGTTGTGTTGAGGGCTAGGGTAGAGAGACTATTAGGGTTAGGATTGGACCTAGGGTTAGGGTATGTTGAGGGCTAAGTTTAGGTGGATGATTAGGCTTAGGATGGTCCTAGGGTTAGGGTTATGTTGAAGGCTAGGGTTAGATAGACGATTAGGGTTAGGGTTGGACAGAGGGTTAGGGTTATGTTGAGAGCTAGGGTTAGAGAGACGGTCAGGGTTAGGATTGGACCTAGCGTTAGGGTGGAGTTGAGGGCTAGGGTTAGAGAGACGGTCAAAGTTATGTTGGACCTAGGGTTAGTGTTATGTTGAGGGCTAGGGTTAGAGAGACGGTCAGGGTTAGGATTGGACCTAGGGTTAAGGGTATGTTGAGGGCTAGGGTTAGAGAGACGGTTAGGGTTAGGATTGGACGTAGGGTTTGGATTATGTTGAGGGCTAGGGTTAGAGAGACGGTTAGGGTTAGGATTGGAACTTGGGTTAGGGTTATGTTGAGGGCTAAGGTTAGAGAGACGGTTAGGGTTAGGATTGGACCTAGGGTTAGGGTTATGTTGAGGGCTATGGTTAGAGAGACGGTTAGGGTTAGGATTGGACCTAGGGTGAGGCTTAGGTTGAGGGCTAGGGTTAGAGAGACGGTAGGGTTAGGATTGGACCTAGGGTGAGGGTTATGTTGAGGGCTAGGGTTAGAGAGACCGTTAGGGTTAGGATTGGATCTAGGGTTAGGGTTATGTTGAGGGCTAGGGTAAGAGAGACGGTTAGGGTTAGGATTGGACCTAGGGTTAGGGTTATGTTGAGGGCTAGGGTTAGAGGGACGGTTAGGGTTAGGATTGGACCTAGGGTTAGGGTTATGTTGAGGGCTAGGGTTAGGGAGACGGTTAGGGTTAGTATTGGACCTAGGGTTAGGGTTATGTTGAGGGCTAGGGAAAGAGAGACGTTTAGGGTCAGGATTGGACCTAGGGTTAGGATTATGTTGAGGGCTAGGGTTAGAGAGGCGGTTAAGGTTGGATTGGACCTAGGGTTAGGGGTATGTTGAGGGCTGGAGTTAGAGAGACGGTCAGGGTTAGGATTGGACCTAGGGTTAGGGTTATGATGAGGGCTAGGGTTAGAGAGACAGTCAGGGTTAGGATTGGACCTAGGGTTAGGGTTATGATGAGGACTAGGGTTAGAGAGACGGTCAGGGTTAGGATTGGACCTAGGTTTGGGTTATGTTGAAGGCTAGGGTTAGAGAGACGGTCAGGGTTAGGATTGGACCTAGGGTTAGTGTTTTGTTGAGGGTAAGTTTAGAGAGACGGTTAGGTTTAGGATTGGACCTAGGGATAGGGTTATGTTGAGGGCTAGGGTTAGAGAGATGGTTAGGGTTAGGATTGGACTAAGGTTAGGGTTATGTTGAGGGTTAGGGTTAGAGAGACTGTTAGGGTTAGGATTCGACCTAGGGTTAGGATTATGTTGAGGCCAAGGTTAGAGAGGCGGTTAAGGTTGGATTGGACCTAGGCTTAGGGTTATGTTGAGGGCTAGGGTTAGAGAGTCGTTTAGGGTTAGGATTGGACCCAGGGTTAGGGTTATGTTGAGCGCTAGGGTTAGAGAGACGTTTAGGGTTAGGATTGGACCTAGGGTTAGGGTTAGGGTTAGGTTGAGGGCTAGGGTTAGAGAGACTGTTAGGGTTAGGATTGGACCTAGGATTAGGGTTAAGTTGAGGACTAGGGTTAGAGAGACGGTTAGGGTTAGGATTGGACCTAGGGTTAGGGTTAGGTTGAAGGTTAGGGTTAGAGAGACTGTTAGGGTTAGGATTGGACCTAGTGTTAGGGTTAGGTTGAGGGCTAGGGTTAGAGAGACGGTTAGGGTTAGATTGGACCTAGCGTTACGGTTATGTTGAGGGTTAGTTTAACAGAGACGGTTAGGGTTAGGATTGGACCTAGGGTTAGGGTTATGTTGAGGGCTAGGGTTAGAGAGACTGTTAGGGTTAGGATTGGACCAGGGGTTAGGGTTTGGAAGAGGCTTAGGGTTAGAGAGACGGTTAGGGTTAGGATTGGACCTAGGGTTAGGGTTATGTTGAGCGCTAGGGTAGAGAGACGGTTAGGGTTAGGATTGGACCTAGGTTTAGGGTTATGTTGAGGGCTAGGGTTAGAGAGATGGTTAGGGTTAGGATTGGACCTAGGGTTAGGGTTATGTTGAGGGTTAGGGTTAGAGAGACTGTTAGGGTTAGGATTGGACCTAGGGTTAGGATTATGTTGAGGGCTAGGTTTAGAGAGACGGTCAGGGTTAGGATTGGACCTAGGGTTAGGGTTTTGTTGAGGGCTAAGTTTAGAGTGACCGTTAGGGTTAGGATTGGACCTAGGGTTAGGGTTATGTTGAGGGTTAGGGTTAGAGAGACGGTTAGAGTTAGGATTGGACCTATGGTTAGGGTTTGTTGAGGGCTAGGGTTAGAGAGACGGTGAGGGTTAGGATTGGACCTAGGGTTAGGGTTAGGTTGAGGACGAGGGTTAGAGAGACGGTTAGGGTTAGGAATGGACCTAGGGTTAGGGTTATGTTGAGGGCTGGGGTTAGAGAGTCGGTTAGGGTTAGGATTGGACCTAGGGTTAGGGTTATGTTGAGGGCTAGGGTTAGAGAGACGGTCAAGGTTAGGTTGGACCTAGGGTTAATGTTATGTTATGGGCTAAGGTTAGAGAGACGGTCAGGGTTAGGATTGGATCTAGGGTTAGGTTTATGTTGAGGGCTAGGGTTAGAGAGACGGTTAGGGTTAGGATTGGACCCAGGGTTAGTGTTATGTTGAGCGCTAGGGTTAGAGAGACGGTTAGGGTTAGGATTGGACCTAGGGTTAGGGTTAGGTTGAGGGCTAGGGTTAGAGAGACGGTTAGGGTTAGGATTGGACCTAGGATTAGGGTTATGTTGAGGGCTAGGGTTAGAGAGATGGTTAGGGTTAGGATTGGACCAAGGGTTAGGGTTAGGTTGAGGGTTAGGGTTAGAGAGACGGTTAGGGTTAGGATTGGACCTAGTGTTAGGGTTAGGTTGAGGGCTAGGGTTAGAGAGACGGTTAGGGTTAGGATTGGACCTAGGGTTAGGGTTATGTTGAGGGCTAGTGTTAGCGAGACGGTTAGGGTCAGGATTGGACCTAGGGTTTGGGTTATGTTGAGTGCTAGGGTTAGAGAGACGGTCAGGGTTAGGCTTGGACCTAGGGTTAGGGTTATGTTGAGGGCTAGCGTTAGAGAGACGGTCAGGGTTAGGATTGGAGCTAGGGTTAGGGTTATGTTGAGGGCTAGTGTTAGAGAGACGGTTAGGGTTAGGATTGGACCTAGGGTTAGGGTTATGTTGAGGGCTAGGGTTAGAGAGACGGTTAGGGTTAGAATTGGACCTAGGGTTAGAGTTATGTTGAGGGTTAGGGTTAGAAAGACGGTTAGGGTTAGGATTAGAGCTAGGGTTAGGGTTATGTTGAGGGCTATGGTTAGAGCGACGGTTAGGGTTAGGATTGGACCTAGGGTGAGGGTTAGCTTGAGGGCAAGGTTAGAGAGACGGTTATGGTTAGGATTGGACCTAGGGTTAGGGTTATGTTGAGGGCTAGGGTTAGAGAGACGGTTAGGGTTAGGATTGGACCTAGGGTTAGGGTTATGTTGAGGGCTAGGGTAAGAGAGAGGGTTAGGGTTAAGATTGGACCTAGTGTTAGGGATATGTTGAGGGCTAGGTTTAGAGAGACGGTCAAGGATAGGATGGACCTAGGGTTAGGGTTATGTTGAGCGCTAGGGTTAGAGAGACGGTTAGGGTTAGGATTGGAGCTAGGGTTAGGGTTATGTTGAGGGCTATGGTTAGAGAGACGGTTAGGGTTAGGATTGGACCTAGGGTGAGGGTTAGGTTGAGGGCTAGGTTTAGAGAGACGGTTAGGGTAAGGATTGGACCTAGGGTTAGGGTTATGTTGAGGGCTAGGGTTAGAGAAACGGTTAGGGTTAGGATTGGACCTAGGGTTAGGGTTATGTTGAGGCCTAGGGTAAGAGAGACGGTTAGGGTTAGGATTGGACCTAGGCTTAGGGTTATGTTGAGGGCTAGGGTAAGAGAGACGGTTAGGGTTAGGATTGGACCTAGGGTTAGGGTTATGTTGAGGGCTAGGGTTAGAGAGACGGTTAGGGTTAGGATTGGACCTAGCGTTAGGGTGGAGTTGAGGGCTAGGGTTAGAGAGACGGTCAAAGTTATGTTGGACCTAGGGTTAGTGTTATGTTGAGGGCTAGGGTTAGAGAGACGGTTAGGGTTAGTATTGACCTAGGGTTAGGGTTAGGGTTCGGAAGAGGGTTACGGTTAGAGAGACGGATAGGGTTAGTATTGGACCTAGGGTTAAGGTTATGTTGAGCGCTAGGGTTAGAGAGACGGTTAGGGTTAGGATTGGAGCTAGGGTTAGGGTTATGTTGAGGGCTAGGGTTAGAGAGACGGTTAGGGTTAGGATTGGACCTAGGGTTAAGGTTATGTTGAGGGCTTGGGGTAGAGTGACGCTTAGTGTTACGATTGGACCTAGGGTTGGGGTTATGTTGAGGGCTAAGGTTAGAGAGACGGTTAGGGTTAGGATTGACCTAGGGTTAGGGTTATGTTGAGGACTAGGGTTAAAGAGACGGTTAGCGCTAGGATTGGACCTAGGGTTAGGGTTATGTGGAGGGCTAGATTTAGAAAGACGGTTAGGTTAGCATTGGACCTAGGGTTAGGGTTAGGTTGAGGGGTAGGGTTAGAGAGACGGTTAGGGTTAGGATTGGACCTAGGGTTAGGGTTAGGTTGAGGGCTAGGGTTAGAGAGACGGTTAGGGTTAGGATTGGACCTAGGGTTAAGGTTATGTTGAGGGCTAGGGTTAGGGAGACGGTTAGGGTTAGTATTGGACCTAGGGTTAGGGTTATGTTGCGGGCTAGGGAAAGAGAGACGTTTAGGGTCAGGATTGGACCTAGGGTTAGGATTATGTTGAGGGCTAGGGTTAGAGAGGCGGTTAAGGTTGGATTGGACCTAGGGTTAGGGTTATGATGAGGGCTAGGGTTAGAGAGACGGTCAGGGTTAGGATTGGACCTAGGGTTAGGGTTATGATGAGGACTAGGGTTAGAGAGACGGTCAGGGTTAGGATTGGACCTAGGTTTGGGTTATGTTGAGGGCTAGGGTTAGAGAGACGGTCAGGGTTAGGATTGGACCTAGGGTTAGGGTTTTGTTGAGGGCTAAGTTTAGAGAGACGGTTAGGTTTAGGATTCGACCTAGAGATAGGGTTATGTTGAGGGCTAGGGTTAGAGAGATGGTTAGGGTTAGGATTGGACTAAGGTTAGGGTTATGTTGAGGGTTAGGGTTAGAGAGACTGTTAGGGTTAGGATTCGACCTAGGGTTAGGATTATGTTGAGGGCTAGGGTTAGAGAGGCGGTTAAGGTTGGATTGGACCTAGGGTTAGGGTTATGTTGAGGGCTAGGGTTAGAGAGTCGGTTAGGGTTAGGATTGGACCCAGGGTTAGGGTTATGTTGAGCGCTAGGGTTAGAGAGACGGTTAGGGTTAGGATTGGACCTAGGGTTAGGGTTAGGTTGACGGCTAGGGTTAGAGAGACTGTTAGGGTTAGGATTGGACCTAGGATTAGGGTTATGTTGAGGGCTAGGGATAGAGAGACGGTTAGGGTTAGGATTGGACCTAGGGTTAGGGTTAGGTTGAGGGTTAGGGTTAGAGAGACGGTTAGGGTTAGGATTGGACCTAGTGTTAGGGTTAGGTTGAGGGCTAGGGTTAGAGAGACGGTTAGGGTTAGATTGGACCTAGCGTTACGGTTATGTTGAGGGCTAGTTTAAGAGAGACGGTTAGGGTTAGGATTGGACCTAGGGTTAGGGTTATGTTGAGGGCTAGGGTTAGAGAGACTGTTAGGGTTAGGATTGGACCTAGGGTTAGGGTTTGGAAGAGGGTTAGGGTTAGAGAGACGGTTAGGGTTAGGATTGGACCTAGGGTTAGGGTTATGTTGAGCGCTAGGGTAGAGAGTCGGTTAGGGTTAGGATTGGACCTAGGTTTAGGGTTATGTTGAGGGCTAGGGTTAGAGAGATGGTTAGGGTTAGGATTGGACCTAGGGTTAGGGTTATGTTGAGGGTTAGGTTTAGAGAGACTGTTAGGGTTAGGATTGGACCTAGGGTTAGGATTATGTTGAGGGCTAGGGTTAGAGAGGCGGTTAAGGTTGGGTTGGACCTAGGGTTAGGGTTATGTTGAGGGTTAGGGTTAGAGAGTCGGTTAGGGTTAGGATTGGACCTAGGGTTAGGGTTATGTTGAGGGCTAGGGTTAGAGAGACGGTCAGGGTTAGGATTGGACCTAGGTTTAGGTTTATGTTGAGGGCTAGGGTTAGAGAGACGGTTAGGGTTAGGATTGGACCTAGGGTTAGGGTTATGTTGAGGTCTAGGGTTAGAGAGATGGTTAGGCTTAGGATTGGACCTAGGGTTAGGGTTATGTTGAGGGTTAGGGTTAGAGAGACGGTTAGGGTTAGGATTGGACCTAGGGTTAGGATTATGTTGAGGGCTAGGTTTAGAGAGACGGTCAGGGTTAGGATTGGACCTAGGGTTAGGGTTTTGTTTAGGGCTAAGTTTAGAGTGACCGTTAGGGTTAGGATTGGACCTAGGGTTAGGGTTATGTTGAGGGTTAGGGTTAGAGAGACGGTTAGAGTTAGGATTGGACCTAGGGTTAGGGTTTGTTGAGGGCTAGGGTTAGAGAGACGGTGAGGGTTAGGATTGGACCTAGGGTTAGTGTTATGTTATGGGCTAGGGTTAGAGAGACGGTCAGGGTTAGGATTGGACCTAGGGTTAGGTTTATGTTGAGGGCTAGGGTTAGAGAGACGGTTAGGGTTAGGATTGGACCTAGGGTTAGGGTTAGGTTGAGGGCTAGGGTTAGAGAGACGGTTAGGGTTAGGATTGGACCTAGGATTAAGGTTATGTTGAGGGCTAGGGTTAGAGAGATGGTTAGGGTTAGGATTGGACCAAGGGTTAGGGTTAGGTTGAGGGTTAGGGTTAGAGAGACGGTTAGGGTTAGGATTGGACCTAGTGTTAGGGTTAGGTTGAGGGCTAGGGTTAGAGAGACGGTTAGGGTTAGGATTGGACCTAGGGTTAGGGTTATGTTGAGGGCTAGGTTAAGAGAGACGGTTAGGGTTAGGATTGGACGTAGGGTTAGGGTTATGTTGAGGGCTAGTGTTAGCGAGACGGTTAGGGTCAGGATTGGACCTAGGGTTTGGGTTATGTTGAGTGCTAGGGTTAGAGAGACGGTCAGGGTTAGGCTTGGACCTAGGGTTAGGGTTATGTTGAGGGCTAGGGTTAGAGAGACGGTCAGGGTTAAGATTGGAGCTAGGGTTAGGGTTATGTTGAGGGCTAGTGTTAGAGAGACGGTTAGGGTTAGGATTGGACGTAGGGTTAGGGTTATGTTGAGGGCTAGGGTTAGAGAGACGGTTAGGGTTAGAATTGGACCTAGGGTTACGGTTATGTTGAGGGTTAGGGTTAGAGAGACGGTTAGGGTTAGGATTAGAGCTAGGGTTAGGGTTATGTTGAGGGCTATGGTTAGAGAGACGGTTAGGGTTAGGATTGGACCTAGGGTGAGGGTTAGGTTAGGGGTAGGGTTAGAGAGACGGTTATGGTTAGGATTGGACCTAGGGTTAGGGTTATGTTGAGGGCTAGGCTTAGAGAGACGGTTAGGTTTAGGATTGGACCTAGGGTTAGGGTTATGTTGAGGGCTAGGTTTGGAGAGACGGTCAAGGATAGGTTGGACCTAGGGTTAGTGTTATGTTGAGGGCTAGGGTTAGATGACGGTCAGGGTTAGGATTGGACCTAGGGTTAGGGTTATGTTGAGCGCTAGGGTTAGAGAGACGGTTAGGGTTAGGATTGGAGCTAGGGTTAGGGTTATGTTGAGGGCTATGGTTAGAGAGACGGTTAGGGTTAGGATTGGACCTAGGGTGAGGGTTAGGTTGAGGGCTAGGTTTAGAGAGACGGTTAGGGTTAGGATTGGACCTAGGGTTAGGGTTATGTTGAGGTCTAGGGTTAGAGAGACGGTTAGGGTTCGGATTGGACCTAGGTTTAGGGTTATGTTGAGGCCTAGGGTAAGAGAGACGGTTAGGGTTAGGATTGGACCTAGGCTTAGGGTTATGTTGAGGGCTAGGGTAAGTGAGACGGTTAGGGTTAGGATTGGACCTAGGGTTAGGGTTATGTTGAGGGCTAGGGTTAGAGAGACGGTTAGGGTTAGGATTGGACCTAGGGGTAGGGTTATGTAGAGGGCTAGGGTTAGAGAGACGGTTAGGGTTAGGATTGGACCTAGGGTTAGTGTTATGTTGAGGGCTAGGGTTAGGGAGATGGTTAGGGTTAGGATTGGACCTAGGGTTAGGGTTATGTTGAGGGTTAGGTTAGAGAGACTGTTAGGGTTAGGATTGGAACTAGGGTTAGGATTATGTTGAGGGCTAGCGTTAGAGAGACGGTTAAGGTTGGATTGGACCTAGGGTTAGGGTTATGTTGAGGGCTAGGGTTAGAGAATCGGTTAGGGTTAGGATTGGACGTAGGGTTAGGGCTATGTTGAGGGCTAGGGTTAGAGAGACGGTCAGGGTTAGGATTGTACCCAGGGTTAGGGTTATGTTGAGCGCTAGGGTTAGAGAGACGGTTAGGTTTAGGATTGGACCTAGGGTTAGGGTTATGTTGAGGGCTAGGGTAAGAGAGACGGTTAGGGTTAAGATTGGACCTAGGGTTAGGGTTATGTTGAGGGCTAGGGATAGAGAGACGGTTAGGGTTAGGATTGGACCTAGCGTTAGTGTTAGGATGAGGGCTAGGGTTAGAGAGATGGTTAGGGCTAGGATTGGACCTAGGGTTAGGGTTATGTTGAGGTCTAGGGTTAGAGAGACGGTTAGGGTTAGGATTGGACCTAGGGTTAGGGTTATGTTGAGATCTAGGTTTAGAGAGACGGTTAGGGTTAGGATTGGACCTAGGGTTAGGGTTATGTTGAGGGCTAGGGTTAGAGAGTTGGTTTGGGTTAAGATTGTACCTAGGGTTAGGGTTATGTTGAGCGCTAGGTTTAGAGAGAAGGTCAAGGTTAGGTTGGACCTAGGGTTAGTGTTATGTTGAGCGCTAGGGTTACAGAGACGATCAGGGTTAGGATTGGACCTAGGGTTAGGGTTATGTTGAGGGCTAGGGTTAGAGAGAGGGTTAGGGTTAGGATTGGACCTAGGGTTAGGGTTATGTTGAGGGGCAGGGTTATAGAGACGGTTAGGGTTAGGATAGGACCTAGGGTTAGGGTTATGTTGAGGGCTAGGGTTAGAGACACGGTTAGGGTTAGGATTGGACCTAGCGTTAGTGTTATGTTGAGGGTTAGGGTTAGAGAGACGGTTAGGGTTAGGATTGGACCTAGGGTTAGGATTATGTTGAGGGCTAGGGTTAGAGAGGCGGTTAAGGTTGGATTGGACCTAGGGTTAGGGTTATGTTGAGGGCTAGTGTTAGCGAGACGGTTAGGGTTAGGATTGGAGCTCGGGTTAGGATTATTTTGAGGGCTAGGGTTCGGAAGACCATTAGGGATAGGACTGGAGCTAGTGTTAGGGTTATGTTGAGGGCTAGGGTTAGATAGACGATTATGGTTAGAATTGGACCTCGGGTTAAGGTTATGTTTAGGGCTAGGGTTAGATACACGATTAGGGTTAGGATTGGACCTAAGGTTAGGGTTATTTTTAGGGCTAGGGTTAGATACACTTTTAGGGTTAGGACCAAAGGGTTAGGGTTATGTTGAGGGCTAGGGTTAGGTGGACGATTAGGGTTAGGATTGGCCCTAGGATTAAGTTTATGTTGAGGGTTATGTTTATGTTGAGGGCTAGGGTTAGAGAGAAGGTTCGGGTTAGGTTTGCACCTAGGGCTAGGGTTATGTTGAGGGGTAGGGTTAGAGAGACGATTAGGGTTAGGATTGGACCTAGGGTTAGTGTTAGGTTGAGGGCTAGGGTTAGAGAAACAGTTCGGGTTAGGATTGGACCTAGGGTTAGGGTTATGTTGAGGGCTAGGGTAAGAGAGACGGTTAGGGTTGGGATTGGAGCTAGGGTTAGGGTTATGTTGAGGACTAGGGTTAGAGAGACGGTTGGTGTTAGGATTGGAGCTAGGTTTAGGGTTACGTTGAGGGCTAGGGTTAGATAGACGATTATGGTTAGAATTGGACATAGGGTTAGGGTTATGTTTAGGGCTAGGGTTATATACACGATTAGGGTTAGGATTGGACCTAGGGTTAGGGTTATGTTGTGGGCTAGGGTTAGAGAGACGGTTCGGGTTAGAATAAGACCTAGGGTTAGGGTTATGTTGAGGGCTAGGGTTAGAGAGACCGTTCGGGTTAGGATTTGACCTCGGGTTACGGATATGTTGAGGGCTAGCGTTAGAGAGACGGTGCGGGTTAGGAATGGACCTAGGGTTATGGTTAGGTTGAGGGCTAGGGTTAGAGAGACGGTGCGGGTTAGGATTGGACCTAGGGTTAGGGTTATGTTGAGGCCTAGGGGTAGATTGACGATTACGATTAGGATTTAAGCTAGGGTTAGGGTTATGTTGAGGGCTAGGGTTAGGTAGACGATTAGGGTTAGGATTGGAGCTAGGGTTAGGGTTATGTTGAGGGCTAGGGTTAGATAGACGATTAGGGTTAGGATTGGACCTAAGCTTAGGGTTATGTTTAGGGCTAGGGTTAGGTAGACGATTAGGGTTAGGATTGTACCTAGGGTTAGGGTTGTCTTGAGGGCTAGGGTAGAGAGACTATTATGGTTAGGATTGGAGCTAGTGTTAGGGTTATGTTGAGGGCTAGGGTGAGATAGACGATTAGGGTTAGGATTGGTCCTAGGGTTAAGGTTATGGTGGGGGCTAGGGTTAGATAGATGATTAGGGTTAGGATTGGACCTAGGGTCAGGGTTATGTTGACGGCTAGGGTTAGAGAGACGATTAGGGTTAGGATTGGAGCTAGGGTTAGGGTTATGTTAATGCCTAGGGTTAGGTAGAGGATTAGGGTTACGATTGGAACTAGGGTTAGGGTTATGTTGAGGGCTAGGGTTAGAGAGAAGTTTCTGGTTAGGATTGGACCCAGTGTTAGGGTTATGTTGAGGGCTAGGTTTAGAGACGAATAGGGTTAGGATTGGAACTAGGGTTTGGGTTGTGTTGAGGGCTAAGGTTAGGTAGAGGACTACGGTTAGGATTTGAGCTACCGTTAGGGTTATGTTGCGGGCTAGGGTTAGAGAGACGGTTCGGGTTAGGAATGGACCAAGGGTTAGGGTTATGTTGAGGGCTAGGTTTAGAGAGACGAATAGGGTTAGGATTGGACCTAGGGTTAGGGTTTTGTTGAGGGCTAGGTTTCGGTTTTCGATTAGGGATAGGATTGGAGCTAGGGTTAGGGTTATGTTGATGACTAAGGTTAGAGGGACGATTAGGGTTAGGATTGGACCTAGGGTTAGGGTTGTGTTGAGGGCTAGGGTTAGAGAGACTATTAGGGTTAGGATTGGAGCTAGGATTAGGGTTATGTTGAGGGCTACGGTTAGAGAGTCGATTAGGGTTAGGATTGGACATAGGGTTAGGGTTATGTTGAAGGCTAGGTTTCGGTTGTCGATTAGGTATAGGATTGGTGCTAGGGTTAGGGTTATGTTGAGGCCTAGGGTTATGTAGACGGTTAGGGATAGGATTGGACCTAGGGTTAGGGTTATGTTTAGGGCTAGGGTTAGATAGACTATTATTGTTAGGATTGTACCTAAGGTTAGGGTAATGTTGAGGGCTAGGGTAAGAGAGACGATTACGGTTAGGAGTGGACCTAGGGTTAGGGTTATGTTGAGGGTTAGGGTTAGAGAGACGATTAGGGCAGGATTGGAGCTAGGGTTAGGGTTATGTTGAGGGCTAGGGTTCGGATGACGATTAGGGATAGGATTGGAGCTAGGGTTAGGGTTATGTTGAGGGCTAGGCTTAGATAGACGATTAGGGTTAGGATTTGACCTAGGGTTAGCGTTATGTTTAGGGCTAGGGTTAGATACACGATTAGGGTTAGGACTGGACCTATGGTTAGGGTTATGTTGACGGCTACGATTAGGTACACGATTAGGGTTAGGATTGGACCTAGGGTTAGGGTTATGTTGAGGGCTAGGGTTAGACAGACGGTTCGGGTCAGGATTGGACGGAGGGTTAGGGTTACGTTGAGTGCTAGGGTTAGAGAGACCATTATGGTTAGGATTTATGCTAGGGTTAGGGTTATGTTGAGGGCTAGGGTTAGGTAGACGATTAGGGTTAGGATTGGACCTAAGGTTACGGTTATGTTTAGGGCGAGGGTTAGGTAGACGTTTAGGGATAGGATTGGACCTAGGTTTAGGGTTGTGTTGAGGGCTAGGGTAGAGAGACTATTAGGGTTAGGATTGGACCTAGGGTTAGGGTATGTTGAGGGCTAAGTTTAGGTGGATGATTAGGCTTAGGATGGTCTTAGGGTTAGGGTTATGTTGAAAGCTAGGGTTAGATAGACGATTAGGGTTAGGGTTGGACAGAGGGTTAGGGTTATGTTGAGAGCTAGGGTTAGAGAGACGGTCAGGGTTAGGATTGGACCTAGCGTTAGGGTGGAGTTGAGGGCTAGGGTTAGAGAGACGGTCAAAGTTATGTTGGACCTAGGGTTAGTGTTATGTTGAGGGCTAGGGTTAGAGAGACGGTCAGGGTTAGGATTGGACCTAGGGTTAAGGGTATGTTGAGGGCTAGGGTTAGAGAGACGGTTAGGGTTAGTATTGGACGTAGGGTTTGGATTATGTTGAGGGCTAGGGTTAGAGAGACGGTTAGGGTTAGGATTGGAACTAGGGTTAGGGTTATGTTGAGGGCTAAGGTTAGAGAGACGGTTAGGGTTAGGATTGGACCTAGGGTTAGGGTTATGTTGAGGTCTATGGTTAGAGAGACGGTTAGGGTTAGGATTGGACCTAGGGTGAGGCTTAGGTTGAGGGCTAGGGTTAGAGAGACGGTAGGGTTAGGATTGGACCTAGGGTGAGGGTTATGTTGAGGGCTAGGGTTAGAGAGACCGTTAGGGTTAGGATTGGATCTAGGGTTAGGGTTATGTTGAGGGCTAGGGTAACAGAGACGGTTAGGGTTAGGATTGGACCTAGGGTTAGGGTTATGTTGAGGGCTAGGGTTAGAGAGACGGTTAGGGTTAGGATTGGACCTAGGGTTAGGGTTATGTTGAGGGCTAGGGTTAGGGAGACGGTTAGGGTTAGTATTGGACCTAGGGTTAGGGTTATGTTGAGGGCTAGGGAAAGATAGACGTTTAGGGTCAGGATTGGACCTAGGGTTAGGATTATGTTGAGGGCTAGGGTTAGAGAGGCGGTTAAGGTTGGATTGGACCTAGGGTTAGGGGTATGTTGAGGGCTAGCGTTAGAGAGACGGTCAGGGTTAGGACTGGACCTAGGGTTAGGGTTATGATGAGGGCTAGGGTTAGAGAGACGGTCAGGGTTAGGATTGGACCTAGGGTTAGGGTTATGATGAGGACTAGGGTTAGAGAGACGGTCAGGGTTAGGATTGGACCTAGTTTTGGGTTATGTTGAAGGCTAGGGTTAGAGAGACGGTCAGGGTTAGGATTGGACCTAGGGTTAGGGTTTTGTTGAGGGGTAAGTTTAGAGAGACGGTTAGGTTTAGGATTGGACCTAGGGATAGGGTTATGTTGAGGGCTAGGGTTAGAGAGATGGTTAGGGTTAGGATTGGACTAAGGTTAGGGTTATGTTGAGGGTTAGGGTTAGAGAGACTGTTAGGGTTAGGATTCGACCTAGGGTTAGGATTATGTTGAGGGCTAGGGTTAGAGAGGCGGTTAAGGTTGGATTGGACCTAGGGTTAGGGTTATGTTGAGGGCTAGGGTTAGAGAGTCGGTTAGGGTTAGGATTGGACCCAGGGTTAGGGTTATGTTGAGCGCTAGGGTTAGAGAGACGGTTAGGGTTAGGATTGGACCTAGGGTTAGGGTTAGGTTGAGGGCTAGGGTTAGAGAGACTGTTAGGGTTAGGATTGGACCTAGGATTAGGGTTAAGTTGAGGGCTAGGGTTAGAGAGACGGTTAGGGTTAGGATTGGACCTAGGGTTAGGGTTAGGTTGAGGGTTAGGGTTAGAGAGACGGTTAGGGTTAGGATTGGACCTAGTGTTAGGGTTAGGTTGAGGGCTAGGGTTAGAGAGACGGTTAGGGTTAGATTGGACCTAGCGTTACGGTTATGTTGAGGGTTAGTTTAAGAGAGACGGTTAGGGTTAGGATTGGACCTAGGGTTAGGGTTATGTTGAGGGCTAGGTTAGAGAGACTGTTAGGGTTAGGATTGGACCTAGGGTTAGGGTTTGGAAGAGGGTTAGGGTTAGAGAGACGGTTAGGGTTAGGATTGGACCTAGGGTTAGGGTTATGTTGAGCGCTAGGGTAGAGAGACGGTTAGGGTTAGGATTGGACCTAGGTTTAGGGTTATGTTGAGGGCTAGGGTTAGAGAGATGGTTAGGGTTAGGATTGGACCTAGGGTTAGGGTTATGTTGAGGGTTAGGGTTAGAGAGACAGTTAGGGTTAGGATTGGACCTAGGGTTAGGATTATGTTGAGGGCTAGGTTTAGAGAGACGGTCAGGGTTAGGATTGGACCTAGGGTTAGGGTTTTGTTGAGGGCTAAGTTTAGAGTGACCGTTAGGGTTAGGATTGGACCTAGGGTTAGGGTTATGTTGAGGGTTAGGTTTAGAGAAACGGTTAGAGTTAGGATTGGACCTAGGGTTAGGGTTTGTTGAGGGCTAGGGTTAGAGAGACGGTGAGGGTTAGGATTGGACCTAGGGTTAGGGTTAGGTTGAGGACGAGGGTTAGAGAGACGGTTAGGGTTAGGATTGGACCTAGGGTTAGGGTTATGTTGAGGGCTGGGGTTAGAGAGTCGGTTAGGGTTAGGATTGGACCTAGGGTTAGGGTTATGTTGAGGGCTAGGGTTAGAGAGATGGTCAAGGTTAGGTTGGACCTAGGGTTAGTGTTATGTTATGGGCTAGGGTTAGAGAGACGGTCAGGGTTAGGATTGGATCTAGGGTTAGGTTTATGTTGAGGGCTAGGGTTAGAGAGACGGTTAGGGTTAGGATTGGACCCAGGGTTAGTGTTATGTTGAGCGCTAGGGTTAGAGAGACGGTTAGGGTTAGGATTGGACCTAGGGTTAGGGTTAGGTTGAGGGCTAGGGTTAGAGAGACGGTTAGGGTTAGGATTGGACATAGGATTAGGGTTATGTTGAGGGCTAGGGTTAGAGAGATGGTTAGGGTTAGGATTGGACCAAGGGTTAGGGTTAGGTTGAGGGTTAGGGTTAGAGAGACGGTTAGGGTTAGGATTGGACCTAGTGTTAGGGTTAGTTTGAGGGCTAGGGTTAGAGAGACGGTTAGGGTTAGGATTGGACCTAGGGTTAGGGTTATGTTGAGGGCTAGGTTAAGAGAGACGGTTAGGGTTAGGCTTGGACCTAGGGTTAGGGTTATGTTGAGGGCTAGGGTTAGAGAGACGGTCAGGGTTAGGATTGGAGCTAGGGTTAGGGTTATGTTGAGGGCTAGTGTTAGAGAGACGGTTAGGGTTAGGATTGGACGTAGGGTTAGGGTTATGTTGAGGGCTAGGGTTAGAGAGACGGTTAGGGTTAGAATTGGACCTAGGGTTAGGGTTATGTTGAGGGTTAGGGTTAGAGAGACGGTTAGGGTTAGGATTAGAGCTAGGGTTAGGGTTATGTTGAGGGCTATGGTTAGAGAGACGGTCAGGGTTAGGATTGGAGCTAGGGTTAGGGTTATGTTGAGGGCTAGTGTTAGAGAGACGGTTAGGGTTAGGATTGGACCTAGGGTGAGGGTTAGGTTGAGGGCTAGGGTTAGAGAGACGGTTATGTTTAGGATTGGACCTAGGGTTAGGGTTATGTTGAGGGCTAGGGTTAGAGAGACGGTTAGTGTTAGGATTGGACCTAGGGTTAGGGTTATGTTGAGGGCTAGGGTAAGAGAGACGGTTAGGGTTAAGATTGGACCTAGTGTTAGGGTTATGTTGAGGGGTAGGTTTAGAGAGACGGTCAAGGATAGGTTGGACCTAGGGTTAGTGTTATGTTGAGGGCTAGGGTTAGATGACGGTCAGGGTTAGGATTGGACCTAGGGTTAGGGTTATGTTGAGCGCTAGGGTTAGAGAGACGGTTAGGGTTAGTATTGGAGCTAGGGTTAGGGTTATGTTGAGGGCTATGGTTAGAGAGACGGTTAGGGTTAGAATTGGACCTAGGGTGAGGGTTATGTTGAGGGCTAGGGTTAGAGAGACGGTTAGGGTTAGGATTGGACCTAGGGTTAGGGTTCGGAAGAGGGTTACGGTTAGAGAGACGGATAGGGTTAGGATTGGACCTAGGGTTAAGGTTATGTTGAGCGCTAAGGTTAGAGAGACGGTTAGGGTTAGGATTGGAGCTAGGGTTAGGGTTATGTTGAGGGCTAGGGTTAGAGAGACGGTTAGGGTTAGGATTGGACCTAGGGTTAAGGTTATGTTGAGGGCTTGGGGTAGAGTGACGGTTAGAGTTACGATTGGACCTAGGGTTGGGGTTATGTTGAGGGCTAAGGTTAGAGAGACGTTTAGGGTTAGTATTGACCTAGGGTTAGGGTTATGTTGAGGACTAGGGTTAAAGAGACGGTTAGCGCTAGGATTGGACCTAGGGTTAGGGTTATGTGGAGGGCTAGATTTAGAAAGACGGTTAGGTTAGCATTGGACCTAGGGTTAGGGTTAGGTTGAGGGCTTGGGTTAGAGAGACGGTTAGGGTTAGGATTGGACCTAGGGTTAGGGTTATGTTGAGGGCTAGGGTTAGGGAGACGGTTAGGGTTAGTATTGGACCTAGGGTTAGGGTTATGTTGAGGGCTAGGGAAAGAGAGACGTTTAGGGTCAGGATTGGACCTAGGGTTAGGATTATGTTGAGGGCTAGGGTTAGAGAGCCGGTTAAGGTTGGATTGGACCTAGGGTTAGGGGTATGTTGAGGGCTAGAGTTAGAGAGACGGTCAGGGTTAGGGTTGGACCTAGGGTTAGGGTTATGATGAGGGCTAGGGTTAGAGAGACGGTCAGGGTTAGGATTGGACCTAGGGTTAGGGTTATGATGAGGACTAGGGTTAGAGAGACGGTCAGGGTTAGGATTGGACCTAGGGTTAGGGTTATGTTGAGGGCTAGGGTTAGAGAGACGGTCAGGGTTAGGATTGGACCTAGGGTTAGGGTTTTGTGGAGGGCTAAGTTTAGAGAGACGGTTAGGTTTAGGATTGGACCTAGGGATAGGGTTATGTTGAGGGCTAGGGTTAGAGAGATGGTTAGGGTTATGATTGGACTAAGGTTAGGGTTATGTTGAGGCTTAGGGTTAGAGAGACTGTTAGGGTTAGGATTCGACCTAGGGTTAGGATTATGTTGAGGGCTAGGTTTAGAGAGGCGGTTAAGGTTGGATTGGACCTAGGGTTAGGGTTATGTTGAGGGCTAGGGTTAGAGAGTCGGTTAGGGTTAGGATTGGACGTAGGGTTAGGGTTATGTTGAGGGCTAGGGTTAGAGAGACGGTCAGGGTTACGATTGGAGCTAGGGTTAGGGTTAAGTTGAGGGCTAGGGTTAGAGAGACGGTTAGGGTTAGGATTGGACCTAGGGTTAGGGTTAGGTTGAGGGTTAGGGTTAGAGAGACGGTTAGGGTTAGGATTGGACCTAGTGTTAGGGTTAGGTTGAGCGCTAGGGTTAGAGAGACGGTTAGGGTTAGATTGGACCTAGCGTTACGGTTATGTTGAGGGTTAGTTTAAGAGAGACGGTTAGGGTTAGGATTGGACCTAGGGTTAGGGTTATGTTGAGGGCTAGGGTTAGAGAGACTGTTAGGGTTAGGATTGGACCTAGGGTTAGGGTTTGGAAGAGGGTTAGGGTTAGAGAGACGGTTAGGGTTAGGATTGGACCTAGGGTTAGGGTTATGTTGAGCGCTAGGGTAGAGAGACGGTTAGGGTTAGGATTGGACCTAGCGTTAGTGTTAGGATGAGGGCTAGGGTTAGAGAGATGGTTAGGGCTAGGATTGGACCTAGGGTTAGGGTTATGTTGAGGTCTAGGGTTAGAGAGACGGTTAGGGTTAGGATTGGACCTAGGGTTAGGGTTATGTTGAGATCTAGGTTTAGAGAGACGGTTAGGGTTAGGATTGGACCTAGGGTTAGGGTTATGTTGAGGGCTAGGGTTAGAGAGTTGGTTTGGGTTAAGATTGTACCTAGGGTTAGGGTTATGTTGAGCGCTAGGTTTAGAGAGAAGGTCAAGGTTAGGTTGGACCTAGGGTTAGTGTTATGTTGAGCGCTAGGGTTACAGAGACGATCAGGGTTAGGATTGGACCTAGGGTTAGGGTTATGTTGAGGGCTAGGGTTAGAGAGACGGTTAGGGTTAGGATTGGACCTAGGGTTAGGGTTATGTTGAGGGGCAGGGTTATAGAGACGGTTAGGGTTAGGATAGGACCTAGGGTTAGGGTTATGTTGAGGGCTAGGGTTAGAGACACGGTTAGGGTTAGGATTGGACCTAGCTTTAGTGTTATGTTGAGGGTTAGGGTTAGAGAGACGGTTAGGGTTAGGATTGGACCTAGGGTTAGGATTATGTTGAGGGCTAGGGTTAGAGAGGCGGTTAAGGTTGGATTGGACCTAGGGTTAGGGTTATGTTGAGGGCTAGTGTTAGCGAGACGGTTAGGGTTAGGATTGGAGCTCGGGTTAGGATTATTTTGAGGGCTAGGGTTCGGAAGACCATTAGGGATAGGACTGGAGCTAGTGTTAGGGTTATGTTGAGGGCTAGGGTTAGATAGACGATTATGGTTAGAATTGGACCTCGGGTTAAGGTTATGTTTAGGGCTAGGGTTAGATACACGATTAGGGTTAGGATTGGACCTAAGGTTAGGGTTATTTTTAGGGCTAGGGTTAGATACACTTTTAGGGTTAGGACCAAAGGGTTAGGGTTATGTTGAGGGCTAGGGTTAGGTGGACGATTAGGGTTAGGATTGGCCCTAGGATTAAGTTTATGTTGAGGGTTATGTTTATGTTGAGGGCTAGGGTTAGAGAGAAGGTTCGGGTTAGGTTTGCACCTAGGGCTAGGGTTATGTTGAGGGGTAGGGTTAGAGAGACGATTAGGGTTAGGATTGGACCTAGGGTTAGTGTTAGGTTGAGGGCTAGGGTTAGAGAAACAGTTCGGGTTAGGATTGGACCTAGGGTTAGGGTTATGTTGAGGGCTAGGGTAAGAGAGACGGTTAGGGTTGGGATTGGAGCTAGGGTTAGGGTTATGTTGAGGACTAGGGTTAGAGAGACGGTTGGTGTTAGGATTGGAGCTAGGTTTAGGGTTATGTTGAGGGCTAGGGTTAGATAGACGATTATGGTTAGAATTGGACATAGGGTTAGGGTTATGTTTAGGGCTAGGGTTATATACACGATTAGGGTTAGGATTGGACCTAGGGTTAGGGTTATGTTGTGGGCTAGGGTTAGAGAGACGGTTCGGGTTAGAATTAGACCTAGGGTTAGGGTTATGTTGAGGGCTAGGGTTAGAGAGACCGTTCGGGTTAGGATTTGACCTCGGGTTAGGGATATGTTGAGGGCTAGCGTTAGAGAGACGGTGCGGGTTAGGAATGGACCTAGGGTTATGGTTAGGTTGAGGGCTAGGGTTAGAGAGACGGTGCGGGTTAGGATTGGACCTAGGGTTAGGGTTATGTTGAGGCCTAGGGGTAGATTGACGATTACGATTAGGATTTAAGCTAGGGTTAGGGTTATGTTGAGGGCTAGGGTTAGGTAGACGATTAGGGTTAGGATTGGAGCTAGGGTTAGGGTTATGTTGAGGGCTAGGGTTAGATAGACGATTAGGGTTAGGATTGGACCTAAGGTTAGGGTTATGTTTAGGGCTAGGGTTAGGTAGACGATTAGGGTTAGGATTGTACCTAGGGTTAGGGTTGTCTTGAGGGCTAGGGTAGAGAGACTATTATGGTTAGGATTGGAGCTAGTGTTAGGGTTATGTTGAGGGCTAGGGTGAGATAGACGATTAGGGTTAGGATTGGTCCTAGGGTTAAGGTTATGGTGGGGGCTAGGGTTAGATAGATGATTAGGGTTAGGATTGGACCTAGGGTCAGGGTTATGTTGACGGCTAGGGTTAGAGAGACGATTAGGGTTAGGATTGGAGCTAGGGTTAGGGTTATGTTAATGCCTAGGGTTAGGTAGAGGATTAGGGTTACGATTGGAACTAGGGTTAGGGTTATGTTGAGGGCTAGGGTTAGAGAGAAGTTTCTGGTTAGGATTGGACCCAGTGTTAGGGTTATGTTGAGGGCTAGGTTTAGAGACGAATAGGGTTAGGATTGGAACTAGGGTTTGGGTTGTGTTGAGGGCTAAGGTTAGGTAGAGGACTACGGTTAGGATTTGAGCTACCGTTAGGGTTATGTTGCGGGCTAGGGTTAGAGAGACGGTTCGGGTTAGGAATGGACCAAGGGTTAGGGTTATGTTGAGGGCTAGGTTTAGAGAGACGAATAGGGTTAGGATTGGACCTAGGGTTAGGGTTTTGTTGAGGGCTAGGTTTCGGTTTTCGATTAGGGATAGGATTGGAGCTAGGGTTAGGGTTATGTTGATGACTAAGGTTAGAGGGACGATTAGGGTTAGGATTGGACCTAGGGTTAGGGTTGTGTTGAGGGCTAGGGTTAGAGAGACTATTAGGGTTAGGATTGGAGCTAGGATTAGGGTTATGTTGAGGGCTACGGTTAGAGAGTCGATTAGGGTTAGGATTGGACATAGGGTTAGGGTTATGTTGAAGGCTAGGTTTCGGTTGTCGATTAGGGATAGGATTGGTGCTAGGGTTAGGGTTATGTTGAGGCCTAGGGTTATGTAGACGGTTAGGGATAGGATTGGACCTAGGGTTAGGGTTATGTTTAGGGCTAGGGTTAGATAGACTATTATTGTTAGGATTGTACCTAAGGTTAGGGTAATGTTGAGGGCTAGGGTAAGAGAGACGATTACGGTTAGGAGTGGACCTAGGGTTAGGGTTATGTTGAGGGTTAGGGTTAGAGAGACGATTAGGGCAGGATTGGAGCTAGGGTTAGGGTTATGTTGAGGGCTAGGGTTCGGATGACGATTAGGGATAGGATTGGAGCTAGGGTTAGGGTTATGTTGAGGGCTAGGCTTAGATAGACGATTAGGGTTAGGATTTGACCTAGGGTTAGCGTTATGTTTAGGGCTAGGGTTAGATACACGATTAGGGTTAGGACTGGACCTATGGTTAGGGTTATGTTGACGGCTACGATTAGGTACACGATTAGGGTTAGGATTGGACCTAGGGTTAGGGTTATGTTGAGGGCTAGGGTTAGACAGACGGTTCGGGTCAGGATTGGACGGAGGGTTAGGGTTACGTTGAGTGCTAGGGTTAGAGAGACCATTATGGTTAGGATTTATGCTAGGGTTAGGGTTATGTTGAGGGCTAGGGTTAGGTAGACGATTAGGGTTAGGATTGGACCTAAGGTTACGGTTATGTTTAGGGCGAGGGTTAGGTAGACGTTTAGGGATAGGATTGGACCTAGGTTTAGGGTTGTGTTGAGGGCTAGGGTAGAGAGACTATTAGGGTTAGGATTGGACCTAGGGTTAGGGTATGTTGAGGGCTAAGTTTAGGTGGATGATTAGGCTTAGGATGGTCTTAGGGTTAGGGTTATGTTGAAGGCTAGGGTTAGATAGACGATTAGGGTTAGGGTTGGACAGAGGGTTAGGGTTATGTTGAGAGCTAGGGTTAGAGAGACGGTCAGGGTTAGGATTGGACCTAGCGTTAGGGTGGAGTTGAGGGCTAGGGTTAGAGAGACGGTCAAAGTTATGTTGGACCTAGGGTTAGTGTTATGTTGAGGGCTAGGGTTAGAGAGACGGTCAGGGTTAGGATTGGACCTAGGGTTAAGGGTATGTTGAGGGCTAGGGTTAGAGAGACGGTTAGGGTTAGTATTGGACGTAGGGTTTGGATTATGTTGAGGGCTAGGGTTAGAGAGACGGTTAGGGTTAGGATTGGAACTAGGGTTAGGGTTATGTTGAGGGCTAAGGTTAGAGAGACGGTTAGGGTTAGGATTGGACCTAGGGTTAGGGTTATGTTGAGGGCTATGGTTAGAGAGACGGTTAGGGTTAGGATTGGACCTAGGGTGAGGCTTAGGTTGAGGGCTAGGGTTAGAGAGACGGTAGGGTTAGGATTGGACCTAGGGTGAGGGTTATGTTGAGGGCTAGGGTTAGAGAGACCGTTAGGGTTAGGATTGGATCTAGGGTTAGGGTTATGTTGAGGGCTAGGGTAACAGAGACGGTTAGGGTTAGGATTGGACCTAGGGTTAGGGTTATGTTGAGGGCTAGGGTTAGAGAGACGGTTAGGGTTAGGATTGGACCTAGGGTTAGGGTTATGTTGAGGGCTAGGGTTAGGGAGACGGTTAGGGTTAGTATTGGACCTAGGGTTAGGGTTATGTTGAGGGCTAGGGAAAGATAGACGTTTAGGGTCAGGATTGGACCTAGGGTTAGGATTATGTTGAGGGCTAGGGTTAGAGAGGTGGTTAAGGTTGGATTGGACCTAGGGTTAGGGGTATGTTGAGGGCTAGCGTTAGAGAGACGGTCAGGGTTAGGATTGGACCTAGGGTTAGGGTTATGATGAGGGCTAGGGTTAGAGAGACGGTCAGGGTTAGGATTGGACCTAGGGTTAGGGTTATGATGAGGACTAGGGTTAGAGAGACGGTCAGGGTTAGGATTGGACCTAGTTTTGGGTTATGTTGAAGGCTAGGGTTAGAGAGACGGTCAGGGTTAGGATTGGACCTAGGGTTAGGGTTTTGTTGAGGGGTAAGTTTAGAGAGACGGTTAGGTTTAGGATTGGACCTAGGGATAGGGTTATGTTGAGGGCTAGGGTTAGAGAGATGGTTAGGGTTAGGATTGGACTAAGGTTAGGGTTATGTTGAGGGTTAGGGTTAGAGAGACTGTTAGGGTTAGGATTCGACCTAGGGTTAGGATTATGTTGAGGGCTAGGGTTAGAGAGGCGGTTAAGGTTGGATTGGACCTAGGGTTAGGGTTATGTTGAGGGCTAGGGTTAGAGAGTCGGTTAGGGTTAGGATTGGACCCAGGGTTAGGGTTATGTTGAGCGCTAGGGTTAGAGAGACGGTTAGGGTTAGGATTGGACCTAGGGTTAGGGTTAGGTTGAGGGCTAGGGTTAGAGAGACTGTTAGGGTTAGGATTGGACCTAGGATTAGGGTTAAGTTGAGGGCTAGGGTTAGAGAGACGGTTAGGGTTAGGATTGGACCTAGGGTTAGGGTTAGGTTGAGGGTTAGGGTTAGAGAGACGGTTAGGGTTAGGATTGGACCTAGTGTTAGGGTTAGGTTGAGGGCTAGGGTTAGAGAGACGGTTAGGGTTAGATTGGACCTAGCGTTACGGTTATGTTGAGGGTTAGTTTAAGAGAGACGGTTAGGGTTAGGATTGGACCTAGGGTTAGGGTTATGTTGAGGGCTAGGTTAGAGAGACTGTTAGGGTTAGGATTGGACCTAGGGTTAGGGTTTGGAAGAGGGTTAGGGTTAGAGAGACGGTTAGGGTTAGGATTGGACCTAGGGTTAGGGTTATGTTGAGCGCTAGGGTAGAGAGACGGTTAGGGTTAGGATTGGACCTAGGTTTAGGGTTATGTTGAGGGCTAGGGTTAGAGAGATGGTTAGGGTTAGGATTGGACCTAGGGTTAGGGTTATGTTGAGGGTTAGGGTTAGAGAGACAGTTAGGGTTAGGATTGGACCTAGGGTTAGGATTATGTTGAGGGCTAGGTTTAGAGAGACGGTCAGGGTTAGGATTGGACCTAGGGTTAGGGTTTTGTTGAGGGCTAAGTTTAGAGTGACCGTTAGGGTTAGGATTGGACCTAGGGTTAGGGTTATGTTGAGGGTTAGGGTTAGAGAAACGGTTAGAGTTAGGATTGGACCTAGGGTTAGGGTTTGTTGAGGGCTAGGGTTAGAGAGACGGTGAGGGTTAGGATTGGACCTAGGGTTAGGGTTAGGTTGAGGACGAGGGTTAGAGAGATGGTTAGGGTTAGGATTGGACCTAGGGTTAGGGTTATGTTGAGGGCTGGGGTTAGAGAGTCGGTTAGGGTTAGGATTGGTCCTAGGGTTAGGGTTATGTTGAGGGCTAGGGTTAGAGAGATGGTCAAGGTTAGGTTGGACCTAGGGTTAGTGTTATGTTATGGGCTAGGGTTAGAGAGACGGTCAGGGTTAGGATTGGATCTAGGGTTAGGTTTATGTTGAGGGCTAGGGTTAGAGAGACGGTTAGGGTTAGGATTGGACCCAGGGTTAGTGTTATGTTGAGCGCTGGGGTTAGAGAGACGGTTAGGGTTAGGATTGGACCTAGGGTTAGGGTTCGGAAGAGGGTTACGGTTAGAGAGACGGATAGGGTTAGGATTGGACCTAGGGTTAAGGTTATGTTGAGCGCTAAGGTTAGAGAGACGGTTAGGGTTAGGATTGGAGCTAGGGTTAGGGTTATGTTGAGGGCTAGGGTTAGAGAGACGGTTAGGGTTAGGATTGGACCTAGGGTTAAGGTTATGTTGAGGGCTTGGGGTAGAGTGACGGTTAGAGTTACGATTGGACCTAGGGTTGGGGTTATGTTGAGGGCTAAGGTTAGAGAGACGTTTAGGGTTAGTATTGACCTAGGGTTAGGGTTATGTTGAGGACTAGGGTTAAAGAGACGGTTAGCGCTAGGATTGGACCTAGGGTTAGGGTTATGTGGAGGGCTAGATTTAGAAAGACGGTTAGGTTAGCATTGGACCTAGGGTTAGGGTTAGGTTGAGGGCTTGGGTTAGAGAGACGGTTAGGGTTAGGATTGGACCTAGGGTTAGGGTTATGTTGAGGGCTAGGGTTAGGGAGACGGTTAGGGTTAGTATTGGACCTAGGGTTAGGGTTATGTTGAGGGCTAGGGAAAGAGAGACGTTTAGGGTCAGGATTGGACCTAGGGTTAGGATTATGTTGAGGGCTAGGGTTAGAGAGCCGGTTAAGGTTGGATTGGACCTAGGGTTAGGGGTATGTTGAGGGCTAGAGTTAGAGAGACGGTCAGGGTTAGGGTTGGACCTAGGGTTAGGGTTATGATGAGGGCTAGGGTTAGAGAGACGGTCAGGGTTAGGATTGGACCTAGGGTTAGGGTTATGATGAGGACTAGGGTTAGAGAGACGGTCAGGGTTAGGATTGGACCTAGGGTTAGGGTTATGTTGAGGGCTAGGGTTAGAGAGACGGTCAGGGTTAGGATTGGACCTAGGGTTAGGGTTTTGTGGAGGGCTAAGTTTAGAGAGACGGTTAGGTTTAGGATTGGACCTAGGGATAGGGTTATGTTGAGGGCTAGGGTTAGAGAGATGGTTAGGGTTATGATTGGACTAAGGTTAGGGTTATGTTGAGGCTTAGGGTTAGAGAGACTGTTAGGGTTAGGATTCGACCTAGGGTTAGGATTATGTTGAGGGCTAGGTTTAGAGAGGCGGTTAAGGTTGGATTGGACCTAGGGTTAGGGTTATGTTGAGGGCTAGGGTTAGAGAGTCGGTTAGGGTTAGGATTGGACGTAGGGTTAGGGTTATGTTGAGGGCTAGGGTTAGAGAGACGGTCAGGGTTAGGATTGGAGCTAGGGTTAGGGTTAAGTTGAGGGCTAGGGTTAGAGAGACGGTTAGGGTTAGGATTGGACCTAGGGTTAGGGTTAGGTTGAGGGTTAGGGTTAGAGAGACGGTTAGGGTTAGGATTGGACCTAGTGTTAGGGTTAGGTTGAGCGCTAGGGTTAGAGAGACGGTTAGGGTTAGATTGGACCTAGCGTTACGGTTATGTTGAGGGTTAGTTTAAGAGAGACGGTTAGGGTTAGGATTGGACCTAGGGTTAGGGTTATGTTGAGGGCTAGGGTTAGAGAGACTGTTAGGGTTAGGATTGGACCTAGGGTTAGGGTTTGGAAGAGGGTTAGGGTTAGAGAGACGGTTAGGGTTAGGATTGGACCTAGGGTTAGGGTTATGTTGAGCGCTAGGGTAGAGAGACGGTTAGGGTTAGGATTGGACCTAGCGTTAGTG